>NC_056623.2:55821041-57021041 GCF_002870075.4 Lactuca sativa
AGATAAAAAATACCTAGAAATCACAAAACTTTTTTTTGACATTTTTTAAGAAAAATCGCAGCTTTTTAAAGAAAATCGCTGAAAAAAATTTGAAAAAAAAAAACTTTTTTTTATTAAAAAAAGTTATTTTTTATTTTTTTTCATCGAATTTTAATAAAAAGCTACGATTTTTTATAAAAAAAATTCAAAAAAAGTTTTTTACTTTGAGATCACAAAACTTTTTTTTACTTTACATTTGAAAAAATCGCAGCTTTTTTTTCAAATTCGCTGAAATATTATTTTAAAAGAAAAAACCCAAAAAAATTGATTTTTGTTCAGCGAATTTGAAGAAAAAACTGTAATTTTTTCATATTTAAAGTCAAAAAAAAGTTTTGTGATCTCTAAGTATTTTTTTCATGCATTTTTATGATTTTTTTTGTTTTCTATATATATATATATATATATATATATATATATATATATATATATATATATATATATATATATATATAATATTCGTATTAAAATTTTAATTCAATCCACATGTTCAAGCATCGACATATATATTTTATTGGTAGTAAAACTATATTCAACCAATATTTTTAAAATGAAGATTTATGTGTTTCACAATAGAGCGCTTGTCAAATTCTAAGGGAGGAGACATGGCCATATTATTTTGATGGGGTTGTAGATGTGGTTGATATAAATTAAATATAGATAAATTAATTGCACTTCATAATTTGTTTGTATATGGTTTATCATTTTTTATTCGGTCCGGTAACTTTTATATCTGTGGATTTAGTCCTTTTAGCCTCTTTTTGGTGTGGATTTGATCTCATCGAAACTGAAAGTTAGGGGTGTGTGCAGTGCGGTTTGGTGAGGTTTAAAATCTAAACCGCAAACCTTACCACATATGCGATTTGGGTTTTTTTGAAACAACAAACCGCACCGCAGAAGTTCAAAACCGCGTTATATGGTGCGGTTTTATGCGGACGGTTTGTGCAGTTTATGTGCGGTTTTGCGGTTTGATGAGTTGCTACATTTAATAACTTTTGAAAAATCTAAAAAACATTTGGATCTTTTCAGGTATAAAACTAGAAACTAGAAATGTTTTACAAAAAAACTCAAAAATAAGTTGTTTTATGTAATACGTTTGTTAATTAATTCCTATTGCATGACTATATTCACTCATTTTAGGCTAATTAACATATCCATTTTATCCATACCAACATTCTAACTGTTACGAACTTGTAATCAGATAATTCTTACTATTTTATTAATCTTAGTGATGAAACAATATCAATTCTTATAAATATGCGGTGCACTTTAAACCGCGACTTTGAAATTGAAAATCACAAACCGCACCGCATAGTGAGGTTTAACGATATAACAAACCGCAAACCGCACCGCAAAAGTTCTAAACCGCATTATGTGGTGCGGCCTGGTGCGGTGCGGGCGGTTTGTGCGATTTGGTGCACACCCCTACTGAAAGTACTACTTTACCTTTTTTATTTTCCTTTTCAATTTGTTTAATTCTTTTATACATTTAAAAATAAAATAGTCTCTCTCTCTCTCTCTCTCTCTCTCTCTCTCCATCGAAGATCTGGAGAGCCACAAAACCGCCAGTGAACTCAAGGCTCCCTTAAACTATCATCGCCACAATGAAACTCGTCCCTCACATCACAATTATCGAGTAAGGTCTACTGCAATGGTCACAACGAGAAGGGTTGTGGTCTATGTGGCCATGATTGTAGTTCGTGCACATGACCCCGAACCTTCGTGGTCGAGCATGGTCGTGGTGTTTCGTGATGCCAAAGACGACCTACAGCGCCCAATGAAAACCATTTACTCTTTGACTCTTTCCTTGACCATGTAACGACTACTTTGGGCATTTTTTATTTTGTTATTAAAGTTTTATCTATATAAATACCACTACAAATTTTCTTATATTTACACAATTCTTTTTTCCATTTATATTCACACAATTCTTTTTCCATTTATTCACCTTCACACAAGCATGGATGTCGGTTTCGGAAGACGAAGATAGTCAAATCTATATAGATTTTTGGTTAAAAGTACAAAGCATTTTCTATGTTTAATGGGTTGTCCAAGTCGAAATCTTGATGAAATATGTTCGAAGTGACGCAATATGAGCATAAAATGTTGTGAGTTCTCTGAAATTTACAACTTTGTTATAAATAATATACACGAAGGTGATGTCGATCCGGTGAATGTGGCTATGGATCAATATGAAAACAAAAACACAAACGTTTTGCACATCTCAGAGATTAGAAAAAGTTGAAGAATTCCCCAAAATAGAATAACGTTGTTTAAAAAAATAGGAATAATTGTTGTTGTTTGTGAGTAACACCCTGTTTCGAATCGTTTCCTAATTTGGGGCGGTGGTCCAAAGATCGGTTATAATAAGGATTAGGACCTTTGGAAAAGAGAGATTTAGACCCATTCGGGTGTAGATAATGTAATTTAGGTGGTCCGGGAGTTCGGTTTGTGTTTTGGAGCCAAGGGGGTATATTGGTAAAGTGTCAGTTCGGGCTTTTATGGAAAATGAATTTTATTTAGGGATGTTTTAAGGCTAGTATGAGTTGATAGAAATGTTGAGCTTCTTGTTTCCTTTCCATGGATATAAGGATCGTTTGAAACAGACTTAGAACAAAGAAGTTATGGCATTCAGAAGTTTGGTGGTTTTAGGGTTAAACTAAGTATGCGGGGCGTACATAAGTGTACACACGGTGTATTAATGTTAAGTCCAATACACAGAGTGTACATTGGTGTAGGCTGGGTGTACTAAGAAAATGCATTGCGGGTGTTCCTTGGACTACGATGGGCGTACCAAAATTACGCATGGTGTACTCCAGTCAGATCCAAACCCTAATTTAGGGTCTTGGACCCTATTTAACTCCTTAACTCACCACACAATCCTATTATCTTCAGTCTCCATCCCTCTAAACCCTAGAAATGAAACCCTAGCCCCCACTTGATTGGTTTTTCAGCCTTTTATGATATTTCCTGCTTTTTGGTGTTTATAGAAGAAGAATGAACTTCTTGGAGAAGTATGGGAGTGCTTGAAGATTTTCGATCCAGGCTTGTTGCATCTTGATTTACCTCTTGGAGTTATAAAGTTTCTATCTTGATAACTCTAAGTGTTAGATCTAGTTCAGGGAGTTTTTTGGGTTCATTTTGGTCCTTAGAGTCATCCTTGTGAGTATGAGCTACTCCAAGAGCTTAGAATGTTTGATCTTGGATTTGGGAGGTCCCTTGCTCATAAAAATGTCATATTGATGAATTACTTTGGGACCATGCATGAATTTGTTAAGACATCTCATTAGGGTCATATCTGAGCTTGAAGTCACTATCTTAACCATTAAGAGCTTCATATGGATTTTTGGTCTCTGATGGGTACGTTGGGCGTACGTAGGAGTATGCTCAACATAATGGGTGTTTCGAGCATCAAACACTTGTACTCTGTGCTTCGAGAATGAGCACGCAGGGTGTACTCCCTAGTATGGGAATTTGGGTTTTTTGAGGTTTGGGCCTTATGGGCCATTAGACTTTGATTTCAGGCAATGGTTTAGCTATGGGTTTCTTAGAATTGGTTCCATGATAGTTTTTGGGCCCAATTAGGAAGTTGGGCCATATTGGGCTTTTTTGCATTTGGCCTAGACCTTGGTTATGGAACAAGTAAGAAACGGGTAAAATGGTCGTTTACCCTTTAAGAAGTTGGTTTATGAAGTGGGCCTCAGGTTTTCGGTTATTGGGATAATTATTGATTAAGATTGTATTTGTTGTTAGTTGGTACGAGGTTATCCGGTTCAGCGGCCTGAGCAGTTATTTGATTATCAGCGGCTTGTGGTGAGTCTCCTCATTGTACTCGTTGGTCGATGGCACCAATGCTGGCCCACTAGGTTCTGTTATGCTAGTTGTCTTTGTGACACTTGCATGGTATGTTTGGCTAGGCCCATTTGTATGTTGGGCTAGCCCATTGTATGTCGGGCTAGGCCTAATTGTATGGTGGGCTATATGGCTCAGGAGGGGCTAGGCCTATTTCATGTTATGTAGGTGCTAACTGTCTTTGTGAGTTTTTCATTTGTATGATCGGGCTAGGCCCATTAGATTGGTAGGGCTAGGCCTATTGTGGTGGGTTGGGCCTAATATGTGGGTTGGGCCCAATGTGAGGTCTAGGCCCAATTGTACGTATGGTATGCGGTATTTTGGGGAACTCACTAAGCTTTGTGCTTACGGTTTTTATGGTTATAGTTTTAGGTACTTCGGGTTCGAAAAGGAATGGCCCAAGTTGATCGTTGCGCATCCAGGCATGTTTCCGCCTTATGATGATTTTGGGGTTGTACTCTGATAACTATTTTCTTATAAAGTACTTTTGAATATTTCGAAAAAGGATATTGAATGTTGACTTAAAGATAATTAATGTTTTGGTTGAATTAAAAATGAAATTTTTACCTCATAACTTTGAGACGTTATAAGTTGGTATCAGAGCCTTGGTTTGAGGGATTCAGGAACACTCTCGGGTATGTCTAAACTCACACTGAGGAATTGATAATCTTTTGAAAGAGAATGAGTTTATAAAAAGATTTTGAAAAAGGGAATAAACTTCCAAAAGGATTTTATAAAGACAAAGGGGGTGTAATGCGTGCAATCGGCCGAGCTCAAGTAAGTGATTGCCAGAATACCCATACATGTGTGTTATGATTATATGTTATGAGAATCGCATGCTAGGATAAGGCTAGGGATATTTTCATGAATTGCATGATATATTGGCCTGATATGTGATGCCTTGTAGCCTAGGAAACATTGGATGTTATGCTAGATTGGGAATATGTATTGTTATCAGTAATTACTAAGTGTATGCTTTGAAAATTATATATGATTAGGATCATATAGCCCTAGAATGATTTATTTGGCCTTATTTCATGTTCCTTGTTTGGTTGTGATCCTAGGGTAAAGTCTATTATTCGACAGTCTATTTGATCCTGTATTGTGTATAATTTGCATGCATAAGGAAACCGGCAGCAAGAGTGGAATTTCCTAGCATGAGTTGTAGTATGTGAGTTTGAATGTTCTTTGGTTATTCTATGGATTAGAGTGCTACTACATGAATGCTGCTTGCTTTGTGCTGTGTGGAACTCTTAAGTGACGTGAGTTAGCTATTAAGTGAATATGTTAAGTCATATGTGAGAAATGTTGAATAATCTTAGAGTGATGCATTTGACCCTATTGAAAAACTCTTGTTTGAGTCTAACCATTATACGAATTAGTCTTTCACGTGAAGGATTATCTGAGATTTGTTGCATGTGATTGTATTCATGAGGTGGTTAATTGACATTATGGGGAGTTCTTCAACAGTTGATGACAAAGTGAGGTCAGAAGCTTCGAAAATGCTTCAGTGGGTTTAGTTTCACTATTTAGTGAGTACTTGGAGTATCAGTTTGAGAAGGTGACTTAGAGGATTTGGGATGATTCTTTAGGAAAGTATGGATAGGTGTGGAAGGTAGTATTTGGCCCGTACTACTAAAAGCACAGGACCCATACTCAAACCGGGGAGAGTTTCTGAGAATCTAGGAAGCATGTGGGATGAGGATTCCTGGGTATGTTCTGATCATTTGCATGTTTCTTTTCCAGTATAGTGATGAGCACTCATCAAGGGGGTCTAGGTTTTGGTTCTGGCCCAGGTGCAGGTACTTAGTGGATCGATGAGCGGATGCGGGAGTTCATCTCGTCGGAGATTACCCATAGTATTTTTGAGTGGATTCCTATAATCTTTGATTCGTTCAAGGAGGGGATTTCAGAATTCTTGGATGGTCGTCTTGGGACTTTCCATACCGAGATTGTAGTAGGACAGTTGGGAGCGCATCTGGAGCTTAAAGCTTGTGGAGCTCTAGGATCCTTCGGGAAGGAGGGTACTACGGCTAGCCCTTGTCTTAAGGGATCGAAGTTGGGTTATGCATGATGTTTTCCAGGATATCGACCCCATGATTGGATTGCCACGAAGGTTTCGCGAGCTTTACGCGAGGAGCCACCCAACATCATTGGGTGTGTCATTGATAGATTGGTCGCCAGGTTTGAGGGTCAAATCTTGGCTGTTTAGGAGGTTGATGTGGTGGTCGAGGTGACTCAGGAGCAGGAGATTGGTTCAGAGAGGCAACTGGGGAAGAGGAAGCGGACTCATGGTTCGAATCGGCTATCTGAACAGTTGGATGTTGCCATTGCTAGTGTTATAGACCTAAGGGGCAGCGATTTTTACACGAAGGATGAAGGAGAACATGAGCGTCTGGGCGCTTTCCGTACTAAGGTAATAGATATTGTTGGAGCTTGCACTTTTTCTTTCTGTTAGTTTCGTGCTAGTGGAGCTCCTGGTTTCTTTGGGGAGAAGGACCACATTGTTGGTAGGAGATATGGCTAACGTTTGCAAGACGAATTTCTGCCCCAAGGGTCCGAAGGTCATATTTGTCTCCTGTCTTCTGAAGGACAGAGAACGAGACTGGTTGGAGGAGGTAGAATTCTCTTTGGGAGGTGAATCCCTGGAGACAATGGCTTGGGATAAGTTTGTGACCTAGTTCAGGGCCGAGTTTGCACTATCTATTGAGGTTTAACAGTTGGCGAGGGAGTTTCGGGACCTTCGTCATACGACTGATACTGTGGCAGAGATCACTGCAAAGTTGCAAGAGAGGGCTTTGTTGGTTTAACAGTATGCAATGGACGAGGATATGAAGAAAGGTATCATGAAATGTTGAGAGATGTCATCAGGGAGTTTGTAAGTTTATTAGGGTGCGAGATCCTGAATGATATGATTACTAGAGCTCAAGAGCGTGAGATTGATTTGGAGTACCTCAGAAAGAGGAAGCCAGAGCAGATTTAGATTTCAGTGGGCAACGTAAAGAGGCCCAATACTTAGGATTCACGTGTGAGAGGCCATCAGGGTTGGGGCCATTGTGCCAAGTGTAGGAGGACCGATAAGTTAGGATGTTGGGAGACTGGGCGAGGATGTTTCAGTTGTGGTCAGATGGGTCATTTTATTCGGGATTGCCCCCGTGGATCGGATCCGATGTGTTTTCACTGCAACTAGGTGGGCCACAAGAAGGTCAACTGTCCGATGTTGAGGGGTGGATCAGTGAGTGCACCTGCTCTAGTTACTTTGAAGAACACTGAAGTTCGTGAGGGTAGGGTAGGAGCCCCATCAATGAGGGTCCGAGCATTACAGTGTCAATTAGGGGAGGCCAGGGTTTCATCAGGTGCTTTTGCGGGTATGTAATCATTGCTTTCTTCTTGATTATTATCAGTATTTATATTTCTTTGGAATCTTGTTTGGGTATGGGTAAGCATTATCTTTGGTTTAGTTCTGTGTTGTTTCTTGGTTATATCATCAAGAATTGTTATATGCCATTTTGCATGCCAAGAGTCATTAGTGGGTCGTATCTTGCTGAGTGGGTTTCAGTTTGTTCGGTTGTTGTTCCGGTTCCTTGTTGGGGTCAATTCAGTGGTATCATTTGGAAGGTCTATGGTCATATTAGCTGGTTAGTTCTCAAATAAAATCAGAGTTCAGTCCTGTTAGCATTTGTTCCGGTAGGATCGGCAGTCTTCCATGGAAGAACCTTTGGGGTTTAATCACTACTGTTGCTAGGGAAGGAGCAGTAGCAAGAAGATGGTGGTGGTAGTCGTATGAGTTGTTTGGTCACTGGAAGTGCCAATGGAATTTTATAAAGGCAAGGGTTGAAGATGGTTAGAATTCATAGGTGTTTCTGAGGATGGGAAGTTGGAATGAAGATTCGCCAGTTCAGAGCAAGGGTTGTGGTCTTTGTCACCAGCATAATGGACTTAAGGAGGTGGTGCTTCATCATAGGAAGTGATTGGGGTTGTCAGATTCGTTGAGTTTTCGGGGAGTGTTCATCTGAATTTCAAGATTTTGTGGGGTCATCGGGATTGGCTAGTAATGGAACGCTAGTATTGGTAAGCTCGGGTCATCAACAGTTCGAGTTATAAGGAGTTAAGGTCCGTTGAGAATCCAACAATTTTTGTGTGTTGGGAGAGCTTCGACAAATCCATGTGGGGGAGAATCGTTCAGATTTCTAGAAGTTGAATCAAGTGTGAAACTAGGGTGAGTTTCACATCCCAGTCAGGAGGAAGACGTCTCAAGTGGCCGTCTGAATTGAAGTTGTGTAAGTTGGGAGTTCAGGAAACTTCCAACAGTTTGTTGGCATCTTCCTTGTGATGTATAGCAGGCATGTGGAAGGACCTAGGTTGAGGGTTGTGTTAGAGCCTTGCTGCATGTTCTTGTTTGATGAAGGCTTTAGGGTTCAAAGCATGACCCGAACACCTGATTGGGATACAGTCGGATGTGGGTTTGAATCAGGATGATTATGGTTGATATGGTAGAGGTGTGGTAAGACCATGGGGGTGACCATGGTAGGATAGACGTGTCGTAAGACTGTGGGGTGGTCGTAGCACTCACTTTATTGGCAGATAGTATGGAAGTTTTGTAAACCTGTGGGGTGGCCGTAGCATTCACTAGGATATCAGGCAGTTATGGAAAATTATTGTAAGTCCGTGATGAGGTTGTAGCATTCACCAGATTGTGGTAGACCATCGTTGGGGTGGTCGCGAGCATAAAGGAGGATCAGCTTGTGCCTTGGGCAAGGCGGTTAGTAGAGTCAGAGAGCATCTATCTGTTATGAGAATATGACTATTAGGGTTCGAGGAGAGGTTGGGCCTGTGTAGCTCTCAATGGGGTGAGACCCATGGGCGTGGCCCGTTCATTGGTATACACTGGGTGAGACCTATAGGCGAGGCCCATATGATTATGGCAATGCAAGTGGGACTTGGTAGAGACCGGTCAGGTCAAGGAATTGGATATTGGTTTTTGTAGGATGATTGTGTGGCTAGGGAATGGCATAGTGTGGTGCATAGGCTAGGATAGCCTTATCAGTTGGACTCTCAGGAACCTAGTAGCTAGACCAGGTGTGATACTGGTAGTCTCAACGGTGGTTTGGAGATTTTATATCCCAGTTTAGTGAATGGATGCAGTGGATCAGAATATTTTACGTGAAATGTAAGTGTAAATCCTTCGATCTAGGGTTATGAGTTATTTATCGAGTTGGCTTTTGGGAGTCGGTAGTGTGTTTATGCAAGATCTTTACTTCAGCAAGTCATGGATTAAGGAATATGTATGTCGGGTTATCAGTTAGAAGGTTCAGGGTCAGAAAGATGTTTTCAGTTCTAATGGTAGAAGGAGACCCTTGTGACCGTGTTTCAGAATGATTTTACCTGTTCAAAGGTTAGGCAAGATATTGGGCATCACAATTATAGAAGTAATATATTGGATCGACAATTATGGGATCAGTGAATTCTTCAGTACTAGAGGGTTTTATCAGGAACGTTGGTTCCCAGGAGGTAGTAAGGAGTGATTTTGAGGACGAAATCTAAGTTAAGTAGGGGAGAGTTGTAACACCATGTTCCGAATTGTTTCTTAATTCGGGGCGGTGACCCAAATATCTGTTATCATCAGGCTTAGGGACTTTGGAAAAGAGAGATTTAGACCCATTTGGGTGTGGGTAATGTAATTTAGGTGGTCCGTGAGTTTGGTTTGTGTTTTGGAGCTAAGGAGGTATATAGGTAAAGTGTCAGTTTGGGCTTTTATGGAAATTTGGTTTTAGTTCAGGAAGTTTTAAGGCTAGTATGAGTTGATAGAAGTGTAGAGCTTCTCTTTACCTTTCTGTGGATATATAGATCATCGGAAACAAATTTAGAACAAAGAAGTTATGGTCTTCGTAAGTTCGGTGGTTTTAGGGTTAAAACGACTACGCGGGGCGTACACAAGTGTACGCAGGGCATACTAGTGTTAGGTCCAGTGCGTGGAGCATAGATTGGTGTATGTTCATGTAACGCCTGTGTTTCTGGGCTTGTCATTAATGTTGCTATAATAGTCTAGGTTAGCCTTTGTAACCCGTTTTGAAATAATAGAAGTGTATTATTTGAGTATTATGTGTTATGTGCTTAATTGTGTGTCTTAATTTAATTAATAATAAAAATAAGCGTCAAAATGAAATTTTAGATAAAGCCGATATCTATGGATAATGTTGTAGTAGTTGAAACGAGGTTTCCGAATATATAAAGAATGCCGAAATCCGAGATATAATGAAGAAGTTATGACCTGTCGAAGTTTCGCGACAGAACCGGCACGACCCAGCGCGACCCAGCGCGACGTAAATAGTGAATTTAAGGTAGATAGATATCTATCCTTAGTGATCTAAATGAGAATTGAAGATCTCATCGATAGTAGTGCAACGACGGAAAGACGAACGGAAACGGAGTTCAGATGAAGGAGTTATGAATTTCGAGCGGAGTTTTCCTGTCCCGGCCTACTAAAGATAATATATAAGTAATATACTTATAATATATTAAAAATAAAGTAAAAATTAGCCAATGGAGTCTAAACGAGAGTTGTAGAGCATAATCTCACCTTCGCGGCGATATAAAGAACGTCGAAAACGGAGTTCGTATGCGAAAGTTATGAATTTCTGAAGTTCATGGCGCGAAACCCCAAAACTGTCAGAGACCACGACGTGGCAAGTCTCCTGACACCTTCGGGAGGCCCGCATGCAGTGACGACCAAGCCCACGACGTGGAAAAAGGTTGCCACGACTTGGAAAGGGCCAAATTTGCCCTATAAATATATTTGAAGGGCTAGCCGTTTAGGGTTGCTATTTTCTCTCTTCTCTCTCCCGTTTTACCTCGATTTGCGTGCCAAAAGTACCCCGAAGCCCCGGTATCATTCCCGAGTCCCGAAGCGAGATCCGAAGCCCCGAGAATCCCGAAGAGCGTGATTCCCGAGCCGAAGCTCTGCCCGCGAGAAGTTCGATTTTTGTGAAGATCTTCCAGATCTGCGGAGAGATACTACTTCTACAAGCCGTAGTGCTATCTGATCATCTTCTGATCAAGTGAGTGTATACTACCTTTCATAAACACGATAATAATACAAGTATGGTTTGAGTGTATTAAGTATATTGTTGTTTATATACGTGAGTGTGTAGTTACTTTCTTCTAACGCATAATTATGATGTATTTTATACGAAATACGTGTTATGTGTATAATTTTGTTGTTATGCGTGTGAATGTATATTCACTCTCTTCTATCTCATAGATCTGATTTATTTTCTATGAAATACGTGTTATGTGGGTGTGCCTCATCTGTTATGTGGAATATGTATTGAATGAAAATGATATACAGGTTTTAAACTATGTATATAAATATATATATTTTTATCTACTAATATGTTGGGTAGAACATGGGTAGATAGTTGGTGTGTAATAAACAGATGAGAGGCCTCGATTTTGTTGTTGTTGACCTAGTTATTCAGCAGAGTATGGATAAAGACCACTGACTCTTTCTAGACAGTCCAGTGGAAAGCTAGCAGGTTCATAATCTTTAGGTGTTGTGAACGATGTGTTCACCGGTGTACTCTATCCCCCTCATGGTTGCCTTTAGGATATCTATTGCTGAGGAAACCCCTTAGCAGTAATGTCCGTCCCGATGAAAATCCTAGATTAGGTCCCTTGAGATAGATGTTGTTTTAGGGACGTAAAGTGAGGATAATGGGAATGGGTAATCGGGATAGTGATTGGTTGGTGAAATTAAATATAATTTATTTATTGTGGGTTGAAAACCCTATATGCTCACCAGGCTCCCAAACCTGACCCACTCAGTTTTATTTGTATTACAGGAAGTGGTGCAAGGGCGTAAGATGGATGAATCATCGAGTTGTTTTGTTTACAAGTCTGTATATGTATATATTTGTTGAATGACTTGTAATGTTATCGTTTATGCTTTATGGTATGTATCGGAACATGACATCCCGAGTTTTGATTATATAATGAAAATGCATCTCTTGATGAAAAGCTTTGATAAATATTATTTTATCATGTTTTGTTTTGGGAACAAATTCCGCAACTCTTTCAAATCAAAAGGATTTACTCTGAAATTATTTTAAAACCATAAATGAAATCGGTCTTTTCTGGCCGTGATTTTGAGGATGTCACAGTTCGGCATACTAAGCAGATGCCTCATGGGTGTTCCTTGGAGTACGCTGGACGTACCAGAATTACACTTGGCGTACTTTAGTCAAATCCAAACCCTAAGGTCTTGGACACTATTTAAGCTCCTTAACTTACCACCAAACCCAATTATCTGCAGCCTCCATCCCTCTAAACCATAGAAACGAAACCCTATCCCCCATTTGAGTGCTTTTGAGCTTTTAGAGGTATTTCATGCTTTTTGGTGTTCATAGAAGAAGAAGGAACTTCTTGGAGAAGTTTGGGATTGCTTGAAGCTTTTGGATCCAGGCTTGTTGCATCTTGATCTACCTTTTGGAGGTAGATAGTTTATATCTTGATGACTCTAGGTGTTAGATCTAGTTTAAGGAGTATTTTGCGTTGATTTTGGTCTTTGGAGTCATCCTTGTGAGTATAAGCTACTCCAAGAGCTTATAATGTTGGATCTTGGCCTTTGGGAGGTCCTTTGTTCATAAAATTGTCATCTTGATGAATTATTTTGGGACCATGCATGAATTTGGGTGTTTTCTATGAATTTTATAAAGTTTTTGGTCGCATTCAACCATGCAAAGGAGTAAAGTTGCCAACTTTACGTGTTAAGACATCCCATTAGTGTCATATCTGAGTTTGTAAGTCATTTTCTTAACCATTAAGAACTTAATATAGACTTTTGGTATCTGATGGGTACGCTAAGACTACGTAGGAGTACGCTCAACGTAATGGGTGTCTCTTGCATCAAACGCGTGTACTCTGCGCTTCGAGGGTGAGTACGCGGGGGCGTACTCCCCAGTATGGGATTTTGGGCTTTTTGAGTTTTGGGCCTTGTTAGGCCATTGGAATTCTGATTTTGGGCCATGGTTTAGCTATGAGCTTTCTTAGAATTGGTCCCATGATAGGTTTTTGGGCCCAATTAGGAATTTGGGCCATATTGGGCTCTAGGTTGCCATTTTGGGCATTTGGGTTGCACCTTGGTTATGGACCAAGTAAGAAAAGGGTAAAATGGTCTTTTACCCTTTAGGAAGTTGGTTTATGGAGTGGGCCTCGGGTTTTGGGTTATTGGGATAATTATTGACTAAGATTTTATTTATTGTTAGTTGGCGTGAGGTTATCCTGTTCAGCGCCCCGAGTAGTTATTGATTATCAGCGGATTGAGGTGAGTCTTCTCATTATACTCGGGGGTCGAAGGCACCAATGTCGACCCACTAGGTTCTGTTATGCTAGTTGTCTTTGTGACTCTTGCATGGTATGTTGGGCTAGGCCCATTGTATGTCGGGTTACACCCATTTTTATGTCGGGATAGGCCCATGGATCAGGAGGATCTAGGTGCATTGCATGTTAGGTAGGTACTAACTGTCTTTGTTACTTTTGTATTTGTATGATCGGACTAGGCCCATTAGATTGACAGGGTTAGGCCCATTATGGTGGGTTGGGCCCAATATGCGGGTTGGGCCCAATGTGAGGTCTAGGCCTAATGGTATATATGGTATGCAATATTTTGGGTAACTCACTAAGCTTGGTGCTTACAGATTTTATGGTTATGGTTTCAGGTACTTTCGGTTCGAAAAGGAAGGGCCTAACTTGATTGCAGTGCATCCACCCATGTTTCCGCCTTGTGATGATTTTGAGATTGCACTCTGATAACTTTTTTCTCATAAAATAGTTTTGAATATTTAGAAAAAGGATATTAAATGTTGACTTAAAGATAATCAATCTTTTGGTTGAATTAAAAATGAAATTTTTACCTCATAATTTTGGGATGTTACATTGTGTGTGTATTGTATTTTTATTGTACATTTGAATTAAATTTAATTAAGAAAATGATGTGGTATGGTTTGTTAGTGGTAGGTATCCCATGATTTTTGTTGTAGGATGTGGTGATGACGTAACATGCACTACTATAATGGTTAGTGGTGGGTATTACGGATGGCCTAATCGTCCAGCCGAATCCCTAGGTTCTAATAATAAATAAATCTACCCTTCATCGCTCTCCACGTTTCCGAATGACGATCTACCCTGCTAACGTCCCTTCTCTATGTTTTCATAGACTCGAATTCGCAAAAATCAAAGCTAAAAATTGTGATAATTCAACCTCTAGACACTTTATAAAATAGTATGAATGTATGTGTCTTTTGGCCATGATAGCTGAAGACAATGAGAAATGAGTAGTTGAGAGTTTCCTGGTAACCACAACTCAGTCATGTCCAGTCAAGTTGATGTTTGGATTTATAACAATTGGGTAGAATTTTGGGTTTGAAATTTGGAATTAAAGCAACCTAACTGATGTTGATGTGTTCATGTTACAAGTTGTTGCATTTAAAATCCTCATTTATTCATTTATGATTCCAGTGAACAATGCTAATTTGTTTTCAGCTTGATATTCCTAAGTTGTGATTATACCTGACGGAATTTAAAGAACTCATGTGAGAAGTGTTGGATTAAGGTGACTAATGTCCAAACTAAATTTCTATAATGTTGAAGAATAAAAGTAATGTCTTTTTTTGGGTTTCCCTCATAACCAAGAAATCGATTGGATTGTTTGTAGGAGAGAGATATATTATTTGTTAATATATTTTATGATTAATATATTAATTAGAAATAGTAATATTTAATTAAGAATTAATCATAATTAATTTATAATTAATTTTTGGTTAATTAGAATTAATTAAAGGTATAAGGGATGAGCTGTAATTGTTCAATAGTTGAACAATGAAGAGGATCCAAAACCTTCCATCATGTGGACGATTTTAGAAGACCCTATTAGGATTTCTGGAATCCTCCATTTTGTAATTAGGAAACTAGGTAATTACTGAAATTGAGATATTATTATTATATGTTAAAACTTAGGATTTCTAGGGTTTCCAAGAAGCTATAAATAGGGCCTTACCAATTTTCATTTTCGGTACACCAATTCCAAGAAGAATATCTGAAAATATCCTCTCCCTCTCTTCTCTTCTCTCCTCTCAATCTTAGGTTTTCTTATACTGTGGGTGTGAAACATTGAAGGCTCACACAGTAGATCCCCTCACAAAGGATCTGAGCAGGGTTAAGCACTTACAACATGCGAGGAGTATTGGTCTGAAAGAAGATATTAGTTTTAGTGATTAGATTGATGTTTAGAAACTTGTAATAGATAAATGTAATTGACATTTGATGATTAAGTAAAGGAGATTTATTTATGAGTAAAGTTTAATTTCTTGTGTCGATTGTTTACTATTGATTCAATTTTTCATGTATTACTTCAAGAATAATTAGATTGTTCAAATTATCCAAAGTCGATCATACTTTGGAGTAAGTTATGAGGTTAGACTGTTATTAATTGGTTTGTAGATTGTCTAAATGCTTAGACATAACAAAGGTTTGCTACAACGTTCATGGGTACTTCTGAAATAAGATTTGAGTATTGGATTAAACCTATGCTCATGTGAATCACTTCATGGAATTTATTACAAGTGATTGTGAGAATATAATATCGTATAATCTTTAAACAGAGATATATGAGTTATTGTTTACAAGTTGGTTATGCATTGATAATGCAAAAAGGCATCAGTAACTTGATGTTATAAAACATGTTGTTGTGTATGATTTAACGAGCAAATAGTGCAAGCATATAACTCAAAGTTTATATGTTGCTTTTATCCTAAGAGGGTTGAAGCGATATCTAGGGCCCCTCGATGATTTTGTGTTGACTTATGTGTCGGGCCCAATCAGGACTGAATTGATGTGTTCAATTAAGTTCTATGTCAAACAAATCAAAAGTTGGGAAACAAATTGTTGGAAATTAAGTATGAATCTATTCCATGTCTTTGTCCACACGATATCTTGCAGAACGTTGGATTATATGATCCTATATCTAAAGGACACGTTATTGACTAGGTCAGAGTTCGACAATGGCTTTTTAGAGCTACAATTGCTAATCAGATTTTGAAGTCTTACTTGCAATTATAGTTATTAGACTTATCCAAGTGGGATCCTATTGGATTAGGTTTCTAAGCCCGTGACTATAATTGTTATGTACTTGACCAGATAATAGCATGGTCCTTTTGGCTTGCCTTCAACATAGCAACGTGATAGGATGAATTATGAGAAAGAGGTTGATAAATTATTTATTATTATATTATAAGAATAATATATTAATTGAGAAATCATATTATTTAATTAGTATTGATCATAAATTAATTTGGAATTAATTTAGTGATCAAAAGAGACTGATTAAAAGAACGGGGACTGATTATGTAAATCAGTAATAGTTGTAGTTTGGGCTAATGGACCCTATTGATAAGGGGTGGACGAAAACTCTATGGTGTTCATAAAGATTCCGTCCAAGGCCGTTCATGAGGGGGTCTGTGGATTGCTTACAGCCTAAGCAAGGGAATTAGGGTTTCCCATTGAAAATCCTAGTAGCAGCTCAACTATATAAGGACTCCTTGGCTATTGTTTTCGGCCCCTATTCTCTCTCTCTCTCTCTTGTTCATCTTTTGCTAAGTGGTGTTTGTGACTCCATTAGAGGTGCAACAATTGATGCACTAAGCTCTTGAAGGTCAAGATCAAGTTATCAACAAGAAAGGTATTCTTTTAACAATAATTTATTTGTTAAATCCAAACAATTGTATGCTAAATTAGGGTTCTTTCTTTGGAAAATTGATTTGCATGTACAACTTGAGAAAAACCTAGATCCAAAGCAATTAGGGTTGCATGTGCACGATAGGAATGTTGTAAAGCTCAAAACCATCACAAACAATCAAACCCTCAACCTGAGCTCCTAACACCCTCGGGTCTAAGCACAAGCACACCTTACATATGCTATCACAACTAAGACTAATATGAATCTAAGGGAAAATATAAAAGATGACCATGATCTTGTTGTGAAACCAAAAGATTTAGCAGTTATGTAGAAGTTTGGAACTTAGAGAAATCCGACTGAGAACCGAACCTTAACATAAAGTCTTCATGTGGCGTGGTTCCACTCTCCCCCACTTGATATATGCTAGAGTTTGACAACTTATAAATCCTTAGATACCCATACTAACTTGAACTCCACCACTTGATCCCAACTATCGATATCCACATACACATGAGAATCTGAACCGACACCATATTCATGAATTCCAACTTGCATACAATCAAGCACAAAGATAATTAATCTATACATAACAAGAGATCAATTTAAACAAGTCTAAATAAGATAGCTCCATTTAACTGATCATCCATGATTACAACTAAACTTCAAACATAGACAGAAGTTATAGACCAATACAACTACTAACATATTTGCTAAATTGAAGAACCACCAACTCAAATCTCGGTCCTTGGAACCCCGGCGGTCCCATGATGACTATAGGGTAACTGCGAAGATAAGGGTGTAGGATCCAACACCTCACTGAGAAAAGGAGTGTGAGCTCTAATGTGGCCTTCTTCATCGCAATGGAAACAAACTTGCACACTCCACATGTAATCTCTACCAAAGTGGCCATCCTCGCCACACCTATGACATACAAAAGATATGTGCCTCCCTCCAACCGATCCTGAACTCTAGTCGGCGGACTTGAACTGCTTCTTTGTAGGCTATGAATGATCTGGAGTCTGACACTACTCCATCTCCTGGTGTAACATCGTGTTTTAAGACGATTCATATTCAGGACTGTTACTCGAATGTATGTTCCAGAAGGCTTCAGGTCTTAGGAAATAAAGTTTTAGACTCATTTGAGTGTGGATAAGGTAGCTTAGATGATCTGAGAGTTTGGTTTGTGGCAGTTTGGGCCTTTTATGGAATTAGATTCTTGTTCAAAACTTTTATGGAAAGTAGGAGTTTATAGAAAGGTAGAGCTCTTCGAGACCGTTCCGTGGATATAAAGAACTTCCACTACTAGGAAAACGCGTCAAGAAAGGCCCTGTCATAAAGAGAGACGACGCGCTTTTGCGCGTCGTCTATAGACGACGCGCTTTTACGACGCACAATTATGACACGCAATGCGTATCAAGGAAGGCCCTGTCATAAAGGAAGACGACACACATTTGCATGTCGTAACCTTATGACAGACGTGTTTATGACACGCAATGCGTATCAAGGAAGCCCCTGTCATAAATGAAGATGACACACATTTGCGTGTCATAAACTTCAGTAACCATTTACAATTTGCATTTACAATACTTCTTTACGATACTCATTTATGCATAATATAAAATTTTGTAAACAAATATATACTAAAACAATCAGTTTCATCCAATAACATCATGTAAAAAAATTGTAATACATTTATATTAATGGGATCTAATTGTACATTGTTGCTAAGAGGTTTTTCCTAACTATATAACCTAATATTATATTGCTGCAAAGTAATGCTATACAAAGATGATAAACATCAAATTCCAACTAAGTAGAGTTGCATCTTGCCTTTCATAATTTTTTAAGACTAATGAACCCTTGCTCCGATAATTCTTGTGACCTAATCAAATAAAAGTCTAAAAATTAATATGCTGATATAATAAATAGAAGAATCAACTAAAATTGGAAATGTGCAATGAGGCTGCAACTTTCAACTAAACCGGTTCAAATCCCAATTCAACTAAAAGCAACTTTCTTTCTGGAGTGTCCCTTTTACACTTTCAAGTAGTCTAGTCCTTTCATGCATGACTTAAGTAGAGCTAGTTAGCGAGGGCGATGATGTCTTTTTACAATTAGATCAGTTAGGTCAGTTTGTATTTATTATTATTTTTTTGTTATAAGTAGGTGGTTTGTTGACTTATGGGGCTTCCATGACCAATTGTATTTAATGTTTTTAATCACAAAAACTTACATTTAGTTGTACCTCTCCACCACCTCCCATTCCCTCCAATTCAACTAGCACCTCATGTGAATTTCCTGGTAAACATGGTTCTATGCTTTAGAGACATTATGATGGAGATTGTTTTCTATAGTTTATAAGATAGCATCTATACAACATTATATATGAGTTTACAAATATTAAATATTTAGTTGGAACTTTAAGTTAATTACATTTTTCTGTTTAATTTAAAGTAGATAGGCAATTAGCTATCTCTTTTTTATTTTTCAAGTTATTTAGTTTTCTATTCGACTAACCATTCATAAAAACACATTATATTATGATATATATGGAAAGTATTGGAAGTTTATTTGATATAAAACGTGATGAGTGTCTTGTAGATTGATTATTGCCTACTATAATCAATTAAATAGGGTACATTTCCGTTAAGTAAATAAGAAACAACTTGTTTACCTTTAAGATTTTTCCATTCAATCTTTGATCTCCAAAGGGAATTCTAACAATCACAATTTTCCACTTCCCAATAAAACCATCCTCATTAAATACATGTCCATGAGCTTCTTGTGCTTCAAGGGTAGTTTCGTCCCAAAATGTTACATATCATACCTGTATACACCTTTCTATGAGTATGCGGACATTAGAATTTTGGATTTATAAATTAATAGTGACAATATCACCATAATCAAAAGGATTCCCAACCACAGAAGCTGCAACAAGTCCACTACTATGTGGCATAGCCATATCCATCATCAGAAAATCACCAACAACAGCTGCATTCTTTTCAAGTGCAACAATCATACATGTCATTATTATCAAAGAAAGAAAAAAAAATCAATATTATATTAATATAAAAATATTATATTTTGTTGGAAACAAAAAAAGAAAGAACACATGTAGATTCATCAAGAGGATAAGGTATAGATTCAAAATATATTGGATGTTCCTGAAACCCATCTTTTTGGTGTCATGAATCCATGAGACAAGTGTCCTCCATGAGGCAAGTCCATCCCCTGAGTTTAAAAAAATTAATTAAAACCAATATCCATCTCAATACCCAAAAATCAAAAAATAAAAATACACACCATTATACGGTCATGAGGCTTCAGAATGACTGTATAGATCAACACATCAAAACCATGATATTAAACACAAAAAATAGAGAAAAGTCTCTTTAAATGCTTAAACAAGTGTAAAGTAGTAAAGGCATGTGGCCTAAATTTCTAGCCTATATATCATTAGAAAAATGCATATTATAACCTTTTTCTATAAACAGGCAATTAAAATTTTTAACAAATTAATATTTTATCAAACTATTATGTTGACAATTGGCATCTAGTGCAATAGATAATTGAAACTTTTTGTGATATTTTTATTACTTCAACCAACATCATACACCCATTAAATAACCCACATCCACAAACTGATTTTGCTTGTAATTTTCTTAACTTCTACCAACTGCATCGTAGGAAATAACTAACAGGGGTGAAGGGATGTGACCATGTTCCAATTTGTTCCACAAATGGCAGGAAAAAAATAGTTTTTTTTACCGAATTGAATTTAGAAAACTTACCTCAATGCTTATTGCCTTCATCTATTGTAACAAAAATTTAAAAATTCACCAGTTCAATGCCTTCATCTATTGTAGCCTTCCAACATTGCAGGGACAAAGTTGGAAACTTTTATCTCTAGTCGCCTTGTATGGTTGAATATTCAAAAACAATCCACCTCTATAACAAGAAATAAGTTCATGTTAACTTTTCTTAAATAATTAGTAAATATTAGTTTATGGTTGTGCACATATCAGATCCATCAAGTACTAAGGCTCTCTTTGATACAACTTTTGTGATAAAAGATTGGAAAATAAATAATGCCTCAAAAACAGATATGGATACAAATATATAAACATATCACATATATGTAAAAACCAATGATCTTTTTATCTTCATAACCGAAAACTTATCATGGAAATCTCATTGATCTTCCATGTTTCAGGAAACTTTAGACAATCTATTCCAATAATGATTCCATACCCTTCAAAAAAATTATGAATATCATCCACTGTTGGGTATAGTTCTAGTGATCTTGATCTGATCCTTTATTTTCTAATTAATCTCTAATAAAAATCTCTCTAGTGGGTGTCAAGATGTGGGAAAATAAGAACCTATAAACAAACTCATAAAGATGAAGAGTAACAGAACATAATTAGTTTAGCTATGTCATCAACAAACTCTAAACCTTTCATCAAAAAACACATAAAACTTACTCGATAAAATAGATTTTCCATTGAACTTAGCTACTATATGATGTCTAAAATAAAAAAAAAATTCACTTGGGACTTTCAACGAACACCTGGATGACATCCAGGTTGGGACATCTTCCTTCCATTTATATGTACTCAGACAGGGTAACTTATAACCAATTCAAAAAAGAAACACAATAAAAATAGATGATCAGTACTAATAAATAGAAAAAACAAAGATGCAAATATATATTACCAAGCAAAGAGATGAACCGAATTGGTAAGTGTGTCACAGGGAGTTGCGATGGATCAAAACGAAGAGATGGATTCTTCAGTCGTTGAAGAGGTGAACTCAAATCAGAGATGGATTATATCCAATCCCATATCAGGAACAAGTTCATTAAAATTATTTGCAATCCCATCACTACCCCTGTAACAGCCCAAACCTGCAAAACAAACACACCCATTAAGCAAAATAGAATGATGCAAAAAAGTTTGAAGCATTTCAATCCTAATCAAAAGATACTTTGGGCTTCTTCTGTCTACCACCATCTCTGGAATCGGAATTATCAAATCCTTTGTTCAATCCAATTTATTTTCATTTTCTTTCACTATCTGTTCATCATAATCATTCATATATATATCAATTTATAAGCAATAGGGACTTGAAGATACAAGCAAACTAGTTTCTAGAAGCTTTTTCAAATTAACACATTACCTGAACAATAGAGCTTGTTTCCAGACCTTTTCTAACAATGAAGTCATCACCAACAATCTGCCACAGGTTATCATCATCTTCCCCACTTGTTCGCCCCACCCAAATATACACTATCTCGCCCATAATCCCACACAATGGTCTCCAACCTTCCCCTAGTGTGACAACAGATGGTGGAGTTTTGAAGTTTGAAATGGATGACTTGATTTGGCCCATCTACTCATTGTGAAACAATATTTTATGAGGTGTTTCAGGTTTACGTGAGGTGGATATTGGGTTAATGATCATCAACTCATGGTGGAGTTTCTAGCTCTTTAATCATGAGTTGGACATCCTGGACTAATCTTGGATATTGCTTGTTCTGCATATACAATGGTTAATATTGGGTTAGTCATCATCAAATCCAAACAAATAGATTATCAGAGAGCACATAAATTAAATATAATATGGCACACATACTAAACATGCCAACATTCATGTAAGCTCCATCGAATGATCCTCTTCACTTGTGTTAATATGAACGAGGGTTGGATAAATTATCGAACATGGAGATTGTTTTCCCAGCATGACCAAAATGCCCTCGTGCTGTTTCCTAACATCTTCTTCAGCGTGAGAGCTTAACTGAGAAAAAATAGTTGAGGAGTTACTTCCTACAGAAAGGGAAAAAATACTAGTTAGAACAGAACTGATTAGGTTACTGTTATATAAAAATAGCAAAAGGGGTCCCACCTACCTGCCATGCCAACAAAGGAACCGTTGAAAGTGTAGGTTCAAGGGGAGCTTTTAACTCCACCCCATAGTTAAGGATAATATGCAGGACATGAAGTGTAGCTTTCAAGGTATAACTAGAATTCTTTTGACCTTCTGTTTGACTACCCCATAACTTGGCATATGAATGTGAGAGATAATTTATATAAGCTTGAGATGCATGCCCAAATAGAGATACCCTTCTCTTTCTCAAACACCACCAAACATCAACCAACTTGTTAAAAACACACTTCCCTCAACATCAATATTGGCAAAAAGAAAGAATTTCTGCAACTTGGAAGCAACAACAACAGAAAGGCATTCAAGTTCTCTAGCTGCAGCTTTTATTATAGTCACTACTTGCTGCACCACCGCATGAACATTGTTGTTATCTAAGTCTTTAACATCTGTTTCTTTCCGAAGAAGCTCTGAAACAACATGTTTGACTCTTGAGACCTCTTCTTCAGTTAACCTAAACCTATCTGATACAAGTTCTGAATCTAGAATTAGAGAAAACGAGCAGGATTTACATAGAAATGTGCTAAAAAAGAATATATACACAAGAAAATTAGTTAATTTATAAACTCAGCCTTATTTAATTCAAGAAAAACAAAGAAACTTACTCATACAGCTTCAAAATGCTTTTCAAGCATACCTAGTTCCTCCTCGTGCTTTGATTCCCACCCTCAGTGCTAGCTCAAGCATCCGATTTCTGATTCAAATTTAAAAAAAATCAAAATATTAGAAAAAGAAAAAGATGAGAAGGCGTTGGATTTACTGTAGTTTCTGCCTTGGTTAGAAGTATTGGTAACATAATCGAGACCCAAAAGACATCAGCATCAGAACTAAAAGACATTAGTACGATCGAGAAAACCCTTTTCCCAATTCTAGGGCTTCACATTATCAAAGGATCCTTGACCAAATAACAAAGAAATGAATTCTAAAATCAAGCATGTAATAAAAAAGATAGAAAAGGGGAATTAGATTCACATACGGCGGAAGAATGATCGGTGGCTCCAAGGGTACAATCGACAAATCTGAAGTTTGCGGGAATCAATAACCTCCAATACCTCACCGAGCATCACCGGAATATGACTCTCGGTGTCACCAAATTGACGAAAGCTCTCCTCATTGAACTTTTTATCCGATCGATTCCTCTTCTTCACTACAAAATCTATTAGAACTCGACGACTATTAGCAATAATGGAATTATCTTTTCAGTTTAGCTTTTTCTTGTTACGAGTAGAAGCAGATAAGGTAGTGGAATAACTAGCAACTGCGAGAAGGGAAGAGGAAATTTGGCGACGGTAGCAATGCAACGGCGATAAGGTGAATGAAGGATGAAATAACAGTTGCTTAAGGCGATAAGCTGAATACATATGCAAGGTTTTGACTCTGGATTCACTATAAGGAATAAACCAAACAAGATCCATCAAATAACCCTAGGAGTGAAATTAAAGAACCCGTGAAGATTTTAGTTGTGCGAGAAAAGAGAGTGGTGAAGATATTAGGGTTTTTTTGGGTATTGATCAGTGAGAGAGAACAGCGATGGAAACAAGGTAGAGGATAAAATGGCAGACTTTCAAACTTTTGTGATTTTCATTTCCCCCCAAGTTGCAAAAGAAGAAAACGCATGTTTCATTAAATAAAATATAAAGCGACATCTCTACACGACACCCATATTAACATAGGTGCCCTCCGTGATTTTAATTTTTTTTATTGGACATTAATTTTAGGGCACGCAAAAAATGTGTGACCTCTATCTTTCATTATTTTTAAAAACGGACGTTATTTTTAGGATGCCCACAAATGCGTATCGTAAATCACTGCGTGTCATTGTTTGCGCGTCATGAAAGGGCAGTTTTCTAGTAGTGTTCCAAAACGGAGTTGAAACGAAGAAGTTATGGTTGTTTGAAGTTGGAGTGGTCCGGGTGAGTGATCGTTGACTTGCTAACCAAGCTCATTTAAGGGTCATGACATGAGTTGTTTGGAATTAGTGTTGCATCATTGTATTTTATTATATAGTCCATTTATGTAAAAGGGCTTGGGCTTGTCCACCTGTCTTTAATTTTTAGGGTTATAGTGTTTTAGTAATCTTGGAAATAGCTTGTAACCCTACACGCCTCTACAGTAGCAATTCTTCATCGAGTTCTTCAGAGGTGTGACTTTGAATCATTAAGAATACTTTGATCAATTCTTGTGTTCTTATTTTCTATTACATGTTTGAATCTTTCGATCTTTAGATATTTAATCTCATCCATTGGTATCAGATCAGGAGATTGTGTAATCTATACGCATTTATTATGTTGAAAGAAACTTGTAGGGTTTCTGCTATTATACGATCTGGTGTCAGCCGTCATCATCGTTTGTCATCTATTGATGGTGATTTTGATCTTAATATTACCCTAATCTTGTTTACACATCTAATTCATATAGGTTTTGATCCATATACAAACATGCATTCAGACGATCCTCACATTAACTCAATAAATCTATCAAGCGATATTAGATTCACAACAAGGATTCCTATCCTATATCCCAGTGAATATGAAGTTTGGGTGCTGCATTTTGAAGATTATATACTTGGTTTGGAAGACAGTGGATATATGATCTGGGAAGCCATCACTGTTGGGACGTTTGTTCATACTGGAACTAGGAGAGTTATTAAAACTCAAAAAGACTATAACAAGCTTCTTCTTGAAGTAAAGGATGTTCCACAAGATGAGAAATAAAAGTTAATCAGCAACGTCAAGGCAATGAGAATCATTAGGTTTTCCCTACTGCCAGACACCTTTCGTTTGGTTAGCTAATATGATACATCTAAAGGCATCTGGGATAGGCTTAAGGAATTGTACTCTACTGACGCTGATTTAGAGTATTCTACTCAGAATCAACTGCTTTCGGAGTTTGGTGCATCTGTGCAACAACCTAATGAAAGTATGGAACAATTTGTTAATCGCTATAATCATCTGCTTAATAGGATGATGAAGCATAAGATTGGACGAGAACTAATCGAGCAAAAGGTCACGTTCATGAACGGACTTAGACCTGAGTGGAAGGCTATAGTTTCAACCGTAAAAGCACATGATCAGTTCAAGAATTACTCGTTTGCAATATTAGTTGGAATTCTCAAATTACATGAAGTTGAAGTGACGAAAGAAGCGAAGATTGTCTTTGGAATGGGTTCACTAGCTCTCGTCGCAAAAGTTAAGAAGGCTGAAGAAGATGATGATTCAGAGTTTGAGATTTCTCATTGTGAATTGTCTAAAGTAGAGTTCGCAACGATGGTATCCAACCCAAAAAGGTTCGCAAAGAGGAACTACAACAAGAATAAAAACAGAAACTGGCAGGGAAGCTACAGCTCTGAGAAAGTGAAAGAGCAGAATGCAAGCAAATCTCAGAAAGAAGAAGAAAATAAAGACAAGAAGGTCGTGGGTGACTCCGGCTATGACTGCAACTATTTTCATGGCAAAAACCAATAGCTAAGAATTGCATGCTGCAAAGGCTAAATGAGAAGAAGGAAGGAGAAGATGACGAAGCATACCATCTCCAAAAGTTGGAGGAGATTAAGAAGAAAAAGAGTGTTGATAACACCATGCCTGCTTTTATTGTGCATGAAAAATATGCTGAGAATGAATTTGGAGGCGTAGAGGTCTGGTCAACCGATTTCGAAGATGAAGAGGTTCGCTGGCCTACTCATGGTAATAGTTTCGTTGTGAAAGAAGAGAGTTCGCTGCTTGGAGGTAGATGCTTGATGGTGACGAGCGATGCATCACAGATGCGAGGTTATACTACTGATAGTGGTTATGGAGTGGATAATGGACATGGGGATGATAGCTACTTCGATGCATAGCATGTTCTTGAGCAAATCAACGAATGCGAACAGATGATCAACAAGGTAAATTCATTTCTTGAATCTCTAAACATACCTTTGTCCAGATATGAAACTGAACTAAATGACTTAAGATATACTTTTTCAAGCTTTAGTGAAAGTTTAAAAAGAACTCATTTAACAAACTCTAACCTAACTGATCAAATCATCATGGTTTCATCAAAGAGTGAGGAGAGACACATGTGGATAGAGAAGATAGAGTTCGGTTTATCTAAGCCTAGGGATCAGTTAATTTACTTGCAACATGATAATTTAATGTTTTTGAAACAACGTAATATTTTCTGTTTGATTGCGAAAAGGCTTTATTTTAATATTACTCAGTTGCACATTTATTGTGAGAATGGTGAGAAAATTCACAAGATGATCTTACCATTCCTTGAATTAAAGGAAGACAAAATTGACGCCGATTGTTACTAGTGTGAATCCATCGTTTCGTCTGATTAAACCTCAGATGCTTACAGGATAGGTCTAGAAAAAATTGAATCATACATTAAGTCCAAAGACCATAAGAACATGTTAAAGTAACTTTTGGATAAAAATGACAAAAGGTAGATTAAATATGATACTATACATAAGTACGACTCGTTGAGTGCCAAGTTAAGTTCAGATAACAAAATTAATGTTGAAAATACATTTGCATTTGATGAGGACGGTGATATGAGCGAAATCTCTATAGAGGACGAGGTTGACTATTCGGAGTTTGGTAAAAGCGAATCTAAACCTGCGAAAGATCTTATCTATGAAAATTCTGTTGAATTCGCACGCTTTTCTGAAAATAACTCAAATATTTTAAACGAAAAAGCAATTGTATTCCCAAAAGTTCAAATTGTGCCTAACTAGGTTTTCGCAACCACTGGTCTGAACAAAAATCAAACAGTTGAATTAACGTTCCTGGTTGATGATGATAACAAGGATGGATGTAACGAGCACTTATGGTCAGCCCCAATAGATAATGCAGAAGAATCTAAGGGTCTGTCGGAAAAGACTTCTAGGAGAGTGAAAGGAAGATATGTAGCAAAACCACTCAATAATCGATCAAGCTATGAAAAGGGGAGTCCAAGTGGAACCAAGGATGTTCCAAGTGAAGAGTCGTTAGTACAAAACCACACGTCAGTCAGAAAGCCAAAACTTAAGACTAACGTTCACAAATCATCCAAGTAGTTCACACTAAGAAACGACAAAGGAATGCGAGATACAACAAAAATCTCAAAGAAAGGAAATAGTTTTGGCAATCCCGGAATCCTAACTTTGTTCGAAATGAAAAACTATCAGATCAAAATGTGAAATTCGTCTCGCATACGAACCCTAGGAGCTCCTCGCAAAATCACTCTCGTTGTCCACAGGATTCTGAAAGGAAAGTTTCTCAAAAACCTAACTTTTCAACTCCAAAGAAGCCTGTGGAGAAATCAAAACCTCATCACTTTTCGACCATGAATGCATCGAAAGATGTTAAAGGAAAAGGAAAGCTAGTTTCGGATCATAAAGTACCAATCAAGAAGTCGGAAACTAATTCAAAGAAAGCTGAAAAAGAGTTCGTGAAGAATCAAATCAAGAACAAACAAAAACAGTCATCTTGAAAAGATACAAACTTGAAAGATAATAGGATAAAAGTTATTACAATAACAAAGAAAGATAGCACCACATTAATTAAACGCGCTTATATGGTTGATCTTGAATTTACTTTTTCTCTTTCTGTAAAAGGCTCACGAGGACCCAAGCAATTTTGGGTTACTAAATCTGCTTAATCTCTGCAGGTAATTTGTGACGAGCAGTTTGACATTGAATGGTATATCGACAGTGGCTGCTCGCGTCACATGACAGGTAGGAACGAAGAACTACGAGAATTTAGAGAACTTAAAGATGGTGGCAATGTGCAGTATGTAAATAACTCTCTTGGAAGAATTGAAGGTTATGGGATGATAACGAACGAAGATTTTTCGATGCGTAAAGTGGCATACATAAAGGGATTGCAGCACAATCTTATAAGTGTTTTGCAGTTGGTTGTTGGGACAAGATTAATGGTATCATTTTATGACAAAGGTTCTGAAATCATAGAAAAGAAGACCAAATAAGTCCTTCTAAATTTGAAGCGCAAAGGAAAGATGTATCCGTTGAATCTAAATCTGATACGAGGGAAGCCTGCCATCTGCCTACTAACTACAGCTCACTCACATGACAGCTGGCTATGGCATAGAAGACTTTCGCACCTCAATTTCAAAGACATGAACAAGCTTGTTTTTGGTAATCATGTGTGAGGGCTTCCTCTCCTGAAATATGTCAAGGATCATCTCTGTGCAACCTGCGAAATGGGGAAGAAAAGCAGGAAAAGTCATCCAACCATAGTGAATACGAAAGTCATTGAACAACTAGAACTTTTTCACATCGACCTTTGTGGTCCTTCAAAAATTGAAAGTGTGGGTGGTAATAAGTATATTCTTGTCATAGTTGATGATTTTTCACATTTCACTTGGGTATCTTTTCTTAAGCAGAAATCTAATACAACACCAAAGCTCAAGTATTTCATAAAGCAGACTGAGCTAAAACTACGAAAGCTTGTTCGCAATGTTCGCAGTGACAATGGTTTGGAATTAAAAAAACCAAGTGTTTGAAGAATTCCTTATTGAGAAAGGAGTTTCACACAACTTCTCTGCTCCTTACACTCCACAATAGAACAGGGTCATTGAACGGTGAAATCGCTCCTTGTTCGAACCTGCGAGAACTATGCATTCTTTCGCGAATTTGCCTCTCTATTTTTGGGCAGATGCGATCGCAACTGCATGCTTCACCCAAAACAGGTATATTCTCAATAAGCAATTTTCTATCACTCCTTATGAAATAATAAATAATCGCAAGCCTAACTTTAAGTTTTTCCATATATTTGGTTCAATGTGTTTTATCTTCAACTCAAAGGAACAACGAAACAAATTCGATGCGAAAGCTGAAGAAGGAATATTCTTGGGATATTCGCTGACCTCCAAGGCATATCGGGTTCTCAACAAATGAAAGACTCTGTAAAATGGTTTGGTCTAGGCATAGTCGTAGATAGCAGTAGAAATGTAATTGTTCGTGTTTTGTTTTGAGTTTACGGTGTTTATGGTCAAAATGGGTTTACGGCCGTAAACACCTTACGGTCTCTAGTCAGGTCTTTAAATAGCGAGTTGTGTCAGTCATTATGAGTTGTTGATGCTCTCGTATACTTCCAAGTTGTATCAGACGTTTTACAGTATTAAAGCGTATGCAAGCTTGGTCTTTTGCTCTTTATTGGTTTATTGATTCGTGTTTGCTTCTGTTATTGTCTTTGATCATTGGTAGATCTATTTTTCGGGACTTTACAATTGGTATCAGAGCAATACCAGTGTCAAAGGCGTTCAACAGCTGCGTTTTCAACTAAATCGACATCCACTGCAGTTTAGAGAGATTTATTTCAGTCGAAATCAAGGTTTCTAGAAGTTTACGGCCTTAGTTTACGGCCGTAAACTCCTGTTCACGGCCTCATCTGCACTCTTCGTAATCGATAGTTTTTCACGTCATTCAAGCCTTCGTTATCACATATTAGTTCTGGGATTTGATTGAGTTGTGTTTTAAAATTAAAATCGAACTTTTTATTTGAGTTTCATTGACCGTAAACTAACGCATCAACGAAAAATTGATTTTCTGTTAATCGAAATTTGCACTATTATCTTTCAGAGTTTAAATCAACAAGTATTCTTGGACCGTAAACTCAAGTTTACGGCCTAAGGTTTACGGCTTAAGAGTTTACGGCTAAGTCAGTTAATTTTATAAAATTGAAATTAATTTTTGAGTTAGTTTTAAAACAAAATAATTTTTGACCGTAAACTCCAGTTTACGGCCGGGAGTTTACGGCCTATTGTTTTCTGCCTTAGCTTACACGACAAGATCAAAAACAAAATAATTTCTGGTAATAATTTTTAAAATAAAAATTATGGATACACAAAATTCAACTCAATACCAAGAGCTTGATGCTGTGATGGGTACAACCACACGAATTCCAAGACTTATGTCAGCTGATGGTTTCCCCGAGTGGAAATATAGAATTAAGAAGTATATAAAAATGAAAGACTTTAAGATTTGGAAATGTGTTTTAAAGGATCCAGTCAGAATCACCACTACAGTTGGGGGAAAGGTGGTCGACAAGGCAATCGAAAACTACACTGATGAAGACTTTGAGAGTGTGGAAGAACAAGAAAAGGCATTGGCCATTTTAACTATGGCTTTATCTCCAGACATTGCTCAAGGATTCAGAGAGTATACTTCTGCCAAAGCTCTGTGGGAAGCTCTCATTGAAGTATATGAGGGAAATGAAGACATGCGGGAAAGTCGCCAAGATATGCTGAGACAACGCTTCAATATGTTTAATTATGTTCCTGGAGAGACTCTCGAAGCTCAACTGCAGAGATTTACCACTCTCAACACTGAGATGACTGTGGCAGGGATTTTCTATACAAAGTCAGAGATTAATAAGAAGCTACTAAATGCTCTCCCAAAATCTTGGGACATGAATGTAGCAGTAATCAAGAAGACTAAGGATCTTAATCGTCTTTCCCTAGCTGAAGTGATGGCTGTCATCAAAGCGTGTGATATTGATGACAAACAACGAGATATCAATCATGTGAACTCATACTCATCTGCCAATCTTGGCATTTCATCTAATAATGCTCTTTCTTCTTTCTCCTATACTTCTGCAGGTTCATCTTCCTCTGCACCGGTCATTCCTTACTCACAAGGACAGCCAAATACATCTACCCAAAATGTTTCATCCTCTAATGTGGCTTCTTCACCAAAGGGAAAGGAGGGTGATGAAAACCTTGTCTTTGCAGCAGGGCTTGTGAATTGCTACAATGCTCTTGTAGCTGGGGAACTTCCTCCTCAATTTTCATTTGCAGATCTTGATCAAATCCATCCAGAGGATGTTGAGGAAATGGACATCACATGGCAAATTGCCATGGCTGTATTTAGGGCAAAACAGTTTGCCAAAAAGACAGGGAAGAACAATTGGGGAATGAGTGCTGACAAGAAGGTTGGATTCAACAAAGGAAAGCTTCGATGTTTCAATTGCCACGAGCCAGGGCATTTTGCTCGTGATTGCCCACACCCTGATAGGAGGGTTAATAATGACAGAACAATGGTTGCAGTTGGGAATAATCGAAGCAGTGGTCAAGCAAACAATGAAAAGGCTATGGTTGCACAATCATTTGACTGGGATGATCAAATACAAGCTCTAAATTTGTCTGGACCAGAAACTGCTCATCTAGCACAAGTGAGGGATGACGCTCAAGCAAGGACTGCAACAGCTGAAGACAACATGATGAAACTACAATTTGGCTTGATGGTATCCTCCTCCCATGAACCTAATTCATACAAGGTAAGTCTTCCATCATGCTCTAAGGCTTGTATAGATTATGTGAAAACTTTACAGGATAAAATTGAGACATTAGGTGATGAAGTAGAAAATCTTAGGATTCTTCGTGAACTCAATGACAAATTAATAAGAGACGTAGAAGACCTTAGATATGAAGGGTATCGAATTCGAAAAGGACAAAAACCACTTAAAGCTCAACTAGAATAAAAAATTAAAGACTTTAGGAGACTCCAGGAAGACTACAACAACAAATGTGAAAATTACAATTATGTAGTCAAACAAAATGCTGAGCTTGTAGCTGAAGTTGAATCCTTGAAAGGAAACTTTGAGACCGCCAAACTTGATGTCAGAAAATATGATTTCTCAAGTGAGGTGGTTGCAAATATGATAGACCAAAGTATGCAGTTTAAAAGAAATCAATCAAAAGGTCTAGGGTATAAATTTGTACCTCCTCCTTTCAATCATTCATACGTGCCCAAGCCCTTGTCCAAAGAAGAGATTGCCAATGAATCATTTATGATTTATGGCAAGCCCTCCGGGTTTTTTTTCGGGAGGATTTATTAATGTTGAAAGTACTAACATTTCTACTTCTCCTGCAGATCAATCCTTGAATCAGTCAAAGCACAAAGTTGAAGGATGTGTTTCTGAAAATAAAATCGAGTCCAAACCTGAAGCTTTTATTTTAAATAAAGACAATTCTTTGTTAAATGTTTTGAGTGACAATTTTTTTGTGGTGCTCTAAATTATTCTGATACAGTAGCTGCTACCTCTGATATAGTTTTGAATGTTTCTAATATGTTTGATAAATCTTTGAACATTTTGGTTGACAATTTAAACGTCTGTGATAAAAATGTTGACATACCATTAGTCTCACAACCCTCAATAAATATAGCACCCTCACTTGCATCACAACTTGATAATACTGCATGTTTTTGTGAGACAAGCAAGGGTGTTTGTGGGGAAAACAAATCTGAAAAATGCAGCACAAGTTCTAACAATAACTATCAGATTTGTTTTAATTGTGGCACTAAGGGTCATATTGCTAGAAATTGTCTTAATCGAATGTTTGTGAGTTATAATCTTCCAAGAGGAGAGAACGAATTCAGAGGAAGATCATTAAATAGAAATTCCTCTAGGAGTCGCTCTCGAAATGATTATTGGGTAGATAAAAGAAATAGAAAAAGGGGTATATTTCACAGTCATAAAAGGTTTTTTAATCACCTTGTCCTGAACAGTCTGCCAAAAGGGAGCATAGCCATGCAAAGGTCAAGCTCATCCCAAAGCAATAATGGATCTTCAACCAATTCTGGTGGAAGTAACTCATGCTTTAAGCAGATCGTCAGACATAAAATGACAAAGTTGACTGAATTTTTCAAAAAACCTAATTATATATGGAAACCCAAATCTACTCCCAATACATCATCTGTATCCTCAGAGAAGCTCATGTGCAATAAATCTGAAAAAGCATTGGGATCACCCAGGAAGATCATGACCTGGGTGCCCAAATCTAATTAAACCCACCCATTTTGCAGGGGCAGTTGCGGGGAAATGTCATCAGACCATGGTTCGTCGACAGCGGCTGTTCCCGGCACATGACAAGAGACATCACCCAATTGAACGACATTCAATCATTTAATGGGGGATACGTCTCTTTTGCGGGAGGAGATGGAGGAAAAATTACATAAAAGGGCACGGTATCAAATGGAGTTTTGAGTTTTGAAAATGTGAATTTCGCTCCAGAGCTAAAACACAGCCTGCTAAGTGTTTCGCAAATCTGTGACAAAGGCTATTCTACGCATTTCACTAACAAGGAATGCATGATCTTAAAGCCAGGTTTTGTCATCCCTGAAGAATGGATTCTCGTAAAGTCATAAAGGGATGGAAATGCTTATATTATCGATATGAATAGCAATCTTCCAAAGCAGGTTACTTGTTTGTTCTCCAAGATCTCTGAGAAAACCGCAATGTTATGGCACCGAAGATTAGGTCACGCCAACGCCAAAAATCTCAATCGTCTTGCAAAGAATGAGATGGTCCATGGATTACCTGTCAAAGACTTTATCACGTTTGAGAAATGTGTGTCCTGTGCTCAAGGAAAGCATCATCGAAAGCCACATTTACCGAAGCAAGTTAACTCAATAAGTCAGGTTCTACAACTTATTTACATGGAGCTATTTGGTCCAGTGAATGTGCTAAGCATCAATAGGAGTTCCTACTGTCTAGTTGTCATTGATGATTTTTCTCGTTTTACGTGGGTTTTCTTTCTATCCAACAAAGCTGGCATCGCTGAATTGATCAAGAGGTTCATCATACTTATTGAGAATCAGACCAATCATAGGGTGAAGGCTATTCGCACCGATAATGGTACGGAATTCAAGAATTCTGTTCTCAATCACTTTTGTTCTGAGAAGGGGATCCTACATCAATTTAGTTCCGCTCACACACCTCAACAAAATGGTGTTGCTGAGAGGCGAAACAAAACACTTAAGGATGCAGCAAGGACGATGTTGTGTGACTCCAAGCTCCCTGTTTTCTTTTGGGCAGAGGCAATAAACACTGCCTGTTATGTTCAAAATCGAGTACTCATCAACAAAGCTCAAATGAAAACTCCATATGAAATTTACTATGGTCACAAACCGTCAGTTAGTCATTTTCTAGTATTTGGCTGTCCTTGCACCCTTCTTCACCTAGATGCCAATCCGAAGTTTAATGCCAAAACTGATGACTGCTATTTTGTTGGGTATGCTACACGTACCGCTTATCGAGTCTACAACAAGAAAACCAAACAGATTGTGGAATCCTATGATGTGCGTTGGTTGGAAGAGAATGAGACAGACGCGAGAGTGGGTCCGGACTGGTTATTTGATTACACGTCACTTTTCAAATACTTAAACGTATATTCAAATGATGTCTCAAGAACTGATTCGCATTTGAAGAGTATCTCTGAAGATGAAGTCGAAGAAGTTGTATACAAACCTGTATCTAAAATTTCCAATTCACTGAAAGGAAAGTCTAAAGCTTCAACTGAATGGGGGTCCTCCGACTCGCACAAAGGAGAATCTTCTGCTCCAGTTGAGGGGAAGTCTTCTGCTTCATCTGAGGGGGAGTCGTCTGCTGAAATTGAAGGGGAGTCTTCTGCAACATCTTTCAATAAATCTTCTGCTACTTCTCAAGGGAGGCCGTTATTGGAACATGTCACTCCTCAATCAGACCACATTGATTCTTCGAATGTTGAATCAAGACCTTCCACATTATTAGAGAAAGAGTTCATTCCAAATGATGCTTCCGCTGTCTCTTCAACCCTGATGGAATTACTCTTTCCTGACCTTATTGCGGATGAGTATGTTGCAGAACCATCTAGTTCTACTCAACAAGCAAATGAAGGAGGTCTTAACATTCACACTCTACCTGTCTCCATCAATGACATCAGCCAAGAAATACCCTCTAGGATTCAACGAGATCATCCGCTCGAGAACGTTATCGGCCAGCTAGACAGTGGTGTTAAAACCAGAAGTCAAAGTAGAGACGTGAATACATGTCTGTATTCTTGCTTCATTTCTCAAATTGAGCCCAAGAATGTAGAGATGGCTCTAAATGAACCTAGCTGGGTGGATGCGATGCATGAAGAATTGCATCAATTTGAAAAACTAGGTGTTTGGAAGTTAGTTGAGTTACCAAAGGGCAAAAAGTCTCTTGACACACGGTGGGTTTATCGTAACAAGCAGGACGATTCAGGGGTCATTGTGCGAAACAAGGCCAGATTGGTAGTTCGCGGATTTCGACAAGTCGAGGGTCTTGACTACACTGAGGTTTATGCTCCTGTAGCTCGCTTGGAGGCCATTCGTATCTTCTTGGCGTACGCTTCGTATATGAACTTCACTGTTTTTCAAATGGATGTCAAGACTGCCTTCTTGTATGGCAAGGTGAAGGAAGAAATCTACGTTGATCAACCTCTAGGGTTTGTCGACCCGAAGTTTCCTAATCATGTCTACAAGTTGGATAAAGCGTTGTATGGGCTGCATCAGGCTCCGAGAGCATGGTATGCAACTCTAACAAAGCATCTGCTCGAACATGGCTATACACGTGGTACTATCGATCAAACATTGTTTATAAAGCATGTCGACAAGGACCAGATACTTGTTCAAATATACGTCCACGACATAATCTTTGGATCAACAAGCCAACAACTTTGCAAGGAGTTCGAAAGTGTAATGAAGAAAAGATTTGAAATGAGTTCTTTGGGAGAAATGACCATGTTTTTGGGGCTTCAGGTTAAACAGAATTCAACCGGCTTCCTTCTTCATCAGGCCAAGTACGTGGATGATATTCTTGAGAAGTTCGCACTTCATGATGCTAAATCTGCCTCAACACCGATGGCTGAACGACCCCTCCTGACTCCAGATCCAGAAGGCGAACCCGTAGATCAAACTCTTTATCGATCAATGATCGGATCCCTAATGTATCTTACTGCAAGTCGACCAGACATTATGTTTGCAGTTTGTCAATGCGCACGCTATCAGGCTAATCCTAAACTCTCTCATCTTATTGTTGTTAAAAGAATTTTTCGGTATATCAAAGGAAGCCCTAAATTGGGTCTTTGGTATCCGAAGAATTCTGAATTTAATCTTTATGCTTTTACTGACAGTAATTATGGAGGTTGTGAGCTTGACAGGAAATCAACTTCAGGAGGATGTCAATACCTAGGTGACAGACTAGTTTCATGGCAATGCAAGAAGCAGCACACTGTCTCGACTTCGACAGCAGAGGCAGAATATGTGGCAGCATCAGCCTGTTGTTCTCAAGTTATTTGGATCCAACATCAGCTGTTGGACTACGGTTTGAATTACTCAGAAACCCCTATCTATTGTGATAATGAGGCTGCCATAGAAATTGCTAAGAACCCAGTCCAACACTCTAAAACCAAGCACATCGATATTAAAATTCACTTTATCAGAGACTGTTATGAACGATCTTTAATTCGAATCGAACAAGTCCACACTGATAACAATGTGGCTGACTTGTTCACAAAACCTTTTAACAAAGCTCGTTTTGATGTGCTTGTGGGATTTCTAAAAATGATACGTTTTGAGGATTAAGTTTTTTTTAATTTTCTTTTTCTTTGTTTGTTTTTAGTTTTTTTTTTATTTTATTTTTAATTTTATTTTCTTTTAATTTTAATTTTATTTCATTTTTGGTCTTCTTAGTCTATTTTAACATTTTACCAAGATTGTCTTCAATTTTTGTTAGGTATGTTTAAATTTGCGCATTTTTTTCTTTTGTTTAAAACTCTCAACTATGCACAAATTTAGGGGGAGAAAGAAAATACAAAAACAACAAAAAATCAAAAAAAAAATCCATAAATAGTGTCATTTCAGTAAAGAATCTAAATTAGGGTTATTTCAAAGCAGCCTTCGTTGTAAGTACTGTGATGGGAAATGATATTAATAAGTGATAAAGGACGACCTGAATCGGCGTAACGTACCTACGTTGAATCATCTACGCTCTGTGGTCGATGTGCTGGTAGGCGCGAAAGATTTTAAAAGGGGACTTGACTAGGAAAGTCGAACCTAATGAATTTAAGGACTCGAGAAATTTTGACCTAGTTAGATCCATTTAATCTGACATCACGACGCTCGGATAGGTTGAGCAGGGAGATAAACACTAGAATCTACTCGTCACATTAATTGAACCCGTACTTGGAACCGTGGCTTAACTTTTCCTCGATGTGCGGACTCTGTCCTTAATTCCGGTTGGATAGGGCGACTGGTAAATTCCGATAAATTAGGTCTGTAGAAAATCGTTTTCTTTCTTTCTTTCTGTTAGTCATATGTTGTCTCCTTTGCGCAACTTCTAATCCGACCTGGTACACAACATATGCAACTCCATTTCTCTGTAGGAAATATATATGCGCTTGAAATATATGTGTGAAATGTATATGTGAAAACTTCTCATCTGTTAGCCACATGCTGTCTCCTTTGCGCGACTTCTAATCCGACCTGGTACACAGCATATGCAACCTTCTTCTTCTCAACCCCTCTGAAGTGGGTAGAAATAGAATTCTGTATCCCTTCTTTCTCTGAATGATTGTCTGCTCACCCGGTGTAAGGAGTACTCTGGAAGTTCTTGATGGCTGGGGCATATCAGGAAGCGGGAAACACGTTCCAGTACACCTAAAAATTGAACTCATACAGATTGTCTGTAGATCTCGCTGCTCAATTTAGGTGGACAACAATATCCCTGGTTGTAGTCAATTAAATGGTCATAAGGTAATATCACGTCAGATTTAGGAGATATAATAATTACCAGAAATTACAATTAGGTATATGCCCGAATCATGTCATTGGTAAAAGGTCCAAAATGTCACAAATCCTTCGCGTTTAAGTGGACCACAATACTGGCAATCGGTCAGACGAAGATGTGAAAATAAGGGTACCGACAAGTAGAATAAGGCCGTCCAATAACTTTGATCCAAGCATCACAAAAGAAGTGATAGTTAAAGTGTTTCTTAATTTATTTGATGTTGATTTTTTATTTTATTTTAATTTTATTTTTTAATTTTAATTTTACTTTTGATTTTTTATTTTATTTATTTAATTTTTCAACTTAAAATTTTATGTTAATTTTATTTTACTTTTATTTTTCTAGCATTTAAAATTTTATGGTGTGTTAGTTTTTTATTTTTGTTTTAAAAAATTAAATTAATCCTCAAAAGGTTTTATTTTTATTAATTGGCGAAAAATTAGAAAGACTGGGTAGCTAACAGGCAGGAGGGTAAGAAAGGTGGAAAGGTAAAAAGATAAAAAGGGGAGTTCACGGCCGGAATCTCCCCACTCAACAGTTTCCGGCCGCAAACCACTCCCAAAAGCTCTCAAGGTATCGAAAATTTTTTCTTCGATTTTTAGAAAAACGAGTATATCATCGTGAAGGTAGCATCGTGTAGATCACGAATATATATTTTGTTTCACGGAATCTCATCGCATTGTGCTTAAAATTAAATAAACTCAAGTCGAGGAGTTTACGGCCGTAAGCTTAGGCCGTAAACTCTGAAACTTGATGTTTTGGATTCGAAACTATTTTATTATGATGCGACTTCTCATTGTGTTCGCGACTATATGCTTTTCGTTCATCATCTCAAAGTGAAAGACCAATTTTTAGCCTTTTTCGGTGTAGACATTCATAGGCCGTAAACTCCCAGTTTACGGCCCGTGAATTCAAGTGTAACTTTTCTGGACTGTTTGAAATATTTCAATGATAATTATGCATCGTGTTTTCGAAGTAATTTCTAGGCCGTAAACTGGAGTTTACGGCCCAAGAACATTTGTCGATTCAAGCTTTTAGTTTGACTGGGTAACGATTGCTTGTTTTTCCTCGCTTAAACCGTGAACCTAAATTTTTCTAAGGGAGTTCTTTAGGCCGTAAACTAGAGTTTACGGCCCAAGAACCAAAACTGTCAAAAGGTTTAATTTTTTTAACATACATCACTAATAAATAATTTTTATTTTGATCAAATTTTATTGTCATATTTTTGTCAAAATAAGTTTTATTATTGGTGTAGGTTTCTTACAACTGTGTTTGAGTGCAAGAAAATGGCAAATCTCAAGTTTGCAGACATGCACAATTTGGCGATAGTTCTTGCTGATCCACCTATCGTTCATTCCGACATGCTTTCAATGATTCACAGGTTGCGTGAATGTTGTATTGCATCAGCATTGACAGTCAATCCGGTGATCTATCAGAACATCGTTCGTGAGTTTTGGGCGACGGCAAGGACGCAGATGGATGATGATGGAAAATTCACAGTCGCGGCGAAGGTGCAAGGACGAGATATTGTAATCGATGAAAGTTTTGTTCGAAACGCGTTGCTGATTGATGATCAACCGAACTATCCGACGGAAATTGGCATAGAGGATGTTCAGAGAATACTACGACGGATGAGTTATGAAGGAACCTACCCGCCTACGTTGAAAAAGCTGCTTCATCCATATTGGAGATTTCTGGCTCATGTGTTCGTAAGTTGTATATCCGGTAGAAGGAGTGGGGCTGATGAAATTTCTCAACGCACAACTGGTGCATTGGTATCTTTGGCCTCTGGAATTCATTTCAATTTCTCAAAGTTCATCCTAGAGGAATTTGTCATAAACATCCGGGCTTCTACAAGGGATACTTTTCTCCAATATCCCCGCTTCATTCAATTGTTTGTCGAGATGCAGTTTCCTGAGGTTAGGAAGTCAGGAGATACCTTGGATATGAAATCTTTGGGTCCACACACTGTGGGACTCATTAAGCAAAACCGAAGAGGAAAAGTTGTCTTTCGAGGGCGTTATCGATTGGAAAAATTCGGTAAGTTTACAGAATTAGATGAGACACCAGTGTCATACGAATCATCAGAACCGACTTCTTCTGAGAAAAAGTCTACTGAGGGTTCGACTCCAGCAAACTTTGTGATAGACGTGACTGAAGATGATCAAGATTCACCAGCTCAGAGAGATCAAAGTACCTCTAGTCATGAACATGAGTCGAATGAAAGACAGGATGAAAGGGAAATAGGTACCGGTGATGATGGACGTGACTCATTTGAAGATCTTGATCTTACGGGATTTGATAATGATGATATTGCGGCTTCTTTAGCTAGTAGTGCTAATGTTGTGTCCAACGAGATATTTGACACGATTTTTCAAAATGTCGATGATAGTGTTTTGCCGTCAACTGAGAAGAGAAAAACGAGCGAAACTCTTACTCCAATTTCCGAGCAGATGGTGTCAACTTCAACTCCAATAGAGGTAGTTGTGGGATGTTCCCCTCCCGTGTCTATTTCTCCTACATCTGAACCATTTGTTAGTGTAATACCTCCACAGGCTGACCAACCTCAATCTAAGAGGAGAAGACTTGATGAAAGACAATCCGAGCTAATTACTAGTTTGGTCAGTGGTCTTCCTACACCACCAATCACTACTGCTACTACACGACTTTCTGTAACAAAGATGTTTGCAACTGGACCTAGTTCAGTTTTTGATGTTGGTGGCCCTTCAGCTCCTCCTGGTTTTCCTGTTCCAAGATTTAGTAGGGATGCTGCTTCTGAGAGACTAGCTTTGCATATGGCAGAGGAATAGCTTCGTTCGTCTAGCCCTCAAGGAAAGAACATTTCTATGAGTGAAGGGGGTGCTCCTGATGATGATTCATCTAATGATAGTTTACGAAAGGAGATCTCGGTATTAAGTCAGAAGAACATAGAGCTTGACATTCAAGTAGCTGAACTTCGTGCTCAGAACATTGAGCTTCATACTCAAGTGTCTAAACTTCAGTCAGATAGAACTTATCTTGGCGGACAACTCGCAGAAGTTAAGAGGGATAGGAAAGTAAAAGATAAGCAGATTTCTGACCTTCAAGAACATTTCAATCTGCTGACTTCAAGCTACTTCGAATTGAAAAAGAAACTGGAGGATGATTTTGGTGAGAAGTATAAAACAAGCGTAGAAGAACAAAGAATAAATTTACATGTGCAAGCGTATCCAGTAGATGTGCCAGCTGGTCAATCTTCTGGTTCTGCTGAGCGTATTGGAGTTGTTCCTCGTATGGCTTCTCATATTCAAGAGATCATTCGGAAAAATCAAGAAGATGATACTGAAAGGGGGCAGTTACTATTCAAGCGAAATGTTACTCAGAGCAATTCTAAAGGGGAATCTTTGATCACTGTCACTGATCTTGAAATTGTTCGGTTCAGAGATACTTTTAGAGATCGGTCGGGTGTAGCTGCTTGGGGATTTCACGATCCTCTTCGACTTTGGATTATTATTCGCAAGAGCGGTAATTCAGAGTTGTATAAGGATATTCGTGCTTTTAGTTCATTGACAAGGGTTGATCTTGCGGAGTTATCACAAGCTCCTTTTATCAATCTATTAAACAATTCTCAGGTTTCGCAGTTCAAATTCTTTGTAGATGAGCAAGTAAAGAAGGGATTTCCTACAATGCCAACTGCTGAGTAAATCATTCTGGAACATCCAGATGTGTTTGAAGCTTCTTCTAATAAATCTCTACAGTTGGTTATGTGGCCACCCACGACTCAAGTTAAACAATTTCCCATTGTTCAAGGTTATAAAGATGGATCGCTCGGTTCTATGGAGTGCTAGGTTTATGATGAAAATACTTGTGGTGCAGTCATTAAGCTCAAGAATGGGTGCATACGGTTGTATGATCAAAGAGACCTTCTGCAGTTCAGGAAATGGGATATTCATTATCTGAGCAATTTTCAAATCAAAGTGGTTGAAGATATATATGAGCAAGGAGCCAAGGCGTATACCAGGATGGCTGCTGAGATTTTGAGCAAAAAGATGTGGAATGGTGCTATGGGCCAAATGGATGTCATGCTGGTAAACAAAGGAATGGGGCCGAGCTAGTCCAAACCAAGGGGGAGATTGAAAGACTCTGTAAAATGGTTTGGTCTAGGCATAGTCGTAGATAGCAGTAGAAATGTAATTGTTCGTGTTTTGTTTTGAGTTTACGGTGTTTATGGTCAAAATGGGTTTACGGCCGTAAACACCTTACGGTCTCTAGTCAGGTCTTTAAATAGCGAGTTGTGTCAGTCATTATGAGTTGTTGATGCTCTCGTATACTTCCAAGTTGTATCAGACGTTTTACAGTATTAAAGCGTATGCAAGCTTGGTCTTTTTCTCTTTATTGGTTTATTGATTCGTGTTTGCAACTGTTATTGTCTTTGATCATTGGTAGATCTATTTTTCGGGACTTTACAACAAACGATCTACAAAGATAGAAGAAACCTACTTTGTCACGTTCGACGACAGTTACTTGAAAAGGACTCAGACGAATGATAGTCCATTGTAGGAAATCTTTCCTAAACCAAGTCCAGCTACGATTCCACTCTCTACTCTTTACGAGCAATTCATGCTACTATTTAATGAGCAAGAGAAGGCTATATCATCTGAATCAAAAGCAGCTGACAACAAGGTCGATGATTTGAAGAAAATGATTGATGACGCTGTGAAAGATATGCACGAAGAGCCACCAAGTGCGAATGACCCACATGACGCGAACACTACATTCCAAAGGGAGTGTTCTAAATCAACTTCCAATGCAGCTTTTCAAGGGGAGCACTCTACTCCACAAGAGACCCATGAAAGTCCACTCCAGGGGGAGAATCTGACACCTGAAGAAGAGACATTCACATCATTCGGGGGGGGGGGGGAAGATAATACGAATGATGATTCGGATGTAGAGAATGATGATTCAGATATACAGTCAGAATTTGAGGACATAAATGTTGAATTGGATCCCTCTTATGATCCTAATTATCCTACTCTGACTAAATGGACTAGAGATCATCCAAAAATGCAGGTTATAGGCGAATCGTCTTCAGGATTTCTTACAAGAGCACAACAAAAGGCGAAGCGAACTGCTTTATTCTCCAAAGTAGAATATTGCATGTTCATATCGTCCATCACCAAAGTCAAACCCAAAAATGTTCAGATTGCTCTAGACCGTTCGGATTAGGTACAAACGATCTAGGAGGAGCTCCATGAATTCGAACAAAACAAATTATGGAGACTGATTCCTAATCTAAAGGATGCATCTGTTTTAGGGTTAAAGTGGGTGTTTCGCAACAAGATTGATAAAGAGGGAAATGTTATACGAAACAAAGTGCGACTAGTTATAAAGGGGTATTGTTAAGAAGAAGGCATTGACTACGAAGAGACCTCTGCACCTGTTGCTAGGATAGAATCCGTTCGCATCTTTCTGGCTTATGCAGCACATAAGAATTTTGAAATTTATCAAATGGACGTTAAGTGTGCCTTTTTGAATGGGGAGCTAGAGGAGACAGTTTATATGGAGCAACCACCAGACTTTATAAATGAGAAGTATCCCAACCACTGCTATATTCTGGACAAAGCGGTTTATGGTTCAAAGCAAGCTCCAAGAGCCTGGTACGAAACCTTTACTCATTTTTTGAAACAGGCTAGGTTTAAAAAAGGTTCGGTCGACCCAACCTTCTTTCGCAAGAAAGATGGTGACCACTTGATGATCATCCAAATTTATGTTGATGACATCATGTTCGGATCTACTAACCCCACCTTAACAGCTGAATTCCCAAAATTGATGGAAACTAAATTTGAGATGAGCTCCATGGGTCTGATTAACCTTTTCCTTGGTTTGAACATAAGACAGAGTCAAGAGGTATCTTTATCAACCAGGAGGCCTACACAAAGACCTTGCTCTCTAAGTTCGGAATGGTGGGTGACTCAAAAACAAAGGTTCCAATAAACGAAACTAAGACCATCTCTAGAAAAACCAGAAGTTGATATGACCCTTTATCGTCAGATGATAGGATCATTGATATATTTAATAGCAAGTCGACCAGCCATTATGTTTTCCATTTGTTATTGTGCTAGGTTCCAAGAGAATCCTCGTGAACCCACATGGTAGCTGTCAAGAACATTTTCAGGTACTTAAAACGAACATCCTCACTAGGCATATGGTATCCATCAAGCTCAGGTTTCTTTGTACAAGCATTTTCGGATGCTGATCTGGGAGGGTGCGACCTGGATAGAAAGAGTACAATGGGAGGATGCCAATTTTTGGATGACAAGCTCGTAAGTTGGCCGTCGAAAAAGCAAACTTGCGTATCCCACTCCACTGCTGAAGCATAGTATATAGCTACAGCTTCATGCAATTCACAAGTCATTTGGAGTCAAAGCCAACTTCGTGACTATGACATTAACATGAAGTCAATACCCTTATATTGCGACTCTGAAAGCACCATTCGCATTTGTCATAACCCTGTGCAACAATCAAAGATGAAACACATTGCATTGTGGTATCATTTCATCAAAGATCACGTGGAGGATGGTAATGTTGAGATACATTTCGTAAGATCTGCTGATCAGTTGGCAGACATCTTCACGAAATCCTTACCTGAACCTACCATTAATCGTATTCTTCAAGGCTTGGGAATGATAGATACTGAGTCAGTTCAAAAACCACTTTTGCTTTCTTAGTGAAACTTTCGTTTTTGGTTATACTTTTGCACTCGCAACCTACAGGATGTCATGCGAATTGATGCGAACGCTCGCAGTAGTTCACATTTATCTTTTGTTCCACGAATCGGTGTGAACGCTCACAGTAATTTGAAACCCTTGTTTATCCTGCGACTTCATACGAAAGCTCTACATATCTTATGATCAACTGTTGATTCGTGGTTTGGAGTGTTCTATATCCTTTTGTGCATTATGTATATTTTTTTATTTTATTTATTTCATTTTATTTTCCATTCGAAATTAATAAAATATTTAATGGTTTCGTTTTAATTTTGTTCTAATTTAATTTAATTTTTTATCTTAATTTTATTTTATTTATTTATTTTCAGAATATCAAAATACAAAAACATTTTACTTCTTTCTAATTTTATTTCTTTTTCAGAAAAACTCTAAATTCAAAAAAAAAATTTGCATGTTCATATTTCTTTCATTAGATATTTGTGCAGATTTGAAGGCAAAATTTTTACTTTTCAATCACGAATGTTGGGGCAGGTATAAATTTCTTTATCTATGAACTAATAAGTGTCCCTCGAAGCATGCTGGTGCATGTTGTCTGAAACCTCCTAGACTCTATGTGAAGCCTTCATGAATCAATAATACCAATCATTTCTTCCCAATTAGGTTGCGAATTCACATAAGTCATGAGTTACCTCACCCTTCTCACATTGAGCAAAGAGTTAGCTGCTTGGTCAGTTTCGCATAACAGAGGTACACTATCTTCTTTGGAACCACCTTATACTTTTCTCAACTACTTTCACATTCACCAATGTAACCCTAGAGACTCTCACATATTACCACTGAGGTTTATGGTTACACAATTTCTATGTTCATGATCTTCAATTCGTTATCACCACAGATTGAGTGAAACCCAAAATCCAACACACTTATACGAATTGATGGTGAACAGTATACATGTTCTAGACTATTCACCAAGGAATTAACGAAACTTCACTTTCGTGGTCTGTACCAAGAAATCTCTTTTTCTTTTGCGAGATCTTAATGATATGCTCTAGGCCTAAGACATCTCTTCCAAATAGATCCAGTTTTCTACAAGGCATGTTTAGATACCTTTGAGGAACACACGGTTCATTGTAGAGAGCTCCATGGTTTCAAGTACAGACATGATGTGGTTCGGGATGTTCTCTTTGATGCTTGTCGGCGTGTTGGTATTTCTGTGAAGAAAGAAGCGCCGGTGAACTTTTTGACGGATCTGCAGGATGGAAGGTCCACACTTAGACCGGCTGACATTTTGGTCTTTGGATGGATAGGAGGGAAGCATGCGTGCGTGGATCTTACTGGGGTCTCTCCTCTCGTTGGATTGGGGAGCGGGGGTTTCACAGCTGGGCATGCCGCTTTGAAAGCCGCTGCGTGGAAAGTGGTAAAGCACAAGAATGCATGTATAGAAAATCAACATGTGTTTGTACCTTTTGAATTCGATACATTTGGTTTTCTGGCACCAGATGCGGTGGAGCTTCTCAATAGAGTCCAATGGGTCATGCATTCTAATGTCATATCTCCTAGATCCACAAATGTTGTTTTCAAAAGAATTGGTTTTGCCATCCAGAAAGGGCTAGCGGCGCAGCTTGTTGCCCGTTTGCCTTCAATCGATATGTATTGAACTATCACAAGCTTTTTTTCTTTGAATCAAACCCTTAGAGCTTCCAGTCTATTCTAAATCTTACTTGTTCAATTGACTACACTGGTCAAAAAAATTACTCTAATTAAAACTTTCGGACTTATATCAAGTTTTGTAGATTCGTTGGAGATAGAACCACCCAATAAAACCTTTAAAAGATGCCTTTCACTGTTTCTTAATAAACAGTTGATCATAATTGAACAGGAAATCACACATACACTTCTTAGTCTCTCTTGACTTCGAAGCGAGATATCTTTGCCCGGGATCCACTTTTTCGTGTCTTAGGCAAGACATCACTAAAATCCCACACAAATATATTGCTTTATTTCTTTATCATTGGCACACTCTTGCATGAAGATCCTTGTGATTTTCCAAAAATCTGGTTTGTGGAACTCACATTTATTTTCAGTTTCCCAGTTCAACTCAAGCTTAATTAAAAGTGAATTTTAATATCAACATGCGACAGGCAGTACTTTACTTTACTGCGAATGGAAGAAACTGAAGCGACAGTTCTAATGGATAAGATTTCAAATGGGCGCGTGAAAATTTGAACAGTTGCCTGGTTTTCCGCTGCCCAACATCTTTTTATGACGCAACATTTGTCACGTCGAGTCTTTTCAGGAGACGTTTTAGTAACTGATACACCATACGTCCAAATTTCTCTCTTTAATCAAATCGTATAAAAGGTTTTTGCCGATTCAACACTTATTATCACTTTCAAAAATCCTCACAGAATTCTGGCGATTAAACCTCTCTACTGTTCATCTTCTTCTCTAAGAAATCAACAATGGCACGTTCAAGATCATTCGGCACAATCAACGCTTCTTGCTATCAAGCCCAATCAAAACTTGATTTTGGATCTTGATCCTCTCAAATATGACAGCTACATGCTACCCATTGTCGAGTGTCTGAAATATTCCTCTCTAGTTAAATCTTTGACAACATATGAGATTGTTCCGATGTCTCTCCTATCAAAGGTTTACTCGTCAGCTTGCTATATCAAGGAAGAACAAAGAATCTCCTTCGAAGTTCACAAGAAGACAACCTCAATCACCAGGTCCCGATTTTGCTCTTTGCTAGGGCTTGCTCAGACTGATAATATGGTAGATCCTGATTCCATCACAATCGCTGCTATCATGGAGATGTTCTACCAAATGGGTTATAAAGAAACCCTAACCACCATATCAAAGTTCAGGAAACCCAATATGCTGCCTCAATGGAATGGGCTTTTTACCCTGTTATTCAAGAGCTATTCTAAGCGTGTGACTGGCTCTGATTGTGCCAGTAAACTATTCATGACCATCATGTATGGGATCTACATAGGGGTCAACACTGGTTTTGGGGCTGTTCTGTGACATCCCCAAAATCACGGCCATAAAAGACCGATTTTCATTTATGCTTTTAAAATAATTTCAGAGTAAATCCTTTTGATTTGAAAGAGTTGCGGAATTTGTTCCCAAAACAAAACATGATAAAATAATATTTATCAAAGCATTTCATCAAGAGATGCATTTTCATTATATAATCAAAACTCGGGATGTCATGTTCTGATACAGACCATAAAGCATAAACGATAACATTACAAGTCATTCAACAAATATATACATATACAGACTTGTAAACAAAAACAACTCGATGATTCATCCATCTTACGCCCTTGCGCCACTTCCTGTAATAAAATAAAACTGAGTGGGTGATGCTTGGGAGCTTGGTGAGCAGATAGGGTTTTCAACCCACAATAAATAAATTATATTTAATTTCACCAACCAATCACTATCCCGATTACCCATTCCCTTTATCCTCATTTTACGTCTCTAAAAACAACATCTATCTCAAGGGACCTAATATAGGATTTTCATCGGGGCGGACATTACTGCTAAGGGGTTTCCTCAACAATAGATATCCTAAAGGCAACCATGAGGGGATAGAGTACACCGGTGAACACATCGTTCACAACACCTATAGGTTATGAACCTGCTAGCGTTCCACAGGACTGTCTAGAAAGAGTCTGTGGTTGTTATCCATACTCCGCTGAATAACTAGATCAACAACAACAACAACATCGAGGCCTCTCATCTGTTTATTACACACCAACTATCTACCCATGTTTTACCCAACATATTAGTAGATAAAAATATATATTTTCATACATAGTTTAAAACCTGTATATCATTATCATTCAATACATATTCCACATAACAGACGAGGCACACCCACATAATACGTATTTCATAGAAAATAAATCAAATCTATGTGATAGAAGAGAGTGAATATACATTCACGCACATAACAACAAAATTATACACATAACAAGTATTTCGTATAAAATACTTCATAATTATGCGTTAGAAGAAAGTAACTACACACTCACTTGATCAGAAGATGATCGGACAGTACTACGGCTTATAGAAGTAATATTCTTCGGTAGATCTGGAAGATCTCCAACAAAATCGAACTTCTCGCGGGCAGAGCTTCGGCTCGGGAATCTTACTTCTCGGGATCTTCAGGACCTCGGGACTTGCTTCGGGGCTTGGGAATGATACTGGGGCTTCGGGGTACTTCTGGCACGCAAATCGATGCAAAATAGGAGAGAGAAGAGAGAAAAAAAGCAATTGAGTCGATTGCCCTCGCATCCTATTTATAGGAGGCTGGAGCCTCAGAGTACGCGGGCCGTTCGGCGTTACGCGGAGCGTACTGGTCCAAAATCGTCATTGCTTACGTATCCGAAGAACTCAAGTGCGAGGTGCGTCATGCTTCGCGGTACGCTGGGCGTACTTCGGATAAGATCGGTGACTCCTTCGGATATACATCCGAATTAAAGATTAAATTTAAATACAAATTATTTAATAAACTTCGGAAATTCATATCTTCTTCATACGAACTCCGTTTTCGACGTTCTTTATATCCATGCGTAGGTGAGACTATGCTCTACAACTTTCGTTTAGACTTCGTCGGCTAATTTTGAATTTATTTTTATTATATATTTTTAGTAGGTCCGGACAGGAAAACTTCGTTATAAATTCATAACTTCTTCGTTTGACGTCCGTTCTCGCCTAAATTTTCCTCGCTTCGATACCAACAACGAGATCTTCGATTCTTTTTTAGATTGTTTCGGCTAAAAACAGCTCGATCTCAAATCGAGTATTTCAGGTTGCATACCGCTAAGTCGAAACTTCAATAAATCATAACTTCCTCATACGAAGTCAGATTTGGGCGTTCTATATATATTCGGAAACCTCGTTTCAACTACTACAACATTATCCAAAGATATCAAGTTTATTTTACACTTAAATTTTGACGCTTATTTTTACTCTTAATTAATCAAACCACATAATTAAGAAATTAAGCACAAAACACATAATACTCAAATAATACACTCTTATTACTTCAAAACGGGTTGCAAAGGTTAACCTAGACTATTACATTAATGATAATGCCTAGCCTGGAAACGCGGGCGTGTATCAGAGCCAGGGCACGGGTCGATGTGTTCGACAGGGACGTCGAACCCTATAATGGGGGGTGAAAGTGGGTTAGATCTGATCCCACATCGGCTTGGAAGGAGAACGAAACATATCCTTATAAAAGGGTGTGGATACCTTCCTTGTCACAACGCGTTTTAAAGCCGTGAGGGCAGCAGATCCCATAAGAACTCCGCAGTTAAGCGTGCTCGAGCGGGAGTAGTACCAGGATGGGTGACCCCCTGGGAAGTCCTCGTGCCGAGTGGCCCAAAGCGGACAATATTGTGATTCGTGCCAGAGAGGGATGTTACAAATGGTATTTGGGGGGGTGAAAGTGGGTTAGATCTGATCCCACATCGGCTGGGAATGAGAACTAAGCATTCCTTATAAAGGGTGTGGATACCTTCCCTAACTCAACGCGTTTTAAAGCCGTGAGGGCAGCAGATCCCATAAGAAGTCTGCAGTTAAGCGTGCTCGGGCGGGAGTAGTACCAGGATGAGTGACCCCCTGGGAAGTCCTTGTGCCGAGTGGCCCAAAGCGGACAATATTGTGATACGTGCCAAAGGGGGATGTTACAAATGGTATTAGAGCCAGGGCACGGGTCGATGTGTTCGACGGGGACGTCGAACCCTATAATGGGGGGTGAAAGTGTGTTAGATCTGATCCCACATCGGCTGGGAAGGAGAACTAAGCATTCCTTATAAAGGGTGTGGATACCTTCCCTAACACAACGCGTTTTAAAGCCGTGAGGGCAGCAGATCCCATAAGAACTCTTCAGTTAAGTGTGCTCGGGCGGGAGTAGTACCAGGATGGGTGACCCCCTGGGAAGTCCTCGTGTCGAGTGGCCCAAAGCGGACAATATTGTGATACGTGCCAGAGGGGGATGTTACATGTTCTTTGGGCTCGGTTAGTCCAAAGTACCCATTCTACAAATCGACACAGTGAAATTTCCTGTGCACAATTCTGGACGATCGTTGTCCAACGCGCAATTGAGATGCTTCAAATTCCGGTGATGCAAGGTTCATTTATGTTTTCTAGCTTAATATTTCACACTACGAATTTCATCATTGCTAACAACTCCAAGTTCTTGTTCGTTAGTTCCATTCTTGAAGCCATGTTTCAGGTTGTTCCTGTTGCGAGCAAGATTCTTGAGGCTTACAGGAAACTTCCAGTTTCAGGCTTTCGCCCTTTAACTGATGAGACGCGAGCAATATTGGAAGAGGCTGATAAGCCTAAGAAAGGAGGAAAGAAGAAAGGTGCGAAAGAGGGTACTTCAACAACAACTGTAACCCCCAAGAAATGAAAGACACAAGTTGGCTCATCTGCGCCAGCTCCTCCTCCAACCAAGAAGCGAAAAATAAAGAAGGCAACTCGCAAGCCCAGATCTCCAACTCCCAGTGAAAGCGAACATTCACAGTCTAACACTCAGTCAGACGTTTTCATTGAAGTGGATGAGCCTGTCCAAACCGAAGAAACTGTTGCAACTTCAAATCCTGAGGTTTCACAGCCTATTTCTACAAGCCCAAAGGTAACCTTTCAGATTCCTGTCTCAGTTCCTATTACTGATGACTTCTTTGATAGTGTCTCGGTTCCTTATCCTACTGCTACTATTTCAACACCAATTTCCATTGCCCCATGCCTACCTGTCTCATTAGGTGTTTCACAACCCCTACCTATTTTCAACGATTCTACCACCACACTAACAACAACTGTTGAGCATCCTATTTCTATCAATGCATATGAAGCGGGGGCAGGAGCTTCATGTTTAGACACTGGTCATTCCACACCGCCCATTTCCCCTCTTCTCCAAAATAACACGGATATGATTTTCGGTGAAAATGACGACTTTGCAGGATTCACCTACTGTCAATTCAACATCAGGACTAAAAGTGATGACAAAGCTCCCGTCATGAAAGGGCAACTCAAGGCAATACACGAAAAACTGTACATGCTGCTTCACGCTACAAAGACATCATCCACCGATGATTATTCTCAAGCAACAGTCAAGTCCATTCTTGACACCCTTACAAAAGAGCACTCCGCCAACCTTGAAAAGATAAACAAGGCGGTTGATGCTTCTGCTACATTCTGCAACAACATGACCGAAAAAGTCGATAAACTAATTAATGATGCACAAGTATTTATGGAGAACTTCCAAAGTTCATTTAAGTCCAAAACTGTGAAGGCTCATTTCTAGCCTGGGCCCAACACTTAAAACTGAGAAGGCGAAACTTCAAGAGGTTCGCACTGGTCTTAAATCTGACCATGATGAGTTTCAGTCATCCATCTCCTCGCAAATCACTAAGCTTCAAAATGATCTAGCTATGGAGAGCAAAATAATGGATGATCTTGCCATCAAGACTGATAAGGTGAAAGTCTTGACAGTCAAACTTGAAAATGCTGACAAACAAGTCAATGATTTGATATCTGAGAAAGTTGCTATGAAAATCTATATCACCGACGTCACTGGCATGCTTTCGGATATCATTGAGACTCGTGACTCAATGATCACGATTACGGTAAAGAAGCATCTTGTTGAGAAACTAAGGCCTGTCTTCGCCATGCTACATCGAATGAAAGGTGTTCCGGAATCTAGCTCCATTCCGAGCCAAAAGGGAGAAGGTGTGTCACAATCTAAGAAGGAAGACCCCAAATCTTCAGTCAAGCACACTGTCAAAAGCGAATTTGAGCCTAAAGGCAAAGAAAAACTTTTCAATGAAGAACCCATTGTTGACAACAGCGAAGACGAAGAGCTTGATGAAAACGAGGTCAAAAGAAGAAAGGCACGAGATGCTGAAATGGATGAAGATCAAAGAATAATCTGAGAGACTGAAGTGAAAGAGAAAGCAGAACGTGAAGCTCAGGCCACTTTGGAAAGCCGAAAGCTTTTTATTTCTAGAGTGGACTCTAAAGCGAATTCAGAAAGAAGTTGTGGATATGCCGATTCAATATTGGCTAGAACCAGTTGTGTCATTCAAGCTTCAGAATACACAAGATTCGTAGCTGGATCTGCCAATAACTCCGAAATCCTTCAAGTTTCACTCCTTTGTGAAAGTAGCTAATGTCCCTTCCACTGATAGCATTGTTGATCAATTTCTCTTCTCGTCGTATCTCAGGCATATGAATCCACAATATGAAACGAGGGGTGCTAGCAAGATTAATACAGTGAAGGTCACAGGTCCAATCGAAACCAAAAGCTTCCCTATGCGAAGTTCAAGGTTGTGGGGGGTTCTGCTAGTTAGGTTCACAAATTCACTCTCGCAGACCTGCCTTGCCACAATCCCTATGACTGGATCATGCTTTACAATTTACTTCTAAGAGACGGACAGAAGTATGAGCCCGTTATTACTCACCTCAAATTGATGATAGTTTCGTATGTTCAAGAGGTAGGCAAAATGGATGTGGAAATTGCTGTTGTACTACGAAGGAAGCCATCTGTTCACCCCAAAGAAGCCCCAGAAGGTTTTGAGAAGTTGAAGCCTGGGAAAATATACAATGAAGGATGGTATTTTGTCTTTAAGGCGCGCGAATGAAATGATGCACACTTTCACATGGCCTGTTTCTTCCTCCCTTATAAACATTTGTACACAACCTCTTGTTTAGAGTATATTTTGGACATGGTCAATAAATTCAAGGGCAACAGCAAGGGAGACAATAAGTGCTTTGCGGAAGAGAGCTCAGCCTTGATGGACTCTCTCCTCAATTGATGCAAAGGGGGAGATTGTTGGGAATTATTGTTGTGTCATTGTATTTTTATTATACATTCCATTTATATAAAAGGGTTTGGGTTTGTCCACCCATCTTTAACTTTTAGGGTTATAGTATTTAAGGTGAATGCATGCATCGTGTTTTAGTAATCTTGGAAATAGCTTGTAACCCAACACGCCTCTACAGTAGCAATTATTCATCGAGTTCTTCTGAGGCGTGACTTTGAATCATTAAGCATACTTTGATCAATTATTGTGTTCTTATTTTCTATTACCTGTTTGAATCTTTCGATCCTTAGAGATTTAATCTCATCATGGGCAATAAGTGCTCACAACGTGAGAAGTGCCTGATGCTCCAAAACCCTTATTTTCGGATATTTAAAGGTATGAGATGATTAGGGTTGCTTCTCTTCAGCCAGTTTCACTCCCAAGACCTCTTGAAACCCCAATCTCATCCCCCATTGAATTCCTTGATCATTCTAGGTGTTATTCATGAGGTTTTGGGGTCTTTGAAGCTAATTGAGGAAAAAGAAGATCATTGTGGTGCATTTGTTGGCATCTTGGCTTCATCATCAGCTAGTTATGGAGTTTTTGGACCTTTGTAAGTCCTCAACATCATTCCTTTCCTTTCCTTGCTTACTAGATATAAATTTCTGTGCAATTTATGGCTTGTAATGTAGGCTAGCATGCATGGGATCCATAAAGTTGGCAACTTTATGGATCATGGTGGTATTTTAAGTCTTATAAGTCTCATATCTAAATTTTGGTCATGGTTTTGGACTCCAAGTTTGAGTCTTGGACCCTTTTCCTTCATTTTGACCTAAGTTGCTGTTAAGTAATGTATTGTACATATGTGACTGAAAAACTTTGATTTTTATGGTCCTTGGGGTCAAGGAAGACCCTCTAGACTCTCCCATGTTAAAGCTTAGTGGATTAGGAGCTTGATGCTCATTTTTGGTCAAATATGGACTCACGGCGTGAAGAATGAAATCGCACGACGTGAGAGCATGTTCGAGGAAGTTTCTGGGCCAAAGTCACGCCCTCACGACGTGAGCATAAGGTGCTCACAATGTGAGAATCACCTGTGCAAGTTTTGGGTTCTTTGATTGTTGGCTAGCTTGGTATTGGACTTATCCTTTGGTTTGAGTTCTTAATGGACTAAGGATTTTAGATTAATGGACTTCTGATTGGGCTTTTCTTGCTGGGCTTGCCCTAATGGGCATTGGATGATGAATTGGGCCTTAGTGGGCCCAATATAGTTAGGCCTTGATTGGGCCCAATGGAGTTGGACCTTTGGGCCATCAGAAAATCAATGGTTCAAAAAAGTAAATGGGCTTTAGGGAAGAGGCCCATGTAAGGGTTTGGGCCTAATTTGGAAAATTGGGGCATTGATGGGTTTTTATGGATTTGACAGTTTTGGGCCTTGGTTGTGAATCTTGTTGGGCCAGGGGTGAAACGGTCATTTCACCCCAAGTATGGATTATGGATCATGGTTTGGGACCCAATTATTAATTTGGTGATATTTTGGTATTGATAGCTCGAGTAGTTACCAGGACAGCATCTAAGGATTTCTTATAGTGGACTTCAACAGTGTGAGGTGAGTTACCTTCCCGGTAGCAGTGGGTCGAAGGCATCAATGCCAGCCTACTAATAGTTGTTTGTAGTAGAGATGATTGTATTTGTGATAATTTTTTGGTATGCCACTATCTGTTGCGATTATGTGCTTATGTGTTAAGATATTATGTGGTAGTGGTAGGGGATGAAATAGACCTAGTTTCCGGTTGAAATAGACCGAAGGGGAGGCCAACACCCAGATATGCTTGGCAGTATCCGGTTGAAATAGACCAAAGGGGAGGCCAGCACCAAGATATGCTCGGCAGTATACAGTTGAAAGAGACCGAAGGGGAGGCCAGTACCCATATATGCTAGGCAGTTACCGGTTGAAAAAGACCGAAGTGGTGGGCCAGCACCCAGATATGCAAGGCGTTTACCGGTTGAAAGAGACCGAAGGGGTAGGCCAGCACCCATATATTCTAGGCAATATGTTTATTGTATGGTATGTGGTATGAATGCTTAAGGTTTTCAGTTTTGGTTTCAGGTACTTCTTTTTCGAAAGGAAAGGAGCCGGTATGATTGCAGCGCATCACACTATGGTTTTCCGCATTATGAGATTCTTGGGAGTTGTACTCAAATATTGTTTTCTTATGACATGTTTTGGTTATTGACATATTGATTTTGGTTATGATATGGGATGACACTATTGATGTTTTCAGACTACTGTTTTTTATAATTACTTTCTTAAAACTGAAATTTTTGGTTCTAAATTTTGGGATGTAATAATTAGGTCTCTATATCAATCTCTCGCCTCTTCGTGGCATCCTGAAGCTCAGTGATAGAACCATAGCGCCGTGTCACGGGATGACTCTTTTAGACTAGTCAATACCGTGTGCCACTTAGTGCTTCTCCGACTAAGTCAGGCTAACTTCGAAGATCTAGATGTACTAACGTACTTAGGAAGCAAGAGTTACGACAAGGGACACTTCAAGAAAGCTTCTATTATATAACTCAACTTCTTTACAAGGCAACTTCTTGATGGTTTGGACAAATGAGTCCTCCCCCCTATTTATAGGAACCTTACACCTCCTCAAATGGAAGTTTCTAGGTCTTGATCATTCATGACTAATCTAGACTCTTCCTATTGTATACATGGATATTACAAGACTCTAGAATATGGTAGATTTGTATACGGTGCTCTAGAAATCTCTAAGTCGTCCCGACATTATCTAAATCGTTCTTGTATGATCTAGCGTGTTCTAGATCCTTCCAAAGTCTTCCGGGTCGTTCTAGGTTCGTCTAGTGCCTTCTTTATTTATTCCGGATCGTTCTCCTTTATTCCACGGACATCTATAATATTCTAGCACCTTCCAGGGTCTCGTAGAGCATTCTTGATCTCTCCGGAGATTTCTCGAGTATACTTGTTCGTTCCATAGTTCTCTAGACGTCCGTGGAATTTTCCAGAAACTAGGTACGTGACACCCTCCCCCACTTAAACCCTTGACGTCCTCGTCAAGTCTTCTATACATATGTCTTGGTTTTGTCATGGAGCCACTTTGTGTCTTTTCTTTTTCTCCAAAGTATTTCTTCGAGTAGGGTGTGCTTTTATTTCTCAACGTACCTTGAATCATACTTCTTCTCTCAGCCTCATAAATTCTTGAGTAAATCTTCAAGGGGGTTATGGATCCCTGCTCCTTCATGTATGCCTTATTTACTTGAATTTCCCTTTTTGGCTTCATATTCCTCTTGATCATATAACTCTGGCAATAACACATGTGCATACTTCCTTTTCTCTCGGGGCCTTTTTGAAACTTCATAGTTGAAAGGGTTCAATCTTTTGTCTTGCTTCTTTCCAAGGGAATTATATGGATAGTTGATCCCTTGGTTATACGCATGGTGTTGTCTCTTTCAAACGACCAAGGACATAACATATCTAGGAAGTCCATTCCTAGTACCATGCAATAGTCGTCCATCGGAACCACTATCAAGTCGATGGTCCCTTTCCATTCCGCAATCTTCATGCGTATTCCATGAGAAACTCCGAGGATCGGATTGGATGGAGAGTTGAAAACTTTCAACCGACCTAACTCCTTTGTATAGTGAATACCCAACTTCTTAGCTTCTTCCTCTGCGATGAAACTATGCGTTGCTCCGGAATCTACTAGCGCCTTAGTGTTCCTTGCATTTACTTTAACTTCGACGAACATGAGACCCCCTCCTTTATTTTCTTCCTTCTTAGAAGATTTTATCTCATCTTTCGATACTGAGTTCAGAAAGCGCATTGAGCTTATTTGTGCTTCGTCTTCTTCTTCTTGCAAAACCATCGCATAGAAGGTCTTTTTCTTCGGACGGTCTCGGATCAAGTGAGGACCATCACACAAGTAGCACTTGATCTCCTTTCGCTCTTCTCTTCGGTTTCTTCCTTCGATTTCTTTTCCTTTCGTATTTAAAGGTTGGGATGTGTTTTGTTTTGGTTCTGGTTCCGTCATAGTTTGTTCTCCCCCACTATTCTTCTTAATCGTGCTTTCTTTTCGAAATTCCATTAGATCTTCTGCCATGGCAATAGCTTTGTCAATGTCTTTGACATTTCTCCTCTTGAGCTCGTTGTAGGACCAAGATTGTAGTCCATCCATGAAATAGAAAAGTTTTTCCTTCTCCTGCATGTCGGGTAACTCTAGCATCAAGCTCGTGAACTCGACTATATAGTCTCGGATGGATCCCGTATGCTTTAGCCCACGAAGTTTCTTCATTGCTATGTCTTCAGCATTGTGTGGGCAGAATTGTCTCTTGAGTTGCCTCTTGAATTCTTCCCATGTGTCTATGGTATATAATCCTATTTCAATATCACCATGCTTCCTTTGCCACCATAGAGTTGCACTCTCGCATAGATAAAGTACAGCTGTATCTACCTTCGTCTTGTCGTCCTTCACTTGACTAGCATTGAAGTAGCATTCCATCGACCAAAAGAATTCGTCGAGTTCTTTGGGGTCGCGTTTACTTCCATACTTTAATGGTCTGGGTGCTTCTGTGTGCAGAAATGTTCTTGCAATGGTCCCTCAAGTGATTGCTGCCTTGCAGAGGTTTACTTCGGTTTGTAATGTGTCTACCTTCTCACGGAACTCACTCCGCAGAGTGTTAATAAGTTCAAGGATTCTTCCTTGATGACACCGATGGTCTCCTTCAATCCATCGCTCGTGTCACTTATCTCGGCAACGAACTGATCGACGGTATCCTTCCATTCAAGGATCTCACCGACGTTAATCTTTGTCCTTGTAAGCTTGTTCTCTAAGCTTTCCAAGGCATCTATCGATTGGTCCCTCTTCTTGGACTTTCTTCCTTTCTCTTCGACAAAAGGGGTCACGTTTGCGACTTCACTACTTCCTGCTTCCGTAGTCATGATCTCTTGCTTGTACGAACCTGGCTCTGATACCACGTGTCACGGGATGACTCTTTTAGACTAGTCAATACGTTGTGCCACCTAGTGCTTCTTCGACTAAGTCAGGCTAACTTCGAAGATCTAGATGTACTAACGAACTTAGGAAGCAAGAGTTACGACAAGGGACACTTCAAGAAAGCTTGTATTATATAAATCAACTTCTTTACAAGGCAACTTCTTGATGGTTTGGAAAAATGAGTCCTCCCCCTATTTATAGGAACCTTACACCTCCTCAAACGGAAGTTTCTCGGTCTTGATCATTCATGACTAATCTAGACTCTTCCTATTGTATACATGGATATTACAAGACTCTAGAATATGGTAGACTTGTATACGATGCTCTAGAAATCTCTAAGTCGTCCCGACATTATCTAAATCGTTCTTGTATGATCTAGCGTGTTCTAGATCCTTCCAAAGTCTTTCGGGTCGTTCTAGGTTCGTCTAGTGCCTTCTTTATTTATTTCGGATCGTTCTCCTTTATTCCACGGACATCTATAATATTCTAGCACCTTCCAAGGTCTCGTAGAGCATTCTTGATCTCTCCGGAGATTTCTCGAGTATACTTGATCGTTCCAGAGTTCTCTAGACGTCCGTGGAATTTTCCAGAAACTGGGTCCATGACAGCTGGGTTGACACGAACTACTAACTGTCTGTCTTGAGCATGATCAAATACCGAGCCATTTGAGCCTACTTTTAATTAGCAAACTCAGGATTGAACAAATCCATCACAGTGAACATTTTGGTGATTTCCATCACCGACTCAGTTGTCTGTCTTAGATCCAGGTACTTCTGGGCCGGTCTCTCCCTTTCTACCAGGGGAACATACCTTGAACGGAACATCTCTGAAAACTGCTCCCAAGTCATCGCGTCCCTCAGCTCAAGAGTATAAGGACTAGTCACCAGTCTCCACTAATCTCTTGCCCCCAACCTAAGAAGGTTCAGGGCGCACTTGACCTTCTGGTCATCTGGACAAGAACACGTGAAGAAACAACCCTCCACATCAGACATCCATCTTATCACCATAATCGGGTTTGAGACCCCATCACACTCTAGGGGTTGTGTATTGTCGAAGTCCTTGTATTAGAAAGCTCTCTCTCTTCAAGCCCTAATGATAGCAACAACTGGTGTGACTGCAACAACAACCTCAGAAAGTGTAGCATAACGATCATCGAAAAACTCAATCATGGCAGTCTTCACCATCTGAAGCAACTCCGGAGTCACCTCCCTGACAAAAGAAACAACCTCCTCATGAATGATCTCCCTAACCCGATCCTCTGTCAATCCAGGCCCATCCTAGCCACTAGCTCCAACTCTTGACCCTGAACCTTCCATAGCCTCCATACTAAAAAATATATCAAGGAAACATCATACATCACAACATAGTGCTCAACACACTCGACCCTACTCCTATTAGTCCCTTAGTAGCCTAAAAAATTCATCCCGAATCTCATACGGATCTTGTGATTTCAATAGTACGGGCTCATACTACCTTCCTCACCTATCCATAGTTGATTAAGAATTCATTCCAAGGTTCTTAGTCACTACACTAAGCCACTCCTAGGTGTGCTAACACATATTTCTCCTGCGCGCTACAATTAACTTCCTAGGATTACCCTCGCTCCTGCACCATTGGTTGCTTTTGTTCATGCTTGTTGTAGACAATATGGGGTCAGATAGACTGTCGAACAATTAAATATGCCCTAAACCCACAACCAAACAAGGAATAGGAAGTAAGGCCAAGCCAATCATTCTAAGGCTATTCATTCCCGACCATATACAACTAATCAACATACACACAAAAATTACACAATCAAAAGCATATATATCAAGTAAGCAACTAGCAAAATCAGAAAGCATCATAGAAATCATGCATTTCTATCCAATAGTTTCTAAAAGAACCTCAACCATTAGCATGGTTTTCTAACAATTCATAAATTAGCAAAAATCAAAACACAACAAACATAACAAGTATGGGTATTTTGGGAACCACTCTCCTGTTCAGGCTCTGGCTAACTGTACACATCACATTCTCCTGAAAAAGTCAAAGTTAAGTTAAGGCCCACGCTCCAATCCCAAGCCAACAATCAAACAAGAACATGATAAAAGACCTAGCCCAACCCTTTTATTATAAATTATTTCTTTCAAAACCATTTTACAAAAATTCTTGGATTCTAGTTTGAGACTGGATTCACCCAAGTTTTCCTCCAGTTCACTCAAACCAGGGCTCTGATACCAACTTGAAACGTCTAATTTTCACAACAAAAAAATTTGAATTTTTTTTTAAAGTAAATCTTCCCAATTATAAATTACTTATGTAGAAAACCATTTATAAAACTGTTTATTCCAAATTACATTTACTACAAATCATAATAACATAGAAAACGTGAAATCCTCAATATTGATGATGAGTGTGTACAGTCCCGCCTTCGCATTCCCAGAATGATCGAGGATACCTGAAACAATAAACAACTAGGTAAACATAAAGCTTAGTGATTTTCCCCCGAAATACCCCATACGAATAATCATACAAGCATGCATAACGGCCAATCTTCAGGCCTTCAGCCTGACTGGACTGCCTCGTAGGCCTTCATCTATTCGAGCCAAAATACCAGGGTTTGTTGGCTTACCGCCTCAACCCAACTGCTCCTCCCGAGCCTCCATTCCTATGACTTATAACCAGCTTGCACCGAGTATCTTGGCCTACAACACAAAGAAGGATCGCCTCAACCCAAACCAAACACAGATGTCGACATATAAACAATCAGGATCAAGTAGGCACATAATACAGGAAAAAAATAATCATATAGCTCACTACCGCCTACTAGTGCTCTCACAACATACAATCCTGCTACCAAATAACCTCCATAGAGTGTGTAACCATAAGTGAGATAGCCACCCAAACAGATGATCCTACTCTAGAGCCACAACCAAGAAAGGAACATGCAATATTGCCTAGACCAAGAGTTCTCATTTATCCTACATGGCCACAAACTGTCCCTAAGGGCACTCCATAGATGATAACCAACAAGCACAAAAAACATATAGTTTTATAGATTATTACAGTAAAGCAACATACTCAATGCCAAGAGACAAATCTAACGGATCACTACAACATAGTAGCACACTCGATACCAGAACTGTAGCACCTGGTTCCTGGTACGTAAAAATTTATCTAACTATTTTGCATTTTTGGCCTTGGACTCGGCGAGTTGTAGGCCCGACTCGCCGAGTAGAGATGGGTTTAGGGGCACGTTTAAGTTGGCGACTCGACGAGTCCACATTTTGGACTCGGCGAGTCCCCGCTGTCTGATGAAACCCTAAATTTCAAGAGTTTGCACCCTATTTAAACCAACCTTATGCGCCCCAACCTCGCCCCCTTCACCCTCAGAGCTCCAAACATCGTCCAAACCCTTATTCCTTGTGAGATTGAAGTTCTTTGGTGTGTTTCTTGAAGTTTTTGAAAGAAAAGAAGAGTAGATCAAGAAGAGAAGGAGGAGGCCAGGCATTTTGGTGTTATCTCAGTGATTTCCTTGAGGCATGACTCAGTTTTTCTCTGTTTCCATGCTTATAGTCCCTTATAGCTCCATTAAAGTCCTTCTTGAGCCATTTCCAAGCTTGATTACGAATTAGGGTTTGTAATAAGTTGATTAACCCTTAGATCTAGGCATGATTGAGCTCCAGGAGCTCAGATCCACTGCCTTTATGGAGCCATATTGCATGAAAGCCCTAGATCTACTCTTTTAGTGCATTTTGAGTCCTAAAACCTTCATTGGTGTTTATTTACACGTAAAGTTGGAAACTTTACGTGTTAATCAGGCCCTAGAAACCCAGATCTATGAATGGCATGAGCTGGATTCAAGAAAAAATTGAGTATATAGTATTTGCATGTGACAGACTCGGCGAGTCGTTCATCGGACTCGGCGAGTCGAGTCGCGAGTCCTCGAGTTTTCCCCCTTTTCGTGTTTGCGGAGTGGAGTAGTGAGTCATGGGGTGTGACTCAGTGAGTCGAAAGCCAGACTCACCCATGAAGGAACTCGGCGAGTCAATGCCCTGACTCGGCGAGTCCAAGGCAATCTGCTTGCCTCAAGAACAAACTCGGCGAGTTGTTCTTACAACTCGGCGAGTCTCAGCATAGAGTGTTCTTCGGATGAAGATGAACTCGATGAGTTGTTCGTACAACTCAGCGAGTAGGATGAAGGACTATTGGTCTTTTGTTTAGAAGGAAAACTCGTCGAGTCAATGCCTAACTCGACGAGTAGAGACGGGATTATAGCCAGACAAAGGGATAGGGACTCGACGAGTTGGTAGGCCAACTCGGCGAGTCGGGTCAACTGGAAGTTGACTTTGACTTTGACTTTGACTCTTGGTTTGGTTAGGGGTAAATGGTCATTTTACCCTGAGGTTGATTAGCAGTATTTGACTGAGTGTTTTGTGGGAATTATAGCCGGAGGATTTCCTGGGCAGCAGCAGCAGAAGACAGTCAGTTCCCACACAGATCAGCAGCTACTTTGAGGTGAGTTACCTTCCAGTAGCAGTGGGTCTACGGCCACAATGTCGGCCCACCAGTAAGAGTTGTATGTTAGATGATTGTCTTTGTGATATCATCTAGGTTTTATACTACCTGATATGTTATATGCTGGCATGATATGTATATGTGATAGTAGTAGAGTTCGGTTGTTAGGACTGAAGGGTAGGTCAGATACCCTAGATATGTCTGACAGTATGTGATGATATGTTTATATGTTGGCATGATATGTTATATGTGATAGTGGTAGTAGAAGGGGAATAGTCCCCAAGTTCGGTCGTTAGGACCGAAGGGTAGATCGGACACCCCAGATATGTCCGATAATATGTTATGTTATGATATATGTGACAGTAGCAGTAGGGGGTGAAATAGTCCCCGAGGATCGGTTGTCAGGACCGATGGGTAGTCAGCACCCCAAAATGGCTTGACATGGGTAGTCAGCACCCCAGAACGGCTTGACACGGGTAGGTCGGCACCCCAGAATTGCCGTACCGGGTAGGTCGGTCACCCTAGAATTGTCCAGCAGTATGTATGATATGTGATTGTATGGTATGTGGTAAGATGTGGGAACTCACTAAGCTTCGTGCTTATAGTTTTCAGTTTGGGTTTCAGGTACCACTTCTTCGAAGGGGAAGGAGTCGGCACGGTAGCGGCACATCACACACACGCTTTGTATTCCGCACTATGAGATCTTCCTGGGGATTTGTACTCTGACAGTATTATGTTTTATAAAGTGGTTTCCAGACACGCAACATCTTTTATGAAATGATATGATCCGTGAATGTTTTATTTCGAATGTTTTGCAAAGTTTATGTTTTAAAAATAAAATTTTTGGCTCATATTTTTGGGACGTTACAAGAAAACATATCTAATAGACCACTACAACATAGCAGTAAACTAAATATCAACAATCCAAGGAATGCATGGTCGTATATACACAGTGGTGAGATCGTCACCCGGACAGGTGATCCTACTCCAGAACCACAACCCAACTAGGAACAGGTAAGAGAACTTAGATCAAGAGTCCTCACTCTATCCTACATGGTTATATTAAGTCCCTAAGGCATCCCTCTACAAACAGAAAACCAAAACTAGTGGGTCAGCATTGGTGCCTTCGACCCACAGATACAGTGAGGCGAAACTCACCTCGATATACACGTAGGTGACCACCGTAGAAATAAAGAAGTCTACCTACTTTAACTCACTTCCAATCACCTACATGAAGATACTAGAGTCAATACCCAATCACAAGTCATAGTCACTTGCAATGGTGACTATTTCATATGAAATGACGATTAGGGTTCCACATAAAATGATGATATGGGTTAAGTAAGAACACTTAATCCATTAAGGAATTCATCACCTAAGGGTAGGACTGATTAAGGTTTAACTTAGTTATTCTCGAGTGAAATAATAATCCAATCAATAGCCCAAATAAACGCTCGATCAATGTCCAAAATAGAGCTCCTCGATTCTAGGGTTTTCCACATGAAATCATAACTAGGGTTAGTGTTCCACACTTAACTCCTTAAGGACTTAATTGATTAAGTCCAATACTACAGTAAGTTAACCGTAGGGCATTACCGAGTATAATTTAAAGTTCAATAAATAGTTTTAATGTGGGTCCCGACAAAACTCCAAAACTAGGGTTTTCTTGACATTAGGGTTTTCTAAACCCTATTTAGGGTTTCCAACCCCAAACACGTGCCACTCGGACTAAAGTTAGATGTTTAGGTAATTTACTGTTTAATTAGCTGGGCACCACCCTATGCCACCTGAGACAGTGGTGGTCGGCAGCGATCCGTGGTAACAGCCACCCACACACGACGACCGTGTCGGTTTTGGAGTGATAAATTCAACAATCCAAGCACACATAGAAGTTGCTACATCATACATACACACACTAGCACCAAAAAGAATACAAAAATGCCCAATACAACCACCAAGATGGTGCCATACGGAGGTAGGAGGTGGTAGCCACCACCTCACGGTGATGGTGGTGGTTTTCTTTGATTTTCCGACTAAGAAATGTTCATACGACATCACACCATTAAAACACACACATACACATGAGAAATTACACATAAACACGTAAAACATGAACACCGCACAACCACCCACTCACGGTGGAATGCGACTGTCAAGAGAATATTGGCTACGTGACAACTACCGGAGCGGCGGCAACGACATAACGCAAAATACAACAGAAGAAGCAAGGAGGAGGAAGGGGTTGTGCCATTACCAGAGAGAGGGGTAACAAACACAAGTCTCATTCATCTAGCCTCCCTACAGTCACGGTGTCGCCTTGCGGTGTTTGTCTTCATCGGTAGCTGAAACAGCAGCGGTAATGATTGCTTCGGTGGTGCATGGCAGTGATAAGGTAGTGGCGGCGGCTGGAGGATGGAGGTATAAGGGTGGCAGCTAAAGAATGGGTTTAGGGTTAGGGTTTGAGTAAGAAAAACGGAAGGCGAGGGAGGGGGTGTTGGGTTTTAGCACCACCTCCACCAGTCAACTTAATTCAATTTTTACGCTTTTAGTCCCTCTTTCCCCATTCTTTTTCAAATTAAGTCCATAATTTACTCTATAGCCCCTTGATTCCAAAAATCCTTTCAATACAAATCCAAAAATTACCAAAGAGCCCCCAACATCCAAAAATCTATTCATAACTAGTCCGATAATTACACTTTAACACCCGATTTCCAAAATTTATAACATTTAACTCCTTGTGGTAATACTCTAATAATTTATTACAGATTTAGGGCCAACATAAAAATATAAAAATACATCTTGGAGTTTTAGGGCTTATTATTTATTTATTCATCTAAGAATGTAGTAAGAAGGTATCTATACCAGGCATCTCCGCGAAAGTCTAAGTGAACGGGGAGCAACAGCTGATCGAAAAGCGAAGATAGGCGCATAGGGTTTGAGAAGAAGGCCTTCTTGTTAGCTTTCAATTTGCCTACTTACTTCTCAGCTCTCGTTAGAAGGCAGCATAGTTGGAATTTCTTCCTGCGGCGAATAAAGGAAGAGAAAGGGCTCTCTAATGCCTTATTTGTACGATATGATGCAAGCAAGGAATCCTATTAGAGTGATGCAAGTCAGCCTATAAGATGAAATCGAAGATACTAAGCCTGGAATCAGTCGCTCGTCGTCAATTGGTCAATTCATTTTTTTGAGAGTTTGCTGCTTCAGAGAATCGAGATTTTCCCTTAAGTATTAAGTCTATCGAGAATCTATCCTACGGAATCGAGATTTTCCCTTAAGTATTAAGTCTATCGAGAATCTGTCCTATCGGCCTGTGGTTCGGTCAAAGCAATGACTTGAGTGAGTAAGGAAGTAGGACCTTTTTACCCCGGCTGTGAGTTATTACTGACCCCTCTCTGTCTCTCCCCCGCGCTGTGAATGAAGTGAGTAATTCGATCGGTGGTTGGCTTACTGCTTGTTTATGCTTACTCCTACAGCAGCTTCCCCTTCTATCCCGTACTAAGAGTTTATCCTGAGGGCATGGTATGGCTTTGTTCTTGGTCTTTTTTAATAGATTTCGAGTGTCGCTTTTCCCCGTCCGAGAATCTCCATCTGCTCTAAGTGGGCGAGCTAGAATCCTTATGTCAGGTTGGTTGTTCAAAAGACTTTCTCTTTACCTTACCCTTTGCATATTCATCTTTTCGAAAGCCCAGATCACTGAACACCAACCCAATCGAGACGAAAAAAAGAAAGAATAGCAACTACATCAACAACCTTGATTCCTGACATGAACGACCGCTTTCTTGGAACTAATTCATAGGCGCTTGGTTCAATTAATTGGATAACTCAAAAAGAAGCGGGCTTGATTGTTGTGATTCCTTTGCTGTTCAGCGTGATCTTGAGCCGATCTTCTCAATTCCATAGCAGACGTCTTTAAGGAATGAACTTCTATTACAAGGATTCTTTTATTAAGACCTTTCGGATAGATAGCCCTATTGAATGAAGGTTGAACACCAACCCGGCTGGAAAGGACCTGCAACGGCAGAGACTACTGACCCTATTCTTGTTCCTAACCGTCTTTTATGAGTCTGGAAAGCCTCCTCAGAGGGATCCTAAAAATAGAATAGAGAAGGGCGGGCAGGGCTTCCGCAAGAGCTCCCTCCGGCTGTCCAGGGACTGGACGGCTCTTGAAGCGGGGCCGCCCCCCTTACCCACAATTGTAGCTTGGAATCGTCGATGCGAAATCGCATTGCACGACTCGATGGGGACGGTAGCTCCTATCTGCTGGATAAGGAAAAGGGAGAAAAGGCATTGCAAATGGCGTGCCCTTACTCTAATTCTAAATAAAGCTCTTTTGCGCTCTTGGTCAGGCCTGTAACAAGTATCAAACATTCTAATTGGATTAGGTAGATAATTTTTCAGTCATTCATTGAATGATAAATCACTACAAGTGACGGAGATACGCGATTTAAATAACGGAAAATCCAATATTTGAAAATTGTATCTAGAATGACTGGAAAAGTTCCACGTATCGTAGCAAAAAAATTGCTAGTATTTATAATAATGCAATTATTAGTCTTGGGCGTCCTCTAAGAATCATAAATGAGTTCATTTATTTGAATGTCATGAAACATATTTATGATAATATAAATAGAGAAATCTCAGATGATCTTATGGCCTTTAGTTGTACGTTTTCTATTTCTTACGTGACTTTGATGAAAGAAAGCATTCCGGGAACAGGAATAAGAGTAAAGGCCTTCCTTGTCATTGTAGTAGGCTTTTTTGCAAGTATCCGTATCATTTCTATTCGGATCTTTACTTTCATTGGCATTTTCAATAGGACCAAGACTGCCCATTGATTTACTTAGTCTACATCTGTGTTCGAACTCCATCTTAAATAACATCGAATTGAACTGTTTTATCCGTTTGATCCGTAGTATAGGTTGGGTTGCCTCAGCTAGTGATCGCCCAGTACTGTATGAGGTAGAGAACATTCTAACAATCCAGGACTATATGAAGATGGAACCAATCAATATCTGGGTTTATGATAAATTACATAAGAAAAGACGTCAAGTAACTCTGAGAGTAGCTACTGATACACGAGATCGCAGGAAGACAGAGATCTCATCCTTCGTCAACTGCACTCAATGAAGGCCACGATCGATAGTAGGGGTTTCTCTCTCAATTAACAAGCCCATGGATCACAGACGAGATCTAACCTAGTGAGTCGTAGCCTGTGACAACGATGAAGACTCGATGCTTGAGTCTGTCATGAGTGAAGATGCCACTAGGGAAGCAGAAGACACACCAGTAGTTGAGGCTGGAATCAAAGTAGAGTTCTCAGAGGAGAGGAAGAAGGAGCTGTTGAGTCAGATGTGGCATTAGACTGAAAATAGGTTCTACTCAAAGCAGGAAAGAGGGCTTTCGGAGACCTTCTTCAGCTCGGAGACCCAGTATGTAAACTCAGCACTGAAACCCTGCTAATCGACTAATGCTTGGAGTTGGCGTCAGAAGATGAAGGTGTTTTGTTTTATTTATTTTATTTTGAACGAAATGTTACAAGTTGTGAGTCTAGAACAGAAAGTCATGTAGTTTGCTATCTAATTTAAACTAATAGATATGAAAAAGTAAAATAAATACCAATGGTGGGTCGGGTCATGTAGGAAAAAAAATTAAATTGTACACGGAAATGTATTATATTGAAGTATCCTTGATAAGAAAGTATTAATTAAACTATTATAGAGAAATAAAACTATGTGTCAAACTATCTCTAGATAGACATTAACTTAATACCTAGCGAGTTCTGATTTAATTATCACAAACAATGTATAAGTTGAGTTGATAGACGACAATGTCAAGCGGTGCGGTGGGCAGGTAGTGAGAGGCAACGGAGACCTAAATGATGAATTATTATTAGGCTTGACAATGGAGCGAGTTTTGACCCTGATCTGATTCAAACCCTTAACAATTATATGGGTTTGGAGCATAGTTTTTGATCCCTTTACCCGTTAACGACCCGTACCCGCTAACCCTTTTATTAAAAGGTCGGGTATGGATCATCACCGATCCGATCCGTTTATAACCCGCCCCATATAAATTTTAGAAATATACATTTATATTTTATATTGCCTAAAGTTTACATCAAATTCCAATCAGAAGTCCAAAGAGAAAAGGCCAAAGACTAAACTGTTTTTACATAGGACTCGAGTGCTCAACTTCTAGACTTCCAGTCTTCTCCCAAGAGGCATGATTTCATTTCATTTATATTTCATCATGTAATCGCCAATTTCATTTATAAATCAATAAGGTCATTTATCAACCGGAAGAAAGTTTGTAATTGCTATTCTCTATCAATGCAATTGACGATCAAAAACCAATCGGAAGTAACTAAAATAATGATTTTAATTACAATAGAAAGTCCTTGAGTACATAATGTGTTTTCTAAATCAAAACTTAGTTTTATTTAACAAATGTGATTTTATGATTTAAGAAAATGTGTTTCATTATTCAAAAAACCTACGGGTTACAGAGCGGGTTTGCATATTTGATGATTCGGTGGATAAGAGTATGAGTTTGATTATTCAAAACCCTGCAGGTTACGGAACAAGTTTGGATCAGATTTTGAAATTTGTTAAAAGGGTTTGGATCAAGGTCGATTCGCTCAAAACCCGCCCCATTACCAGTTCCTTTAACTACATTTAAGTTTTATCGAGTTATTTCTCGATAGGTTTAGGCTCCTAGATATAAAAGATAGGCTTTAATGTATTGCTTTATAGAGTTATTTCTCGATAGGTTTAGGCTCCTACATTTAAGTTTTACACGTATGTTCCATTTCTTTCATTTAACCACTTTAACACCAAATACCATGGGGTCGATTGCCACTAGGACCTCACTACACAACTTTTAACTGTAACTATTTCCTTAATCTAAGTATATTGTTATTCTGGGTACAGAAATATAAGTACCATGTCATTACGTTTAAAAATAAATTAAAGTTTATGAGTTTCATGCTACAAAATAGTGTAATCGGTACACAATTATAACTAATTTTATTATTCTTTACAACTTTATCTTTTTGTTTGCATGCTAATACGATTTCAATGGGTTGGAAAGAGATGCCTAATGTCAATACAATTGTTCAAAAGGTATAATGATGAATAAAAAATTATACAATACACATGTGATATTTAACTTGTGAATGATAGCAGGTTCACATTGAAAATTTTCAATTCTTAAAGAAAATTTTGTGATTGCTTTGTTACATTACAACGAGAGGTTGGATGGTTGGTAGGATCTTAAGTGTAGCAACAATAACATACATGTCATAACTTAGAACCAAACAAATTGGTAAGAAGTCTGGAATCTTTTTATGGAATCTATCCAATTGTAACATTGTATTTTCATTTTTTTCTTATTAGAACACTGTACTTTGAAAAATATACTCAATTACAACAATGTAAATTGCTTTGTAGTTGGATGACATTGCTATATTTGGTTAGATGTATCGAAGTACAATGTTGTAATAGGAAGAAAGGAATGTATGATGCTATTATAAACAAAACGATGAAACTAGGTTGCTATTTCTTGCATTTGACTCTGTTTGAAATTATTCACTTTCAGGCTCATCTGGTCATGAGGGTGTTCTTATGGTATATTAAATTGCAAAGTTATTTTAGGTGGTTTGAAAAACGACTGCCAATGACTATTTCTGATTATTTATTTGTTTTGGGATTAAGACCTGGGTGTGCAACATTTTAATCCCAAAAGGTATAATTGGTGTATTTAATCGATCATCTTTATTTGTTTTTTTAATTATTCTTCAATATTACTCATGTTGTAAAATAATGCTTTGTCATCATAACTAAATCAAGCATCGGACGTTTTCAGTTTACTACATTTTATTTTAGGACTAAATGCAAGTAATAAGTTTCATTTTTTTTTTTTAATTTCTATCATGCTACTTTCATTTTAATCTTCTATTACAACATTGTATTTTCTATCCTTTTTTTTCTTATCAACCTATTATACTATGAAATTCTACCCTATCATAAAATTTTGCGTCCAATTTTTTTTTTTTTCCTATAAAGACATTATATTTTGAAAAATATACCCAATTATAGCAATAAAATGGTTTTATATTTTGATGGGATTGTTACAATTGGACATATTTTTTAATTTTGTAATCTCCCATTTTTCACAATATTTTTAAATTTTTTTTTTAGTTGAGATAAAATACAATTTTCATAAACCCAAAGTCAATAAAACGATATGTTCCAAAAAGTAAAATTGTAAAATCATAGTGTGATAAGTAAATGGGGAAACATAAAATACAAAACGTGCTCATAAGTGTGTAGATGTGCCTTCAGATTTGCATTTAACCCAAACCGTAAACGAAATTTCCAAATTTCTATAATATATATACCATACTGAAAGCTGATTTTAGACTATGTGCAGGTTCATCAAAAATAGCGGGTAGCGGGTAGCTGTAACTTGTAGTATTTTGTTAAAAATTACATGAAGTAAATTTTGATTTGAAACGTTTTATTTAAACTAAACCTTAGAAACTTGTAGTATCGAACCAGACACTTTGTTCAATTTGTCAAACGCTAAAAATTAAAGGCTCTAAATATTTCATATAGTAGATGCATCAATTGTCTATGTGTAATACCCAAATTAAAATAATAGTCGCTTTTTAAGACAAATTTATTAATGGTCCCGATGTATAAGAAAGTTATAAGAATTGGTCCTTGTATAATACCCAAATTACATAAATAGTCTATATGTAATGGTAGAAATACATAATTGGTCCTATGTAATACAATTATTATTGAAATGGTCAATGTATAAAATAAAATTACAATAATAGTCCCGATGTAATAGCAAGATTATCGAAATGGTCCTTATATAAGAGAATATATCATAACTAGTCCACATGTAATAATGAAAGTTACAAGTTCAGTCCAAGTTCACTTTTGGTCACACCACCGGTACCTATGTGTATAGATCTTTCAAAAACGATCATTCTCACTAACTTTGTTAAAAAATCAACTTACTTATTGTTTAGGAAATATATTAAGGGTATCTTTATACTTTTTTTTGTTGCTTCAAAAACCACATAGAGAGCGTGGCTTAGTGGCAAAATGTTTTAATAAATGCTCGGTCTTAGTTTAGAGTTCTTGAGGTCTTATTATTATTATTATTTTCCTTTTTAATTTGCTCTATACCAACATTTTGTATCAGGTTTGATCAGCTGAAAATAAGATTAATAAATCACCGCAACGAGTGCAATGCATCCCCACTAGTTTAAAACATATGCTATTATTATTCAAACACGTTAACCACCAATCCCATATTTCTGCAAAATTTTGAGTACCTTTTATTATATAAGCAATGATATTCAAATTCCACAAGTTAGAACAATACCTTTAATGGGTATATTTTTAATAGGTTCGCTATTACTATTCTAATAATAAAACTATCCTTCTAAGTTCACTTGCCCATTTTCATAAACTTAAAGTCCACAGTAATTTTGCATTCAAGGTCCAATGGACGAAGGGGCCCGGTACCATCAATGTGGTGTACGATTAACAATGGAAAAAGTTGGTACCAAACTTAAGCCCGCATTCTCGTAAATATAATGACGCATCACTATGATGGTTTCTCACAAATAAACGTTTTCTAAATTAAATTTAACATAGAAAACATTTTATTTTGACAAACTAAATTCTCAACCACTAACACGTATCCACTTGACCAATTATCTTATTTTAAATGTTCATTAAATTAGTTTAGTTTTTTGCACACGGAGTAAAAGGACAATTTAATATATATATATATATATATATATATATATATATATATATATATATATATATATATATATATATATATATATATATATATATATATATATATATATATATATATATATATATATATATATATATATGGTTAGGTTCATCTGAGAGGGCCTAATTTTGTGAGACTGTGAGACACATTTTTTAATTAATTCAAGTTCCGAAAATAATATTTAATTTTTTTTTTGGATTTTTCCATTTATTTTGCATTTTAAAATTATTTTTTAAAATATGTACAGTGTAATATTCAATTAGAATATTTCACGTATTTTTCAAAAAAAATGGATTTCTTTTTAGTTAATTCAAGTTCCGAAAATAATATTTAAAAAAAGAATTTTTAGATTTTTCCATTTATTTTGCATTTTAAAATTATTTTTTAGAATATGTCAGTGTAATATTCTATTAGAATATTTCACGTATTTTTCAAAAAAAAAAAAAAAAAAAAAAACGGGATTTTATTTTATTTATTTTATTTTTTTTAGTTAATTCAAGTTCCGAAAATTATATTTAAAAAAAGAATTTATGGATTTTTCCATTTATTTTGCATTTTAAAATTATTTTTAGATTTTGTCTCACGGTCTCACAAAATTAGAATGGTCTCAAATGAACCTGAACATATATATATATATATATATATATATATATATATATATATATATATATATATATATATATATATATATATATATATATATATATATATAGGATCATGAGAAAACATAAATATCATGTGAAAACACGAAAACATATTTTATCTTATAAAAATCAAACACAAGTACTATAAAAATTAAATTTATTAACAATAAATTAATGATAATAAGTTTATATTGGATTGTTTTATGATAATATAGATTTAAAGACATTTTATCAACTATTTTTTTCACGTTCTTGACCACTTTTAAATTTATGTTTTCGTAATAAAAATATCAAAACTCATATTTTGCTACTATGAAATAATTTCTCATGTGTAATCTATTATCATCATGTAGTTCAAAGTTTGGATGACTTTTTGTCCAAAATATAAGGTTGAGGTGGCAAAATCTCATAGTTTTTTCTTGTTTTCGCGTTTTCGCAAATTATTTGCATTTTCGCATTAACCCTCCCATATATATATATATATATATATATATATATATATATATATATATATATATATATATATATATATATATATATATATATATTTCACTATTAATTACAAATTTACAACTAAAATAAGCATAACGAATTACAATAGTACAAATATGTGGATATATAACATGCTCAAAACCATAATTGCGATACACCCTAAAAAAAATTTCGCTTATCGGGATATCTTATATCTCATCCTTGTATAACGAGATCGGCCGCTTATGTAGAAGCTAACCTAATGTTTACATAATATAAAACAATACTAGGTGTAAGCATTGGAGGAGCTATGTTGGAGCCTGGAGTAGCATAGGTTATCCCTCAAAAAATCCCAATTAAAAATCCCAATTAGTATATTTTTTTTTTTTTGCTTTAGTTTAAGTTGTTGGAGAACTTTATGATATCCCATAGTTTGTTTATACCAATGTTTAAACTCCAAATCCAAAAGGCTAGAAGCCTAATTGTGAATTATTTGGGTTGTCAAAAGATGTCGTTGAAATTGAAGGAGCGGAAGGACCGATGAAAATCATGACACAAATCAACCAACAATAATACAAAATTGATGCTGCCTACCATGAAAGAAGACGATTCACTATAAGCATGCGATGGAAGAACAAAGAACACACAGAAAAAAACATTGAATGTTTAGAGATCCCAACCTCCAAAATCCAAATCTTGAAACAAGTTTTCATTTTTTTTTCTTTGAAGTTAGACATCAGTTTTGTATTGGACCGCTTTACTAGGATTCCACTAAAATTAACACGTATTTAGGTTTCAATTGCATTGATTTTAAGAAAATCAGAATCCAAACTTCATGTTTAACACTTGAAATTAGGTTTCCACTGCCTATATTTTTAAATTAGATGTCCACTGACATTAACATGTACTTTCACAGTAACACAAATTGTTTATGTAAAAGTCTCGAAATTTCGAACTCGTTTAACTTGAACCCAAAAAACGCAAACCTAAAAAAAATCATATTGTATATTATGTCGTAAAAAGATTGTGCTACCACTGAACTTTTGTTCTAGATTCGCCACTAGGTGTAAGATTCATGTATTACATGAGTTAATTAAAATAAATAAATAAATAAATCTAAATATTTAAAAGTTTTTGATTTATAAGAAAATAAAAAAAATAATGAACGATTAAAATTGTTTTTTCTTTTAAATTTAAATGAATAAACAAAATAAACCAATAAACATTAATTTTGAAATTTTGAAATAAAAAGGCAAGTCCATTAATGAAATTGATATTCATTTATTATAATTATTACATTACAATATTATGCAGAATTTAATAAAATAGAAAAACCCATAAAATGACATGTGGAAAAGATATTAATTCGAAATCCTACTTAATAAATAAGGATCATTTTGCCACCCGTTATCTTCGCTTTCATTTGGACACATGACAATTTCTAAGCATTTTTGATTTAATGTATTTTCCACATGTAAATTTCTGATTTGTTTCAACATATTTTAATTGACAACTTATTCAATTATTTATGGAAAATCAATCTCAAAATAAATAAGAATAAATGTCATAAATAATGCCTCGATAATTGCTTTCTTTCTAATGGTAAATACATAAATTCAGTCTATATTGGCAATATTCAAAGTCATTTATAAAGTTTTCAAAGATGTCAATTTCGATTTCTCATGATTATGTTCTTCATACATTATGTTCTTCATACATTATGATATTGTATCAATCATTCAAAGAAACGATTTCTCATATAATATAATCATTTCCAAAATTATGTAGATATGTGTTACTATTTAATGCATTTTTTCCTTTCAATATCAATATTACCTGTCCTTATTTTGAAGTCGTTTTTTCTGCATAATCATCCTCGCCGACGCCACCATGTTGTTTGCTTTTATTGTTTATGTGTTTAATTTTCTTTATGATGCTTAATTTTGTTATTGGTTGTTGAATTTTAAGATTCTGTGACATTCTTCAAAATTTACATTGCGAGGATCTTAATGAAATGATATGCTAACTCGAATCACTGTTTGTTTTTACTTCATATTCTGATTTTTTTGTTCATTCATAAGAAATAAAGAGTTTAATCCCAATAGAATTATCTCTGATAAAGAAAATGTAAATAAAATGTTTATCTGGACTATACTTAACTGTTGAATCCCCATTTCATCATATTATATTCATTTGGGTTGCCAATTGTTCGACAAATAAAAATTTGTCAATCCTTTTATTACATAACTTATGCTACAAAAGGCGTTTCCAGTTCCATTCTTATAATCAATAAAATTAATTACTTAAACTTTATATTTCATTCGTATAAGTCGCATCTACCACTATATTCTTAAGATAATATGACCATATATATATATATATATATATATATATATATATATATATATATATATATATATATATGTGTGTGTGTGTGTGTGTGTGTGTGTGTGTGTGTGTGTGTGTGTGTGTGTGTGAGTGTTTGCAAGTTGCATCTACCACCATATTCTTCACATTAATTGATCCTATATATTATTATTATTATTATTATTATTATTATTATTATTATTATTATTATTATTGTTGTTGTTGTTGTTGTTGTTGTTGTTGTTGTTGTTGTTTTGCAACAGAGAGATTTTAAGAGGACAAGATTTGAGTAATTTGATCGGGAGTCAGACATGGTGAGGGGATTCTAAAATATTTAATTTGTTGGGTAGATGTTGCGTTTTTTTTATCTACCTCAACCTTATCTTGCCATCTATTTTGTTGGACTAATGGTGAAACACAATAGATTATTGTTTTCGTTCTCACCTTGCATTGAACATATACACCATGCTTCTAAAACGCTCACTTTAAATTTCACAGGTATGCTCCTTTCAATGTATACAAATCTAATTTTTTTCACTTCATCTTATAAACCTTGAACACAATTTAAGTCATGAATGTTAGAAAAGCAATGGCATGGTAGTCATCACTTTTTTGGAACACCTAACAATACGAGTACACTTTTTGATCACTTTTTGGCATACTATTTTGTCAAGGATGAATTCTTATCATATCTTAATGCTCTAATATGTTCAAGGTTGGGACTATTTAATTTTGAGGATGCATATAATGCAAAAAAATTTGGTGTAAACTTCATTAGGAGTCATGCAATTGTGAAGCGATGACCCACATTTTTTAAGCTTACATAATCTACGAAAGACTCCAACCGTAATGTTTTTATAACAAGGAGGAAAGTTGTAACTTTTAAGTATAATGACAATACTGACATGGTTAATGGATTCATGTTATTGATGTGGCTCATGAAATGATGTTTGGATGTTTTGTTTTTTCTTACTTTTGTCCTGTTTCCTATTATTGAAACGAAGAAGATTTGCTTTAGGTTGTTCTCATGGATGATAAAAATGTCATTTAATATGATACTCTAACCTTCCACCTAATGTAGAAGAAGGGGATATGTCAAGTTTAAGCTCACATATGGTTGGCTTATGAGTTATGACTGGTTCTGGGTGTTTAAATATAGCTTCCACGCCATCATATTTTTCATTTGCATTTGTTGCATGCCACATCATCAAAGAAGGGAAAAATGTCTGGTTTTGAAGAGTAACTTGGTGAATTTTTTGTAACTAATTGATCAATTGATTTTTTTTTGTATACTATGGTTTTAATTTTTTGTTTTTTGTTTGAAGGGATAGGAAAGGGGAAGAAAAGAAGACAAAAGATAAGGGACGAAATGATCTATTTATGATTGGTGTTAGTTAACCTGAAGGTCTTGTATAGAGCTTTTAAATATGCATTTGTGTATGATTAGATAAATTAATATGATTACATACCCTCTATTTTGAGGAGTTCAGAACACGCCAAAGTGGTGGCCCAATAGAAGAATATGTTAAAGTGAGTAATTTATATAGCTTGATCATAAAACAATTTTTATAAAAATTTCTCAATAGACCATAATATGCTTTTCAATAGGATCGGTTAAAAAGAATATGTTAAAGACATCAAGAAGAAGATTAACAATGTCTATGAAAAAGTTAATAACATTATGGTTGTAGGCAATCTTTCTAGCCTTGCAATTCTTCTACTAAAGGGTAAAATTATGAAAATACGAGTTTACGAAGTAGTCAGAACATGGAAATTTGGTATGACAAGACAAACACGATGGTTGAGTTTTTGAGAGCATGTTTTTCGATATTTCATCTTTTAGTTGAAAAAAATTACAAGGAAATGGTAAACATGTAAATTCCATATGGAAATTTGAATTGAGCACTTTCAAGCTTATTTTCTTTAACATTATGAACTTTTATATGAAATGTAATGGAATATATGAAATGTAATGGAATTTTATCTGAAATGTTGGACTTTGGAGGGGATTTTCCCTTAAAAAGGAACGTTATTAAGATGGATAATTGGGTAGATATTTCAAAATACAATGTTTTGGATTTAAAATCAGAATCACCCTTACAAATTTATGTTTGTTTTTCTACGTTGTCCCCTTTTATTGGTTGTTAAAAGTATGTATAACTATGTTTCCTAATTGATGAGAATAATAGGTTAAAATAGATCTCTATATATATGAAGATAAATATTAAAATTAGGTAATTCTTATAGCTTATTTACTATGGTTTTCTTAAAATTAACTTTCATGTTTGAGAAGTAGACGTTTATAAGCCTCAATTTAACAATGTTATATGGCTAGGAATAAATTTTTTATTTATTATTTCTGGGACTTGAGGAATTTGGGTATTTGTAATCAAACATTGATGCTTTCAGATTCCTAATAATGTTATTTTGATTTATTTTTCAAATACCACAATGCATTTTTGATCAGATCAGAAACATATGAAGCATTTGATATATTAGAGGTATTGGAACCGAAAAATTACTCAGAGTATTCATTGTGTTGATTGATGATCATTGGTGGATCCTCAATCAAGAAACATGGAAATGTGACTTTATTTTAAAAACTAAAGAATTGCTACTATAGAGGTGTGGAAATGAAATCTCTTAAAGTGCAATATATTTATGGAGTTTTCCTTTAATATCCAAGTTGTTGCTGGAATTTTTGAAAATCTTGGTATATATGTTGACCGTTGAAAGCTTTTAGCTATGTTTATGGCTCATGGATGGTTGTTGGTGAATTCTGAAAATTTACTGGTCTTGGTGGTTGTTTTGTTGTCATATTTATTAATATTCGAGTGCTTTATTGGGGCTAGGCTGTTGTACTATTAGGAGTTAGCATGGTGGCTTGAATTCATCATAAGTTGTTTCAACAAGTGGTGTGAGTTCCTTGAGTTGTAGTTGTACAATTTTTTTCTCCTTTTGTTGCAATCTGTTGAAGGATATAAAAGTCATTATGGTCAAGTAATGACTTTTGAATATAAATATATTGCCAACCGTATAGATTGAATTACGTACCTATCCATTATTTCGTTTGTATTTATTTCAAAATTTTACTTTAAAAATGATTGTTGTATACCCCTTGATATTTAGCTTTTTTCAATCAACTCGTGTACTACATGGGTCTCACACCTAGTAACTACAAAATGGCATTTGACAAATTGAATGAGAGTGTGACATGTGTAAAAATAACCTTCATTTATTAGAGTAGATAATTTCAATCTTAATGACCATATTGTTATGGAGTGTCCCTATTTCCTTTACACATAATCCAGTATACTGTGGTTACTGGACCATTTTACATGACATAATTATCCATGAAATATGAGGATTATCTCAACTACATAAATTTTCATTAAACTATAACCGGTGGATTTTATAGACATAATCAAAGATATATATATATATATATATATATATATATATATATATATATATATATATATATATATATATATATATATATATATATATATATGAAGAATCCTAGATTAATTGTAAAAATACTTACTAGATTACTAGAAGAAGATAATATCTCATTGATGTCGAAGATGACTGGCATCATATTACGATTCTATCACTTTCTATTATAACAGCCCGGATTTCCAGGTATCTTTTATGCTTATGTTTTTGGTGTTTTGTGAGGGGACTCGGCGAGTTGGAGCTCAAACTCGCCGAGTAGGATCGCGGTTCTGGACGCGGGTTCACGCCTGGACTCGGCGAGTCCAAGGTCTGGACTCGGCGAGTCCGTGCTGTTTAATGAAACCCTAATTTCTCGGGTTTGGGACCTATTTAAAGGGCCTTAAGGCCGTCATTTGTGCTCACCAGACCCCTGAGTGAAACCCTAGCGAGTTTGAGCGTTTGGAGCAAAGCAATGAGCCATTATTGACCTTGGAGGTGTTATATTGCAAGGGAAAGGAAGCAATAGCTAAGGGGGAATCAAGAGGAGCCACTTCCTGAAGATTTGAGGTCCAGAAACATCACATTTGAGGTACTACCTTCGAGCTATTCTCTGTTATGTTGATGTTTATATTGATTTAGGGCTTATTGAGCCCTTTTGTGGCTAGATCTAGTGCTTCCTTGGTCCCTTAAGCGAGTTAGGTTCTAGATCTGGACCTTTGGAGGTCCAGAGTGTCCCTTTGCCCAAGCTTTTTATGAATCCATGGGGGTTTTGGATTGGGGTCTTTGTGCTTAAGGTCAAAACACCATTTATGAGTCATGGGGTGTGTTATGAGCACCAAGATGTGGACTTTACGTGATAAATAAGCTTAGGAGGGCCAGATCTATGAGTTGTTGGAGCGGATCTGACCTCAGAAGCAAGTTTGAGTTGATGCATGGCATGGACTTGCCGAGTCTGAAGAACAGACTCGGCGAGTAGCATGAAGATTGACCTTAACCACTCAGTGAGTGGTCTAGCCGAGTTATGAGTTGACTCAGTGAGTCAGGGAGAGTTAGAGAGGGTTGACAGGTGGATTGAGTCGAACTAGAACTCGCCGAGTTGTTCTTGAGACTCGGCGAGTTGAGTCGCGGTGGCCCCGCAATTCATACCAGGTGGAACTCATCGAGTCAGGGGAATACTCGACGTGTCAAAAAGGGAATCCTAGAGAGTTGGTGAAAACGCCTAGACTCGCCGAGTCGCCCTAGTGCACTCGCCGAGTCCGGTCACCGTTGACCGTTGACCGTTGACCAGAGTTGACCGGTGTTGACTTGATAGGGGTAGTCAACCTTAGTGGTAAAAGTGTTAATTAAGAGATATATGATGTTATAGGAGGATTATAGCTCGGGGGATCGAGCACGAGTGATTTCCAGGATTCGCGAGTTATCGAGATACCCGAGGTGAGTCTTCTCACTATACTTTACCTTGAGTAGGTAATCAGATTTATGTGTCAGAGTATGTGTATGTTATGTGTATGCTATGTGTTGTACTGCATGATGTCTATGTGATTTATGTTGTGCATGTTTATAGAGTTGGAACCGGAAGGTTCCCAGAGTTAGAACCTAAGGGTTCACAGAGCTTGGGTGCACGGACCCATAGAGTTATAGCCTCGAGTGGCTAATATATGTTTATGTGGTATTTTGGGGAACTCACTAAGCTTTGTGCTTACAGTGTTAGTGTTGTTTGTTTCAGGTACTAGTGATGACCGTGGGAAGGCGCCGGCTTGATCTGTACACACGCATGGGATTTTTGATATATATATATATATATATATATATATATATATATATATATATATATATATGATCTTGGGATTTGTATGATGTGAATTGGGATTTTAACTTAATGTTTTTATGAAAATTAAATGAGAAATGTTTTTATAATTTGTGAAAAATTATTTTGAAATTCACGGTGTTACAAGTTGGTGTCAAAGCCTTGGTTTGAGGGATTCGAGTACACCTTCAGGCGTATTTGAACTCAAACTGAGGATTTGAGAAGTATTTTCAAAAAGAATAAAAGATTTTGAAAAACGCAGAGTAGAGTTGTGTGTACGATCAGTCCGCACCCGAACGGTGATTTCCCAAAATACCCTTATGTTATGTGATATTGATATTGATATGATGTATCCGCATGCTAGAGTAGGCTAGGTATTCCTATTAGGACTAGAGTGGCCTGATTTGTGATACCTTAGCCTAGGAAGAGGTGAGCTGCTATGAGATGCTTGAGAGTGAGTAGGTAGCAGCGAAGGGCTTGTGAGAGATCTATTAGAGGGAGGTCTATGCATGATAGAGTACTTGGAATTTGGGATCCAAAGAGGAGGACTTAGGGTATATTCTGATACGGTGTGGAGAGTAGTATTGGGCCCGTACTACTGAAAGCACCGGAGCGGTGTACAGCCCAAGTAAGAATCTTTGGAATACCAAGGATCAAGGAGGAAAGAGTTGACGAGTGTGAGTATGCTCATATGGGTTCTAATTTATCGTATGTTGTATTTCAGAGGTAGATCATGGTGAGGACACGCTTGATGCCTGAGAGCAGTGGTACCAGTGATGAGGAGATCCGCCGGATCATCCATGAGGAGGTGGCTGCGGCCATCAGGGCAGAGATACCGGAGATGCTTGGGTCTATAAAGACCACGCTGATTGAGACCTTTGACGAGCGTTATGCCGCTCTTTCTGAGGCTGCTGTTGCAGCAGCCACCACAACGATTGCTGCCGCGAGGCCGCAAGGTGGTGATGCGTTGTTGTTCCGGGAGTTCAGCAACACAAAACCACCAGAGTTTGATGGGACCCAGGATCCAGTGGCAGCTATGAGGTGGATATCTGATATAGAGGGGTGTTTCTTCACTTGCTCATCTCCTGAGCATTTGAAGGTTCGGTTTGCGCTAAACCAGCTTCGCTTGGGAGCGAAGGACTGGTGGAAGTTTGTGACGGTGCATTTTACGCCTGCTGAGCTTGCGGCAGTGACCTGGGAGAGGTTCACTACCATGTTTCGAGATGAGTACGTTCCCCAGGTGGAGAGGGAGCGTTTGGCCCAGGAGTTTCTGACCCTCAAGCAGGGTACTGAGTCTGTTACGGTGATTACCAGGATGTTCCATGAGAGGGCGATGTTCTGCCCTGAGCACGTGTCTACGGAGCAGGCACGTATGAGTCGTTATTTGAGCATTTTGTGGCGGGATATTCGGGAGTTCGCGGCGAATCCTCGTACCGGACATTTGCGGAGCTTCAGGAAAATGCCCGGAAGAGGGAGATTGAGCTAGAGACTCAGGCCAGGGAGGAGGCGGAGTCTCAGGGGAGGGATCGGCGACCGGCACAGTCTCAGCCGGTGGCCAAGCGGGCCAAGCCCGCTGATCCCAAACCATGGAGCCAGAAGGGCCGCACTTGTGGGAAGTGTGGCAAGGGTCATGATGGAGTCTGCAGAGCGGGATCTTGCTACAAGTGTGGCAAGGAGGGGCATATGGCCAAGGACTGCCCCAAGGGGTTTGCAGTGTGTTTTTGTTGGATTAGGTGTCTAAGCCCATAACTATAATTAGTATGTACTTGAATTGATAGCAGCACAGTCCTTTTGGGTTGCCCTCAAACCTAGCAACCGGACAAGGAAATTATGAAAGGAGAGATATTAATTTATTATAAGATTAATAAATTAATATAAATGAATTTATTAATATGTTAAAAGATTAATATATTAATAAGAAATCATTTTGTTTAATTAATTGTTAGCCAGAAATTAATTAGAATTAATTTTGGGGTTAAAAGAATTAATTATAAAGTGCAGGGACTAGTTTGCAATTATCTAATAGTTGAGTGGAAGGCTCCAGAACCTCCTTGGAAGGAGGTGGACGAAATCTATAGGGGAAAACCCTAAGGATTTCGTCCAAGGGGGCTTGGATAAGGCCTTTGGCTTTGCTTAGGCCCTAAGCAAGGAGCATTAGGGTTTTTCCTAAACCCTAGATCCCTCAACTATATAAGGAGCCTCCTGGTTCACATTTTGGTCACTCTTTCTTTGGAAGAAACCCTTAGGGACGAAAATTGCATACTCCCTCTCTCTCCTTCTACTTTCCTTCTTGCTAGTTTGGGTGTGATTCCATTAGAGGCATTACACTTGTGGTGCTAAGCTTCCAAGAAGATCAAGATCAAGATCAAGGGAATTATCAACTATTTATTATAACAATTGAAAGGTATGTAATTACTAAACCCTAGTTTGTTAATTTTGATATTAGCCTCTCTCCTCTAGGGTTCTTGTTTTGCAATTCAAAGTTGTATGTTCAATAGATAAAACATAGATCCAAAGTAGGTTGCATGTGAACTTAGGAATTGTTTTTCTAGTTTATTTGTTTTACCTTAAACCCATCAGTGGTATCAGAGCCATTGTTGTTTTAAATTGAATTGCTATAATAGTTGAATTGCAAATTAGGGCTTATAGCCATTAAACCCTAAAGGCCAAAATTTTCGATTTTAGGGTTTTGGTGCAAAGGGTTTTCGAAAACCCTAGCCTCCATGAGCCCTAGTCGAAATTAGGGTTAGGGTTTCCAAAACCCTAGCCTCCTCCCCTTGTAATTTCGAAATATGCTCCCCCTTTTAAGGTTTCTTTGTTTTGGATAATAGTTGCCTTATTTGATAATTGAGATAAATAAGGAAATTATCCTATCCCCATATTTTCGAAATCTAGAAGGGATATGGATTAGGATTAAGTTAATTGTTTAATTTAATTAGATAATCCTTAAAAGATTTAATAAATTAACTAAAAGTTAATTAATAGATAAATATTAAATCTAATTAATTGGTTTACTTAAATTTAAAATTTAATAGTTTAAATTTCGAAAAAAAATTTATATAAACCCTTGGAGTTTTTAAAATGTTTTAAAACACACCTTATATGTATATTATAATTAAAAGTTAAATATTAATATATGTATAAGAATATGGTCAGTCAAATCGCTAGTATGCCTCATTCACGAAGCTAATCTATAAGGGGGGTATAAGGAAACTGCCTATAAAATGGTAGTTGAATGGGTGTCCACTCTCACCCACCGCTTCCTTGATTAGTGGAGGGTCGTTAGCAGAACGGATTTGATAGGACAACTACATCTCATTAAAAGTATAATGTTATTAAAGAAAGTACTAGAACATTATTTTATAAAATCCCAACTCTAGTTACTTTAGAAAAAATGTGAAAAGTATGCTAATCCATGAAATTGCACATAATGCTTTATTGGTCGTTAGTGGAGCGTGTGTGGTTAACCGGCACACTAAAAGGTACTAATAAAGAGTAGTAATGGGTATCTCATAATTGTCATTTTGATGGAGCGTGTGTGGTTTACCGGCACATCAATAGTTAATGATAAAGAAAATGAGGTTACCAAACACATTTGCATGGTTATTCACATCTTGTTTGTGATCCTCGGCATCCCAGTCACAAATAGAAGAGCATAATCCGAGATTAAAACATGCCATTGAATAGTTTCAATGTATCTCAAAGAATCTAGGAGTTTCTAATACATTTAAAACTTAACCTTCTTTTTCGTTTTTCATGGTGGAAATTGGTAAATCGTCATTTACCTACCTTCAAATATTCTGCAAATTGGATTACGGCATCCCTCTTCCAATTTGTGGAATGTTGTGTTGGATCCTAGCCTCGATGTTTCTTTTGGGTGTTACATCAAGGATTCTTATCAACTAACTTGAATTTTCTCCCATTTTTGAAGATGTCTGAATCTAACCATGGTCTTCCCGAATCTAAAGGAAAAAGTATTCCTGCTCAAGGTTTGTTCCACTATGAAGGTGAAAGATCAATCCCTACCATGTGGACTAACTTGATTCCACTTCCTCCACCTCCTACCGTTGTTCTCCCAAATCCACAAGTTCGAAGGCTTGAAAAGTTCAAGCTCACTCAAGCCCTTTTGGCAAGTAAACATGAAGATGGGAAACCTGTGTGTGCACACGTCTTAGAGATGAAGTCACACATTGATAGGTTAAGCATGTTTGGTGTCGAGATTTCAAGTGAGTTGGCTGTTGACTGGGTTCTTCAGTCACTTCCTGAATCATATAGTGAGTTCGTTAGAGAGTACTATATGATGGATCACGTCATGACCCTCATTGATCTCACCTATTTGCTTATAGCTGTTGAATCAGCAATGATTTGGCGTGCTGATCAAGCAAATTTTTCTGGTGAATCAAACTCCCAAACTTCAAGGGGCATTGAAAATGATGACATTGGAGATCTAGAAAAGGTAAACTCTAAGATTGTTCCTTGTGTCATTCCAAAAGAGCCCATTTGCTTTTATTGCCAAGAGAAGGGGCATTGGAGACGAAGCTGCCCTATCTACCTGAGAGATCTAAGAGATGGGAGAGTCTAGTGTTATGACTCCTCCTTGGGTATAAAATCCACTATCTAACTCCATCAAGTTCCTATTCATTGATTCTTAATACATAATGTGATAAGATTACATTTGAATGTTTTGCAGGATCAGAGAAAAGAGAGGAAGCTTGATGGAAAAGCAAGATGAGTCTGATCACGAAGAAATGGATCACCGTCGCATGGATTCGAAGATCAGATTTTGAGCTTAGAAAGTTATGATAGATTTGTTAGGAATAAATACATAGTTTTTCAGTTGATTTTGCATTGTAAGGACAGGTTTTCCGCTGCTTTTATGAATAAAATAAAATTTTTGGTTTGAATAATTTTATATATCCTTGCAATGAAGTCGTTATGAAAAATTGATGTTTGTGTATTGTTATCAATAATGGATTTGATTCTTAATTATGTAATTTGTGGAAATGTCGAGAATTTGCCAAATGAGGAAAGATTCTCATCGCCTAAGCTTCAATTGGACAAGAACTTGGAGTCATGTGACTTGATTGCGTGATGAATGAGAAACTTCATATTTGGAAATTAGACTAATTCTTTGACAAAGTGTCAAGAGAAGGACTAGGAGATCGAGTACACTAGGTTGTACATTGATCCAGTCCACCACGAGAGTGATAAAGATATTCGTCATAATTTACTAAAGTTTAGTGAATATGGTTATGCTTAAAAGATTAAATATAATTCTGAGTTGATTGAAAGAGTTTCAATCAATGGCAGAACGAATAAGAAGAATCAAGTAGGCAGAAAGATAAAAGTATCTCTATTCTAAGAAGAATGGAGAGTAACTTTTATTGTGTTTTATGATAAGTATTAATGATTAGGAACCATATATCAATTGATCCTCTGAGTAAGTCTTAGTACATTTGCAGAGGAATCGAAAATTGTGGAAATGGTTAAAATCAAGAAGCCAATCATACTTCATTCCAACATCAAGTCTTAGAGTTATACTCCAAGATTGTGAATTGAGTGACAAGTCTCAAGAAGGTTTATAACACTCATCAAATGTGGAATTTGGAAAAGTTTTCTTATTCTTGCATATTTAAAAATTTGTAAGTTGTGACCAACTAGGACAAATTTTGTGAAGTGTTTTGTCTTGATAAGAACCACACTAACTCTTGAATATTTGTTTTGTCGAGGAAAGTTTCCTGACAAGAGAATCGTATATGTCAAGAGGTCAGTGGGAGTTTTAATGATCTTGAAAAAGGTTTCAAGAACAAATCAAGAATAAACCTTATCGATCATCACTAGCACACGACTTGAGGTTTATAGCCTATTGTGGATGACATACTCCTTTTCTATGCCATTCCAGTTGAATTAATTATGCAAGTGAGTTCTATGAGTTCTCATGTGAATGCATAAAGACATAGCACCTTGATGAATGGAAAGTACATTGATAAGTAAGGATGAGTTGATAAACCACTTGGAAGACATGGTGGGCACTCGTGTCACCATGCGGCAAGAAATCGAGATTGAGAAAGTTCAGTCCATATGAGTTTGGATTTGTCACAAACTTTGGTTTTGACAAATTCACATGGATAGGAACTTATACACCACAAAATCTAAGTGTCATAAGATTACCTCCTTCATGAAAATGACTGTGAGGAAATGCTTTCACTAAGAGAGATTTTAAGAAGATAGCAATTGTGGAAATTGTATGCTCAAATTCGATTATGGTTATGGCATCCCTTTCCATAGTTCGAATTGTGAGATTTGGCAATTAGTCTGAACATTTGGGACTTAGTGACATAAGTTCTGAATTTGTCTAGACACACATATGAGCTTTCTAAGGAAAAGGTGTATGATTTTAAGAAGCTTTGATAAAGGCTTATCAAAGCATTAGGTATTAGAAATATGAACTTAAGGAATTCAATAAGCATTGTTCTCTGGAAGTTTAATTGTTTTCTGAATACATGTCAAAGCTAGTGGGAGCATAAGTGTTATGCTGGTAAGAAAATAATCATCATGTTAGTGGGAGCATGATTATTATGGTAAAGTATTGCGAGTTAGCAATATTAATTATAGAAAACAAAGATTCACTTTGCAAAGTTGTAATGTTTGAAAAGTTGTTTTGCTATAATTAAGGGAGAGAACATTATACTTCATTTCAAAATTCTAAAGCTTAGATCGAGAAATGTTAATAAATTTAGTCAAGGATATATAGTGCATTCTCAAATTCGATTATGATCACAGCATCCCTCTTCATAGATCGAATTGTGGGAACAGGACACATAAAATATTATGGCAGAAGGATGATAAAGTATCACTTCTTTATGTGAGACATTATGCATCATGTCCAATACGCTTCGGGTATAGGATCGATTGCATATGCTGTAATATTTTACCATTCTAAAATTTTCCAAATGCCTAGGGCATTAAGAGGGAAAAAGGAACTAGAATCGGTTTTGACTAAAATAATTAAACAACTATCAAAGGAAAATCTGAGGTTCATTGAGGATTTGTCGCTTGTGAGTAGTTAGAAGTATAGTACTGAATGGGCTATATTGACATTATTATGAATAGATAAGATTCTATTAAGAATAAGCTGTCATATGGCAAATATGGAAATGTCTCCATATTGGGAGTTGGATGTTGAGAGTCTGTGTCTAGATTAGAAACTTTTATGCAAGAAGGATGTTCAAAGGAATGTACTTTGAATGTGAGACTTCACGTCTATGGAATTATCTTGTAACAATTTCCGATAGAGTACTTTGTAATTTCATTGGCCAAGTCTTGGTGACTTTTGTGCTATGACTTTGCGAAAGGATCGTTGCATAAAATGTTAGAATCTAGCATATTCTAGTAGTTGCAAGAACCTTGTGTTCCAACACTAATAATAGGGATTGGGAATTGTGAAATGAGCATCATTGGAAAGGTTTTTCAATTGATTTATTTCACAAAGTATGGACCATAGGAAACCAAAGTGTGCATGCTTGGAGCATGGGACAATTGTGGTTATAATTCAAGTAATAAGTTGATTTTCTGAAACTATAAGCAATGAATAATGAGTAATCAATATGGTGTTTAAATAAAAGTGTTTTTATTTACGCTCAAAAGCTTTGGGGCCATATAGGATTAATATTATTATTGCGTTTCACTTTGCATGTTTTGACTTCCCGAATAATAAGATTATTCAAACTCCACAGTCGCTCATACTTTTGGAAGTAAGTAGTGAATCAAGACTGTCATGAACTGGATTGTAGATTATCTAAGGATAGACATGGCGATAGATTTGCTGCAACGTTCATGAGTACTCAGAAATTGAGATTTGAGTATTGGATAAACCCACGCTCAGAGTATTACTTCATGGAATTCATCACGAGTAATACTGAGATGATAATATCTATGATCTTGAAACAGAGATATATGAGTTGTAACTTGCAAGTCGGCTATACATTGGTGATACGAAAACGCATCAGTAACTTGGTGTTATAAAACGTATTGTCATGTATGGTTTGATGAGTAAAAGATACAAGCATATGAGTCAATGTTTATTCGTTCCTTTTGCCCTAACCGGAAAAGCGATATCTGTGGGCCCCTCGATGATTTGGTGTTGACTTATGTGCTGGGCCCAGCCAGGACTAAATTGATGTGTTCGATTAGAAGTCCTATATCATCACAAATCAGAAATCGGGAAACATAGATTATGGACAAAGAGATTGATTGTATTCCATGTCTTATGTCTAGAGATATCTAGTAGAATGAAGGGTCATGTGATCTCTTATCTTAGGACTCGTAACTGACTGGGTCAGAGTTCGACAGCAGCTTTTTGGAAGCTACAATTTGCTGGTCAAATTTAGAAGGCATACTAGCAATTATAGTTATAGACATATCCAAGTGGGAGACTGTTGGATTAGGTGTCTAAGCCCATAACTATAATTGGTATGTACTTGAATTGATAGCAACACAGTCCTTTTGGGTTGCCCTCAAACCTAGCAACCGGACAAGGAAATTATGAAAGGAGAGATATTAATTTATTATAAGATTAATAAATTAATATAAATGAATTTATTAATATGTTAAAAGATTAATATATTAATAAGAAATCATTTTGTTTAATTAATTGTTAGCCAGAAATTAATTAGAATTAATTTTGGGGTTAAAAGAATTAATTATAAAGTGCAGGGACTAGTTTGCAGTTATCTAATAGTTGAGTGGAAGGCTCCAGAACCTCCTTGGAAGGAGGTGGACAAAATCTATAGGGGAAAACCCTAAGGATTTCGTCCAAGGGGGCTTGGATAAGGCCTTTGGCTTTACTTAGGCCCTAAGCAAGGAGCATTAGGGTTTTTCCTAAATCCTAGATCCCTCAACTATATAAGGAGCCTCCTGGTTCACATTTTGGTCACTCTTTCTTTGGAAGAAACCCTTAGGGCCGAAAATTGCATACTCCCTCTCTCTCCTTCTACTTTCCTTCTTGCTAGTTTGGGTGTGATTCCATTAGAGGCATTACACTTGTGGTGCTAAGCTTCCAAGAAGATCAAGATCAAGATCAAGGGAATTATCAACTGTTTATTATAACAATTGAAAGGTATGTAATTACTAAACCCTTGTTTGTTAATTTTGATATTAGCCTCTCTCCTCTAGGGTTCTTGTTTTGCAATTCAAAGTTGTATGCTCAATAGATAAAACATAGATCCAAAGTAGGTTGCATGTGAACTTAGGAATTGTTTTTCTAGTTTATTTGTTTTACCTTAAACTCATCAGTTTTCACTGCAACCAGACCGGACACCGGAAGGCGGAGTGTCCGCAGTTGCGGGGATCAGCTCAGGGAGCACCTCAGGGATCCGCCCCTGCCGCCATCAGAGCTACAGAGAGTCGGCCGGTGAAGGCCGAGGCGCCGAGGGCACGAGGGAGAGCTTTTCAGCTGACCGCGGAGGAGGTCCGCGCAGCGCCCGATGTCGTGGCTGGTATGTATTCTTTCATGTATGTATTTTGATGTTGAGATATTATGCTTATGTTATGTTATGCGTAGGTACTTTTCTTGTGAATTCTGTACCTGCCTTGGTGTTATTTGACTCGGGTGCGAGTCGGTCTTTTGTATCTTTGGCTTTTAGTCAGCATATCAGTGTTAGTCGTGAGGCGTTGAGTCGGCCTCTGAGAGTTTCCATAGCTGATGAGAGAGTGATATATGCCATGGAGGTTCTCCGAGGTTGCGTAGTCGAGATTTTCGGTGTTGAGTTCCCGACTGATCTGGTTCCTATTGCGATGGGTGATGTTTGTGTCATTGTGGGCATGGACTGGTTGAGCAGATTCGGTGCGGTTATCGACTGCGAGCGTCAGCTGGTGACCATACGAGACCCTAGTGGGGGAGTTCTTTCGGTGTACGGCGAGGGTACACGTTCAGGATCAGCGTTTTGTTCGGCCGCTAGGGCGAGGCAGTGTCTACAGCAGGGCTGTAAGGGTTTTGTGGCGTATGTGATGGATACACGGGTGGTTTCCGAGAGGCCGAGTTCAGTTGAGGAGGTTCCGGTGGTGCGTGAGTTCCCGGATGTATTTCCCAAGGAGTTGCCGGGTGTGCCTCCTGTGAGGCAAGTGGAGTTCAGTATCGATTTGGTTCCGGGGGCTGCTCCTATCGCTAAGGTGCCTTATCGCCTTGCACCTCCAGAGATGCAAGAGTTATCCTCACAGCTCCAGGAGCTGCTGGAAAAGGGGTTTATTCGGCCAAGCAGCTCGCCGTGGGGAGCGCATATCCTGTTCGTCAAGAAAAAGGATGGTTCACACCGGATGTGCATTGATTACCGGGAGTTGAACAAGCTGACGGTCAAGAACTGTTACCCGTTGCCGAGGATCGACGATTTGTTCGATCAGTTACAGGGAGCATCTTGGTTCTCCAAGATCGATTTGAGGTCTGGATATCATCAGGTGAGGGTGCGGGATGAGGACGCCCAAAAGACAGCGTTCAGGACGCGTTATGGGCATTATGAGTTTGTGGTGATGCCTTTTGGGCTCACCAATGCCCCGGCGGTGTTCATGGATCTCATGAACCGAGTGTGTAGGCCGATGTTGGATCGGTCGGTGATTGTGTTTATCGACGACATTCTGGTATATTCGAGATCTAGAGAGCAGCATGAGGAGCATCTGAGAGAGGTTCTCGGAGTTCTGAGATCGGAGAGGCTTTATGCCAAATTCTCCAAGTGTGATTTCTGGTTGCGGGAGGTCCAGTTCTTAGGACATCTCGTTAACCAGGAAGGGATATTGGTCGATCCGGCCAAGGTTGAGGCGGTGATGATTTGGGAGGTGCCGAAGTCACCCTCCGAGATCAGGAGTTTCCTAGGGTTGGCAGGGTATTATCGGAGGTTTATCAGGGATTTCTCTAAGATCGCAGTGCCACTCACCAGATTGACCCGGAAGGGTGTTGCTTTTTCATGGGGCCCCGAGCAGCAGGCCTCCTTTGAGACACTTCGCCAAAGGTTGTGCAAAGCCCCGGTATTAGCTCTCCCGGAAGGGATGGAGGACTTTGTGGTATATTGTGATGCATCGATTTTGGGACTGGGAGAGGTGCTGATGCAGAGAGGGCATGTGATAGCATATGCATCGAGGCAGCTAAAGCCTCATGAGGCGAGATATCCCACCCATGATCTAGAGTTGGGGGCAGTGGTGTTCGCCCTCAAGATTTGGCGTCACTACTTGTATGGGGTTCGGTGTACGATATACACGGACCATAAGAGTTTGAAGTATTTGATAGATCAGCCCAACCTAAATATGCGACAGAGAAGGTGGTTGGATGTGGTCAAGGATTATGATTGTGAGATCCTATACCACCCAGGCAAGGCTAATGTGGTAGCCGATGCGTTGAGCCGCGGGGTGGAGAGCACTCCACTGCGGGATGTATGTTTGAGATTGACCGTGATAGCTCCGGTATTGGACGCCATTCACGGTGCACAGGCCGAGGCTGTGCAACCTGAGATGCAGAAGAGGGAACGGGTTGTTGGTTTGGTTTCAGAGTTCGTTACCGATGGTCGGGGGCTTATGACTTTTCAGGGGCGTATCTGGGTGCCGTTTGTGGGAGGAACGTGTACCATTTTGATGGAGGAGGCTCATCGGTCGAAATTTTTGATCCATCCGGGGGCCACTAAGATGTATTTGGATTTGAGAAAGGAGTATTGGTGGCCCTGTATGAAGAGGGATGTTGCGTGGTTTGTTGAGAGGTGCTTGACCTGCCGTAGGGTTAAGGCCGAGCACCAGAGGCCGCATGGCAAGTTGCAGCCATTGGAGGTTCCCGAGTGGAAGTGGGAACATATCGCTATGGATTTCATCACCAAGTTGCCGAGGACTGCCAGAGGAGTTGATGCAATTTGGGTGATTGTGGACAGGTTGACGAAGAGCGCTCACTTCCTTGCCATCAGTGAGAGTTCTTCAGCAGAGAAATTGGCGGAGGTGTATGTGAGGGAAGTGGTATCTCGGCATGGGGTGCCGATCTCGATTGTTTCAGACCATGATGTGCGCTTCACTTCCAGATTCTGGAAGAAATTTCATGAGGAGTTGGGTAGTAGACTGCATTTTAGTACCGCATATCATCCCTAGACAGACGGTCAGAGTGAGCGGACGATTCAGACGCTTGAGGACATGCTCCGAGCATGTGTGTTGGATTTCGGGGGTAGCTGGGATGCGTATTTACCCTTGGCAGAGTTTTCCTACAACAACAGCCATCATTCGAGCATTGGTATGCCACCCTTTGAGCTGTTGTATGAGAGGAGGTGTCGGACCCCCATTTGTTGGGGAGAGGTTGGGCACAGGGTGATGGGCAGTACAGAGATCGTACTTCAGACGACAGAGCAGATTCAGCAGGTCAGACAGAGGTTGTTGACCGCTCAGAGCCGATAGAAGAGTTATGCAGACAGGCGCCGGTCCGAGCTTGAGTTTCAGGTCGGCGACTTTGTTCTCCTGAAGGTCTCTCCTTGGAAAGGAGTGATTCGATTCAGGAAGAGGGGCAAGTTGGGGCCCCGGTATATTGGTCCATTCCGTGTCATCGCGAGGGTAGGCCGGGTAGCCTATCATTTGGATTTGCCAGCAGAGTTGCGACATATTCACGACACTTTTCATGTGTCGCAGCTGAGGAAGTGTATAGCCGATGAGTCGGCAGTGGTTCCATTAGAGGATATTCAGGTGGATGCGAGCCTGAATTATGCCGAGAGACCAGTGGCCATTAGAGATCGGAAAATCAAGGTTCTGAGGAACAAGGAGGTACCCCTGGTGTTGGTTCAGTGGCAACACAGGAAGGGATCAGAGATGACCTGGGAGCCGCAGCGTGAGATGCGTGAGCAACATCTGAAGCTATTTTCAGAGCGAGACTTCGAGGGCGAAGTCTAGTTCTAGTGGGGGAGAGTTGTAACAGCTCGGATTTCCAGGTATCTTTTATGCTTATGTTTTTGGTGTTTTGTGAGGGGACTCGGCGAGTTGGAGCTCAAACTCGCCGAGTAGGATCGCGGTTCTGGACGCGGGTTCGCGCCTGGACTCGACGAGTCCAAGGTATGGACTCGGCGAGTCCGCGCTGTTTAATGAAACCCTAATTTCTTGGGTTTGGGACCTATTTAAAGGGCCTTAAGGCCGTCATTTGTGCTCACCATACCCCTGAGTGAAACCCTAGCGAGTTTGAGCGTTTGGAGTAAAGCAAGGAGCCATTATTGACCTTGGAGGTGTTATATTGAAAGGTAAAGGAAGCAATAGCTAAGGGGGAATCAAGAGGAGCCACTTCCTGAAGATTTGAGGTCCAGAACATCACATTTGAGGTACTACCTTCGAGCTATTCTCTGTTATGTTGATGTTTATATTGATTTAGGGCTTATTGAGCCCTTTTGTGGCTAGATCTAGTGCTTCCTTGGTCCCTTAAGCGAGTTAGGTTCTAGATCTGGACCTTTGGAGGTCCAGAGTGTCCCTTTGCCCAAGCTTTTTATGAATCCATGGGGGTTTTGGATTGGGGTCTTTGTGCTTAAGGTCAAAACACCATTTATGAGTCATGGGGTGTGTTATGAGCACCAAGATATGGACTTTACGTGATAAATAAGCTTAGGAGGGCCATATCTATGAGTTGTTGGAGCGGATCTGACCTCAGAAGCAAGTTTGAGTTGATGCATGGCATGGACTTGCCGAGTCTGAAGAACAGACTCGGCGAGTAGCATGAAGATTGACCTTAACCACTCAGTGAGTGGTCTAGCCGAGTTATGAGTTGACTCAGTGAGTTAGGGAGAGTTAGAGAGGGTTGACAGGTGGATTGAGTCGAACAGGAACTCGCCGAGTTGTTCTTGAGACTCGGCGAGTTGAGTCGGGGTGGCCCCGCGATTCATACCAGGTGGAACTCGTCGAGTCAGGGGAATACTCGACGTGTCAAAAAGGGAATCCTAGAGAGTTGGTGAAAACGCCTAGACTCGCCGAGTCGCCCTAGTGCACTCGCCGAGTCCGGTCACCATTGACCGTTGACCGTTGACCGTTGACCAGAGTTGACCAGTGTTGACTTGATAGGGGTAGTCAACCTTAGTGGTAAAAGTGTTAATTAAGAGATATATGATGTTATAGGAGGATTATAGCTCGGGGGATCGAGCACGAGTGATTTCCAGGATTCGCGAGTTATCGAGATACCCGAGGTGAGTCTTCTCACTATACTTTACCTTGAGTAGGTAATCAGAGTTATGTGTTAGAGTATGTGTATGTTATGTGTATGCTATGTGTTGTACTGCATGATGTCTATGTGATTTATGCTGTGCATGTTTATAGAGTTGGAACCGGAAGGTTCCCAGAGTTAGAACCTGAGGGTTCACAGAGCTTGGGTGCACGGACCCATAGAGTTATAGCCTCGAGTGGCTAATATATGTTTATGTGGTATTGTGGGGAACTCACTAAGCTTTGTGCTTACAGTGTTAGTGTTGTTTGTTTCAGGTACTAGTGATGACCGTGGGAAGGCGCCGGCTTGATCTGTACACACACATGGGATTTTTGATATATATATATATATATATACATATATATATATATATATATATATATATATATATGATCTTGGGATTTGTATGATGTGAATTGGGATTTTAACTTAATGCTTTTATGAAAATTAAATGAGAAATGTTTTTATAATTTGTGAAAAATTATTTTGAAATTCACGGTGTTACATCTATAATGGTGCCTTAATCATGAATTTTGATGGATAGAATTAGACACAATTATAGTGTTTATATGGAGAGGCTATAGTAGTTGGAAGAGAAGAAAAATTAATCTCTTCGTATGCCCTCTTAAATATGTGTTTAATCGACTAATTACACCTAATGAGAAAGTTTTAGAACCATGATGTAACATCCCAAAAATATAGTTCGAAAATTTCATTTTTAAATCATTAATAAAATCATAGCTACAACTTATCACATAAAAATCATAGTAATGTGTCTCAAAATATCATAAACATCCATCAAAACATATTAGAGTAAAAACATCCTAAGCTAAACAATGGTGTGTGCACTGCATTCATCCCGAGCTCTTCCCCTTGGTATTGGAAGTACTTAAAATCAAAACTGAAAACTGTAAGCATAAAGTTTAGTGATTCTCCCCAAGCTACCACATACCATACACATAATCACATAACCACATAACCACATACATTGGGCCTAGCCAGCTACATATGGCCCCGCCTAGCATCAGATGAATCCGGCATCAGGCCCCACCTGGCATCAAGCCCCGCTCAGTATACATATCGATTTCTGCTAGGCAACGCATGTCTCTGGGCCCTGCCCGCTATATGAATACAAACAATAACATATAATCATGCTAGTACATAACATTTAAACACAACACTATAACTGCTAGTCTCAAAGCCCCGCCTATCTCGGACCCCGCCCCTACTTTGTTAATAATGACATATGGAACCCCATCCATACTCAGCTAGTGATGAGATACGAGACCCTGCCCACACTCACCTCCCTACCAGGCCCATACAAGTATCACAAAGACAACAAGTATAACTAATCATGCATTCCTTCCTCAGGCACCACCCGACATCGAACCGTAGTTCGAAAACATACATATAAACTTTCCTCGGGACTCGCCAGGCATCGGATCGGAATCCGGAAACATATAAGCTACATTGGGCTATCCCCGACATTGGATCTAATACGGCATCCACTAACACACATAAACGGGCAGACATTGGTGCCTTCGACCCGTTCCTACTGGAGAAAACTCACCTCACAAGCTGACTGCAGAATCTAGCGAATAAACCCCTCGCTGCTAGCCGACAGATCCCCGAACTGCTAATCTCTCGACTCGTCGAGCTCTCATTACCAACATAATACTTAGTCAAGAACTGATAATCCTTCTTAGGGTAAAATGACTATTTTACCCCTGGTTAAATTCAAAGTCAACGCTTAGTCAAAGTCAAAGTCAACACCCTGAGTCGATTGAAATCGTTGAGTTGCTCCATAAACTTGACGAGTTCTATAAATCAGAATCTTGAAATCAACTCGTCGTGTCACCCCCTGACTCGCCGAGTTCCCCGGCTACTCATAGTCGCGATTTGGTGAATCAACTCGTCGAGTCCCTTTATAGACTCGTCGAGTGCTACCTTAAACTGGATCGAGACATCATGACCCAACTCGTCGAGTTCCTTTATGGAATCGATGAGTCATATAGTCTGTTTGGGCCACCTTAACAGATTAAGCCTATACTCTCCAGATCAAAGCTCTATACTCCTTCTACATACTGAAAGAGCCTTCTTAAGGGTAAAGTTTCCAACTTTACTCGCTACTAGTCATTCTTAATAGGTTTAGCTAAAACCCTAGTTCTTTAGGACTTAGATCTTTTTCAAAAAAAGCCATAATACTCCAAGCTAAAGCATACTAACATAGATCTAGGCCTTAAACATCATTTGAACACGTAAAGTCTATGGATTTTCTTCCATGCATGGCCTTTTGGGGATTAAAAGGACATAACAACACCTTAAAGCTTGCATGAGGCTTCCATGGTCATAAAGTTTACACCTTAAAGCCGTGAAACCCCTTCTAGATTCCAGATCTAAAAGATAAGCCACTTGGGACGTCCATTTCCCAAGGGCTAAGCTTCTTGCACCAAAACCTTCATAAAGTGAAATAAGGAGATCTAAGAGACTACTAGACAAGTTAGAGGCTTGATTACCAAAAAAGAATGAGGATGGGATGTTGCTTCTAGATCTACAATCTTCTCTTGGAATCCTCTAGCTTCTTCTTCTACAAGCTTCAAATCACACAAGGTTAAAAATGGCTCACAAGCATTAAGGTTTCGTGGATTAGGGTTTGGACACTGGAGGCTGGAAATGAGGCCATAAGGTGGGGATTAAGATGCATAAATAGGGTGCGAAACCCTGAATCTAGGGTTTCCCAAACCCATACCAACTCGTTGAGTTGGTCCTCCCCAACTCGTCGAGTTGGTTTCTCAGCCCGCATCCTAAAAACTTATTTCTAATCGTCGAGTTGTCCCCCTTGGACTCGACGAGTAGACCTTCAATTTGCATAATATATTTCATTTATTAGCCTTCTAGTTTCTGGGTGTTACAATTCTCCCCCTCTTAATCTGGACTTCGTCCTCGAATTCCGCTACAGTCACCTACCCCCAAACATCTCACACAACACACACACAACTCTTCTCCCACCTGTCGTGGACCGTTGGTATTTCCTACCACCACTGGAACTCACAATCCTGGAAGTACTACTATCATCTCGTACAATCAATGGCCTTCCCAAGGCAACTGAGCCTAACCATCAAAACCTGATGAAAGATCATCCTTACTGTCATACGGAGAACTACTTCTGTCTTTCCAAGATCTGAAATCTATAATGGCCTATCTCCCTGACGGACCGCCTATGCTCCAAAAACTACTATGCCAAAACCTCATCGAATAACTGTTCAACCATAAAACTACTCACCCTGATTATCTTGATGCTACCATCAGAAACACAATCCATGTCCATAACCAGTTATTGAATACTTATACTTGACAGGAGGCTCATATAATCCTTCGAGTAGGACATCCATCCCTGAAACAGTTAAACTCTGACGAGAGTTGCGCAACAGGGTCAAATCAATTACTCTAAGATTATCCAATTCAAGTGTAAGTGTCTTCGCTCTTCTGATCCGTAAGCTACCCCACACACTAGAACCCTCATAATCACTACTTCTGTCCAAACATCATGCTAACTCTTGCCTACCATCCAAAGGAACCGAGACCTCCCAGGTACATACTTATATGTCCACTATCTGGAATACCGAATTCCATCCTTTTACTGAACCAATGATCACCCTCTCATTCGCTCCCAACGACTTCCGGAAAAAAATTTGGCTATCGAAACTGCTCTATCCTACTTGCCACTCATGGCTCTAAAAATCCTATATTCTTTGATCCTATATCTCGACCCCACGGTCTCTGCCAAGTCCCACCTGCCTTGCTATGATTGCACGGACCTCGCCCACGAGTCCCACCCAAACTGTACTACTAAGTAACCTTTCCCCTAGGTCTCACCTATATAAGGCTATGCGGTACGACTATCTCGAATTCTATCTACCTATCATTTCCTGATTCTAATCACGCTAACTAGGAGATACCGGCCTCGTCCACACCTCGAGTTGACTCAACTCGCCGAGTTGCTCCATCAACTTGCCGAGTTCTATACATCAGAATCCATAAATCGCGATCCAACACGTCGAGTCACCCTCTGACTTTCCGAGTTCCCTGGCTACTCATAGTCGCGATTTGGTGAATCAACTCGTCGAGTCCCTACGCAGACTCGTCGAGTTCTACCTTAAACTAGATCTGGACATCACGACCCAACTTGTCGAGTTCCTCTATGGACTCGATGAGTCCCATAGTCTGTTTGGTCCATCTTAACAGATTAAGCCTCTACTCTCCAGATCAAAGCTCCGTACTCCTTCTACATACTGAAAGAGCCTTCTTAAGGGTAATGTTTCCAACTTTACCCGCTACTAGTCCCTCTTAATGGGTTTAGCTAAAACCCTAGTTCTTTAGGACATAGATCTTTATCCAAAAAGACATAATACTCCAGGCTAAAGCATACTAACATAAATCTACGCCTTAAACATCATTTGAATACGTAAAGTCTCAGGATTTCTTTCCATGCATGGCCTTTTAGGTCTTAAAAGGCCACAACAACACCTTAAAGCTTGCATGGGGCTTCCATGGTCATAAAGTTTGCACATTTATGCCATGAAACCCTTTCTAGATTCCAGATCTGAAAGATAAGCCACTTGGGATGTCCATTTCCCAAGGGCTAAGCTTCTTTGACCAAAAACCCTCATAAAGTGAAATAAGGAGATCTAAGAGACTACTAGACAAGTTAGAGGCTTGATTACCAAAAAAGGATGAGGATGGGATGTTGCTTCTGGATCTACAATCTTGTCTTGGAATCCTCTAGCTTCTTCTTTTTCTACAAGCTTCATATCACACGCCGTTCACTCAAAAATGTCGCACAAGCATTAGGGTTTCGTGGATGAGGGTTTGGACACTGGAGGCTGGAAATGAGGCCATAAGTTGGGGATTAAGATGCTTAAATAGCATACAAAACCTTGAATCTAGGGTTTCCCAAACCCAGACCAACTCGTTGATTTGGTTTCTCAACCTGCATCCCAAAAACTTATTTCTACTCGTCGAGTTGTCCCCCTTGGACTCGACGAGTAGACCTTCAATTTGCATAATATCTTTCCTTAATTAGCCTTCTGGTTTCCGAGTGTTACAATTCTCCCCCACTTAAACTGGACTTCATCCTCAAAGTCCTCTATAGTCACCTAACCCACAGACATCTCACGCGATACACTCACAACTCTTTTCCTACCTCTCCCGGACCGCTAGTGTTTCCCACCGCCACCGGTACTCGCCATCATGGAAGTACTACTATCATCCTGCGCAATCAATAGCCTTCCCAAGGCAACTGAGCCCAACCATTGAAAACTTCCAAACCTGATGAAAGATCATCCTTACAGTCATACTGAGAACTACATTTGTCTTTCCGAGATCTGAAATCCATAATAGCCAGTCTCCCTGACGGACTGCCTATGCTCCAAAAACTACCATGCCAAAATTCTCACCCTGATTATCGCGACGCCACCATCAGAAACACAATCCATGTCCATAACCAGTTGTTGAATACTTATACTTGACAGGAGGCTCATATAATCCTTCGAGTAGGACATCCATCCCTGAAACAGTTAAACTCTGACGGGAGTTGCGCAACAGGGTCAAATCAATTACTCTAAGATTATCCAATTCAAGTGTAAGTGTCTTCGCTCTTCTGATCCATAAGCTACCCCACACACTAGAACCCTCATAATCACTACTTCTGTCCAAACATCATGCTAACTCTTGCCTACCGTCCAAAGGAACCGGGACCTCCCAGGTCCAAACTTATCTGTCCACTATCTGGAATACCAGATTCCACCCGACTATCGAACCAATGATCACCCTTTTATTCGCTCCCCGCAACTTCTGAAGAAAACTTTGGCTATCGAAACTGCTCTGTCCATCTTTCCACTCATGGCTCTATAAATCCTAGAATCTCCAATCATATATCTCGACCCCACGGTCTCTGCCAGGTCCCACCTGCCTTGCTATGATCGCACGGGCCTCGCCCACGGATCCCACCTAAATCGTACTACTGAGTGGCCTTGCCCCTAGGTCTCACCTATCTAGGGCTACGCGGTACAACTGTCTTGAAATCTATCTACATATCCTTTCCTGATTCTGATCATGCTAACTAGGAGATATAGGCCTCTCCCACAGTCTGCTCACTAGGAGATATGCCCCCCCCCCCCCCCCCCCCCCCCCCGCGCTCACACTCCGCTAACTAGGAGATACGGGCCCCCGCCCACACTCCGCTAAACTGCTGCTAATGCATGTTGCGACTAACCCACAGTCTTACAACACTTTCCATGCTTTCTAGATGACAGTGAATGCTACGGCTATCATGTAGTCTTACAACACTTTCCACTTCGATCATGCATACGACCTAACATCCTGGCTAAATTCGCGTTCTGACAGAATTTTCCTCAACCTGATACGTAAAGCCAACTATCGAACACCAAAAGACGCGAATCCCACATTGAGATGTTTCCAAAACTCCCAACTTACCTACTCCTCATCCCGATCCGCCCCTTGGGCTGCCTACCTTACTGACGAGAATGCGAACTCATCCTCAATCCATACTTCCCTCTGTTCTTGAATCCTTGGAGAACTCTCCCCCACTTTCGTTCAACTAATGTCTTACAGCACACCCGGCTGGAAAGATTCCCTAATCCTTCGTATCATCCAGTGATCAATCTTCCTAGCAACCAATGCTTACCACTGTTAGTCTTCTCAAAACTAACCGACACTAAAGCAGTATGAACCTTGAAGACTATCGGAACACTTCCTAGGTTCCAATCATACTTGTTACAACTATCGCATCCTGAGAATCCACTTTATACGGAGACGTCCCCACACAACCACCCTAAGACCCATGGTATGCAGATGACATATAATTCGAACATAAACAGGAAGTATAATACCAAGATACAAATACTCATATGGATGCATGAAAATAACAATAAAATCATAAATAAAACTGATAGGAAGGAAAAAATTATGCACCTGCAACATCGAAAGCTGCTCGTGTCTCCTCTGTAATCAACTGGAAAGCCCTGCTCTTCACCGCAGGCGCCTCTGTCTGGCCCTGACGACCGTCAGTGATCCTCAGTGTCGTAGGGGCAGGTGCTATCACCTGTCCTACTGCAGCCAAACTCAGAGATTGGGCCTTCTTGTAGCCTCGCTGACTGCAATGGAAACATATCAGGTATGATCCTTGGGTGGTGGTAGTAGTACAATCCCTGCAATAATGACCGATCTGGCTGCACTTGAAGCAACAAGAATCACAACCACTACCACTCTTACATGCACCCTCGTGTGCCCTGCCGCACTTTCCATAGCGACTACGGTCCTGGTGACCTCTCGATCTAGAATCTGATGTCTTGGGCCTCTTGCCCGATCCCACGGATGTTTGAAACTCGTCTGACTTCCTTTTCCTGTATGTCGCTAAGTCGATCTCCCTCTCCCTAGCTCGAGCGATCATATCCTTTAGCATCTTGCAGCTGTATCGGCTCATGAACCGTCTAATGTCGCTCCTCAGCATCTCATGGTATCGAGCCTTCTTCGTCTCCTCATCTGCCACATACTACGAAACATGAAGGGCTCTCTCCCTGAATTTGGCGGTGATCTCTGCCATTGTCTCCGTAGTCGGCTGGAGGTCCTGGAACTCCCGTGCTAACTCCTGCATCTCAATAACTGGCGCAAACTTGGCCCTGAACCTGGCCGAGAAGTCACTCCATGTCATCGTGTCCAGCACTGCATCATCTCCCATAGCATGTCCAACGTCCTCCTATTAATCACGCGCTCAGTCCTTTAGAAGACAGGAGGCGAGTTGGACCTTGTCCCCCTCGGGACATCGGTTAGAACGAAAGGTGTTGGCAACATCTGCCAACCACCTACTGCTAGCAATGGGTTTTATTATAGTCTGGAGCTCCACAGGCTCTGAACTCCCTAAACGTCAATGTGTGTTCCCCCATTATGGCCGCCTACTCGGTGCGAAACGCACCTAATATCTCGTCCAAAATCTCTGTAATGCCCTCCTTGACCATCCCAAAGATCATTGGAGTCTGGTCTAAAATATTGCACGTAATCTCAGCTGAAATAAACTCTCTCATCTGCTCATCCAGCTGCCGAGCTCCATAGCCCGAGTCTGATCCCTCACCAGCACCTAAACTGCCCACTGGTCTACCACGTAGCGTCGCCATGCTGCAACATAACATAATACCCATTAGAATACTCATCAATATTGAGGGATCACACACACACTACAAATTTCTTGGTTTTATCTCAACTCTCCTTGATTTGAGTATGGATCCTCTGCTTTCAGTAGTATCGGCCCATACTACCTTCCATATATATATATATATATATATATATATATATATATATATATATATATATATATATATATATATATATATATATATATGTACTTTCCTCAAGGATCATCTCGACTCCACCAAGTCCCTTTCACTACTAATGCTCTCAACACTAAACTCATCCTAGGCTTGCCCTAGGGTAACCCATTCTCCGCCATCAGCTACATAAGAAGTCCCCACCATCTCCCCCTAACTAGCTTGTAAATACCATTACATATCACTAAGACTAGATAATTTTTCGAATGAGAGATCCTACTCTACAACGGCTGGACTCAAACAAGAGCTGCAAAATAGAGCTAGACCTAACCTTCTGAAATTATTTAGTCCTTGTAATATGTTAATTAAAATATTCTTTTACTAGTTAGTAAAATATAACTAGGACTCCTAAAAGCACAAATCAAGCAACATTCAAGCATTGAGTACACATAATCAAGCATATCCTAATCAGGCCATCATATCACTGACTAATCTGTACTAGCATGCAGTTCATAAAGTTGATACACATATAACAGACACATAAGGCATTCTTCCTTGATCCTTAGCCCTAATCTAGCATGCATTTCTCATAAACGTATCTAAATATAAACTTGTATGGGTAATTTGGGAGTATTTACTTGAGCTCAGCTAATTGCATGCACCACAACCTTTTTTCTTTTCAAAATTCTTTTCTCTTTTCAAAGTTCTTTGCTATTTTAAAAGTACCTTTTTATAAAAATGATTTTCTTTTGAAAATTTTCATACCAAGTCTTCAGTTTGAGTTCAGACACACCCAAGAGTGTGCCCGAATCCCTCAAACCAAGGCTCTGATACCAACTTGTAACATCCCAAATATATAGTCAAAAAATTTCATTTTTAAATCATTAATAAAACCATAGCTACAACTCATAACATAAAAATCATAGTAATGTGTCTCAAAATATCATAAACATCCGTCAAAACATTTCAGAGTAAAAACATCCTAGGCTAAACAATGGTGTGTGAAATGCAGTCATCCCGAGCTCTTCCCTTGCTACTGGAAGTACCAGAAACTAAAACTGAAAATTTTGAGAACGAAGCTTAGTGAGTCTCCCCAAGCTACCACATATCATACACATAATCACATAACCACATACATTGGGCCTAGCCCTCTACATCGGGCCCCACCCGACATCGAACGATTCCGACATCAGGCCCCGCCTGGCATCAAGCCCCGCTCAGTATACATATATGTTTCTACTAGGCCTCGCTTGTCTCTGGGACCCGCCCGCTATACGTATACAAACAATAACATATAATCATGTTAGTACATAATAGTCAAACACAACATTATAACTACTAGTCTCAAGGCCCCGCCTATTTTGGGCCCTGCCCCTACTATGCTAATAATGAGATATGGAACCCCATCCATACTCAGCTAGTGATGAGATACAGGACCCCGCCCACACTCACCTCCCTACCAGGCACATACAAGTATCACAAAGACAACAAGTATAACTAATGATGCATTCCTTCCTCGGATACCACCCGACATTGAACTGTAGTTCGGAAACATACATATAAACTTTCCTCGAGCCTTGCCCGACATCAGATCAGAATCCGGAAACATATAAGCTATACCGGGCTTTCCCTGTCATCGGATCTAATCCCGCATACACTAACATACATAAACGGGCTAGTATTGGTGCCTTCGACCCGTTCCTACTGGAGAAAACTCACCTAACAAGCTAACTGTATAATCTCGCGAATAAACGTCTCGCTGCTAGCTAGCAGATCCCTGAACTGCTGATCTCTCGACTCCCCGAGCTATCATTACCAACATAATACTTAGTCAAGAACTGATAATTCTTCTTAGGGTAAAATGACCATTTTACCCCTGGTCAAAGTCAAAGTTAACAACCCGAGTTGACTCAACTCGCCGAGTTGCTCCATCAACTCACCGAGTTCTATAAACTAGAACCCTGATACCAGCATAGAAAATAAAAAACAATAACTAAAACAAGTTTAGATGATTACGTTTCAATTGTAGCAAGAATCTTCAACTTTGGAGAGCTTTAGTATCACAAGTGTAACACCTCTAATCGATCACAAACACCAATGCAAGTTGGATGATCTTGTAGAGAGGGGAAGGAGGCTCAAAATTGACTCTTGATCTCTAGGGTTCAAGTGGTAGCCAAATTGTAAAGCCCTAGGGTCCTTTATATAGGTGAGCTGCTAGGGTTTCAGTCAAAACCCTAATTGAATTGCTTAGGCCTTAAGCAGTCTACATGAACCTTCTAGAACAAGGCCTTGGACGAATCCAAAATGGGCTTCCCCCTTGATTTCGTCCATCACATATTTAAGGGATCCTCAGCCTAAAATCTAATTATCTTATAATTGCAATTCTAGTCCCCTAGGTTCAGTTAATACCTTTTGACCACAAAATTAATTTCTTAATTAATTCTTGACCAATATTAATTAACCAATATGATTTCTCTTTTAATATATTATTCATATAATATATTAACAAACCATAATAACCTCTTTCTCCATTAATCACCTAGTCAAGTTTCTCTGGTGAAGGCAACCCAAAAGGACCATGCTACAACCGGGTCAAGTACATACTAAACATAGTTATGGACTTAGACACCTAATCCAGCACTGAATCGCCGAGTTCCCTAGCTACTCATAGTTTCAATTTGGCGAATCAACTCGTCGAGTCCATTCACAGACTCTTTGAGTTCTACCTTAAACTGGATTGGGACATCACGACCCAACTCGTCGAGTTCCTCTATGGAGTCGATGAGTCCTATAGTCTGTTTGGGCCATCTTAACAAATTAAGCCTCTACTCTCCATATCAAAGCTCCATACTCCTTCTACATACTGAAAGAGCCTTCTTAAGGGTAAAGTTTCCAACTTTACCCGCTACTAGTCCTTCTTAATGGGTTTTAGCTAAAACCCTAGTTCTTTAGGACATAGATCTTTGTCAAAAAAAGCCAAAATACTCTAAGCTAAAGCATTCTAACATAAATCTACGCCTTAAACATCATTTGAACACGTAAAGTCTCAGGATTTATTTCCATGAATGGCCTTTTGGGGCTTAAAAGACCATAACAACACCTTAAAGCTTGCATGGGGCTTCCATGGTCAGAAAGTTTGAACCTTTATGCCATGAAACCCCTTCTATATTCCAGATCTAAAAGATAAGCCACTTGGGACGTCCATTTCCCAAGGGCTAAGCTTCTTGGACCAAAAACCCTCATAAAGTGAAATAAGGAGATCTAAGAGAATACTAGACAAGTTAGAGGCTTGATTACTAGAAAAGGATGAGGATGGGATGTTGCTTCTGGATCTACAATCTTCTCTTGGAGTCCTCTAGCTTCTTCTTCTTCTACAAGCTTCAAATCACACAAGGTTCACTAAAAAATGGCTCACAAGCATTAAGGTTTCGTGGATTAGGGTTTGGACACTAGAGGCTGGAAATGAGGCCATAAGGTGGGGATTAAGATGCATAAATAGGGTGCGAAACCCTGAATCTAGGGTTTCCCAAACCCATACCAACTCGTTGAGTTGATCCTCCCCAACTCGTCGAGTTGGTTTCTCAGCCCGCATCCTAAAAACTTATTTCTAATCGTCGAGTTGTCCCCCTTGGACTCGACGAGTAGACCTTCAATTTGCATAATATCTTTCCTTATAATGCCTTCTGGTTTCCGGGTGTTACACATGAAGATTTGGTATCTTAATTTGTAGGTAAATGTCATATCAGTCATACTACACGTAACTAATCTTAGGGACCACATATGTCATATGTCAAAAAAATATGCTATATAATGTAAGTGTACTCAACACATAAAACACTACAAAATAGTTTGATGGCTAGATTAACTTATTATTTTCCAACATTGTTCCATGTGGCCGAATGACTATTTGTACGTATGTGTTTATTATTTCTTTGGCCAAGTTAAATTCATATTGTTTCATATTATCACTAAAAGCATAAAACTATAACCTAATGTGTTATTTTTTTAAGACACAAGACCCCCACTAATCATACTTTAGGTCTTCATAAGGAGCTTACGATTAATTTAAACCAAATGAAATTAGATTTAAGTGGTAATGTCATACCTTTGTCTATATAAAAAGTAAGTGTTCACAAGTTATTAATTTAGAAAAATTGCATATTATGGATGTCACACCCCAAAACCAAGAACGGCGGAAACGTTCTGGGGCGGAGGACGTCATGTATAATATCAACAACAATGTAAAGTAGTAAACAAGCAACAACATCATCCATTACATTAATAATATAATTATTATACAAATGTGTTCTGTCAAATTTTGATAAACACTATAGCATAAATCAAAATGAAAGATAAGTCTTGAACAAGCTCCATCTTCCTTTCTCCTTGCATCGGTACCTGTCTATGATGACCTGAGGATACAAGTAATATTGAAAGCGGGTATCAACTTTGAAGCTAGTGAGATCATAAGTATTTACTGTCTTAATTTGTATGTAAGTATTTGTATGTAAGAATTTGTAAGTCAATGTATTGTAAGTATTGAAAGTGTATATGAACTGTAAGTGTTTGAAAAACCTTAGAATGCCTATGATTCCTACTAGTATATGAAGGTGTCTTCTACCAAGACCTAACTGCTCTATATGTGTGTCTCTTGTAAGAGTATGTATTTTCAAAAGTATAACTATCATTATCCAAAAATATTGTTTGTACATTAATGTTTAAGTGAGGTTATCACTAAAAATATGTAATGGGAAAATTAATGTAGTACTAAAACGTAGCTCTTAAAGGACTACTACCGTACTAACTACCTTAAACCGGATTTTAGGCTAAGGCATTATGTGATAAATTGTACCATACTATCGACTGGTAAGAACGACATAAGAATGGTCGTAATAAGGAATGACGTTTGGCACCCGCAGATCTGCAGATCCCGCTGTAGCTAGCAGCAAGGTGTAGGATAGTCAATCCAGTATAGATCTATACACAAACTCATACTATAGACTGGTTACAACGACATAAGAATGGTCGAAAATAATGTATGACGTTTGGCACCCGCAGACCTGCAGGTCCCGCTGTATATTAATCACATGTGATTGATATAATAACTAGCGTAATTCTACTTATTAATCGCATGGGATTGATATAATAACTAGCATAATTCTACTTGTATCCCCCCCATAAAACATTTAATAATAGTTTAAAACATTAGTTAAGGGGTATGAACTCACCTGCAGTAAGTGACTGGAATTGAACGGACTGTTATCGTAAGGAAGGATCGGGCAAGTGCTTGGTGTCAAGTGAAGACTTAGACACACACAATGATCCTAGTTACATATGAAAACATATGTATATAAATAATTAGTGATTAAAACACTAATTATACAACTATAAACATTTAAACGCGAGGAAAACACTTTTGGTCAAGTGCTAGGAGGCTAATGGGTTGCAACAAAGGAGTGCGATGCCCCTATTTGGAGTTTATGGTCAAGTGACCATATGTTTTGGAGTTTACGGCCCAGGGGGGTAAACTCCTGGCCATAAACTCTCTTTAGGGTCCCTAATTGGAGCTTAGAAGTACTACAACTCTAGTGGGAATTGTTTCAAGGCTTATACAAGTGTTTGGACACCATATTGACTCCTTTGGGGAGTTTACAGCCCATAGACCATATTCCCTTGGAATTTACGGCCGTAAACTCGCTTGGGAGGGTGATTATGGTGTTTTCAAGTCTCAAACATTTCTAGGAACTAAACTAGGCTTTGGTACTTGGCTTTAGAAGAGTTTATGGCACATTTGGCACCATTTTATGGAGTTTATGGCCCTGGAACCTTTTGGGCCGTAAACTCCCTCACTCATGGAGTTCTAAGTGTTTTAACTTGTCCATAACTCATTTAGGTACATGCCCAAATTGTCTCTTGGCTTAAGGAAGGATTTAGGGTGTCCTTTGACCCCTTTATAGGAGTTTACGGCCCAAGAACCACTCTTGGCCGTAAACTCCTCAACACTTGAGCTTTCTTATGTTTTCTAGGTTCTAAACACATTAGGGTACATGTCTATAATGAAGCCTAAGCCTTTGGGGTAATTAGGGCACATTTAAGCCCTTGAAATTGGTGTTTACGGTCCAAGAATCTCTTGGGTCGTAAACTCCTAAAACTAGGTGTTCTTGATTGATTTCTAGTCTCAAATGTACATACATATTATCCTTAACTAGTTGTCTAACAAGGAAATGGGACCAGGTGGCCTTTAAGCTTGATTTTGGAGTTTACTCCCCAAGAACGTTCTTGGGAGGTAAACTCCCGGATCTCATGTATTTGACATACAATCTATGTTAATAAGCATAAAACAAGCATTATAGCACAACTAGAAAAGTGTACTCACGATTTGGGATGAAAACCCGAAGATCCGTGAGAGGGAATTTGGCTTTTCTCTAAGTGGAATTCAACTAATGAACCAATTTGGTTCAGAATTCTATTTACAGTCCTGAGATTTTTGGCAGAAAATATTTCTATTCTCGGAATGGATTCTAATGTCCTAGAGTATTGGATTTACAGTGCTGCACAAAACCCTAGTGCATCCACTCTCCTAATATCTCCTTAGATGTACAATCCTGAAAACTGCCAAACTTATACTCGAAATTTGAGTTTTCACTGTAACTGCTCTACTTCTATTAGCTTGGTGTGGTTTGTTCAAAATGGAAATTTTCGGGTTGTCAGATCATCCCCCTGTTGAAGGGAATTTCGTCCCGAAATTAGAATTTAGCAAGGAAGTATGCACGAATGACCGAGTCGTGAGGAGGAAACTTCCTAATCGATTGGTTCTAGCGCACTTAAGTGAAAATAGGGTTCTTTGTTGGCATTCCAACGAACCTTCACTAACTGGAGACGGCGTTGCTTCGTCCGCTTGACCTCTCGGTCGAGGGTCGCTACGGTTTTAATACGAAGGCGAGGATGTCGACGAGTGGACTTACAAGAGTCCTAATGGAAAGGTATGGTTCCACGATCGAGACGCGAAGAGTAAGATGTATGTTACTGAGTTCGCGGAGTAGGTCTAGTTTGTGCGAGGTACAGGACCGATTCTGATAAGAATCTCGAAGGTCCTAACCATATTGGATTTAGCTTTCCACGCGATACGAGGCGTATTAAGCCATTCCCAGAGTGAGTTAACCCAAAGAGCGTGGTCACTCACTTGGAATTCCAAAGGTTCCTCTTCTTGCTTAACTTCCCAGTCAAAGGCCACCCCTTGCTGGGTCAAAGTCGTACGAGTTTCTGTAGCTTGCGAGGAGTTCTGAATGAACTAAGGCGGTAGGTCAGTAAGACCTAGAATTTGGCGAAAGACTGCCGGCGTCTCTAGTGTCGATAAATGCTCGATGGTTTTGACAAATTGGAAGAGTGCTCATAATTTCTCACATTACTAACAGTGTGTCATAGAAATTTGACTATTCAATTTCAAAACTCGTGCCTAGAGAATTTCGCTACAGTTCCTCTGTAGGAAGTGTTTCCATGGGCTTCCTTCTTACTACAAGGGTAGATAAGTAAGTCATTACATGGAGAAATGACGAACTGATCCAAGTAAGAAACACGTAACCCTATTCATTTAGCTCATGAAAACTATGGGCGTATTGGTCCTGTCCAAAGGGTATCACTACGGACTCGAAGTGTCCGCATCGAATTCGGAAGATAGTCTTCCGTACATCCTTCCCTAACACTCGAACTGGTGATATTCGGATCTCAGATCCATTCCTGAAAGTAATTCTTTCCTTGCGTTTGCTCAACCATTTCATCTATGCGAGGCAGAGATGACGATTTCTATGAAAATATTGACGGAGTCCTCGATATCCGAGGCACATACGATGCAATCCGTCGATCTCTGGGAGAATATGACCGGGGTTCTCTAGGGTGAGAAACCTAGTCTTCTAATTCTCTTTCTGTGTAGTTCGTTAAGTTGTCCGGACTGTTCTTGTATCTCCGTAGGTGTTTAAACTATAGGGCGATCTGTTTACGGGAGTCGTACTGGGTTCTAAGTTTGTTCACATGACGATGTGATTACTCGTAGGCTTAAGCAGTTCTCCGTCCTGAAGTTCATATTAGAATTCATACATGGTTTCACAATCACAATTTCGGGTATACGAGTCGCATATAATTAAGGTTGAAAAGGTAGTCGAATAACTGATTCTTCTTTAAGCTCCCATCCCATCGGGGAAAAAGAAGTTAAAGTGGAATCATCAATTCTAAACCTGTAGAAGCTTGATTACATATGACTCTTATGTATACCATTCCTCAGTGATAGATCAATCGCATGAATCCTTGGATTAAACTTGACGCACTGCACGAGTGGTACTTCGGGGATTTCTTCGGAAAGAGAATAACTAAGAGGTACTCCTGGCATGAGTACTTCCGTGTTCTGATATGATGGCTTTGCTGGCAAAGTGATCTAGAAGAAAGAGATGTACGTATGAAGCTGTTTTCGCGAGGATCAAATTTAATCGAGTCGTATGATAATGTCGGAATCATACTGAAACTTAAAGACATTAGATTCGAATATAAGGCGATTACAGACAAAACACAACCGTGCAACCATGAACAGAGTTACAGTACTTTAGATTTACCACAAGACTATTGCTGCGAATAAGATATACTACAAAAGACAAGTATACGCAGCATGCGAATTCCTATACAGACAGGATCTCGCAAAAGGTAAGACTCTAGTTGCACTAGTTCTAGATAGTTTATAAGTCTGTTACAACGAAACGCCTTAATTACATTAACGTGGTTTCCGGAGTAGGCTCTCCTGCAGCTGTGATCCTGAGAATCTTCCCATTAGCACCCGAGTTCTTTGTTATCGGGCAATCTTTCTTGAAGTGCCCAATTTCATCGCATTGGTGACATATCTGGACAGCACCCACATCAGTGGAGGAAGTGAAGTGTCGAGTAGGAGTTATGGGGACACGGTTGCTCTCGTTGATCTCCTCTTTTGGGCAATTTCTATAATAGTGCCCTGCCTCACCACAACTATAGCAAAGTAGGCTTGCTCCAGTGGTGGAGGTAGTTCTACAGAAACGAGCAATGTGTCCCATCTTGTTGCAATTATTGCATTGCCAGGCTCGGCAAATTCCCTTGTGGTGGTGGTTGCACCGGTCGCACTTCAGGAGTGTTCCTTTATATGGTCTGCTCGGCACTGGGATGGCAGAGGGTTGTGGTTGTTGCCTGGCAATTCTCTGAAACCGTTTGCATTCCGCTTTGGCTTGACGTTTTCTTTTCTTGAACTCCGAGTTGTGGTTTTGGGTGGTGGCGACTGTTACTATTTGTTGATTCCCCGGATCGTTAACACGATCGGGATTGTCAACTTCTTTTTCAGCCTTGTTTGCGTTGGCAGTGCTGCGGTTTGCCAGGACTGCTGTCACGGCAGCCATCTCGGCAGCTGTAACGGTGGCTTGAAAAGTAGCGGCGTCCATAGGAAAAGTAGAGGTCTCGTTGCTTGGCTAGTTGTTTCCGGATGACGACATGATCCTGTAATACGAAAGATAAGGGGATTGTGAGCGATTCTGGTTGACCCTGATGTACTTAGATTGTTCTTGAAAAGAGTAAGAGTATGATATCGAAAGTTTGACCTACATCCCTATGATGCAGTCTTAGTAAAGAATGAAAGTATGTTCGCAAAGGTTTGACCTACATCCCTATGATGCAGTCCTAGTACGGAATGGAAGTATGTTTGTAGAATGGTCTCAAAACGTTTGTTGTGCAAGCCGAGGTATCGTGGGTTGGTGAATAACAAGATCCAACCACTGAAAGAGACTTGGAAATGTCTCCGGAGATAAATCACTATAGTCCAATGACTTGACTAAAGCATGTTTCAGGTAGACCCTAATGAAGGTATGATAAGAGTACTTGAATGAAGAATGACACAAAAGTTAGCCGGCTGTCAATATCTTTGATATTCACGATGTAAGGATTCTGGAAATTGTCCTTGTAAAGGTCTTACATCATATCCATAGAAGATAGTTCCTGACAGCATAAAGACCTAACTAAAGTACTTACGGTACAAGATAATTTCATAGAAAATGCCACATCGGGCATAGACAGAAAAACACGATTCCTTTTTAATAAGGAAATAAAGTAAAGAGTCTACTATTGGTGACAACTTCGGTAGTCTGATGTAGGACTGTCCTGCCTGGAATCTCATTACGGGCCACTCTGCGGACCAAGATTGGCAAGACTCTAACTGCTGAGCCCCCATTGCTCAAGTCGTGAAAGCTTCGGTCGCTATTAAATGGCATGGCTAATCTTGTCCTTGGCTCCATGTTTCCAAGCATTCCACTCACTCAGGGGGTCGGGCCATGAAAAGCCGGACGAGGGTTAGGAATTTGGAAAGGGAGCTACTCGGGGTAGGTTCTCAACCTCTGGTTCGGAGTTAGCATCATACGAAAGGTCTTCATCATGGTGATCATTCAAGGGGATAGGATGATCATTCTCTGGTTCTTCTCCAAACCAACCAGCTATGACTTCGTTCGGAAGATACTGGTTGTTGAGGGGATGGAGTCCAGCTATGTTTTCTATGCGAGAATTTAGGGTAAGAGAATAATTATTAGACGAACTATCTAGATAATTATTTAGAAAACCTTCATTAGTTACATTGCTATTTGTGAAGTGCATACCAGCTATGTGTAATCTAAACAGGATAGACCTTCGAATAAGTGACCTTAATTCCAAATTCACACAGAATAGGGGTAAGGCAAAATTTCCACAAATTCTAAGTCTATAACATCCTAATTACATATGGCTTTAGTGTATCCACTTAGCAACTATCAACTTATTAATGAAGATCTCGTTTTAATTCTCAACTATCAACATATGGCTTTAGGGTTGATATACTTAATTCACTATAAACAATGCTCTGATACCAATCTGTCACACCCCAAAACCAAGAACGGCGGAAACGTTCTGGGGCGGAGGACGTCATGTATAATATCTACAACAATGTAAAGTAGTAAACAAGCAACAACATCATCCATTACATTAATAATATAATTATTATACAAATGTGTTCTATCAAATTTTGATAAACACTATAGCATAAATCAAAATGAAAGATAAGTCTTGAACAAGCTCCATCTTCCTTTCTCCTTGCATCGGTACCTGTCTATGATGACCTGAGGATACAAGTAATTTTGAAAGCGAGTATCAGCTTTGAAGCTGGTGAGATCATAAGTATTTAGTGTCTTAATTTCTATGTAAGTATTTGTATGTAAGAATTTGTAAGTCTATGTATTGTAAGTATTGAAAGTGTATATGAACTGTAAGTGTTTGAAAAACCCTAGAATCCCTATGATTCCTACTAGTATATGAAGGTGTCTTCTACCAAGATCTAACTACTCTGTATGTGTGTCTCTTGTAAGAGTATGTATTTTCCAAAGTATAACTATCATTATCCAAAAATATTGTTTATACATTAATGTTTAAGTGAGGTTATCACTAAAAATATGTAATGGGAAAATTAATGTAGTACTAAAACGTAGCTCTTAAAGGACTACTACCGTACTAACTACCTTAAACCGGATTTTAGGCTAAGGCATTATGTGATAAATTGTACCATACTATCGACTGGTAAGAACGACATAAGAATGGTCGTAATAAGGAATGACGTTTGGCACCCGCAGATCTGCAGATCCCGCTGTAGCTAGCAGCAAGGTGTAGGATAGTCAATCCAGTATAGATCTATACACAAACTCATACTATAGACTGGTTACAACGACATAAGAATGGTCGAAAATAATGTATGACGTTTGGCACCCGCAGACCTGCAGGTCCCGCTGTAGCTACCAGCAAGGTGTAGGATAGTCAATCTATTATAGAATCTATACGCAAACTCACACTCTCCCTTCAAGAGACTCTGGCTACAACTCGGGCCATGTCATTTAAGTCATGCTCCGATTTAAATCACAGTAATTAACCTATTCTAGTATATGTAATGTAATGAACTGTTCTAGCTGTAATGTACATGCTCTCTACCTAGCAAGTATAGTAATGTAATCGTTCTAGTATCGTTGTATATGTTCTCTTCCTAGTATAGTTGTATATGTAATGTGTAGTAATGTTCTAGAAAGTATTGACTCATGAATGAACTGACTCATTGTATGATATCACGTTCTAGTAATTGTTCTAGTATCTTCCTAAACTACCCATATGGGAGTTTACTAGTAATCTATCTGGTATGTATGGTCATGGATGTATACCCTTGCTACCCAAGGGCATGGGATGAACTGGAAGGACCTTTTATGACTAAATATGTACACATGATATATAACTAATATTTAAACGGCCTTCGGACGACTACCCGATATCCCACCAGACCACATCTCAAGCGCGAAAAGGAAATAGGGTGGATAGCCTTCCTAAGTCTTTTAAACATTTTTTATATAACTATACATATAGAGGCATGCAATTTATAATAATATAAAAGCATAAATAAGTTTTGTAAAACATTTGAAACATAATTATTATTTTAAGAAAAGATCGACTTGATGTCAACCTATAAAACAATTTGAAGGCATAAGTTTGATAAAACAGTTTAAGTATAAGGAAACATTTGTTTGAAACACAGTTGTAAATAAGTTTGAAAGGTAATGTACAGAGTAAGATTTACAGTGTAATAAGTGGTTTAAAACATATAAAATGTTTATAAAAATCATTTGAAGGAAACTGTTTGGTAAAACGGCTAATGAGTAGCCAAATCTTTTGAATGTTGTATATTAATCACATGTGATTGATATAATAACTAGCGTAATTCTACTTATTAATCGCATGGGATTGATATAATAACTAGCATAATTCTACTTGTATCCCCCCATAAAAGATTTAATAATAGTTTAAAACATTAGTTAAGGGGTATGAACTCACCTGCAGTAAGTGACTGGAATTGAACGGACTGCTATCGTAAGGAAGGATCGGGCAAGTGCTTGGTGTCAAGTGAAGACTTAGACACACACAATGATCCTAGTTACATATGAAAACATATGTATATAAATAATTAGTGATTAAAACACTAATTATACAACTATAAACATTTAAACGCGAGGAAAACACTTTTGGTCAAGTGCTAGGAGGCTACTGGGTTGCAACAAAGGAGTGCGATGCCCCTATTTGGAGTTTATGGTCAAGTGACCATATGTTTTGGAGTTTACAGCCCAGGGGGGTAAACTCCTGGCCATAAACTCTCTTTAGGGTCCCTAATTGGAGCTTAGAAGTACTACAACTCTAGTGGGAATTGTTTCAAGGCTTATACAAGTGTTTGGACACCATATTGACTCCTTTGGGGAGTTTACAGCCCATAGACCATATTCCCTTGGAATTTACGGCCGTAAACTCGCTTGGGAGGGTGATTATGGTGTTTTCAAGTCTCAAACATTTCTAGGAACTAAACTAGGCTTTGGTACTTGGCTTTAGAAGAGTTTATGGCACATTTGGCACCATTTTATGGAGTTTATGGCCCTGGAACCTTTTGGGCCGTAAACTCCCTCACTCATGGAGTTCTAAGTGTTTTAACTAGTCCATAAATCATTTAGGTACATGCCCAAATTGTCTCTTGGCTTAAGGAAGGATTTAGGGTGTCCTTTGACCCCTTTATAGGAGTTTACGGCCCAAGAACCACTCTTGGCCGTAAACTCCTCAACACTTGAGCTTTCTTATGTTTTCTAGGTTCTAAACACATTAGGGTACATGTCTATATTGAAGCCTAATCCTTTGGGGTAATTAGGGCACATTTAATCCCTTGAAATTGGTGTTTACGGTCCAAGAATCTCTTGGGCCGTAAACTCCTAAAACTAGGTGTTCTTGATTGCTTTCTAGTCTCAAATGTACATACATATTATCCTTAACTAGTTTTCTAACAAGGAAATGGGACTAGGTGGCCTTTAAGCTTGATTTTGGAGTTTACTCCCCAAGAACGTTCTTGGGAGGTAAACTCCCGGATCTCATGTATTTGACATACAATCTATGTTAATAAGCACAAAACAAGGATTATAGCACAACTAGAGAAGTGTACTCATGATTTGGGATGAAAACCCGAAGATCCGTGAGAGGGAATTTGGCTTTTCTCTAATTGGAATTCAACTAATGAACCAAGTTGGTTCAGAATTCTATTTATAGACCTGAGATTTTTGGCAGAAAATATTTCTATTCTTGGAATGGATTCTAATGTCCTAGAGTATTGGATTTACAGTGTTGCACAAAACCCTAGTGCATCCACTCTCCTAATATCTCCTTAGATGTACAATCCTGAAAACTGCCAAACTTATACTCGAAATCTGAGTTTTCACTGTAACTGCTCTACTTCTATTGGCTTGGTGTGGTTTGTTCAAAATGGAAATTTTCGGGTTGTCACAATGGAGGAATACTAATCAAGTACATGGAAATTAAAAGTTCCATCAAAGCATTTTGCTAAAACTATATTTAATAGGTCTTTCCTTAAACACATACTGACGACATGATGAAATTCTTTGAGATGTAGACCTTTCGTTATCAGATCTGCTAGCATATTATAAGTGCTTATGCGGTCAATACAAACAAGTATTTTGTATAGAGATAAAGCCCCACACCACTTTAATTATTGCTAGTGGAAAAATTATATGGGAAAGGTTATAGCAATAAGGTTTCTTTTAACAACCTTAAAATAGAATTTAACATCATGAGTCTTGTAATTAAATTTCTCAACAAAACTACATGGAAAGTTTCATTATATACGACAACCTATTTCACCATCATAATTGATGTAGACATCAAATTTTGATTAGGACTTTTCCATAATATTGGGTAACGAATATCATAAGTATGTATTCCAATAATGATTATTTATCCTTGCATTTTGCGAAGTCAGAGTCTTAAATCAAATAACTTTTAAGTTATCACTACTTTTATAAAAAAGGTTTTAACTATTAGTCCCATGAAAAATTGCAAAAATTTCTTATTAGCTTTTTAGTGATCTACACTGTGATTTGATTAATACGGTGTATGATGCCAATCACATAAGCAATTTCGGGACGAGTACAAAATCAAGTATTCAAAAATCATCCAACTATTCAAGCATTATTTATTGACATCATTTGATCTCATTATACCTATGTTTCTAGGAATTGAAATAAACTAAAAATGCCTTCCTTAAATATGAAAGCAACTGATGGTAAGCATTGTTTAATGTTGTACCGATTTACTACACACTCGATATATCCGTTTGGCACACTCCTAAAGTCCTTTGAGATAAATCTTGATTGTACGAGGCTTCATCGAGATCTTTCATATCGAGTTGATATGATAACAAGTGTTTTAATTAATGCAACATATCAATGTTATTAGTCATCAGTAAAATCTCATCTATACATAGAATTGTTGGATTATGTGTCTAAGACCATAACTATAATTGGTATATACTTGACCCGATAGTAGCATGGTCCTTTTGCATTGCCTTCACCATAGCAACTTGACATGATGAATTATGAGAAAGAGGTTGATAGATGATTTATTAATATATTATAAGAATAATATATTAATTGAGAAATCATACTATTATTTAATTAGTATTGATCAGAAATTAATTTGGAGATCAAAAGAGACTGATTAAATGTATGGGGACTGATATTGTAATATACTGTTAGTTGCACGTTAGGCTGTGGACTCCTAATAGAAGGGGTGGACGTATTCTATGGGAAGCCCATAAGAGAATTCGTCTAAGGGGCCTTCTAGAAGGGTTCCATGGATTGCTTAAGGCTTAAGCAGAAAATTCGAGTTTCCACCTAAAACCCTAACATCTCAACTATATAAGGAACTCTTGGTGTTCATTGAAGAAGAAGGAGCTTCTTGGAGAAGTGTGTCATTTCTTGAAGCATGTGGATCCAGGCTTTGTGCACCTTGATCTAGCTTCTGGAGGTATAAAGCTTCAAACTTGATAAATCTATTCTTAGATCTTGTTATGGCATAGTTTCATCAGATTTTTGTCCCAAAGTTTTGATCTTTGTGAGTATGGAGTACTCCATAGTATATTAGCTATCCTTTCTGAGGTCTTATAGTGTTATGAGTCATAAAAATGTTTGCTTGATCATTTCCTTAGAACCATGCAAGAGTTGAGTGGTTTTGAGTGTTGTGAAAGTAAGGATTTTGGAGATTTAGCCCTCTTTGGCCATGCAAAGGCTTAATGGTTTTGACTTTATGGATTAAGACATCATTTAGGGTTAAGATAAGTGTTTGGATGCTTTGTCTTAACCATTAAGAGTTTATCATGGACTTTTGAACCTCTGATGAGTACGTTAGGCGTACATACGAAGGTACGCTAAGCGTAATGCGAGTTTAATGCGTTGGAGATTTGTACATCATGCTTTGGCAGTCGGTACGTGGGGCGTATGTTTGGAGTATGCATGGCGTACTCCCATGTATGTCTATTATGGGCCTTTTTAGGTTTGGTCCTTGTTGGGACTTTGGATTTCTGACTTTGGGCCATGGATTCATTATGGGCTTTCTTAGAATTAGATTCATGATGGTTTTTGGGACTAATTAGGAAGTTGGGCCATATTGGACCTTGGGATTCCAATTAGGAATTGGTATTTTTAAGCAAATGGGTTGGGCCTTGGTTTTGGGCCAAGTAAGAAAAGGGTAAAATGGTCTTTTACCCTGGTAATTAGGCAAGTAATTTAGCTTCTTGATTATGGGTCGAGATCCAATTATTAATTGGATGTTATTTGATGGTGCTAGCACGGGGATTTCCGGATCAACGGTCCGAGCATTTGTCTGAGATACTTAGCGGATTGAGGTGAGTTTTTCTCACTGTACTTTCAGGTCAAAGGCACCAAGGCCGGCACATTAGATTGATATCCTGGTTTATTGTATGTTGCTATGCTATATTGATTTGTAAGATATGTATCCTAGTTTATAGTATTTTGCTATGTAGTAGTGATCTGTAGATCTGTCTGTTTTCATATTAACTGATTATATGTTTATCTATTATGTATATGTCTACGTATTGTGTTTGGTTGAGGTTGTACTACTTTGTGTTGTAGCCAACAAACCTGGGCGCATTCCAAATATGAGCTGAGGGCCGATTGGCATGCCAAACTCATACTAAGGGCTCGGGAGCATTCCAGATACTAGCTGAGGGCCCGAATGGAATGCAAGACTCATACTGAGGGCCCGAGGGTATTCTAGTCTAATGACTGAGTGGACCCGTTGTATATTGGCATTCAAGTCCGATAACTGATTAGGCCAGGGGTAATCCAGACCGATGGCTATGGTCCCAGGGGTATTCCAGTTCGATGACTGATTGGACCCTGCATGCTTGCTTGCATATGATATGTGTATTGTGTGCTGGTACTTTGGGGGAACTGACTAAGCATTGGCTTACGATTTTAGTTTTGTTTCAGGAACTCATTAAGGAGAAGGCATGATCATACATATCCTTGGTTTTATGAATGATTGGATCTTGGGAGACTGTAATTTTAAATAATGTTTTGGAAACAATGGTTTTATAAACACTTCTGTTAGTAAATGGGTTGTTTTGAAAATTTTTAAATTTATTGTGATTTTTTGGATGTTACAAGTTTTTATCAAAGCCCTGGTTTTGGGTGAATGGATGAACATTCATGTGAATCCAAACTCCAACTAAGGATATGTGAAAGTTTTCAAATTATTTTCAAATAGTTTCAAACTATTTTTTAAATTAAATTCAATTTATTTTCAAAAGTAACCAGAGAAGGATGAGATGTGTACGATCAATCGGAGCAAGAAAGTTTACCCCAAGTTACCACACTGTTATTTATTATGACATGATAGAACTGCATGCTAGTGATAGGTTAGGGATCTTTAGGGATTTAATAATAGAATTGCCTGATCTATGATGCTTGATGGCGTAAGAGGACTCTTATATATGTTAGATGAAACTGACATCATTACTGTGGTCGCTTAGTGTGTGCATCATAGTTGTACATAACAAAGATTTTATAGCATGATAATTTTTGATTTAGCTTTACTTCGAGGTCTTTTCTTATTAAGGGCTTAGGGTACAGTCAAGTATTCGGCTATCTATGGGATCCAACGTTATGTATGATTAGCATGCACAGTTGGCTGCAGGATTTGTGGAAGTATCATGAGTGGGTGCCGTTCGTAGTAGGATAGCGCGAAGAAGGATTAGCCACTCTTGAGAAAGTGAGGTCAGGATGAAGGTGTATCCTAGATGCTTGGGCCTAGTGGTTAGGAATTTCGTATGAGGATCTGCCTTGTTTTAGTGTGTTTTAGTGATAGTCGACTCCTTTGCTCGAATGTTTCTTGCTTTGTGCCTCATGGGACTCACACTGATGTGAGCTAATTATCAAATGAATATGCTAAACTACATGTTGCGAAGGTTTAATAGACTTAGAGTGAAGGATTCGGTCCTATTGCACAACTCTTGTCCGAGTCTAACGGTTATTAGGTTGGGTATTTTAGTCGAAAGATTATTTAAGTTTTTTTGCATGTAATTGTATTCATGAAGTGGTTAGTTAACATTGATTGGGGTCCTTCAGTAGCTAATGGCAGAGGAATCGGTTCTTTTAGTCGAAATATTATTTAAGTTTTGTTGCATGTAATTGTATTCATGAAGTGGTTAGTTAACATTGATTGGGGTTCCTCAACAGCTGATGGTAGGGGAGGCGGGGAGTCTTAAGGGAGCCTAGGAAGTTCTTTAGTGTAGATATTACGTTGTTAAGGAGGTATTGGGAGTTTTATTATGAGCGTATGACTTAGAAGACTCGACATGAATCTTGCGGAAGGTATGGATAGGTGTGGGAGGTAGTATTGGGCCCATACTATTAGAAGCACATGATCTATACTCGAATCGAGGAAAATTTCGGGGATTCTAAGGGCTGGTCGTGGAAGATAGTGTGGTTAATACCATGATTCGTGGCAGTGGTTCCATATCTTTCGATCTTTTGGTTATGTTTGTTCAGACATGAGGATTGGCCTGGTATTTGTTTTGGGCCTTAGTGGCGATGTTAGAGATGGGTTTCTTTGGTGCAGACCTCGGTGGGTTTTTGGTTTTGAGATCTCTAGGGCATTGCTCGAGGCCGTGCATTTGAGTCACAAGACTTAAGAATGAAACAATTGTTATGATCGGCTTAAGCATTTCCGTTACAGGTTGAGTGGTTGACAAATGAATTGGAATGTAACTATCTATAACGAGGATTATGTCCCAACAGTTTTTCGAGAAGGAGTGAGCATGCTTGTGACTTTCAAAGTTGAGATGTAAACCCAACATGGGGGCTAGTTGGTTGCGGTGTTTGGAGGCAATATGACAACGAGGGAATACGCAGGAGCTTGGATCTAACATGGATGCTTAGTGATGCGACCAAGGGTCTGTTTTGCTTGAATATATAGGTAGGTCAGGTACCAGATTGACGGTTGGGATGCAGGCAAGGAGTGTATGTTTTCGATAATAAGTCGGTGTTTTTCTTATGCATTTGCATGAAATCCTTAATGTCAAGGTGGTTATGTTTGGAAAATTACTGAGGTCGTCATCTGAAATTCTGAATCTCTTAGGGTTTGCTTGGTCTTTATCTATAAGATTATCCTGTGTGTGTTACACCATCCAAGAGTCAGGGATGGTTAGTTCTTGGTTGAGCCGCTTTGAGATATGGTTGGTTGCAACACCAGTGAGTGATAGTTTAAACCTAAGTGGGGGATAACTATGTATTCTGTTTGGAGGAACATTGATCTTTTCGAGTTCGTGGTATTGGAAGAATGTTTCATAGGGATCTACGGTGCGGGTATGGGGAATTTCAGTTCAAGATTGGTCAAATGAGGGTGGAGAGTAAGTGGCTATCGGATGTAGGTGTTCAGGAGATATACGAGTGGTCTCTCAGTAGAAAGTAGTTGGTCAGGGAACTCATTGTAGTCATTGGTTCCTTTTGGGATGCCAATGAATAGATGAGGAGCCGATAGGATCACTCAGGTTGAGTATCGGTTGTTGAAGGAATTGTAAGCTCGTTTTATGGATTGCTATTTACAGTCTAGATTGGGCAATGGTTGATCGGTGGATTAGTTTTAGAGATGGGTATGTTAAGCTCTATGTGGGTTTTGGCTCACTAGATTAGGTGTTAATGCATTCTCGATCATTGGTTATATCACACATCATCAAAGCAGAGATTCCTGAAAAGGTCTTTAGCCTTACACTAGCATACATTTCTAACAGATCATATATCAACAGATAAAAATAATACGAATATTTTGGGAATCGCTTTCCTTTCTGAGCTCTTCCTAACTCTACACATCACATTCTTTTCCTATCATTTCTTTTATAAAAAGTTTTGTTTAAAATATTCAGATCCTTAGTTTAAGTTTGGAATTACACGAGTGTTCATCCAGTTTGCTCAAACTAGGGCTCTGATACAAACTTGTAACGTCCCTAATATTGCAAAGAAAATTTTTCATTTTTATTTATTTTAAAATATGTCTTACAAGACATTACATATTTTTATTACATGATTAATATTAGAGTGTCTCAGCGAAAATCTATAAAATTTTATTCATGTCTCGATGCATATACAATCATGCGTGAGCCTTTCCACGGTCAGATAAACATCATGCAAAGTAGTTATTCAACAACTATAAGTTGAAGCTTAGTGATTCCCTCAAAATATTCTACACCACAACACATATAAAATGCATACACATATTGGCCTTCAGCTTATAGCTGGTCTGCCCCTTGTCCTTCAATATATAGTTTGTCCACCCTATATAGCCTTCAACACGTGGTTGTTCCGCTTTCTTTTGGCCTTTAGCATAAAGCTAGTCCGCCCGAGTCTATTGGTCTTCAACCCAGGGCTGGTCCGCCCTCGACTCCACACACACACACACACACACACACACACATATATATATATATATATATATATATATATATATATATATCAGCATACATATAGTAACAATCCACATAACGAGAAACTAACTATTCTAGTCTAATTGCATAAGTCTATACTACAGGTTAACTATATCCTAACATACAGAGGATACATACTGGAACATTCAATATAGTGAGAAGAACTCACCTGGACAATTACTTTGAAGATCAACCGCTAACCGGATGATCATACTAATGGAAAAATGTGTATGATACTATAATTTATTAGATTCCAATGGAATCTAAAAAAAAGGCTAGATCTGTCACTAATCCCAATGGATACCGATAGATTTATCAAGTAAGGATCAAACAGGCAAGACAGTTAGGAGGCAGGATTATTTCGGCATATAGCTTTTTTGAAATCCAACAACCAAGCTAACATGACCATTCTAGACACCTCTCAAGTAAGTAGATTAATTGATATTAAAATTGGAATTACTGATAAATCTATGTACATATGTATATTCATAACAAAGACTATGAACATAAATATAATTACACTTAGGACAGAGGAAGCATAGCTTATTTACAAAGTATATTGACGAGAACCGGGAGTCTAAACAACATAATAATGAATCGTGAACTTCTACACGAAGGCTAAAAAAAAGATGATCACTCAGGGATGTCGCAGGGCTCCATCGCAGGCTAGATTCTCAAGGAAGAAGGCAAAAGAAAAGAAAAAATGTATCTTTGTGTGTGTGTGAGAGAGAGAGAGAGAGACACACACAGAGAGAGAGATAGAGAAGGGTTCTAGGGGTATGGAGTGAGCAACTTATACAAAACACGAAGTATTTATATGATTATGGGGAAGCGCTCCACGCAAGACCTAGGTCGCGCCGTGCACTGGAGTCTTGTTGACTTCTGTGAGCATTTGCTACATGTCGCGTCTAGAGGCGTCCACCTCATCCCTTCTAAAAGAGTGCCATGTGTCGCAAAATTATGGTGCCACAAGTCATGCCCACAACATGACACATCACCTTAACTCTTAGAGGATGGGAACGATCAATTTTCCATGTGGAGTTCTCTGGTGCCGCCACGTCATCAGTGCACGTCGGGCACTTCACGTGAACGATTTCCAAATTTTCGAAATGGCATAACTTTTTCATACGAGATCCATTTTCAACGTTCTTTATATCCTCAGAAAGTTGTCAGCGAGATCTACAACTTTCCTTTAGGTCCTAACATCTAATTCTCACTCTATCAAAAATTTTATATTTTTGATAGGCTTAGTTTTTTTACAGATCGCTGCAGAAAGCATAACTCCTAAATATGGACTCCATTCTCAATGATCTTTATATCCACGGACTCCTATTGACGAGATCTTCAATTATCGTTTAGATTATTTTACCTAATAATTTACCATTGTAAAATTCGATTTCTGCGTGCACACTGCTATGTTGAAATCCTAGAAAATCCTAATTTCCTCTAATGAAGTCAGATTTAAATGTTCTCTATACGCACAAATTTGCTTTTACGAGTACTGTGACTTTTGTTTGGGTTACTACCGTTACTAAGTAATCTTATTACATTTCAAATATATATTAATCGTGAATATTTATAGAAACGATAAAATTGGGTGTTACAGGTAGATGGTTATAATTACCTGTGGTTTTTGTTCTGGTAGTTTGTGATTCACATGTATATGTCGACATATTGTTGATGGGTTGAGGGCGGTTCAACTGTATGTTGAAGGCCAAGATACACGGGCGGTACAGTTAATGTTGTAGGCCCAAATGAGGTGGTCCGGCTTAATATTGTAGGCTCATGGGGTGGACTAGCCCCGTACTGAAGGTCATGGTGTGAATGCATTATATGTGTATTCTTGTGTAGAGTATTTTTGGGGAACTAACAAAGTTTTGGTTTATAGTTGTGAATTAAATGTTTTTTAGGTACTTTACTAATTCATGGGAAGGCGGAGGTATGAATGTACAGACCCATCAATAGTTTATTGATTTGAGATTTCATGATACTTTTCTTTAAAAGCCCAAAATTGCCCTTATAAATGATTGCTCACATTTGTCCTCAATTATTAACTTTAAGATTGTCTTTAAAAGAACCTATTCCAATATATATATATATATATATATATATATATATATAGAGAGAGAGAGAGAGAGAGAGAGAGAGAGAAAGAAAGAGAAAGAGAAGTTCAATTGAGAAAAATGATTATATATACATATATATATATATATATATATATATATATATATATATATATATATATTAAAAACTAAAAATATAATTGATATAACTATAACAAATTATAATAAAGAAAAAAAACACTACTTTTGCAAAGCCAAACAAGTGAGACAATTTTTATTACAAATTTTGCAATATTAAGATGACAAGACTGAAAGATGAAGAGTTTGAAAACCGAACTAGCCGTCATATTGGTTCGATGGTTCAACTGATCCAATATGTCTCAAAAACAAGAAAAATCGGATGTTGTCATAATTATATTATTATTAATTTTAATTGTATAAAAATTAACAAAAATGAAAAAAAAAATCGTAGCTTTTACGCTTCTGGTGTTGTTTGAAACTCGAATTTTCCCGGAGCTTAGAGGGTCAACAAAAATAACGACGTTGCGGCCACTCAAACCCTCAATATTCCTTCTTGCTCTATTTCTTCTATTTCCATCCTCTCTGTCCACCATTGTTAATCTCTCGAGGCACATGAGGCTGCTCTGATTCGCAAATAGAGGAACCTAGATCCTAGATGAAAACTTTGAAGGTGGCGAGGGAAAAAATTTTGTTAGCTATGAACACCACATTGTGTTTGTTATCTTATATCAATTTAATATGTTAGTTCAAAAGTTGAAAACTTAGATAAATATTTGTTTTCATCTGTGTTAATTTTGTAATAACTAACTAAATTTAAGTGCTTAATTTCTTGTTTTTAATAATGATTTTTTACGAGTATCTGTGTGGAAGACTAAGATTTTTTTTTTAAATATTGGTACTAGATTTTAATGCAAATACTCTTCATCATTTTGTTACAGGCGATTTGAATAGAGATAGCAACATCAACATTATGTCTATTTCATGAGCGATCATTTCCATGCTTGAAAATTGATCTCTAAAATTTTCTGTTTAATCATCACAAGTTGTCAATTTGGGTAAATATAACCTACCAGGTTTTATACTTTTGTTCATTTTCTCTAAAAAGACCTTTTAGATTATCAAACAAAGATGAGGGAGATAAAAGACTTAACCATGAAATATATCTCTACATTGTAATATGTTTTTGGATCTTTTATTTTCCTCTTTTAAATTCATTGATGATTTTGGATCAGAAAATGGTAAACATAGAATATTTTTGTTTTAGTTAATTGAAATTTTGAATGCTAAAATTTCATCTTTGTTTCATATTTGTACTTTCTACTCTTACTTGGTGAATTCTGACATTTTCATATAATCTACTTATATTGTAACACCTCATTTTCACTTTTCAGTAGGATTCAATATAAGTCGTTGTTTATAAAATTCGAAGTAGAGATATAACACTCTTTATCCCAAGTGATCATCACAAACATGTAATAAACGCCAATACAATTTCTGTTGATATATAGAATGTCCGAGAGTCGCAATAGCAGTAAAACTGAGAGCGGGAAATAGAGAACGTCCAAATTTGACTTCACATGAGGAAGTTATGATTTTAAGAAGTCTCGATCTAGTAGTGCGCGACGCAGAAACGGAAATTGCGATCGATCAATTGTTAGCCAAAACAATCTAAGCGATAGTTAAAGATCTCATAGATATAATTCCATAAATATAAAGACAGACGAGAACGAATGTCGTATAAAAGAGATATGAATTTTAAATGGACTTTAGCACTCTAGGCCTTCTAAAAAATAAATTGACAATTAGCCGGCGGAGTCTAAAAGACAGTTGTGGATCTCGTCGATAGTTACATGTGGATATAAACAATGTCAAAAACAAAGCTCGTATGAAGAAGTTATAAATTTTTTAAAATCTGTTAATCATACGAGCAGACGCATGCGTAGATAAGGCGTGCGTCGCGTGTCTGACACTCCACCAGAAAAGTGACACATGGCACTTCCAGCACCACCTTAGTGCTTGGTGCACATCCTCAAAAAATTGCCTATAAATAGCTTTTGAAGCCCCATTTCGTTCCTCACACCATCCAAACGTTTCCTCTAGAAATTTCATTTATTGAACCAAAATTTTCTTAGTATTTAGGGTTCTTTGATTGCTCCTTGAAGTCTTGGAGAGCCCGACAAGTAGAAGCTTTCAGTTTCGGAGTTCTGCCTGTGAAATTCCCATTTTTTTTCTAAAAACTCTCTCTAAGTTAGGCTACACTTACTATGCTTAAAGTGTAACTTTTATTTATATTCATAGTCATTGCTGTTATGAATGTATATATAAGATTTATCAAAATTTCATTTATAATGTTGATTGATCTACTTACAGGAGAGGTGTCTAGAATGGATATGTTGGTTTGGCTGTTAGATTTTCAGAAATGCTATATGTCAAAATGGTTGTGCCTCCCAAATGTCCGACTTGGCAAATCCTTATTTGATAGAACTCTCGGTATTCATTAGGATTAGTGAAAGATCTAGCATTCATTACCAAATTGTCATAAGGATTGATAAGCAGTAGTATTATAGGCTAATACATGTAAAGCGCATTGCCAGCTAGTTGGATCGCTAATAGGATCACCCAGATAGCTATCAGTCATCGGATTAATTGTCAATGTGAGTTATCTCACTATACCATGTAGTATAATATATATCCATGCATATTAGGATAGAGAAGTAGTGGAGTAAAGCTCATTGAATGGTCTCTATGTGCTTAAGTGTAAACCAGTAAGTTGAAAGTATAAATGTTTGTGTAGAATCTAAAGTACAGTCTCTACATACGTAATAGTTATGATATTAGAATTAGTTAGAGGGTTGATGGTGGAATGACCAAAGTAAAGGAGCCTATAGACCTGAGTTAGGTTAATGACGGAACGACCAAACTACGGGATCCTATAGGCCCACACACATTGAGTTAGGGTTGATGGTGGAACGACCAGAGTATGGGAGCCTATAGACCAGCGTAGATTTTGTTAGGATTGATGATAGTAATTTACTTTCTAAGTACATTGCTATATTTGATATTAAAACAATGACCATTTATGTTTTTTTTTCAATTTATTAACTTTATCAAATATAACATCTTACATTTTTTCTAATTATGCATGAATAAATAATTTTAAACATATCAATCTGTGGTTTTCATCGGTTATAACCAAGTAGCTTAATAAATTGGTGGGATGAAATGAAATATATATTTGACATTATAGAGTTAATGCCCGTTATACTTGGATGTCAAGTTGCATTCAATGTATATAAATTTAGTTATTTTTAAACTATTTCTAATATAAATTTATTAACAAATAAACATGGACGGAGATCATAGGAGGATGTCAGATGCTTTGCCCCTTAATCTCTTTTAAGAGTAATGTATTAGCCAATGATTAATTTGAAACATGTATCATTGGCTATACTGGTGTTGAGCCCCTCCTAATTTTCTTTAATAATTCAATTAATATATAACAAAATTATGAGACTATACAAGTATGGCTGAATTAAAGTAAACATCTTACCTAGAAGGCTACAACCTCCACCCCATTTATTTGAGGGTGAATGACTTATAATAATAATTATTTGGTTTTTTATTCACATTTAAGCAATTTTACTTTTTTTAATATATTTTTGACAATTTAATTTGTTAAATTTGTTCGCATATTTTCATTGTCATTAATATCTAAGATGACAATAATAATATGTAAACATATTTAACAAGTTTGATGGATAACTGTGTATAAAAAAACAGAAATTGTTTATATGTGAACAAAATGAAAATTTAATTATGTTGATAATTCAATTTACCCACTTTTAGGGCATGTTTGTGAGTTCATTTGAAACTTTTTATTGAATTTTTTGGAAAAAAAACCAAGTATTCTTCGCTTTCCGGAAAAGTCATATTTATGCCTAAAAATTAGTGTTTACCAAATATTTTTTTAACTAATTGGCTTTTTGAAAACTCAATAAGTTAATAAGTCATTTTAGAAAGCACTTTTGAACACCTTCTTAATAAAGATTTATTTTTCATATTTGATTGCATTATTTTTCTAAGCATTACATTTAAAACATCCATAATAATTGATTATTTATCTTATTTATAAACTTTTCATTTTACAAATCAATTTTCTACTAATTTATTTTTAGCAAAAGCTTACAAAAAAATTATAGTGTAAATGTTTTAAAATTATTATAATTTTTTTATACTTTTTAATTAGAAGTATATAAACTTTCTTTTAATACAATGTTCTAAATTTATATTTAATGAAAGTATATGAAACGTTCTAAAAAAATTACACAAAATATATGAAATGTTGTAAAAGAATGTTTGCAAAGAGTTTATGAAAGTTATAAAAAAGTTGTATGAAAATATAAAAAAAATTAATAAAATTATAAACAAAATTTAAAACATTGTACTAGTAAAACCAATGAGAAAAAAATACTTTAAAAATATTGTAATAAATTATAAAATGTCTTACGAATTTTGTCAAGAAAAAAAATATTCACATAAAATATTCATATTTAGACAACTTTCATTTTTTGTATATATTTGGTTATTTAACTTATTAAATATGTTCAGATGTTATATTGTCACATTGTCACATGGTCAAATCCTCAAATGTATACAAAAATTGTCTAAATGTAAATAAAACGAAAAAATAATTACACTATAAATATTTTCCATTTATTTTAGTTGTCAATTGCTAACCTTCGTTTAATATAGTTTGTGTTTGTAAATAGTTCTTTTAATTGCCGATAAACTGATATAGTTAGTACTTCTTTTTATTATCGATTAACCCGTAATCGAGTTCATGCCTCTTATTTTTATTTAGCGGCGTAGTTTCAATTAAAAAATTGTTTCTGGCTACATTGTTACATTCTTTCAATTAAGAAGTTGTAGCTCGTATTTAAACCATTTTTTCTTTATCAATATAGTTTTAGTTATGTTATTTGGATATAAAAAACATTTTAATATTTTATTGTGATGTAAGACCCTTTAATTTTTTATAGAATTAAAGCCATAATACAAATGGTAAAGTCATAATAAAAAGATCATGAATTCTAGTGTAAATTGTAGCTAATGATCAGTGTTCATTGAACCTATATGCTTCAGCTCCTAGTGTGCATGAATCGTTCTCATATTACTTGTAATGTACGTCAATCGATTAGCATTTTCATGATTGCTTTATCAGTAACGAGTTGTGGATTGTAACTAATAATTAGCATGTTAATTTTTGTGATTTCAAACATGCATCTTGGAGTCCACTTTTTTTTAGCTGTTAATTAATGGCCTAACTACTTGAAAATCAGGGGAGCAAGAGATAAGCAACAATTTGATTGAAACAAAGACGTGGATAGGTTTATTTTACGTAATTAATTAATAAAATATAATAGTAATGTTATACTTCATGTCTATGTGGTTAGTAATGGCGGTTTATAATGTCTTCACGAGATGTTTAGATCTAGCCATACACGTCAAGTTGTTGAATAAGGCATTCTTTTTCTCTAGCTGCATAGAGAGATTACCATTAAGGAAAATGACTGCTTCACATGACTTCTATCCCTATAAAGATGCCCAACACATAAAAATAAAGGGAGGGAGAGACAGATCACAAGTATAATGATGGTGGGAAATAAAAAGATGTTTTCTGGTTCTTCAGATTACTTTTGTGGAGAAAAGGCAAAACCAAATTGTTTATATTATATTCACGAATGGATTTCTTCCTTGAAGCTTTAATTTTATGGTACCTGCAGATGTTAATTAAAAAGATCATGAATTGTAATCGTTTAAGTATTTTTTATAAGAAAAACCCTACATTTCTCTATCAATGCGTAATTTATGAAATGTCTTCCGCAGGCCATTGGTTGGGGCCGTTAGTTTCGTACGTGTAGTTTTATAAATAAATATTTTGTCTATATAGTAAGAATTAGAGATAAGATTCTTCAATATTATAAAAAATCAATACTTTCTTTTTACAAGATATAGAACTTAACATCTAGGTATACCATCTCATATTATCTTGGTACCCAAGGTATGAACTGAACAAAGAACAAGAATAAGAAATTACTTGGTGAAATTTATTGTAGGAAAAGTTAACTTAAACATTCTAAACATTAACTATATTTTTACTAATAAAACTAGACTCCTACTCTAACACAAAAACTGCATAAAATGAATGTTTCCTAAAATACACTTAGAACTAAAATTGTCCCAGATTTCCTCTTGTGATAAATTGATTAATCCAAATCATCCCTTTAGTCGGTTTGTTCATGTCTATCACTTACAACTGTGTTTCTCCGTCATTAACCACCGACGAACACCACCACATTCACAACCTTTGTTGTAACATCCCAAAATTCGAGACCAAAAAAAATGTTTTAATTATATTGCTTATAAAATTTCGTTTGAGGAAAGCATTACTGATATCATATGAATTAATAAACCGAGGCCTGACAATCGTGTCGTGTTCGGGTTGGCGTGTCGCGGGTTGACCGGTCAAAATATGTCAACCCAAACACGACCCATTTAAATATACAAGTCACGGGTTGGCGGGTCACGGGTTGACGGGTTTGAAACATAAACCCATATATGACCCACCAACCCATTTATTTAAACGGGTTCACAAGTTGGCGAGTTCGTGGGTCAGATTTGGGTTCATGGGTCCGAATTTTACATATTTAAGTCTTAAACATCCAAATGAAAATTAAAATAGAAACATGTTACAAACTTAGCCTTATAGGTTACCACTTATGACATTAGACCATTCACCACAAGTCATAATGTCAAAACAGTCAAATGGTCTACGAATAAATGGTATATTTTTGTAATACTTATTAAATATTAATACTTGATACATAAATACATTTAAAAATAAAATATTTTTTTTATTAAGAATATAAACGGGTTGGCGGGTCAACCCGTTTATTTTTTAAGAAACCCATATATGACTCGTTTAATAAACGGGTTGGCGGGTTAGCGGGTTGGTGGGTTGAAAAACTCAACCCAACCCCATTTATTTCGTGTCGTGTCGCATATCGTGTCGAGAATTGCCAACCCTACATAAACCATAGTTACATGTCTCAAAACCATATCATCAATAGTAATAATGTCATAGTACAATCCCAGAAATCTCAAATGCGGAACCATGTGTGTGTGTGATGCGCAGCTATCCTACCGGTTCCATCCCCTTCGACGAAGAGGTACCTGAAACCAAATGAAAACTGCAAGCACAAAACTTAGTGAGTTCCCCCATCATACCATATACCATACAATCATACATATTGCCAGACAATTCTGGGGTGCCCGACCTACCCATGTCAAACCATTCTAGGGTGCTGACCTGCCCATGTCAAGCCATTTTGGGGTGCTGACCTACCCATGTCAGGCCATTCTCAGGTGCTGACCTACCCGTGTCAGGCCATTCTGGAGTGCCTGCCTACCCACCGGTCTATCTCAATCGGCCACAAGGACTGTTTCACCCCTACCACTATCACATAATAACATATCATAATCAAGCTATCAGACATATCTTGGGTGTCCGACCTACCCTTTGGTCCTAACAACCGAATCGGGGGACTATTATCCTCCTACTACCACTATCGCATATAACATATCATACTGGCACATATGACACATCAGGTAGTAGCAAACTTAGATAATTATCACAAAGACAATCATCTAAAGACAATTCCTACTGGTGGGCCGACATTGTGGTTGTAGACCCACCTCTACTGGAAGGTAACTCACCTCAATGTCGTGTAGCGCCTGCACTGTCCTCAGTGTGAAAATCGACTCTCCTTGACTCCTCAATCCATATACGATAATTTTTCTAAGTTATCATTTTATACCGATAACCCTTACAAGGGTCACTCAAGTCCAAGTCAAAGTCACGTTCAAAACCTTGGTCAAAGTCAACATCTTGGTTGACTCGACTCGCCGAGTTGGTCCACCAACTCGCCGAGTCCCCATGACCACAAAATGCCATAATCCCGCCTTACTCGTTGAGTCTAGCAAGAGCTCGACGAATTCGCCTTCAACAACATATCAGACTATTTTCAACCGACTCGCCGAGTTCGTCCTTGAACTTGTTGAGTTCATCTTCATCCATATGAAGGTGTTCAGTCTATGACTTGCCAAGTTCCTCCTTGAACTCGTTGAGTCCTTCCATCTTAAAGTCCATAGTAAACTCCTAACAGGCTGAGTATTCCTTCCACTCAACCAAAGACCATTTCCAAAAGGCATTTGGGGAAAATGCGACCCGACTCGCCAAGTCACCCAAGTGACTTGCCGAGTCCTTCTTGTCTAAAACTATTCAGTCGATAATGGGTCTTAATCCATCGAAACCATATATCTGGCCTCCTAGGGTCCATTTCATATGTAAAGGTACAAACTTGATGTCCATGCATGGGGCCTTTGGCTCAAAAAGCAATAAAAAGGGGTTTAATATGATGCATTGGTCTCCCACGAACATAAAGTTGGCACCTTTATGCCATGGGAACCCTCAATGGTTCCATAGATGAAGTGCAACTGCAAATATACATACAAATCCAAGTATAGCCCCTTAAAAGCTTAGAAAAGGTAGAAAATAGCCCCAAAACAATATCTAGGAGATAGATGGTCAAGGTTCAAGTTTTTACCTTGAATGAACTGAGACTGAAGCAAAACCACTGGATCTACTAGCTTCCACTTAAACTCCCAAGCTTTCTTCTTCTCTTCCAACTTCAAATGCACATAAAAGTCACGAAAAAGCTCAACAACACTCAAAAGGGCTTAGGGTTTCGAGTTAGGGTTTCTCTGGTTTGGGAGGGACGATGGGGTCTGGGTTGAGGTATAATAAGACGTTCAAATAGGGTGCAAACCCTAACATTAGGGTTTTATCAAGACAGCTCCTACTCGTCGAGTCGGTCCACCGACTCGTCGAGTAGGTCACTAAACCTCCGGGTCCAAAGTCGAGTCTACTCGACGAGTTGGGCCTCCAACTCGCAGAGTCCCAAGGCAAAACATGAAAAATACTTGAATTTAAATATGTACCATGGATCAGGTATTACATTTGTTCATCTTGTTTTAGCAACCTGTTACCAAGGCAGCAACCACCGCAATTCTCGACCTTTCCCAAACACCCAACCTCCACCTCGGTTACGTCTAAAGTCCTCCATACCTTTTGGTTGTTCACAACACATGTAACATGTACCATCGCAAGCCGTTGGATACGTTCATTACTATCTCGACTTTTCTCGGATTCACAGCCTCTCTCCGGCCAGATCCAAAACCATCCGATTTGAACTTCCATCGCCATAATGTTCACACCGTGTTGTTTGTCCATTACCTTCTTGTCTTGACATCCATATCTTTGCTGATCAATCATATTCTGAGGGATTCTTCCATCAAATTCCCTCGTTTCAACCTTCTGGCATATGTCGTGTGCATCCATAATCAACTTCACTTTGACAGCCCATACCGGATAATTTGTTGGAGTCAAAATCGAAACTTGAAACGTTATCGTACCTCATTATTTAACCAACGACATCTTATTATCCTTTTAATAACCCCGAACTAATTAAACTTGTCCCGAGAGCACTTTTCCACCGAACAACAAGACAAGGTCACGCCCACATTTACCGTCTTCCGTCACCCGCAAAACGAACCGAATCAAAGCCACCCGCTTTGACGTCTTCCCGTCCTTTTATTTTGCGCCTCCGGTTAGTCTATCTCTACCTTAGAACAAGTCAGATCAAGAAAAATCGGGGTTGTTGCTGAGCTGCTTCAACTCACACTAAAAAAACAATCCACACCCCATTAAACCAAACCCGATTCCCGTTGCGTCTGCCCCGCACCGAAAGACTACAAGTTTCTTGAAACCGACTCTCAAAACGGTTGCCCTACGTCTTCACGAGCCCTAGGCTCTAGGCTCTGATACTAAGTGTAGGTATACCACCTTGATATTACCTTGGTGCCCAATGTATGAACTGAACAAAGAAGAAGAAAAGAATAAGTATAAGGAATTACTTGGTGAACTTTATTGTATGAAAAAGGACTCCTACTTTAACACAAAAAATACATAAAAAGGACGTTTCCTAAAATACCCTTAGAACTAAAATCGTCTAAAATTTCCTTTTGTTATACACCGATCAATCCAACATAACAAAACCAAAAAACTAACACCTACACAGGGGCGGAGCCAGGATTTAAGAATAAGAGGGTTAACACTCTCACATCATAATAATATATTAAAATATAATGTTATATAAACATATCTCCATTAACCTCAATCTTCAAAAAAAATAATCGGTCTAAAATTTTAAATGAATAAAAAACAAAGAATTTAAAACTTGTGTCCATTAACCTCGATCTTCAAAAAAAATCAACTAACTATATGAATCAACTCATATTCATCCATTAACATGTGAGTATTAAAATAATAAGTTTGAACATATATACATATGGTTCATTTTAGAAAAAAATGGTACCTTATACACTTTAAGCTATGCTCGTCTTTGTTTCATGGAATCGAAATCATCTATAATCGCATCCGTAGGAAATGCATCAACAATATCTCTCTCAATGTTAACAAGCAAACAACTTTTAAGAAAATCATCACTCATGGTATTTCGAAGTTGTGTTTTCACAACTTTCATTATTGAAAATGATCTTTTAGATGGCGTGGTACAAACAGGGAGAGTCAATATCAAACGAATCAATCTATCAAGCAAGGGATAAGTACCCGAATTTCGTATTTCATGTTGACCTCTACACAACTCAGAAATTTCTCATTTTCCACATCTATTTCATAATTTTGTAACTCAAGTTTCAACAATTTCCTCTCGTGCTCTATAAATTCTAGAGGATAATATGATGTTGCCAATCCACCTATATCCTCAACATTTAAGGATTTTCTTGGATCTAGCATAACATTGAGACGGTGTAACATCCCAAAATTTAAACCCAAAAATTTCATTTTTGATTAATTAATCCATAAAACATTCATTAGGAAATATTGTATAAACACGTCATCTCAAAACCAAGTATCATGTTTGAAACCCACAACCATGAATAAATGACATATCATAGTACAATCCCAGAAAACACTGTGCGGAAATCATATGTGAGTGTGTGTGATGCCATGCTATGCCGCCGGCTCCTTCCCCTTGGATGAAGAGGTACCTGCACTACAAGAAAAAAGGCCTTTTACGACGCTCATTGCGCGTCGTAAATGGCTCAGACGACGCGCAAATGCGTGTCAAGGAAGACCATGTCATAAAGATAGACGACGCGCATTTACGACGCGCATTTATGACACGCATTTACGACGCGCGGTTACGACACGCAATGCGTATCAAGGAAGGCCCTGTCATAAAGGAAGACGACACGCATTCGCGTGTCGTAACCTTACGACGCGCGTGTTAATGACACGCAATGCGTATCAAGAAAGCCCCTGTCAAGAAAGGCCATGTCATAAATGAAGATGACACACATTTTTGCGTATCGTAATTTTAAATTAAAAAAAAAATTATTTATGGATTTACTTATTTTCATATTAAATTTGCATTTTATGTCACATAATGGAAAATAAAATACCATATACAAATAATACAATGCATTGCACAAAAGTTAATGTTATACAAATAATCATTCGAATAGTAGACAAATGTTATACTACAAATAATCATTCCAATAGTAGACAAATGTAAGATTTCAACATTTTTTATATACTTAACTAAATTATTAGCCAAATTTCCTAAAATACCAACATACTTTTCTATGAAGAGCATTAACACTATTCTTTTCCATCAAAAACTTCAAAACCTGCATAATTAATTTAATGTTTAATCAGCTACAGGTCAATAAGGTAGGTTTAAGCAAAAGAGGTTCATAGTAGTAAGATTTTACTTACCACTGTTGTTAATGACATTGAAAGAAGCAGCCCAACAAACACCCCCTCAGAAGGATTATTACTAAATGAAACCACAAACAAAGTTAAAAAGTCAAGTATTTTGTGACAACCCCGGAACCAGGGGCAAGGCTGTTTTTACCCATGGTATGACCTAATACATGATAATAAAGACTTGTTTAACAAAAAGAAAAATGATTTCTCACGTGACATCACTATTAAGAATTGATGAAAGAGGGTACTCCACACTGTATTGCCAACAAGCTTGACACCAACACCTAAAAGCTGGAAAAAACAATAACATAAATAAAAATAAATGTAAGATTTGAGATAACAGATGCATAATTCACATGTCTACTTTTACCAATTTATTTTATGCAACATATATGCAGCTGACATGAATGAATTATACAACAAGTTAGGAGTAAAATAAGGGATGGTTGCATATTTAGTATGATAAATAAAGAGATTTGTGGCATAAGGGTGCATAAATAATAAAAAGCAAAAAGGAAGAGGAAAGCTGACTTACATAATCAGCAAATTTCTGAATTGGTGCTTTTAACATAATACATAAGAGTGGTCCCGAAGGGATAGCTGGCAGCAAAAAATCTCAGGCAAAAAAAATTCCAGGAGAAAACAGTTAGTACCTCAAAAGCAAAGGTTTTATAGGGTTAGGCATGCACTTGCAAGACAGGGACTAAGATTATAAGTGATGTGAATGGGACATAGTAATTAAAGGAATTTTTGTTACCATTGTTCCATGCATAGTGGTTGGGGTAGAGTGTTTTTCCATCACTGTTAACACGGAAGGGTCCAAGTTCTTCCATGGCTCCATATCCAAACAACAAGCATCCTAGCCCAGTAGAATACCTTCATTAATAGTGGTTCGATCTTACTCTAAATTTTGGTGCATTTGGATGATGATCTTTAGAATCTCCATTCTGATTCATGAATATTCTAATTAATTTGGTATTGTAGAATGTAGATTGGTATCTGCATTATTAAAGTTCACAGGACTTACTACTGACTCACTTTTCTTTTTTTAATCATTAGCCTTATGCAGCTCTCAAAGCTAGAGAATATCTTGATAAGCCTGCAATACATGAGACAATGGTGAAGGTATGTAGATTATATCTTATATTTCCTACACAAATATAGACAACTGTATGCTGATGTCATTATGCAGGTTAGCGCTTATCTGCTTGGAGAATACAGCCATCTTTTGGCCAGACGACCTGGGTGTAGCCCAAAGGACATTTTTGTCATTATACATGAGAAGCTTCCTACTGTATCGTGAGTATTTCTATTTCTATACATCTATGTTTTCTTTTGTGATCATCATCCATTTTTTTTTGTTTCTACAGGACTCCAACAATATCCATTCTTCTCTCAACATACGCAAAGATTTTGATGCACTCTCAACCACCAGATCCCGAATTACAAAACCAGATCTGGGCAATATTCAGCAAGTGAGTTTATAATAAATAGGAGCTACACTTTTTTTTTGTATATGCAAAATTTGATAATATTTAATTTCACACACATTGACAGATATGAAACATGCATTGATACTGAGATACAACAAAGAGCTGTACAGCTATTCATTTTCAATAGCACACTTGCAAAAATTTTAAACTTTTAAAACCCATCTTAGAAGGACTAAAGGTTAGAAAGGAGAAGTAATGAAGCTATGAGTTGAGAAAAGAGTAATCACAGCAAGGTCTCTAAAACAGACCTGCTGTTCAAAATGGATTTACTCCAAAATCTAAAAAAGAAACATAGCTTTAACTAAATTTTATAGGAAACTATGATTATTCAGGATTCCAGAACTATAAAGAACTCCTTCTAACTCCAAAGGATGAATTAAATATGAATTTTACAAAAAAGTGTATCACTTCTGTCTCCAACAAGACAGTCAAGTGAGGTTGGCCAATTCTACCCAACTTGTATGTAGAATTCGTCCATACCAAAATTCAGAGAAGTAAAGGACATACAAATGAAAGTCTCAGAGTTGGAATTGAATGAAAAGCATTTCTCAAGCTCCGGATATAAAATTCACATTGTGGACAATCACAACACTAGTAAAAGCTGGTGACTGCCCACTGATCTGGAGTCTGATCAATTCTAACCAATTTATAATTGGAAATAACACCCCATCTGCTCCAGATCTTAAATTCATAATATCAGGAACATATAGAAACTTGGAATCACTCTGGATCCTTTTCCAAGCCTTATAAATGATGAAAACAAAATGACATATCAGAACAGACCCGAATCAGACCTAACAGCAAAGATTCCATTCTTGCACATAGATAAAGTCCTTACTAGTGAGGTTGGCCTGCTTAAGAAAGTTAGCCAACTCAATTTGTGAACTTTGGGAACTGGTTTGGGGTCCGTTTGAGTTCTATAGCTCAAGGTATGATTTTTACAATATGACTATAGATCTGATGGAAAACAGAATCATAGGCACCCGTGATTCCGTTTGAGTTCTGTAGCTCAAGGTATGATTCAAAGCCCTTTATTTTAAAGACAAAAGATCTCAAATATACATGATAAGGTTTCTCACGAAGTGTGATCTTACGCTTGTTTTCTATATATAATCCAAAGAAACACAACCATTAATTTAACCAAAAGAAACTCAACACAATTTAGATATCATGATTTGTTACTTACCCCTTTTCTGTCGGAAGGACGAGGTGCTAATTCCTTCTTGGTGACAACATGCCCTTTATTTAGACCCACAAAGAGTCCTGTGTTTGGCTGTTTTGGAGCCATTGGAACCTGAAAACATAAACATATATTAGCGTAAAGCAACATACACTTCACAACAGTTCATCAACTTAGCCTATGCAGTTTTAATTCAATATGACCTGAAAACCTTACAAGCCTCAGACTACAATCAAAATGCGCAATATATATTCTTATTAAACATGAAGCTGATTACAAGATATAAATGAGTTTATGCGTGCCAATAAGTTTGTAAACACCAGCAAGCTTATAAGCACATGGAAAGCATCTCGGAACTATAAGAAGATGCGGGAAAACTAAAAGTACAATGAGGGAAGAAAAACAACCTGGGCAAGAAGAATTTGAGACCAAGTAAACTTTAGTTGCTGTACATTTTACTTGCTTCTTGAAAGAAACCCCCAAATTCTTAACTCCACACCGGAGGAATATCACGTGATGTACGTCAACGAGGATGTAAGCCTGAAGTGGGCCCTCAATTCTACAATAACAAAAAGTGTATCTTGTTATATGTAACAATATGATGAAAACAATGTAAAAGGGGTTGAGTATTGAGGTGGTTTAGTAAATACTTTGCTTTCCAGACGAGATTCTATCAACTTCAGCTTCTCATCTAATTTAAACATCATCAGAGTTGGTTCTGTAAGAATAATTTCATGCAACAAATGTGATAGTCATACTAATTTAAACATCATCAGATTTGTTTCTATAAGCATGTGTAACTATTAACTCGAGAGTAACAACACAATATACTACTTGTCTTCATTTTCAGATAAGGTGCAATGGCGTTGCTGTTCAAGGTAATATCCAATATTTTTCTTATTTTTAAAATTACTAAATTACCAATATCACTTATCAGTGTGCATTCTATTCATTACCTATGTTAATGTTACAGGATCCAACAAAGATTTCAGCGTATCGTGACAAAAGGTTTCCAGGAACACAATAAGAATATGAACACGCACTCCAAAATTCAACAACCGTATACATTGGCAACATGTCTTTCTACACTACTGAAGAAAAAAATGGGATAAACCTTATTTAAGAGATTTATCAATTTCTGAATCTAAGAGAAAAATTAATATTAGATCTGGAGGCTGATGAAGTTAAAGCAAACAAGAACAAGGAAAGTTTTTTTTGGAGATTGTAATATGGCCTTATGATGTCTTCCAAACAGAACCGAGGCAGTTAGCCCAAAAGGGTAACACAGGCTCATGTAACCCACAACTTCATCCAACTCATGCAAGTGGTGCACTTGGATTCATGGGATCTATTAATTGACCTACTTAAAGCTCATTGCATACCTCCCAGAGACTCGTTTATTATCTCTAAATATGATAGACAAACTAAACTTCAAGTCAAGAAACCTGCACAAAAAAGTGAACTTATTTTTATCACAGATTAACACATAAAACACAATAAACAAAAAGAGAATCAGACCATATAAATTAGATATGAAATAGAACAGATAATGCTCATTAGAGAAAAGGAAGCAAAAGAGAACATTTCAATGAATCTAAAACCTATTTCCACTAACAATTAATCTTAAAAAATGAGAAGCTGGAGAGAGAACTAGCACATACCAAAGAGAATTTTCAACTGGGGAAGGAGAAAAAGAAAAAACAGAAAAAAAACAGAAACCCTAACCAACCTTGGTCGTTGAGATGATGGTGGAGCTTTTCCCTTGACGCAAAACCCTCCATGGTATCAAGCTCAATCTCTGTAGCCCTACGATCTGCCATGTCCAAATCTCTCTCATCCTCCAGAGAATCGTCCAACCCAACCGACCTTCATAGCCATTTCTATTGATTTCCAACTTGATATCATAAATTATGTTTCAACATGAGAGTGTGGGGAGGTTTCAAGAAGAACAGAGCAGAAGCAACAACGCAAAAGATAACATTAGGTATCGAGGGATAATTGAGTTTGTTTAAAAAGGTTATAAAACTCGTAATAAAGGAAGACAAACCTCTGGAACAAATAAAGAAGTAGAATGTTGATGGTGATTGACCATGGAGTTTCGAGACCTTGATTTTAATGGAGCTACTGTTCTACTTGATATGGAAATCACTCTAAACTGTACCCCTTTGATCAATTTCATGGCCTGGTGACCAAAAAACCTTCGATTTCCCTAAGAACCGGAACCCTAGTTCCAACAATAGTCAATTTTTGGTATTTGATTGAGAGAGAGAGAGAGAGAAGAACGATTGAAAGAAGGTAGAGGAGAGCATGGCGGGGTTTTTAATTTTTTCAGAATTTCATTTCCCCCTTTCCCCCACTATTAAAGGATGGAACGCGCATTCCATTAAAAAATATAAAGTGACATCCTTAGACGACGCGCATTTTATTATAGGTGCCCTCCGTGTTTTTTTTAGACACTAATTTAAGGGCGCGCAATAATGCGTGTCTTCTATCCTTAAATTTTTTGAAGAGATGACATTTTTCTAATGTCACTCTCCTTTGCGTAACATAGATCAATGAGCGTCGTATTTTGCGCGTCGTAAAAGGCCTTTTTTCTTGTAGTGCTGAAGCCAAAAACTGAAATTGTAAGCACAAAGCTTAGTGAGTTCCCCCATCATACTACATACCATACAACACAATCGGTATCTTTCAACCGGTAATCATCATCGGTATCTTTCAACAGGTAATCATCATCGATATCCTTCAACCGGTAATCATCATCGGTATCTTTCAACCGGTAACTGGGGACTATTCCACCCCTACCACTAGCATACAATAGCAAGATATAAGCACGCATTCAGACATATCCGGGTACTGACCTACCCATTGGTCCTACGGACCACTATCAGGGAATCTATCCCTATCATGCAACATATCATACAGATGTAACACATAACCAAACGCATACCAAACCAACATAGATTATCACAAGCACAATTATCTTCTAAATACTCCTCAATGGTGGGCCGACATTGTGGCCTTAGACCCACCCCTATTGGAAGGTAACTCACCTCGTATCTGGTGAACTGCGCGGGAATCCTCTGACTGCTGCCGCGGCTGCTCCGGAAGTTCTCCGGCTAAAATTCCCACAAAACACTTAGTCAAAAACTGACATCTGCCCTTAGGGTAAAATGACCATTTTACCCCTTGACCAAGTCAAAGTCAAAGTCAACTTCCATTTGACCTGACTCGCCGAGTTGACTCGTCAACTCGCCAAGTCCCTATCCTTTCATCAGACCTCATACCCGTCTCTACTCGTCGAGTTAGGCGATGACTCGACAAGACTTCCTTCTAAATGAACACCGACTGAATCCACATCCGACTCGCCAAGCTGTATGAACAACTCGTCGAGTTCATCATCGACTGATACTCATGTCCTGACTTGACTCGCCGAGTTGTATGAATAACTCGTCGAGTTACTCTTCATCCTATAAACACGTTCTGTCCTCGACTCGCCGAGTTCCATGAAGATTACCTTGGATTCGAGTCCGTTCATGCACTCGCCGAGTACCATGAATTCCCAGAACACTTTGCTTAGTCCAGAACGTTGGGTCACTCCCCGGGACTCCCTAAAACCCTTCCACACTCAACTGGTCCTTACGACCCTCACTGATATAGGACCAAAACCCTTGGACTCGCCTAGTCCAGGAATGGACTCGCCGAGTCTAACACATTCTATACTAAAAACTTCGATTTTTGATGTACAACACTTAACCAAATGATAGATTCAGGCGCCTAAACTCGATCTAGCACGTAAAGTTACAAACTTTACGTGCATGCATGGGACATTAGAGCTTAAAAGGCTCTAGAATGGTTCTTTTGTTGCATGGGGCCTTCCTTGGTGTATAAAGCAACCTAGATCTGACTTGTGGCTCATAAAATGACATACTATAGAAGCCCAAACCCCCAACCATGTTTGCAAACATGGTTGGCCACCAAAAATGGCTTATAAAAGCCCTAAATCACCCTAAAGAGGGATCTAACAAAAGAATGAGCAAGGTTTAGACTTTATACCTTCCAAAGACTGCAAATGATGAATCAAACTCGAATCTTTCAGTCCCCTCTTGATCTTTCTATGTTCTTCCTTCCTCCTTGAGACCAAAACTCACAAGAATCACACAAAAAGCCTTAGATCTTCACAAAAACGGCTAGGATTTGCTATGAGGAGTGTTTGGGAGCATAAAGGGAAAAAGGAGGCTGCATAAGGTCGTTTAAATAGGGTGCAAACCCCTGGATTAGGGTTTTTTTTTCCAAACAGTGGCTACTCGCCGAGTCCGCAACTTAAACCTCGCGCCTCATCCCGCTTCTACTTGGCGAGTCAGTCCTTCGACTCGCCGATTCCAAGGCCAAAAATGCGAAAATAAGGAAGATTTAATAAGATAACACATACCAAGAACCAGGACCTGGCGCACTCCTCCATGATAAGGGACCCACACCCTACGGTGAAGAGTCAATAAACCCCGACTATCACAATCGAAAGAGGAAACCTGCTCCACAATCCGCTCACTCTTCCGATGTTCCTCCTTCATTGCCTCCTTCTGAGCCTCTTGGATCCGCTTCAGAATTAGAGTCATCACTGTCATCCTCAGACAGATATCCCTGATCGGCGCTGCCTTGCGATTAAGCACATCGGCCACGACATTGGCCTTCCCCGGATGGTAGAGGATCTCACAATCATAATCCTTCACCACATCAAGCCACTGACGTTGCCTCATATTCAGATTTGGCTGGTCCATGAGATACCTTAAACTCTTGTGGTCCGTGTAAATTGTACAACGAACCCCATAGAGGTAATGCCGCCAAATCTTGAGGGCGAACACAACAGCCCCCAACTCCAAATCATGCGTCGGGTAGTTTGCCTCGTGAGGCTTCAGCTGCCTCGATGCATAGGCGATGGCATGCCCTCTCTGCATCAATACCGCTCCCAAACCTACGATGGATGCATCGCAGTACACAACAAAATCCTCCATGCCCTTTGGCAGGGAAAAGATTGGCACCTCGCACGATCTCTGTCTCAGCATCTCAAATGCGGCCTGCTACTCAGGCCCCCAACGATACACCACCGACTTCTTAGTCAGTCGGGTGAGCGGAACTGCTATCTTGGAGAAGTCCTGAATGAATCTCTGATAGTAGCCTGCCAAACCTAAGAAGCTCCGAATCTCAGATGGAGACCACGGAACCTCCCAATTCATCATGGCCTCCACCTTGGCTGGATCTACCGAAATCCCGTTCTGGTTGACAAGGTGTCCAAGAAACTGCACCTCGCTCAACCAGAACTCACACTTGGAGAACTTAGCATACAAGTTCTCCCTCCTTAAAGTCTCCATAACCTCCAAGAGATGCTCCTCATGCTGCTCCCGCATCTTGGAATAAACCAAGATGTCATCAATAAATACTATCACAGACCGATCCAACATCGGTCTACACACGCGGTTCATGAGATCCATGAACGCGGCAGGAGCATTGTTGAGTCCGAAAGGCATCACCACAAACTCATAATGACCATAACGCGTCCGAAACGCATTCTTCTGCACATCCTCCTCTCTGACCCTCATCTGATGATACCCTGAACGCAAATCAATCTTGGAGAACCAAGATGCTCCCTGAAGCTGGTCAAAGAGGTCGTCAATCCTTGGGAGTGGGTAGCGGTTCTTCACTGTTACCTTGCTCAGCTCCCGATAATCTATACACATCCGATGCGACCCGTCCTTCTTCCTCACAAACAGAATCGGGGCTCCCCAGGGTGAACTGCTCGGTCTAATGAAACCCTTGTCTAACAGCTCTTGCAGCTGTGTAGAAAACTCCTGGATCTCAGAAGGAGCCCACCGATACGGCGCTTTGGCTATCGAAGCCGCACCATGGACCAGGTCGATCCTGAATTCCACCTGTCGTTCCGGAGGTATCCCAGGCAACTCCTTGGGGAATATGTCCGCGAACTCTCGTACCACAGGTACATCATCCACCGTCGCCTTATCCGTTTCCCGGGTATCCATAACATACGCAACATAACCTGCGCAACCCTGCTGAAGGTAAAGCCTAGCTCTCGCGGCTGAACATAAAGCTGGTCCTCGTTGTGGCCTCTTTCCCTGAATCACCAGCTCTCCCCCGCTTGGGGTACTGACCCGCACCAACTGTTGCGCGCAATCGATCACTGCCCCATTAGGGCTGAGCCAATCCATACCTATAATCACCTTGTTCCCACGCAATGGAATGGGAACCAAGTCTACCAGGTAGCGCTCCTTAAATAACCTCAGTACACAATCTCGAAATACCGTCGATGCCCGCACCGAACGGTCGTCTGCAATCTCTACCTCTAGAGGGCAATCCAACATGCCCGAATACTCGGAAAATCTCTTGCTAAGCGCAAGAGATACAAACGACCGGGTAGCGCCCGAGTCAAACAATACCAGAACGAGGATGTCGTTCACATGGAACGATCCTAAACAGAACACATATCAATAACACAATCACAACAAAAAGAAGATCAGCGGGAAAGAATCATACCCGTCAGCACATCGGGTGCAGCGCGTGCCTCCTCGGCTGTCAGCTGAAATGCTCGGTGCCGCACCACTGGAACCTCTACCTTGACCTTCCGGCCATTTATAACTCGCACCGTCGCTATGACCGGCGCTGCCGCTGGCACTGCTGCTGACGCTGCTGTCAATCTCGGGCAATTGGCCCTTTTGTGGCCCCTCTGATTGCAATGGAAGCAAATCAAGTCTCTCATTTGTACCGCAGGGGCGGGGACAGTACAATCCCTGCCAAAATGCCCAACCTTGCCACACTTATAGCAGCCCGAACCCGGCCCAGTGCGACAAGCTCCCTCGTGTGACCGACCGCATTTCCCACAGCGGTCGCGTCCTGCCTGGCCTTTCAGCCTACCATCAGATCCCTTGGGCTTCTTCCCCTCAGCCCCAGTCGTCAGCCCCTCCACTACCTTCCTCTTCTAGACGTGATCCAGATCAATCTCCCTCTCCCTAGCCCTGGCAATCATGGAATCCAAGGTAGGGCAAGCTGAAAAACTAACATGCTCCCGAATGTCAGCTTGTAGCATGTCATGGTAGCGGGTCCTCCTCATATCCTCATCACCCGCGTACTGGGGCACTAGCAATTCCCTCTCCCGGAACATGGTGGTGATCTCCGCCACAGTCTCCGTAGTTTGCCTCATATCCAAAAACTTTCTGGCCAGCCACTGAAGCTCCACAGCTGGCGCAAACTCCGCCCTGAATCTGGTCACAAAATTCGACCAAGTCATAGCCTCAAAAACCGAGGCTCCCAATGAGTCGCCAACGGACTCCCACCAATCCCTAGCCCTGTCTCGCAAGCATCCTGCCGCATATCGCACCTTCGACCCCTCAGGGCAGAAGCTCGTCAGCTGCACAGACTCAATGTCTGCGATCCATCTCCTAGCAGCAATGGGGTCTTTCACCCCATGGAAATCCGGCGCACCACTTCCCCGAAAGTCCTTAAAGGACAGTGTGCGCTTACCCATCTGTCTAGATGCCATATCACTCCTGAATGATCGGAGACGATCCTCCATCAGCTCAACAATCCCCTCATTGATCGACCCGAAAATGATAGGGGTCGACTCAAGAATGCCCCTCGTGATCTCAGACGCGATGAACTCGCATAGCCCGTCATCAACCTGCTCGGATCCCAAACCCGAGCCCGATCCTGATCCTGATCCGGAACCTCTTGCTCCAAGTCTTGTGGTCACCATACTGAAAACACACGCATAAACGTCAGGATCATACATATACTCGAGAGTTCTAACACGCTCCCCAAGGTTCCCGATTTCATCTAGGCCCTCCTTGATTCGAGTACGAGTCCTTTGCTTTTAGTAGTACGGGCCCATACTGATGGGTTTTATGCATAAGAAACATTCCTATGTGCTCATGCAAACCCTAATGCTTGGATCTAGGTTTCACTATTGAACATGCTTTGATTCCAAGACTTACAAACCCTAATCTAGCATATAAACAACTAAATTAACATATAGAATCAGATCTAGATGTTTACCTCTTCAATTGTTGGCTTAGATCTTCTCTTTCTTCTTTTCTTGAGCTTAGAGTCACAAATGCAACTCCTCTAATGGTTCACAAACCCCACAAGCAAGAAGGCAATATGAGAGAGGGAGAGAGAGGCTAGAAATCGGCCTAGGGATCTCTTACAATCAAGTGGTAGCCGAATTCAATACCCTAGGGGTCATATTTATAGTTACAGGTTACTAGGGTTTCAGTCTAAACCCTAATGGACAGCTTAGCCACCAAGCAGCCCATGGAACCTTCTGGAATAAGGCCTTGGATGAAAATATGATGGATACCCATCATAATTTCGTTCCCCCTTAAGCCCATTAGGTTTCCTTAACCTAAAACTCAACTATCATACATTTGACACTTTATACCCCTTTATTCAATTAATCTCTTTTGATCATCAAATTAATTCCTAATTAATTTATGACCAATACTAATTAAATAAATATGATTTCTCCTTTAATATATTATTCTTATAATATACTAATAAATGATAATACTCTCTCTTTCTCCTTAAATTACCTTGTCAAGTTGCTTTGGAGAAGGAAACCCAAAAGGACCATGCACAACCGGGTCAAGTACATACCAAATATAGTTACAGGCTTAGACACTATTCCAACAGTCTCCCACTTGGATAAGTCTAGTAACTATATCTCACATATGACTTCAGAATCCGATTAGCAATCGTAGCTCTTATACTTCGCTGTCAACTCTGATCAACTTGTCCTTTAGATAAGGGATCGTATAATCCTCAGTTCTGGATATCATGCTGTCAATGCTTGTTGTCCAGCAGTAGTTCCTTGATTTCCGATTTGTTCGACATAGAATTTAGTTGAACACATCAACCTCATTCTAACCGGGCCCGACACATAAGTCAAACCAAATCATCAAGTGGCCAATATACCACTTTTATTCTCATAGAATAAAAGGAACAGATCAACTTCGACTCATATGCATCTATTATTTACTAATGGATCATACACAATAATGTGTTTTATAACATCAAGTTACTGATGCGTTTGCACATTATCAATGTACAACCAACCAGCAAACAACAACCATATCTTTAAGTTTTAAGACTATATGATGTTATCGCTTTGCGATCACTTAAGATAAAACACCACTAAGTGATACAGCAAACTTGGGTTTAATCCAATGCTCAACTAATATTCATAAGCACTCATGAACTTTGCAGCAAACCTTTGCTATGTCCAAAACCTTTTAGACAATCTACAAACAATTCATGACAGTCTTCATTCATATCTACTTCCAAAATATGACCGACTGTGGACCTTTTGAATAATCATATCATTCAGGAAGTCAAAACATGCAAAATGGAAACAATAGATAAATAACCAACACAAGATAGTAGCTTTACTCATAAATAACACATTTTATTTATTCATCGAATGTCAAGTACAAACTATCTATTACACATTTCCTATCTAATCCAAACTTATATCATCCTTCAGCCCAATGCTCCTAGCGTGCTGCAAGTGTTTGACCCTACTCAGTCCCTTCGTAAGGGGATCTGCTGGGTTTTCTTCCGATGATACCCTCTTCACAACGAGGAGTCCCTCTTCTACCCGATGTCTGATGAAATGGTATTTTCTGTCAATATGTCGAGATCTGCCATGATCTCTCGGTTCCTTGGTCAAGGCAACCGCTCCTTCATTATCACAGAAAATTTCCATCGGCTCTTTTATGGATGGCACAACTCCAAGGTCTCCAATGAAGTTCTTCAACCATATAGCCTCCTTTGACGCTTCGCTCGCTGCAATATACTCTGATTCGCACGTTGAATTAGCTACGGTCTCTTGCATGGAACTTTTCCAAGTCACTGCTCCTCCATTTAGGGTAAAGACCCAGCCCGACTGCGATCGGAAGTTATCCCGATCTGTCTGAAGACTAGCGTCACTGTACCCTCGTACCCTTAAGTCATCACTCCCACCAAGGACTAGAAACCATTCCTTGGTCCTCCGAAGGTACTTAAGAATATTCTTAACTGCAATCCAATGAGCTCTACCAGGATTCCCTTGATATCTGCTAACCATGCTCAAAGCGAAGGCCACATCAGGGCGAGTACAAGTCATAGCGTACATGATAGAGCCTACTGTGGAAGCGTAAGGTACTCGGCTCATATCGGCTATCTCTGCCTCTGTACTCGGGCTCTGAGTCTTACTCAGCTTGGTATTGCTTTGGATTGGCAACTCCCCTTTCTTGGAATTTTCCATACTAAAACGCTTTAGTACCTTTTCCAAGTATGTATCCTGACTGAGTCCTATCAGTCTCTTTTCCCTGTTTCTTACTATTCTTATTCCCAGAATATAAGCAGCCTCTCCGAGGTCCTTCATAGCGAAACATTTCCCAAGCCAGGACTTGACTTCCTGCAAGGTTGGGACATCGTTTCCTATGAGTAGTATGTCGTCGACATACAATACGAGGAAGCTTACTATACTCCCACTGGCTTTGACATACACACAAGATTCATCTTCGCTTCGCAGAAAGCCAAACTCTTTAACCTTCTCGTCAAAACAAAGACTCCATCTGTGAGACGCTTATTTCAATCCATAAATGGATTTCTCAAGCTTGCATACTCTATTTGGATACTTCGCATTGACAAAACCCTCTGGCTGATTCATGTAGACATCCTCAGCCAACTTTCCATTAAGGAAAGCGGTTTTCACGTCCATCTGCCATACTTCATAATCATGAAATGCAGCTATGGCAAGCATCACCCTAATAGACTTTATCTTCGCAACCGGTGAGAAGGTCTCATCATAGTCAACTCCGGGAGTTTGAGTAAAGCCCTTCGAAACCAATCGCGCTTTATAGGTATGCACTTTCCCATCCATGTTCGTCTTCTTCTTGAAGATCCACTTGCACCAGACTGTCTTACGACCCGGTACATTATCAACCAAATTCCAAACTTGGTTGTCGTACATGGACTGAATCTCACTGTCCATCGCCTCTTTCCACTTTGCAGACTCTGGGCCTGCCATGGCTTCCTTATAGCTGCTAGGTTCATCCAAATTTACTAGTGTACTATCACTAATAAATGTATCCCCTTCAGTAGTAATATGAAAACCATAAAACTGGGGTGGAACACTAGCCCTAGTGGAACGTCGAAGAGGTAGGGACTCGTCAATAGGTTCAACAGGAGTTTCCTCCTCAAGTTGAGTGCCAGTGTCAGAGGTTCCTTCATCGCTTTGATCTTGAATTTATTCAAGTTCAATTTGCCTCCCACTATCTTCTTGTCCTATCAATTCCCTTTCACGGAAAACTCCTCTTCTAGCAACGAAGACAACATTGTCACTCGGTCTATAGAAAAGGTAGCCAAAAGACTTCTGCGGATAGCCGATGAAATAACACTTCTCACTACGAGGTTCTAGTTTGTCATGATTCTCTCGTCTTACGAAAGCCTCGCAACCCCAGACCTTGATATGTGCTAACGAGGGAGCCTTCCCTGTCCACATCTCGTGAGGAGTCTTGGAAACCTTCTTGGTGGGAACTAAGTTAAGTATGTGGGCGGCAGTCTCTAAGGCATACCCCCAGAAAGCTATTGGTAACGAAGTCCGACTCATCATAGAACGAACCATGTCCAAGAAGGTCCGATTACGTCTCTCAGCCACACCATTCAATTGTGGCGTTCTCGGAGGCGTCAATTGCGAAACGATTCCGCATTCTTTTATATAGTCGTGAAATTCAAGACTTAGGTACTCTCCTCCTCGGTCTGACCGAAGCATCTTGATTTTCCTGCCCAGCTGATTCTCTACTTCATTCTTAAACTCTTTGAACTTTTCAAAAGTTTCCGACTTTTGCTTGATTAAGTAGATATATCCATATCTGCTATAATCATCTGTAAAAGTCACGTAGAAGCGGCAAGCATCCCTTGTGGTGGATCTAAAGGGCCTGCATACATCGGTGTGTATGAGCTCCAATAAACCCTCACCCCTTTCACAAGTGCCAGTAAAGGGTGACTTGGTCATCTTCCAAAGTAAACAAGATTCACACGTGTCATCGTCCCTAAGGTCGAACGACTCCAACAGTCCATCCTTTTGGAGTTGGGCTATGCGTTTCTTGTTGACATGGCCAAGGCGATAATGCCACAAGCATGCTTTGTCTAGACTAGTAGACGAATCAATATTCAAAACATTATTTCCTAAATTATCAACAATCATCACAGATTCATAAATCCCATTAGAAGGTAATGCATTGAAATAAAAGACACCATTCAAATAAACGTTAATAGAACCATTACTATTATCAAAAGAATATCTGAAACCTTGTCTAAACAACCCGTGAAAAGAAATAATGTTTCTCGCCATATCTGGCGCATAACAACAATTCTCTAAATCTATCCCTAACCCATTATTTAACACTAAAGAATAAACACCGACTCTGGTCACAGGCGACGATCTTTTGTTTCCCATAATCAGGTTCATCTTCCCATGTTCCATCTTCTTACTTCTTTTTAGGCCCTGCATATCATAACAAATGTGGTAACCACACCCTGTCTCAAGAACCCATGAAGTAGCAAATGATGAGTTATTAGATTTAATAGAATACATACCTGCAAAAGTGGGCTTGATCTTCCCATCTCTTATGTCCTGCATATATTGTGGGCAGCTTCGCTTCCAGTGGCCCTTTTGGTGGCAATAGAAGCACTCTGCTTCTTTGGGATCGGAAGAGGGCTTAGCAGGGCCAGCTTTGGTCCCACTTGAGGACGAACAATCACGGGGTTTCCCCTTATGGTGGCTCTTACATGGAGCCTTCCTCTTTTTGCCCTTTCCTTGACCTATTGCCATCACAGGAGCGGCCACAGCAGGGGACGGTGCAACGGAATTGTCTTTGAGGTTGCTCTCAGCAGTCCTCGAGAGTCCTTGGAGCTTGCTCAAGGAGACCTCCTCTTTGTTCATATGGTAGGTCATCCTGAACTGATTGTAGCAGGAGGGCAAGGAGTGGAGGATTATGTCGATAGCCAAATCCTCATCAAACTTAACATTAAGTTTGAGAAGACGATCAACATACCTCTACATTCTCTGCAAATGAGAGGTTAGGGATTCTCCACTCCCCATCTTAGCGGTGATCATGTTAGTAATGATCTCATAGCGCTCTTGCCTCGCGCTCTGGTGATACCTGTCCAGCAAATCCTGATGCATTTCATATGGGTACATGTCCTCATAGGACTTTTGGAGTTCGAGGTTCATGGTGGCCAGCATGATGCAGTGAACTTTCGTGGCATCACGCTCATGGGCCTCAAAGGCGGCCAATTCCTTAGGAATAGCAACATCTGGGATGATCTTCTCAAGCTTTTCATCGAGGACATATTCTTTGTCCTCGTAGCGAGTGATCATGCGGATATACCTCATCCACTCGTTGAAGTTTGAACCATCAAATGTCACTTTCTGACACAAGTTCATCAACGAGAATGACCCAGAAGCGTTGTTGTTGTTGTTTGCAGACATCTGAAAAAGAATGGAACAAAGTTTGATTAGAAACGAATCCCTAATTAAACACCCAAATGAGAAATTAGGGCTAGGATCCAACAACATTATTTACAACTTAGAAAGGGATGTCGTACTCTAAAAGTAAATAATTTGAAGGTAAGTGAATGACGATTCACTAATTCTCACCATGAAAAACGAAAAAAGTAATTTAGGTTTTAAATGTATTGAAAACTCATAGATCTTTGAGATTCATTGAACTTTTCAATGGCATGTTTAAATCTCGATATGCATTTCAAATTTGCGACTGGGATGCCGAGGATCGCAAACAAATTTGTGTATAACCATGCGAATCAACGTGGTGCACTCAATGTTTCCATCACCTAATCAATGTGCCGGTAAACCACACACGCTCCATTGATCTATGACAAACATCGAGTCACCCTTCGCTACCAATGTCATCCCCAAATTGATGTGCCGGTTAACCACACACGCTCCATCAATGTTTGACAAGGGTACGAAGTGTAATTCCATGGATTAGCATCATTTTCACATTTTACCCTAAAGTAACTAGGAATGGGAATTTGTAAAATATGTAGTTACTTTATGATCAACATTATACTTTTAATGAGGAGAGGGTTGCCCTATCCTACCCGTTCGGCTAACGACCCTCCACCAGTCAAGCAAGCAGTAGGTGTGAGTGTACACCCATTAAGCGCCATTTTATAGGCAGCAACCTTATACCCACCTTATAGACCGGCTTCATGAATGAGGCCTACTAACGGTAAGACTAGCATTTTAAGTTACATATATATATATATATATATATATATATATATATATATATATATATATATATATATATTAATTAAGCTTGTAATAATATATAATAGTATAGGGTTGAATTTTAAACTTGTAAAATTCTAAGGGTTTGAAATTAAGATTACTCAAAATTAAACTTTTAATCATGAATTCAAATTTCAAAACTTGAGGGCAAGAATTGAACATTTCAAAACACAAGGGATCAAATAACAAATAATTCAACTGACCAATTAATTTCATAATTATCTATATTTGACCTAATCTTGATTTTAGTCATTAGATAATTACCAAATAATTTTAAATAATCCATATTTATCACATAAACAACTAATATTTAAAAGATTTAAAATTATCTATTCTTTTGGCAAGGATAAACACTTAATTAAGATAAAATTCGGATTTTAACTTCATAAAACAAATTAAGCATCAAGTCCAAGTCAAAACAGCAGCCAAAACCCGAAAATCCCTCTGCCTGACGAACTGACTCGCCGAGTCAGACCTGGACTCGCCGAGTAGGGGTTAACTCGCCGAGTCCAGATACTGACTCGCCGAGTTGAGTCGGGCAAGGGCCAAAAACTCGATTTTCAGCAAATAAATCAGTTAAGCATCACATACAACCGAAACCAATCAAGGCTCTGATACCACTGATGGGTTTTATGCATAAGAAACATTCCTATGTGCTCATGCAAACCCTAATGCTTGGATCTAGGTTTCACTATTGAACATGATTTGATTCCAAGACTTACAAACCCTAATCTAGCATATAAACAACTAAATTAACATATAGAATCAGATCTAGATGTTTACCTCTTCAATTGTTGGCTTAGATCTTCTCTTTCTTCTTTTCTTGAGCTTAGAGACACAAATGCAACTCCTCTAATGGTTCACAAACCCCACAAGCAAGAAGGCAATATGAGAGAGGGAGAGAGAGGCTAGAAATCGGCCTAGGGATCTCTTAGAATCAAGTGGTAGCCGAATTCAATACCCTAGGGGTCATATTTATAGTTACAGGTTACTAGGGTTTCAGTCTAAACCCTAATGGACAGCTTAGCCACCAAGCAGCCCATGGAACCTTCTGGAATAAGGCCTTGGATGAAAATATGATGGATACCCATCATAATTTCGTTCCCCCTTAAGCCCATTAGGTTTCCTTAACCTAAAACTCAACTATCATACATTTGACAGTTTATACCCCTTTATTCAATTAATCTCTTTTGATCATCAAATTAATTCCTAATTAATTTATGAACAATACTATTTAAATAAATATGATTTCTCCTTTAATATATTATTCTTATAATATATTAATAAATCATAATACTCTCTCTTTCTCCTTAAATTACCTTGTCAAGTTGCTTTGGAGAAGGCAACCCAAAAGGACCATGCACAACCGGGTCAACTACATACCAAATATAGTTACGGGCTTAGACACTATTCCAACATATACTACCTTCCATATCTACCCGTGCTTTCCTCAATGATTGCTTCGATTTCACCAGGTCCCTTTACTGATACCCCTTCCCACTAACCTCATCCTAGGCTTCCCTAGGGCACTCTCCGACCTACTCTCCGCCATCAGCTGCACAGGAGCCCCTACCATTTCCCCCTAACTAACTTGTAGGTACTGTTACATATGCACTCCTTAGTTAGTTGGAAATAGCCAGAACCCCTATAGCATAAAGCAAGCAGCATTTGTGCATCGAGTAACCAAATCAGGCATAACCTATACAGGCCATCCTACTGCTGACTAAACAGCCCTAGCATACAGCTCATACAATAGGCATATAAGGCATCCTCCTAGATCCTCAGCCCTAACTAGCACGCGATTATCATAATCATATATCAAGAACACAAGGCATCTTCCTAGATCCTTAGTCCTATTCTAGCATGCAATTCTAAATCAAGCCATATAGCATAACATAACATGTATGGGTATCTTGGGGAAAACTTACTTGAGCCCGGCCGGTCGCATTCATCACACACCTTGTCTTTCGTAAAATCCTTTCGCTTAGATTTTTAGAAAACCATTTTATTGTAAAAATCTTTTAGCCCCTTAGTTTGAGTGCAGACACCCCCGAGGGCGTGTCCGAATCCCTCAAACCAGGGCTCTGATACAAACTTGTAACATCCCAAAATTTAAGCCTAAAAATTTCATTTTTGATTAATTAATCCATAAAACATTCACTAGGAAATATTGTATAAATACGTCATCTCAAAACCAAGTATCATGTCTGAAACACACAACCATGAATAAATGACATATCAGAGTACAATCCCAGAAAACACTGTGCGGAAATCATATGTGAGTGTGTGTGATGCCATGCTAAGCCACCGGTTCCTTCCCCTTGGATGAAGAGGTACCTGAAACCAAAAACTGAAACTGTAAGCACAAAGCTTAGTGAGTTCCCCCATCATACCATATACCATACAACACCATCGGTATCTTTCAACCGGTAATCGTCATCGGTATCTTTCAACCGATAATCATCATCGGTATCTTTCAACCGGTAATCGTCATCGGTATCTTTCAACCGGTAACTGCGGACTATTCCACCCCCTACAACTAGCATACAATAGCAAGATATAAGCACGCATTCAGACATATCCAGGTACTGACCTACCCCTTGGTCCTACGGACCACTATCAGGGAATTTATCCCTATCATGCAACATATCATACAGATGTAACACATAACCAAACGCATACCAAACCAAGATAGATTATCACAAACACAATTATCTTCTAAATACTCCTCAATGGTGGTCCGACATTGTGGCCTTAGACCCACCCCTACTAGAAGGTAACTCACATCGTATCTGCTGAACTGTGCGGGAATCCTCTGACTGCTGCCGCGGCTGCTCCGGAAGTTCTCCGACTAAAATTCCCACAAAACACTTAGTCAGAAACTGACATCTACCCTTAGGGTAAAATGACCATTTTACCCCTTGACCAAGTCAAAGTCAAAGTCTACTTCCATTTCACCTGACTCGCCGAGTTGACTCGTCAACTCGCCGAGTCCCTATCCTTTCATCAGACCTCATACCCATCTCTACTCGTCGAGTTAGGCGATGAGTCGACGAGTCTTCCTTCTAAATGAAGACCGACTGAATCCACATCTGACTTGCCGAGTTGTATGAACAACTCGTCGAGTTCATCATCGACTGATACTCACGTCCTGACTTGACTCGCCGAGTTGTATGAACAACTCGTCGAGTTACTCTTCATCCTATAAACATGTTCTGTCCTCGACTCGCCGAGTGGATGAACAACTCGCCGAGTTCCATGAAGATTGCCTTGGACTCGCCGAGTCCGTTCATGCACTCGCTGAGTACCATGAATTCCCAGAACACTTTACTTAGTCCAGAACGTTGGGTCACTCCCCGGGACTCCCTAAAACCCTTCCACACTCAACTGGTCCTTACAACCCTCACTGATATGGGACCAAAACCCTTGGACTCGCTGAGTCCAGGAATGGACTCGCCAAGTCTAGCACATTCCATACTAAGAACTTTGATTTCTGATGTACAACACTTAACCAAATGATAGATCCACGCCCCTAAACTCGATCTAGCACGTAAAGTTACAAACTTTACGTGCATGCATGGGACATTAGAGCTTAAAAGGCTCTAGAAAGGTTCTTTTGTTGCATGGGGCCTTCCTTGGTGCAAAAAGCAACCTAGATCTGACTTGTGGCTCATAAAATGACATACTACAGAAGCCCAAACCCCCAACCATGTTTGTAAACATGGTTGGCCACCAAAAATGGCTTATAAAAGCCCTAAATCACCCCAAAGAGGGATCTAACAAAAGAATGAGCAAGGTTCAGACTTTATACCTTCCAAAGACTGCAAATGATGAGCCAAACTCGAATCCTTCAGTCCCCTCTTGATCTTTCTATGCTCTTCCTTCTTCCTTGAGACCAAAACTCACAAGAATCACATAAAAAGCCTTAGATCTTCACAAAAACGGATAGGGTTTGCTATGAGGAGTGTTTGGGAGCATAAAGGGAAAAGGGAGGCTGTATAAGGTCGTTTAAATAGGGTGCACACCCCTGGATTAGGGTTTTTGTCCAAACAGTGGCTACTCGCCGAGTCCGCAACTTAAACCCCGCACCTCATCTCGCTTCTACTCGGCGAGTCAGTCCTTCGACTCGCCGAGTCCAAGGACAAAAATGCAAAAATAAGGAAGATTTAATAACAGAACACATACCAAGAACCAGGTGCTACAGACGAAGAAGCTCTGTTGCAGACTCATTAAATCTATAATTCAACTCTTGCAATTGACTATCAATAGCAACAATGAATAGTTCAACTTGGTAGTGGTGCTCTGTGGTTATATTGTCTTTTTCACAACGTTGGTGAATTACATATCTATTATTTTCATTCATATTATGGACAGGAATGCTATTTTTCTCACAAAAACAAACCACTTGATCCAAACGAGATTGCCAAACTTCATCTATCAACTGTTGAATCAATACTTTTGTTGTAGAAACCAAGGCAAGAGCATTAACAATATCTATAGGTTCTTGTTGTAAACTTTGGCAAAGCTTGTAAATTATCCCCATCAGATCTTTCATCATGTGCATAACAATGATAAAATCGAATGATAGTGCATGTGTAAGTGCATATTCTGCATCGCCTCTTTGACAAGATGTAGAACCTTTTATAGCAATGTCATGCAATACTGCACAAGATGGACCAAACAATCTCATCCAACTACATATTGATTTGAAATGAGAACTCCACCTAGTATCTCTAGGCCTTTGCAGTGTTTGTATTTGATTTGTGCCTTTTCCACTCTCAAGCTCTCCAACCTCGACTAAATGAGAAATTTCAACAATTTGAGCATCTTGCAGTTGATCATTACGTTTGGAGGAAGAATATATGACATTAACTACAAAGTTTAAAGTCTCAAAGAAGTTATGTACCTCGAACACATCTTTAGACGAAACAACTAGAGCCAATTGCAGTTGATGGGCAAAACAAGGTATATAATAAGCATACGAACATTCCTTTAATAATAAAGCTTTCAACCCATTCCATTCTCCACACATGTTACTATCCCCATCATATCCTTGACCTCGAATGTCTTGAACACTAAGTTTATGATAAGATAAATAAGATAATATCTCATTTTTCAAGGTCAATGAAGTTTTATCTTTAACATGAACTAAGTCCAAAAATCTTTCTTTGACATTCCCATCTTCGTCGACAAATCTGACAACAATAGCCATTTGCTCTTTCTTAGATTCATCTTGAGACTCGTCAACTATTAAACAAAACTTTGACATCCTGATTTCATCACGAATTTCTTTTTGTACATTTGTATCTAAAACACATAGTATTTCTTTTTGGATATCAGGTGATGTGGACTTTGCATTTTGAGGAGCATTTTCTAGTACAACATTAGCAACAGGCTTGTTATAAGAAGCAAGGAACTCTATCAATTCAAGGAAATTCCCTTAATTTCTTGAGTTAGGTCGTTCATCATGACCTCTTAAAGCACATCCTTGAAACATGAGCCATTTAATGGCCTCAATAGAAACCTTAAGGCATAGTCTATTATCCATAACTTGTTGGGTCGCTTGCTTCCCTATCACATTATCTATGTGACATAGCTGGTTTTTTAAATCTTTATAACATCTAACAGAAAAATTATTTATTGAGGTTGGAGTCTTACCTTCATGTGTAATGAAAGCACAGTCTTTGCCACAGTTTACCCTTTTCCATCTATTAAACCTTGATACAATAAATTTATCTTACCTTACTTTGCCAATATGTTTTTTTCTTGAATAGAAAGCAAGGGAAACAAAATGCAACATCCTTTTTCCCAGAATATTCCAACCACCAAAAATTCTTGAACCAAGTTTGTTGAAAACCGCGCATAGATCCGCTACGACCACTAAGACTAAACGGATACTTTGATTTTTAAAGTTGGTATGGTCCAAGTTTAATATATAATCGTCTAATCTCGTTATGTTGGTTACTTGTATAACTTAAGATTGACGGTCGTTCTCCTGGATCACGAATCAAAGAATCGAATTTCACCTCTCCTAAGTCTGACATATCAATTTTTTCGGTTTCAATACTATTGGGCTCTTTAATGTTACAATTCTTATCAGATTGTGGGGGTGCATTATGAACATCTTCTTTAGTATTATCACTAACCGGATGCAATTGTGGATCACACACATCTTCTACTCGTTTGAAAAATGAATTGATGGTTCTTTTCTTGCTCATAGTTTACCCTATAAATTTATAATTGTAATAAACTAAATTAGCAAACCATATGCTTGTAACTACTTACGATCTTCAAATTGTTAATATAATCAATTACAAATTACTAAAAAAACTAAACGTAATACAAATAAAAAATTACCTTATTAATTGATGTAGCAAGAGACGGAAGTAAAAGCAAGAAACTGACGCTCGTCGTCAATTAATTGAAAAGGGATAGGTAATTTATGTCTTTGACTCTTCGTGACTAGGTTTAACATTAAAAGCTAATTATACCAATCAAATTAAAGAATAGTATTACTTGGGTCTTAGGCCACTCTTAGTCATGTATCTAATTAGTTATGTCCAAGGTTCTAAAAAGCTCGTGATGGCTCCGCCATGGCGTGCCACGACTCCAAGGCTTGCACATGCCGCCAAGCTTTGCCAAAACGCCGCCTTAACTCATATATATGTATAAAAATGAATAATAGTTTAAAATACATATAAAAATATTAATTATATAGAAAATTGCCGCCTTAAGTCACGCCTTACAAACGTCGTGACTCGCCAAGGCTCAGAAAAGCTTGAGGCTTGACATTGCCACCAAGTCACGCCTTACGTTATTTAGAACCTTGGTTATGTCCAATTCCAAAAGAAAAAAAAAAACCCCATATGGTTCTGGTTTAATTTGCTAACGCCGTAAAAATCAAAAACATTAAAGGGGGACAATAGGCATGTACATATTATATTATTACCAGACGAATTCTCGCGTGTGCGCGACACATGTTAAAAATATATTGTTAGAATATAGTTTTCAGACACCTTTTAGTTAATTCGATTCATCAATTTAAGTTTTTTTATTATTTGATATTTTACATTAGGTTTTAAATTTTACACTACAATCTTAAGCTTATTTGATATATTAATGTAGGTTACTTATTTAACTATATATTGAAGTTAACAAATTAAGTATATCATATGGATAAGTCACAAATTCTTCCATTTATGATAATGTTTACAAATAAAAGCACATTTAAGTTAATAAATTAAGTATATTGTATAGAAATATGAAAAGTTTGGGGTTTTAAATTAATGTGGTGAAAGAAAATATGCTTCATTTATAATATAGTATGATATGATATGGACTTTTAAATTAATTGATGGGCTTTGACTAGATCTATAGTACTAACATTTGTATTGGGGGAGGCTAGGCATCCGCCAACCCCTCCATTCCCCCCACCACTAGTTGCAATAGTAATGTGTGGCCTCTTTGGGGTATAGTGATACGTTGAGAGTGACTGGGTATAGTGACGTCAACTTTTAAATAGATAGAGACAACTTTCGTTCTCAATCTGGCTGTGTATTTACATTAAATGGAGGAGTAGTTACTTGGAAAAGTTCCAAGCAAGACACGATGACTGATTCTACATGTGAATCAGAGTACATAGTAGCAAGTGAAGCTTCAAAAGAAGCAACAAGGTTGAAAAACCTCATCGGAGATCTTGGAATTGTCCCAACCATTCAAGAAGCAATGGAAATTTTATGCGATAATGAAGGATCGATTTCTTTAACCAAAGAACCGAGAGATCATGGCAAGTCAAGACATGTCGACAAAAAATACCATTACATCCGACATAGAAAATAAGAAAGTCATCTCATAGTGAAGAGATTCTCGTCAGAAGATAATCCTACTGATCCTCTCACAAAGGCTTTGAGTAGGATTAAGAATAGACAACATGCTATGAGCATTGAATTGAGATATGACATTAGTTTTAGTAGTTTGATGATTAGTTTGAAACTTGTAACAAAAATAAGTGTAATTGACTTTTGGTGATTAAATTATAGAGATTATTTATTAGTTTGTTTACTACCTTTGTCAATTATTTATTCTTATATTTCATTTTGAATGTTTTACTTCCCGGGTAATCTAATTATCCAAAGTCCACAGTCGTTCACTGGGAAGTAAGTATAAGACTGTCATGAATTGGGTTGTAGATTGTCTAAAGAGGTTAGACATAGCAATTGTAATGCTACAACATTCATGAGTATTTAGAAATGGAGATTTAAGTATTGGATTGACCCACGCTTAGATAACTATTTCATAGATTATATAACGAGTAATGTTGAGACGATACTATCTTATATTCTTGAAAATGAGATATATGAGTTGTAATTTACAATTCAGTCTATGAGAATTACTAAGAGAATAAGTTGTTTACCAATGCGAATACGTGCAAACTTATAAAAATATCGTTATTTTCATGCATTCTCGCTAATTATTATTTATTTTTGTTCTCACACAACGTTTTTCACTCATTTTCATTCTGACAGAATACGACCCAATAAACATTCTAACAGAAATGAGAATAATAATAATCAGTATATAATAACCTCATAGGAGATTTAATTAGTGAGAATGTGTGTTAATGACAATAGTTATGTAAGATTGAATGTATTCGCATTTCTAAACAACTTATTCTCTTAATAATTCTCATAGCATACGATATCTGCACCATAATTAATTAGAATACAATAACTTAAGCATATATATATATATATATATATATATATATATATATATATATATATATATATATATATATATATATATACACACACACGGTTAGGTTCATGTTAGACGGCCTAATTTTGTGAGATCGTGAGACACAATCATAGCCACTCATTTAGTAGATAAAACAAAAACATTTTTAAAATTCAAAATAATTGAAAATTTTCGAATTTTTTTTTCCAATATTATTTTCGGAATATATATTTTCCGAAAAAAATAAATAAATAAATACAAAAAAATACATTTTTTACATATTTTAGTAGAATATTTAGAATATTCTCAAAATCATATTAGAAATGTACAGTGTAATATTCTATTAGAATATTTCACGTATTTAAAAAAAACAATAATTTTTTTTAGGTAAATACAGTTCCAAAAATAATAATTAAAAAAAAGAAATTTTTAGATTTTTCATTTTATTTTGCATTTTAAAATTATTTTTAGATTTGATCTTACGGTCTCACAAAATTAGCATGGTCTCAAATAAACTTGAACATATATTTATATATATATATATATATATATATATATATATATATATATATATATAAGGTGATGCGACGCTCGTGTTTCTAGGCTAGACATTAATGATGATGTAATAGTTTAGGTTAACCTTTGTAACCCGTCTTGAAATAATAAAGATGTATTATTTGAGTATTATGTGTTTTGTGCTTAATTTTGTGACTTAAATGAATTAAGGATGAAAATAAGTGTCAAAATGAAATGTTAGATAAACCCGATATCTATGAAGGATGTGGTAGTGGTCGTGGTAAGGTTTACGAATATAAAAACAATCTGAAATCTGAGTCATAACGAAGAAGTTAAACCGAGAGCATGCATAAAAAGAACGTCCAAATATGACTTCGTATGAGGAATTTATGATTTTTCTAAGTTTCGACTTAGCAATATACAACCCAAATCTCGAAATTGAGATCGAGTGATATTTGGCCGAAACAATCTAAACGAGAATAGAAGATCTCATCGTTAATAGTCCAACGGTAAAAAGACAGACAAAAACGAACGTCGGATGAAGACGTTATGATTTTATAACGGAGTTTTCCTGTCCCGGCCTACTAAAAATAAGATAATAAAAATAAAGTCAAAATTTGCCGATGGAGTCTAAACAAACGTTGTAGAGTATAGTCTCACCTACGCGTGGATATAAAGAACGTCGAAAACGGAGCTCGTATGCGAAAGTTATGCAATTTTGAAGTTTGCTATGTCGGTGTATGCTAAGCGTAATGGAGTACGCCCAACGTACCCGTATGCATGAACTGAAATGGGCCATGTTGACCTGACCCAATACTCGAGTGCATGAGTCCGTAAGCAATGACGCATTCGGTTTGATCCGAAGAGTACACCCAACGTAACCGAAGTATACCCAGCGTACTGCTTGTAGAGGCATTACGCCCAACGTAATCAAGATTTACGCCCAACATAAATCGAGGTTTCAGCCCCTATAAATAGAATTTGTGGGCTGCCGAATTTGGTTACTCATTTCTTTCTCTCTCTCCTGTTTTACCTCGTTTTACGTGAAAGCTTTAGCCCCGAAGCTCCGGTATCAATCCCGAGACTCGAAGCAAGTCCCGAAGCCCCGAGGATCCCAAGAAGTAAGTATTCGAGCCGAAACTCTGCCCGCGTAAAGACCGGTTTTGGAGAAAATGTCCCGGTTTTATCGTAATAGATTATTTTAAGAGACGAGGTGTTGTCTGATCTTCGTCTTATCAAGTGAGTGTGTAGTTACTTTCTTCTAACATATAAATACGAAGTATTCTCTATAAAATACGTGTTGTGTATATATGTTATGTGTTATTTGAAAATGAGTATTGATTGGATGTTTTATACATGTGTTATGTTGTGTGTGTGTGTGTGTGTATATATATATATATATATATATATATATATATATATATATATATATTATCTACAAAGATGTTGGGTAGAACATGGGTAGATAGTGGGTGTGTGATGAAATAAAATGATGAGAGACCTCGATGTTGATGTTGTTAATCTAGTAATTTAGCGGAGTATGGATGACGACCACAGACTCTTTCTAAACAGTCATGTGGAACCCTGGCAGGTTCATAACGTGTAGGTGTTGTGGACGATGTGTTCACCGGTGTACTCTATCCCCCTCATGGTTTCCTAAGGACATTTATTGTTGAGGAAACCCCTTGGCAGTAGTGTCCATCCCGATGAAAATCCTAGATTAGGTCCCTGGTAATAGATGTTGTTTTAGGGACGTAAAGCGAGGATAACGGGAATGGGTAATCGGGTTATTGTTGGTTGGTGAAATTAAATATAATTATTTATTGTGGGTTGAAAACCCTATATGCTCACCAGGCTCTCAAGCCTGACCCACTCAGTTTCTTTGTATTACAGGTAGTGGCGTGATAGCATAAGTTGGGGAACTTGTGAAGATATTTTTGTTATAGACCAGTAGTTTTATATAACTATGTAAGGTCTATGTTTTATTGTTTATGCTTTTGTGTCTGTATCAAAACATGACATCCCAAGTTTTGATATATAATGAAAATACATTTCTTTAAGAAATGCTTTGATAAATCTTATTTTATCATGTAGTGTTTTGGGGGCAAATTCCGCAACTCTTTTTAAATCGATGGATTTACACTGAAATTATTTTAAAAGCATAAATGAAACCGGTCTTTTATGGCCGTGATTTTGGGGATGTCACAGTTGGTATCAGAGCATTAGTTTAAGAGAACTAGGAAATTGTAGGATTTCTAGATTTAAACTTAGAATGCTAAGTGAAGATTTTGAGATGAGTGTTTGTTATATTTTCGACATGAGCACAATTTTATTTTAGGAAAGTTTCCTAAAATGCTTTTATGTGATATATGTTATATGTTTGCCATATATTATACTATTTGTTCGGATCTATGGTTTGTTGCCAACCGGATTCGGAAACCTCATGTGTTTAGGATTCTAAGCGTAGGATTACGGTATTAGAACTAGCATGTAAATGTTTAGGAGTGATAAGGATGATTTAATTATCTATCATGGATGAGGATCTAATTTCACCTTATTCGGTGTGTAGACCAAAATAGTAAGAACCAGAAGTGGCATTGGAAGCGCAGATGAAAACAGGAATCAACCACCTGTGATTGAGCGAGTACCTGTTGTAGCAGCAACACCTGAGCCAATGACAATGACTGGGGTACAAGCGATGATCCAAATGATGTTGGATCGTCAAATGGAAGAAACTAGGCGTCTGCTCCAGCAGAATTGCGAAGAATCTTCAACGCCAATTGAACATCCCGAATTGAATGAAGGGCATTCGGAAGGAGGAAACTCCAGTGGGACTATTGGTCAAGCCAACCCACCGATTGTTAGGCAAGTCAACCAGGATGGAGGAAATGATGGGCGTGGGTGCAAGTACAAGGATTTCATGGCATCTAAGCCACCATGTCTATCTGGAAGCCCGACGCCGGTGGAAGTTATAAAATGGATCACCAAAATGGAGACAATGTTCGAGAGTTGCGAATGCAACAACAGACAGAAGACCGCTCTTGCGATCCCTCTGTTAAAATCTGGCGTGTTGAGTTGGTGGAAGCTATTAGCTGACTCGATGCCCATGGGAGAAGCAAGTAAGATGTCTTAGGAAGACTTTGTGGTGCAACTCAAATTGCAATACTGCTCCGAGCAGGACCTTCTGGAAATCAATAATGAGTTTCAGAATTTGAAGAAGGGAAAATTGAGCGTTACTGAATACGCTACAAGTTTCATAGAAAAGATGAAGCTTATCCCATACCTAGTTCTAACAGAACTCTTAAAGATCAACAAGTTTGCCCTCGGACTACCAACGGACTATGGTCCAATGGTTATGCAAGCAATCACATTAAAGCTGTCATCTGGGCTGCTAGAAATGTTGAGACCCAGATCAGGGAGAAAGGTCTGGAGAGGTCAGAGGTTGGTGAGAAGAGGAATTTCGACAGACCCTTAGGGTCCAGCAAAAAGGGTAAATTCTCAAAGTCTAGTTCAAGAGGAGGTGGAGGAGGCGAAGCAAAATGGTGCTACAAATGCAAGAAGAAGCATCTTGGGAAATGTGGCAAGGAAACCACATGCTTCAAATGTGGAAAGCCAGGCACTATGCCAATGAATGCACCCTTACCAAGAAAGTCTGCTATGGGTGTGGTGAGGAAGGGCACATCTTGAGGGAATGTCCGAAGAAGAAGGAGGCAACAAAGCCCAATATTCCACCAAAGCCGAAGGCGAGAGCCTTCTAGATGACACTGGAAGCTTCTAAAGATGAAGTTGATGTTGCTTCAAGTACCTTCCTCGTAAATAAATTGCCTGCCCAAATTTTATTTTATTTTGGAGCCAACTACTCCTTTATTTCGCATTAATTTGGTAGAAAACTAGCTTTGCCCATCGATAGACTAGATAATGCTTTATTAGTCAAAGTTGCTAGTGGCAAGTTTATACCTGTTAGCCATCATATGAAAAACATCTTAATTGACTTGAATGGGAATAAGTTCCACGAGGAATTATTGCCTATTGAGCTAAATGGTTTCGACATCGTGTTTGGGATGGATTGGCTTAGCGCTAATGATGCCGAAATACTGTGCAAGAAGAAGATTGTAAAAGTAAACCCGCCAGGGAAAGAGTCATTTATGGTGTATGGGGACAATCACAGAGTAAATTCTAGAATCATTTCTCTAATGAAAGCCAGAAAGTGTTTGGCCAAAGGATGTACATCATATTTGGCATTCGTGATCGATGCTAAGAAGGAGAAAAGGGGGATGCAGAGCATTCCTGTGGTGTGTGATTATCCGAAAGTATTTCCCGAAGATCTTCCCGGATTACCACCTAATCGACAAGTAGAATTATGTATCGATTTGTTACCAGGGACGACACCAATAACAAAAGCACCTTACCGATTAGCACCGACGGAGATGAAGGAGCTGATGATGCAACTTCAAAGGTTATTGGACAAAGGTTTCTTAAGACCTGGTTCATCACCCTAGGGAGCTCCGGTGTTATTTGTGAAAATAAAGATGGGAGTATGAGAATGTGCATCGATTATAGAGAGCTGAACAAGACAACAATAAATAATAGATATTCATTGCCGAGGATTGATGACATGTTCGATCAACTACAAGGTTCAAGTTATTTTTCAAAGATCGACCTCAGGTCAGAATATCATCAGCTGAAGGTGAGAGAGCAGGATATCGAGAAGACTGCATTCAGAACACGATATGGACACTACGAGTTTTTGGTTATGTCGTTTGGACTAACCAATGCTCTAGCAATATTCATGGATTTAATAAACAAAGTTTGTAATCCGTTCCTTGATAAATCTGTGATAGTGTTCATAGATGAAATTCTAATTTACTCAAAAAGCCAAGAGGAGCACGACAGACACTTGCGAGAAGTGTTGGAAGTCTTAAAGAAGGAAAAAGTTGTCGTACGTCGTCTTGTTGGCTTGAGGCTGGGGAAAAGCAATTTATGGGACCCGAGATAGTCCATCAAACTGCTGAAAAGTTAAAAATAATTAGGGAGAGAATGTTAGCAGCTCAGGATCGTCAAAAGAGCTATGCTGACAACAAGCGAAGACCGATTTTTGAAGTTGGAGATTCGGCTTTGCTTAAAGTCTCTTCGTGGAAGGTACTTATAAGATTTGGTAAAAGGGGAAAGTTGAGTCCAAGGTTTATTCGACCGTTTAAATTTCTTTAGAGGATTGGGAACCAAGCTTACAAGTTAGAATTACCCGAAGAACTGAATGGAATTCATAACACTTTCCATGGGTGTTATTTGAGGAAGTTCAAGGGAGAAGTTCCTGATATAATTCCAATTTTAGAATTAAGAATTGATGAGAACAAAAGGTTGATTGAAGATTCAGAGGCAATTATTGCCCAAAAGACTAAGAATTTGCGATGCAAGATGGTCGAATTAGTGCTTGTCCGATGGAAACATGCGAATGGGCCATATCTCACTTGGGAGACGGAGGGTGACATGATGAGTCGCTATCTGCATTTGTTTGTTGATGTGTGATTCTAGGGACGAAATTATCCTAAGGTGGAGAGAATTTTCACCCCCGTGTTTCTAGGCTAGGCATTAATGATGATGTAATAGTCTAGGTTAACCTTTGCAACCCGTCTTGAAATAATAAAGATGTATTATTTGAGTATTATGTGTTTTGTGCTTAATTGTATGACTTAAATGAATTAAGGATAAAAATAAGTGTCAAAATGAAATGTTAGATAAACCCGATATCTATGAAGGATGTGGTAGTGGTCGTGGCAAGGTTTCCGAATATATAAAGAATGCCAAAATCCGAGTTATAACGAAGAAATTATGACCTGTTGAAGTTTCGCGACAAAACCGGCACGACACTTTATGACGTAAAATACGAATTTAAGATAGGGGGATATTTAGCCTTAGTGATCTAAATGAAAGTCGTAGAATACGTTAAACCGAGAGTGTGCATAAAAAGAACATCCAAATCTAATTTCATATGAGGAAGTTATGATTTTTCTATGTTTTGACTTAGCGGTATACAACCCAAATCTCAAAATTGAGATCGAGTGATATTTGGCCAAAACAATCTAAACGAGAATCGAAGATCTCGTCGTTAGTAGTCCAACGGTAAAAAGACAGACGAAAACAAACGTCGGATGAAGAAGTTATGATTTTATAATCGAGTTTTCCTGTCCCGACCTACTAAAAATAAGATAATAAAAATAAAGTCAAAACTAGCCGACGGAGTCTAAACGAACGTTGTAGAGTATAGTCTCACCTACGCGTGGATATAAAGAACGTCGAAAACGGAGCTTGTATGCGAAAGTTACGCAATTTTGAAGTTTGGTATGTCGGTGTACGCTAAGTGTAATGGAGTACGCCCAGCGTACCCGTATGCATGAACTGAAATGTGCCACGTCGACCCGACACAATACTCGAGTGCATGAGTCCGTAAGCCATGACACATTCGGTCTGATCCGAAGAGTAAGCCAACGTAACCAAAGTAAGCCCAACGTACTGCTTGTAGAGGCATTACGCCGAGCGTAATCAGGATTTACGCCCAATGTAAATCGGGGTTTCAGCCCCTATAAATAGAACTCGTGGGCTGTAGAATTTGGTTGCTCATTTCTTTCTCTCTCTCTCTCTCTCTCTCTCTCCCATTTTACCTCGTTTTATGTGCAAGCTTTACCCCTGAAGCCCCGGTATCAATCCCGAGACCTGAAGCAAGTCCCGAAGCCCCGACGATCCCGAGAAGTAAAGTTTTCGAGCCGAAAATCTTCCCGCATAAAGCTCGGTTTTGGAGAAAACATCCCGATTTTATCATAAAATATTATTTTAAGAGACGAGGTGTTGTCCGATCATTGTATTATTAAGTGAGTATGTAGTTACTTTCTTCTAACACATAAATACGAAGTATTCTCTATAAAATACGTGTTGTGTGTATCTATGTTATGTGTCAATTGAAAATGAGTATTGATTGGATGTTTTATACATGTGTTATGTTGTGTGTGTGTGTGTATATATATATATATATATATATACACACACACACAAAGATGTTGGGTAGAACATGGGTAGATAGTGGATGTGTGATGAAATAAAATAATGAGAGGCCTCGATGTTGATGTTGTTAATCTAGTCATCTAGCGGAGTATGGATGATAGCCATCAACTCTTTCTAGACAGTCCTGTGGAACGCTGGCAGGTTCATAACCTGTAGGTGTTGTGGACGATGTGTTCACCGGTGTACTCTATCCCTCTCATGGTTGCCTTAGGACATTCATTGCTGAGGAAACCCCTTGGCAGTAGTGTCCATCCCGATTAAAATCCTAGATTAGGTCCCTGGTAATAGATGTTGTTTTATGGACGTAAAGCGAGGATAACGGGAATGGGTAATCGGGTTAATTTTGGTTGGTGAAATTAAATATAATTATTTATTGTGGGTTGAAAACCCTATATGCTCACCAGACTCCCAAGCCTGACCCACTCAGTTTCTTTGTATTACAGGTAGTGGTGCGAGAACATAAGTTGTGGAACTTGTGAAGATATTTTTGTTATAGACCAGTAGTTGTATATAACTATGTAAGGTCTATGTTTTATTGTTTACGCTTTTGTGTCTGTATCGGAACATGACATCCCGAGTTTTGATATATAATGAAATTACATTTCTTTAAGAAATGCTTTGATAAATCTTATTTTATCATGTAATGTTTTCTGGACAAATTCCGCAACTCTTTTTAAATCAATGGAATTACCCTGAAATTATTTTAAAAGCATAAATGAAACCGGTCTTTTCTGGACGTGATTTTGGGGATGTCACAGGTGAGGTTCAAAAGAGAACCATAATTAACAAGGAACCAAGGAACCAATTGTGAGTGTCGGAAATTAAAATGATCAACGGCCAAGGAAATAGATGTACACTTGTACATCTATTGCATATATACCAAATTATACCAAACAATTCACCCCCTTACCAAAAAAACTCGCTTCTATTTTTTTCGTTTAAAACTTTTTTAGGCCACATTTTTTATCGAAAAAAAAACGAATATACCGTTGTCTTCGATTTTTCGTTCTCTTTCCATAGAGATATATGTTGATATATAAAAAACGATTTTTTTTTTCAAAAAAAAAAACTCATTTCATTTTGTTAGTTTTTTCAATATTTAAGTTTATTTTTATTAAAAAAAGTTATTATACCAAAAGTATTAATTTTTTGTACTCTATTAATAAACACCAACATTGACTAAAAAAACCTCGATCAATGTAGATTCACACTGTGAATCTAAACTGTAAATATTTCAATTTTTAACATTCACAATGTGAAAAAGCCCGATCATTTTAGATTTATGATCTGAACCTGACTTATTACGATGCACACTGCAAATCTGAACAAAAATATCGATTTTTTTAAAACTTCAATATGAGTCTATGTTTAAAGAGTACCAAAAAATATGAATTTTGATATATTTATTATTATTTTCTATAAAAAAAATAGACCTACTTTTCAACAAACAAAGAAAATGAAGTGAGTTTTTTGAAAAAAAAATCCTTTTTATATATTAATAAGGATCTCTATGGAAAGATGACGAAAAATCACGAACAATGGTATATATGGTTTTTTTAATGAAAAACATGGCCTAAAAAAACTAAACTAAAAACAAATGTTTTGTTATAATCCGGTGCATGTGCGTCCATTGTAAAAGTGTATAACCCTTCCTTTTGTCGTTGATCGCTATAAATTTCGACGCTTTGGATTTGTTCCTGGTTTCATTTATTAATAATGGTTATCTGTTGAACTTTTCTATATATATATATATATATATATATATATATATATATATATATATATATATATATATATATATATATATAAATATATATATATATATATATATATATATATATATATATATATATATATATTTAACGCCTGTGTTTCTGGGCTAGTCATTAATGTTGATATAATAGTCTATGTTAACCTTTGTAACCCGTTTTGAGATAATAGAAGTGTATTATGTGTTTTGTGCTTAATTGTGTGTCTTAATGTAATTAAGAATAAAAATAAGCGTCAAAATAAAATGTTAGATATAGCTGATATCTATGTATAATGTTGTAGTAGTTGAAACGAGGTTTCCGAATATATAAAGAATACCAAAATCCGAGTTATAACGAAGAAGTTATGACCTGTCGAAGTTTTGCGACAGAACCGACAACGCTGAATAACGTAAAAAGTGAAATTTACGTTAGAGCGATATTTAGCCTTAGGGATCTAAACGAATGTCGTAGAATACGTTAAACCGAGAGCGTGCATAAAGAGAACGCCCAAATCTGCCTTCGTATGAGGAAGTTATGATTTTCTGAAGTTTCGACTTAGCAGTATGCAGCCCGAATACTCGATTCGAGATCAAGTGATTGTTGGTCTAAACAATCTAAACGAGAATCGAAGATCTCGTTGATAGCAGTGCATTGGTGAAAAGACAGACGAAAACGGACGTCGGATGAAGAAGTTATGAATTTATAACGGAGTTTTCATGTCCCGGCCTACTAAAAATAAATAATAAAAACAAATCAAAATTAGCTGACGGAGTCTAAACGAAAGTTGTAGAGCGTAGTCTCACCTACGCGTGAATATAAAGAACGTCGAAAACGGAGTTCGTATGAAGAATATATGAATTTTCAAAGTTTATTAAATAATTAAAAAATAAAATTTAATTATTAAATCCGACATTATCCGAAGTGGAGTCACCGGACTTATCCGGGTTACGCCCAACGTACAGCGAAGCATGACGCGCCTCACACTCAAATTCTTCGGATACGTAAGCAGTGACGATTTCGAAGGCGTACGCCCCGCGTAAAGCAGTACGCCCAGCGTACTGCGAGGCCTCAACCTCCTATAAAAGGGCATGCGAGGGCAGCCTAATTCTTTTGCCAAATTCTTACTTTCTCTCTAGCTTTTGCCTCGATTTGCGTGCGATTTATACCCCGAATCTCGGGTATTATTCCCGAGCCTCGAATCAAGTTCCGAAGCCCCGAAGATCCCGAGAAGTGAGATTCTTGAGCCGAAGCTCTGCCCGCGAGAAGCCCGGTTTTTGTGAAGATCTTCCAAATCTGCCGAAGAATACTGCTTCTACAAGTCGTAGTGTTGTCCGGTCATCTTCTGATCAAGTGAGTGTGTACTTACTTTCTTTTAACGCATAACTATGAAGTATTTTATACGAAATACGTGTTATGTGTATATTTTGTTGTTATATGTGTGAATGTATATTCACTTTCTTCTATCTCATAGATCCGATTTATTCTCTATGAAATACGTGTTATGTGGATATGCCTCATTTGTTATGTGGAATATGTATTGAATGAGAATGTTATACAAGTTTTAAACTATGTATAAAAATATATATTTTTATCTACTAATATGTTGGGTAGAACATGGGTAGATAGTTGATGTGTGTTAAACAGATGAGAGGCCTCGATGTTGTCGTTGTTGATCTAGTTATTCAGTGGAGTATGGATAACGACCACAAACTCTTTCTAGACAGTCATGTGGTACGCTTGCAGGTTCATAACCTGTAGGTGTTGTGAACGATGTGTTCATCGGTGTACTCTATCCCCCTCATGGTTGCCTTTAGGATATCTATTGTTAAGGAAACCCCTTAGCAGTAATGTCCGTCGCGGTGAAAATCCTAGATTAGGTCCCTTGAGATAGATGTTGTTTTAGGGACATAAAGTAAGGATAACGGGAATGGGTAATCGGGTTATTGTTCGTTGGTGAAATTAAATATAATTATTTATTGTGGGTTGAAAACCCTATATGCTCACCAGGCTCCCAAGCCTGACCCACTCAGTTTTATTTGTATTACACGAAGTGGCGCAAGGGCATAAGATAGATGAATCATCGAGTTGTTTTGTTTACAAGCCTGTATATGTATATATTTGTTGAATGACTTGTAATGTTATCGTTTATGCTTTATGGTCTGTATCGGAACATGACATCCCGAGTTTTGATTATATAGTGAAAATGCATCTCTTGATGAAATGCTTTGATAAATATTATTTTATCATATTTTGTTTTGGGAACAATTCCGCAACTCTTTTAAATCAAAAGGATTTACTCTGAAATTATTTTAAAAAGCATAAATGAAATCGGTCTTTTCTGGCCATGATTTTAGGTATGTCACAGTTGGTATCAGAGCATTAGTTTAAGCGAACTAGGAATTTGTAGGATTTCTAGACTTAAACTTAGAATGCTAAGTGGAGATTGTGAGATGTGTGTCTGTTATAATATAGACACGAGCAGTAGTTCATTTTAGGAAAGTTGCCTAAAATGCTTTTATGTGCTAAATGTTATATGTTGCCATATATGATAATGTTTGTTCGGATCTATGGTCTGTCGCCGACCGGATCTGGAAACCTTACGTGTGTAGGATTCTTAGCGTACGACGACGGTATTAGAACTAGCATGTAAACGTTTCGGAGTGATAATGATGATTTGAATATCTATCATGGATGAGGATCTAATTTAACCTTATTCGGTGTATAGATCAAAAATGGTAAGAACCAGAAGTGGCGTTGGAAACGCGGATGAAACCAGGAATCAACCACCAGTGATTGAGCAAGCACCTGTTGTAGCAGCAGCACCAGAACCAATAACGATGGCTGGGGTGCAAGCCATGATTCGGGCTATGTTAGCCGAACAAAGGGATGAGATGCGACAGATGTTGCATGATAATAGGGACGAACATATCATACCTATTGAGGAACCCAAATTGATTCCCGAGCAATCGGAGGAAGGGAACCATAGTCGCATGGTGAGTGAAGTTGGGACTCAAGGAGAACGAAGGAACGATCCCGAAAGGAGAAACAACAAGGATGGGTGAATGTACAAGAACTTCTTGGGTGCCAAGCCGCCAAGTCTTTCTGGAAGCCCGAAGCCTGTTGAGATTATGGATTGAATCTCCGAAATGGAGATGGTATTTGAAAGTTGCGACTGTAACAACAAACAGAAGAATGTCTTTGCAGTTAGACAACTGAAGGCTAGAGTCTTGAGTTGGTGGAAGTTGATGGCAGATACTATGCCACGAGGAGAAGCCCTGAAAATGTCATAGGAGGAGTTCTTGGAACAATTAAGGGTGCAGTATTGTTCATAGATAAATCCGATTGATCTGAACAATGAGTTCCAAAACTTAAAGAAGGGGAGGATGAGGATAGATGACTATGCTACTGCATTCACTGAGAAAATGAAGTTATTTCCGTACCTAGTGCCAACAGAACTCTCCAAGATTGAGAGGTTCGTTAATGGACTGCCTGCCGACTTTGGCCCGACAGTCAAGATGGCAAACACTCTCAAAACAGTTGTTCGAGCAGCTAAGAATGTGGAGGCCCAGCAGAAGCAAAATGGTCTGGAAAGGATAGAGGTTGGTGAAAAGAGGAAATTCGATGGACCTTTAGGGTCCAACAAGAAAAACAAGTTCTCAAAGTCTAGGTCGAGAGGAGGAGGAGGCGAAGCGAAATGGTGCGAAAAATGTAAGAAGAAGCATCATGGAAAATGTGAGGTAGTGGCCAGATGTTTTAAATGTGGAAAGCCAGGGCACTATGCCAATGAATGCACCCTCACTAAGAAGTTTTGTTATGGTTGTGGTGAGGAGGGACACCTGTCGAAGGACTGCTCGAAGAAGAAGGAGGCAGCTAGACCCAACATTTCGGCAAAACCGAAGGCGAGAGCATTCCAGATGACACTGGAAGCTGCTAAAGATGAAGATGATGTCGCTTCAGGTACCTTTCTTGTAAACACATTGCCTGCCCAAATTTTATTTGATTCTGGAGCCAACTACTCCTTTATTTCGCATGAATTTGGTAGGAAACTAGCTTTGCCAGTTGATAGACTAGATAATGCCTTATTAGTCGAGGTTGCTAGTGGCAAGTTTGTACCTGTTAGCCATCGTATGAAAAACATCTTAATTGACTTAAATGGGAATAATTTCCACGAGGAATTATTGCCTATAGAACTTAATGGTTTTGACATCGTGTTGGGAATGGATTGGCTTAGTGCCAATGACGTCGAGATATTGTGCAAGAAGAAGATTGTAAAGGTAAACCCGCCAGGGAAAGAGTCGTTTACAGTGTATGGAGATAAACGCAGAGTAAATTCTGGAATCATTTCATTAATGAAAGCCAGAAAGTGTTTGGCCAAAGGATGTACATCGTATCTGGCATTTGTGATAGATACTAAGAAGGAGAAAAAGGTGATGCAGAGCGTTCCTGTCGTATGTGAGTATCCGGGAGTATTTCCTAAAGATCTTACCGGATTACCGCCTGGTAGACAAGTGGAGTTTAGAATAGACTTGTTACCAGGGACAACGCCAATAGCAAAAGCACCTTACCGATTAGCACCGATGGAGATGAAGGAGCTGATGATGCAACTTTAGAAGTTATTGGACAAAGGTTTCATTAGACCTAGTTCATCGACCTGGGGAGCTCCGGTGTTATTCATAAAGAAGAAAGACGGGAGCTGAATAAAGCAACAATAAAGAATAGATATCCATTGCCGAGGATTGATGACCTGTTCGATCAACTTCAAGGTTCGAGCTATTTCTCGAAGATCGATCTTAGGTCAGGATATCATCAGCTAAAAGTAAGAGAGCAAGATATCGAGAAGACTGCATTTAGAACTATATATGGACACTACGAGTTCTTAGTTATGTCGTTTGGACTAACCAATGCTCTATCAGCATTCATGGATTTAATGAATCGGGTTTGTAATCCATTCCTTGATAAATTTGTGATAGTGCTCATAGATGACATTCTAATTTACTCGAACAGCCAAGAGGAGCATGGTAGACACTTGCGAGAAGTGTTAGAAGTTTTGAAGAAGGAGAAGCTGTATGCAAAGTTCTCCAAATGTGATTTTTGGATTCGAGAAGTCCAATTTTTGGGTCACGTGGTCAACCAAGAAGGGATAATGGTTGATCCAGCGAAGATCGAAGCTGTGATGAAGTGGGAACAACCGAAAAGTCCCACGGAGATCCAAAGCTTTTTAGGATTAGCCGGATATTACCGAAGGTTTATCCAAGGCTTTTCTTCGATCACTAGTCCATTGACAACTTTGACCCACAAAGGAGCTACATATGCTTAGAGTGATAAGCATAAAGAAGCATTCGAGAAGCTAAAGAAGAAACTATGTGAGGCACCGATACTTTCTCTATCCGATGGAGTTCAAGACTTCGCTGTTTATAGCGATGCGTCTGGGGTTGGATTGGGTTCTGTTTTGACCCAAATAGATAAGGTGATCGCATATGCGTCTCGACAATTGAAAGAGCATGAAAAGAACTACCCGACTCATGATTTGGAGTTGGCAGCGGTAGTTTTCGCTCTGAAGATAGGGAGGCATTACCTCTATGGCACGAAGTGCAAACTTTTCACTTATCATAAGAGTCTCCAATATCTCTTTAATCAGAAAGAATTGAATATGAGGTACTTTACCACCCCGGTAAAGCAAATGTTGTTGCTGATGCTTTCAGTCGGAAAGTCAATCTTGAAAGGAAAAGGCCAAGAGCGTTGAGAATAGAAGTTGTCTCGACAATTGTGGAGAGTAAAAAGAAAGCTCAAGAGGAAGCTTCTGAGAAGAATGACCGAAAGGAGGAACGTTTGGGCAAAAAGTTGGTTTTCGGTATAAACAGTTATGGACTGAAGGTGTTCCAAGATCGGATTTGGATACCTAAGACAGGAGGAGTCAGAGTTCTTCTGATGGAAGAAGCTCACAATACCATGTACTCAATTCATCCTGGTAGCACTAAAATGTATAGGGACCTAAAACCCTATTACTGGTGGCCGACGATGAAGCTTGATGTTGCAAAGTATGTGGCCGAGTGTGTGACTTGTGCGAGAGTCAAGACACAACATCAGAATATGGGAGTTTAGAACCTTTACATGTGCCTATGGGTAAATGGGAAGACATCGCTATGGATTTTGTCACTAAAATACCCAGAACAAAGAATAGCCACGACATGATTTGGGTGGTCGTTGATCGATTCACTAAGGGTGCGCATTTCATAGCAGCCAAGGAGAAATGGTCTATGGATAAGCTTGCGAATTCTTATGTGAGGGAAATTATGAGGCTTCACAGTGTTCCGTTAACGATTGTGTCAGATCGTGACAGCTGTTTCACCTCGCGATTTTGGAAAAGTCTACAAGAGGAATTGGGTACCAAGTTGTGTTTAAGTACAGCTTACCATCCACGGACTGATGGTCAAAGCGAACGGACGATACAAATACTTGAAGATATGCTTAGAGCATGTACCCTGGAATTCCAAGGTAAGTGGGATGAACATTTACCTTTGGTAGAATTTTCCTACAATAATAGTTTCCACTCGAGCATTAAGATGGCACCTTATCAAGCTTTGTATGGACAAAAGTGTCGTACGCCGTCTTGTTGGCTTGAGGTTGGGGAAAAGCAGTTTATGGGACCGGAGATAGTCCATCAAACTGCTGAAAAGTTGAAAATAATTAGGGAAAGAATGTTACCAGCTCAGGATCGCCAAAAGAGCTATGCTGACAACAAGCGAAGACCGATGACTTTTGAAGTTGGAGATTCGGTTTTGCTTAAAGTCTCGCCGTGGAAGGGACTTATAAGATTTGGTAAAAGGGGAAAATTAATTCCAAGGTTTATTGGACTGTTTAAAGTTCTTCAGAGGATTGGGAACCAAGCTTACAAGCTCGAACTACTAAGAAGAACTGAATGGAATTAATAACACTTTCCATGTGTGTTATTTGAGGAATTTCACGGGAGAAGTTCCCGACATGATTCCACTTTCGGAGTTGAGAATCGATGAGAACAAAAGGTTGATTGAAGAACCAGAGGCAATCGTTGACTGAAAGACTAAGAAGTTACGACACAAGATGGTGAAGTTAGTGCTTGTCCTATGCAAACACACGAATGGGCCGAATCTCACCTGGGAGACGGAGAGTGACATGATGGGTCGTTATCCGCATTTGTTTGTTGATGTGTGATTCAGGGGACGGAATCATTGTAAGGTAGAGAGAATCGTAGTGCCTGTGTTTCTGGGCTTGTCATTAATGTTGATATAGTAGTCTAGGTTAACCTTTGTAGCCCGTTTTGAGATAATAGAAGTGTATTATGTGTTTTGTGCTTAATTGTGTGTCTTAATGTAATTAAGAATAACAATAAGCGTCAAAATAAAATGTTAGATAAAGCTGATATCTATGTATAATTTTGTAGTAGTTGAAACGAGGTTTCCGAATATATAAAGAATGCCAAAATCCGAGTTATAACGAAGAAGTTTTGACCTGTCGAAGTTTCGCGACAGAACCGGCAACGCTGAATGACGTAAAAAGTGAAATTTACGTTAGAGCGATATTTAGCCTTAGGGATCTAAATGAATGTCGTAGAGTTCATTAAACCGAGAGCGTGCATAAAGAGAACGCCCAAATCTGACTTCGTATGAGGAAGTTATGATTTTCTGAAGTTTCGACTTAGCAGTATGCAGCCCGAATACTCGATTCGAGATCAAGTGATTGTTGGTCTAAACAATCTAAACGAGAATCGAAGATCTCATTGATAGTAGTGCATTGGTGAAAAGACAGACGAAAACGAACGTCGGATAAAGAAGTTATGATTTATAACGGAGTTTTCATGTCCCGGCCTACTAAAAAAAATAATAAAAACAAATTAAAATTAGCCGACGGAGTCTAAACGAAAATTGTAGAGCGTAGTCTCACCTACGCGTGGATATAAAGAACGTCGAAAATGGAGTTTGTATGAAAAATATATGAATTTTCGAAGTTTATTAAATAAATAAAATTTAAATTTAATTATTAAATCCGACATTATCCGAAGTGGAGTCACCGGACTTATCCGGGTTACGCCCAACGTAGGGCTGTACGCCCAGCGTACAGCGAAGCATGACGCGCCTCACACTCAAATTCGTCGGATACGTAAGCAGTGACGATTTCGGAGGCGTACGCCCCGCGTAAAGCAGTACGCCCAGCGTACTGCAAGGCCTCAGCCTCCTATAAAAGGGCATGCGAGGGCAGCCTAATTCTTTTGCCAAATTCTTACTTTCTCTCTAGCTTTTGCCTCGATTTGCGTGCGAATTATACCCCAAAGCCCTGGTATTATTCCCGATCCCTGAATCAAGTTCCGAAGCCCTGAAGATCCCCAGAAGAGAGATTCCCGAGCCGAAGCTCTGCCCGCGAGAAGCCCGGTTTTTGTGAAGATCTTCCAGATCTGCCAAAGAATACTGCATCTACAAGTCGTAGTGCTGTCCGGTCATCTTCTGATCAAGTGAGTGTGTTGTTACTCTCTTCTAACACATAACTATGAAGTATTTTATACGAAATACGTGTTATGTGTATATTTTGTTGTTATATGTGTGAATATATATTCACTTTCTTCTATCTCATAGATCCGATTTATTCTCTATGAAATACGTGTTATGTGGATGTGCCTCATCTGTTATGTGGAATATGTATTGAATGAGAATGCTATACAGGTTTTAAACTATGTATAAAAATATATATTTTTATCTACTAATATGTTGGGTAGAACATGGGTAGATAGTTGATGTGTGTTAAACAGATGAGAGGCCTCGATGTTGTCGTTGTTGATCTAGTTATTCAGCGGAGTATGGATAACGACCACATACTCTTTCTAGACAGTCATGTGGAACGCTTGCAGGTTCATAACCTGTAGGTGTTGTGAACGATGTGTTCATCGGTGTACTCTATCCCCCTCATGGTTGCCTTTAGGATATCTATTGTTAAGGAAACCCCTTAGCAGTAATGTCCGTCGCGGTGAAAATCCTAGATTAGGTCCCTTGAGATAGATGTTGTTTTAGGGACATAAAGTAAGGATAACGGGAATGGGTAATCGGGTTATTGTTCGTTGGTGAAATTAAATATAATTATTTATTGTGGGTTGAAAACCCTATATGCTCACCAGGCTCCCAAGCCTGACCCACTCAGTTTTATTTGTATTACACGAAGTGGCGCAAGGGCATAAGATGGATGAATCATCGAGTTGTTTTGTTTACAAGCCTGTATATGTATATATTTGTTGAATGACTTGTAATGTTATCGTTTATGCTTTATGGTCTGTATCCGAACATGACATCCCGAGTTTTGATTATATAATGAAAATGCATCTCTTCATGAAGTGCTTTGATAAATATTATTTTATCATATTTAGTTTTGGGAACAAATTCCGCAACTCTTTTAAATCAAAAGGATTTACTCTGAAATTATTTTAAATAGCATAAATGAAATCAGTCTTTTCTGGCCGTGATTTTGGGGATGTCACAGTTGGTATCAGAGCATTAGTTTAAGCGAACTAGGAATTTGTAGGATTTCTAGACTTAAACTTAGAATGCTAAGTGGAGATTGTGAGATGTGTGTCTGTTATAATATAGACACGAGCAGTAGTTTATTTTAGGAAAGTTGCCTAAAATGTTTTTATGTGTTAAATGTTATATGTTGCCACATATGATAATATTTGTTCGGATCTATGGTCTGTTGCCAACCGGATCTGGATACCTTATGTGTGTAGGATTCTAAGCGTATGACGACGGTATTAGAACTAGCATGTAAACGTTTCGGAGTGATAAGTATGATTTGAATAACTAGCATGTAAACGTCATTAATAATGAACCAATGAGCCAATCTTTAACGTCGAAATTTAAAGGGATTAACGCCTAAGAGAATGGATGTACTATTGTACATTGGACACAGATATACCGAATAATATCAAAAAACCATCTTTTTACCAAAAAACCCACCTATTTTTTGCGTTTAAAATTTTTTTAAGGCGCGTTTTTTATCCTAAAAAACAGAATATACCGTTGTTCATGATTTTCCATCCTCTTTCCATTAAGACTCATGTTCATAAATAAAAAACAAACTTTTTTTTTTTCGAAAAAAACTGAATTTTTTTGTTGTTATTTTTAATATTTAAGTTATTTAAAAAAACAATTTTACCAAATTTTACTTTTGTCCTCTATTAATAAACATCGACAACGATTAAAAAAATATAAAAAAACACAGTTAGTTCACATTCATATTGTGAATCCAAACTGTAAATATTTCTGTTTTAACATTCACAATTAATGTGAATCTGACTTACTATTATCAGATTCATATGGGCAGATTCACATGTGAATCTGGGCGTGAATTTGTACTAAAAATTCATTTTTTTATTTCTTTATAAATTAATATGAATATATGTTTAAAGAGTACTAAAAAAATATGAATTTTATTATATATATTAAATTTTTTTCGATAAAAAATAGCTCTTAACTTTTCAAAAAATCAAAAAAAGGAAGTGAGTTTTTTTGAAAAAAAAAATCATTTTTTATATATCAGTATGAATTTCTATGGAAAGAAGATAAAAAATCATGAATATTTGGTATATTCGGTTTCTTGTTTCGATAAAAAAACATTGCAAAATTTTTTTAACAAAAAAATAAGTAGGTTTTGTTAAAATCCGGTGTATCTGCGTCAATAGTAAAAGTATACAATTCTTTCTTTTGTCGTTGATTGCTTTAAATTCTTATGCTTTAGATTGGTTCATTGGTTGATAATGGTTTTCTCCGTCTCTCTCTGTGTATATATATATATATATATATATATATATATATATATATATATATATATATATATATATATATATATATATATATATAGAGAGAGAGAGAGAGAGAGAGGTAATTCAATTGAAATAAAAGATTGAAAATGTAGGAATCAATCTCATACTTATTCAGTATATGTAAATAACATATTTATCAGATATTTGTTACAATTCATTTATTATTTATATTTGAATAAGTAATTCGAATTTTCAAAACACATTGTTTTTTATTAACATACTATTTCTTAATATATGAATAATAATTCAACTGTAAAAAAAAATCTGATGAATGTTTTATTTATATATAAAAATAACATACAACGAGAGCTAATGCATGCTTTATTTATATATGAGTATAACATATGACAAAAGTTGATGTAAAAAATATTTTGGGAAGCATACTTTATTACGTGTTAGATTCATATACAAATAATATTTAAACTATAAAAAAGTTAAGCATATGTTCTATTAATAAATGAATAATGAATGTAGTATAATAACAATTTGATGCACTTTTATTCATTTATTAATAATGAGAGTCGGACTATAAAAAAATAAAATTTTTATTTTATCTTAAAATTCTATAAATATGAATGTCTATTTATTTATAGAGAATGAAAAATTATGAATTTTGATATATTTAAAATCGTTTTTTGATAAAAATATTCCCTTAATTTTTTTTATATATGTATTAAAGTAAATTCTTTATATATGTATTAAAGTAATAATTAACATAGTTTAAAAATGTAAAATGTAAAAGACACTAGTTCATGTGTTCCTAACATTTATTGTATGTTTGTAAGCACTAATCTGAACCAACAGATGGAATAAAATCAATGGTCACGATCTGAGAGTTTATGATATTACAGTAGAGTAACATATACCATATAATAATCTAAATTTCAGCATAACTGTATTGTAGTCAATTAGCCTTTATTAAAAAAAGAAATTTTTATATTTTAAGGGATAATTAGTTCCCTTGTTTTTTAAAATTTAAAACTTAAAATTAATTAAATTTATTCTTATTATAACTTTTAGTAATAACCCATTTTATTCTGTCATATAAATTAGTAAAGAAAATTTTGATTTTGTTCATGCAAAATATGGTTACATTCAACATATATTTTTTTTAAAAATTAACGTACTTAAAGATTATACAACATATTATCAATAATAACGTTTTCTAAAAAATACAGATTTTATTCATTAATAATCACTAGTTACATTAATGCATGGGGAATAAGATTATAAACAATTATTACATTCATTATGAAAAAAAAAATCTAACCTATAATTGTTTAAGAATTACATTTTATCTTAAAGATTAAAACTAAAAATGGTTTCAAAAAAGCATCAAAATCTAATAAAAAACACTAATCCGTTCTGAAGAAATATTAAAAACACATGATACATTGTGACAAAATACATTTTGGTAAAATACACGATCATTCTCCATGTTTTATTCCTTTTCCTCATCAATGACAACCTCTTTAAAACATAAATCTATAAAGAAAACATATTCAACTTTCACATTTTAAAAAATTCAACTCATTCTAAGAGAATAAAAACTATAAATTCTAACAAAATGTAGTTGAAACTACAAAATCTGATAGATTGTCATAGAGAATAAAAACTATAAATTCTGACAGCATGTTGTAGACATTAAATAATTATAATTTATTTTAATAGAATGTAATCCTAAAATTTTAAAGAGAATAACCACCATAAAGTCCAATAACATTATGTGAGAATGTTTTTATATGACAAATAATAAAACAAACTTTCGTAATTCTTATAGAATGCGTACCACATGGTCAGATTCTAACCGCCTATAAAATACAATCAACAAGATAACGCACTATAAAATAACATCAGTTATCAAAACATTAAAGAAGACACACAAAAAAAACCCTGAATATTAGCATTAATTATCAAAAGAGAAAAAAAGAACAAGGCATGTTTTATTATCATCCCAACCCGAATAGTTTAACATATCAAAATCATCTCAGATTCTAACAAAATCTTCCCAAATAGTTCAACATATCAAAATTATCTCATTTAAATAAAAACCTTCTCTTTTTGACATTATATCAAACACTTGGAAGACATGTTTTATTATCATTCAATTAAAGTATCAAACCAAGAAAACATCTTTCTCTTTTCCAATGAAATTAGACCAATCATATACTTATAATCAAAATTTAAGTGCTTAACAGAAATCACTAGTACACAGGTCATTTAATAGGGCGAGTGGTTTATATTTTTTGATGCGATCCCTTCTAAAAACCGTCTTATTAAATATCTACAACATAAAAAAATAAAAGAATCACACTATTAAGTAGCTTTGTTAGTGCAGTTTCCCAAAATCGCACCATTAAAGCATTTTCTAATGCAATTTCCCGAAACTGCACCAAAAAATCATGTGGAAACCGTCCCAAAAAACAAATACGAGCGCACCAAAAATAATTTGCACTAAAAGACAATGAACCGCACCAAAAAACATTTCGCACTATTTTTTTTTGAACCGCACCATTAATCTTTTCTCTAAAAATTTCATTCGAATTTTTCATTTCGCGCTAGGTCCCTCCAAATTTCTTTCAAAATTTTCATATTTTTCAAAATTTTCATTCACTCATCCCTCTTTTATGTAACATTGGAGATGTAACCTCTTCTCGTAATTATAGATTTGTCAATTCCATGCTTGAAAACGAATGTGAGATATGTTCATTATTTATCTTTTTTTCATTAATGACATTTGTGACTCCATTTTTGTCTTAATAAATTGTAAATGGATGTCCAATTTTAACTTTTTAACGATGTTTTCTTGTTCTAAATCTCTGCAGATGCTTCTTCTTCCGTAATATATCTCCAAAAAGGGATCCAAAGATTTATGATGTTTCCTTTAGTGACTTTCAATCAATAGGTATGGAGCTAGTTTTTACAGAGTGAGTTTTAAGATGGTGAAAAGGAAATTGAAAACAACATCAATGAAATGTGATTTCCCAAGAACATATTTTTAATTGGTAGAGAAAAAGAAATTACAGAGATTGAAACAATCATTTTTGGAGAGAAAGAAATAACGATTAAACCTTTGATTGAAAAACACTCACCGAACATACCTAAATACAAGAAAATGAAGCTTCATAAGTAGCGTGGTATGCATCAATGGCGAATGTGTTAATTGGTGCGATTTTAGCTAGCTATTTTTTGAGGAAGTTTTGGTTATTTTATAGAGCGATTTTGGCTTTTTTTAGGAGGTTTTGACTACTTTTTGTTGTAATTTTGGCTATCTTTTGAGGTGGTTTTGGTTATTTTTTGGTGTGATTTTGGCTATTTTGGTGCGGTTTTGGCTATTTTAGTGCGGTTTTGGCTATTTTTTGTGTGGTTTTGAAAACGCACTATTAAGCAATGATATTTTTTGATACGATATTGGTACGGTTCAATACCCATAACAATTAATCATTTTAACCACATCAACAATTCTGGACCAATAAATTAAAATACTGCACCTTTGTAAAATTATGACAGAATGAAAAGTTCTCCAATGAACTAATAAAAGGAACCCACACGAAGATTCAATCTTAACTATTGAGTGTCAACTGCTAGGATGACATAATAAAATTTAAGATTCAAAATAGCATCCCTAACGGAACTGCAAAAGCATAAATATTTATTAGAGAAATACAATAGAATTTATGAGTTTAAATACATAATTAATTCTTGAATTATATATATATATATATATATATATATATATATATATATAGAGAGAGAGAGAGAGAGAGAGAGAGTTAGGTTCATATGAGACGGCCTAATTTTGTGAGACTGTGAGACGTATTTTTTTTATTTTTTTTAGTTAATTCATGTTCTGAAAATAATATTTAAAAAAAGAATTTTTGGATTTTTCCATTTATTTTGCATTTTAAAATTATTTTTTAGAATATGTACAGTGTAATATTCTATTAGAATAGTTCACGTATTTTTCAAAAAAAATGAAATTTTTTTATTTTTTTAGTTAATTCAGGTTCCGAAAATAATATTTAAAAAAAGAATTTTTAAATTTTTCCATTTATTTGGCATTTTAAAAATATTTTTTAGAATATGTTAGTGTAATATTCTATTAGAATATTTCACGTATTTTTCAAAAAAAAAGGATTTTTTTTTTAATTTTTTTTAGTTAATTCAATTTCCAAAAAGAATATTTAAAAAAAGAATTTTTGGATTGTTCCATTTATTTTGCATTTTAAAATTATTTTTAGATTTATTCTCACGGTCTCACAAAATTAGAATGTTCTCAAATGAACATGAACATACATATATATATATATATATATATATATATATATATATATATATACATTTCACACTATCCTATATGTAACTAGGCGAACGCCCGCACGTTGCGCAGAAACATCTATATAACTGAAATCTTTACATGTTTTTTTTAAATATAACAATAATGTTATTGTTAAATTTGATATAATAATTCGTATACTAAGGAGATAAAATATATTGATTATTTTGAAGAGTAAATTACACGAATGGTCCCTATGGTTTGGGGTGATTTGCGTGCTTAGTCCCTAACTTATTTTTTAACTCGGAAGGTCCCTACTATTTGTTTTTGTTATGCGCTTTGTCCCTACTGTTTATTTTTGTTACGCGTTTGGTCTCTGTCTTACCTTAAAAGACTATTATTTAAATAGGGAAAAATTATAGGGTATGTAAGGTAAGGTGAATAGGTGGGGTTGGGGGTGTGTTTATTTAAATAAATTAGAAAATCAAGAGAAAAACATAGTCTTTTTAGGTAAGACAGGGACCAAGTGCGTAACAAAAACAAATAGTAGGGACATTAATTCCGAGTTAAAAAAATAAGTCAGAGACCAAACACGCAAATTACTCTAAACCATAGGGACCATTCATGTAATTTACTCTATTTTGAATTATATGATTGACCTCTACCCGCGGGTTACTCATGATTAAAATAAAATGTAATATATAGTAATGTTATTTATAGTTGTAGTTATTATTAATTAGTTTTTTTAAATTTATTTTGTTTAACGTTTTAATTTCTATCATTGTAATTATTTAAAATATCAAACATTTTTTTATATTTTAAAGGTAACAACATAATCATTTATATAGAGTTATTTTTAACTATTGTTATTATAATTTAGTTTAAGCTAATTATTTCAAATCTTTTAACGATTATAAAAATATCTTTAGGAAATACTTTAGTTAAATTGATATTACAATTTTGTTTTTGTATTTAGCACTATAATTTATCATTTTTAACTATTCACAAAATATTATTTGGGTTTTTTAAGTAGACCTGAAATTTATATTGAAGTTGCCCTTCTAATGTTATATTTAAATTAACAATTTAAGTATTTTGTCCAAATTGTTCAAAAGTTGTAGTTTTAAAATGATAATGGTTTACATACAACAACATATTAGACCTAATAAATTAAATATAATATGTTAAAAGTTAAAAACATAACTTTATAAGTAGAAGAAAATATATTCTTTTAATATTGAAATATAGTTTATATATGATTACACTTTAGGTTTTATATTTATTTAACCTTATTAACTAACTTATAACCATTATTAAAAAGAAATTGAAAAGTCATGGGAGTTTCAAATGAATGTGGTGAAAGGAAAAAATAAATGGGAGTTTCAAATGAATGTGGTGAAAGGAAAAATGCTAGCTTTATAAGTATACTAGGCGAATGTCCGCGCGTTGCGCAGTGGGATAATTATGTAGTTTAATATGGTTTAATGTATTGTGAATAAGCCATACATAAAACTTGTATGCGATTAAATAACATGTATATTTTTTGATTTACAGATTTTTTATTATAATAAATAATGAAATTTTTTACTATTAGTTTAAAATTTTAAATGTAATTTTTATGTACACATTTGTATCTAATGTAATTAGTTGATGATTGATTAGATATGGATTCTCATTTGTGGTCGTTGAACCTTATAAAAATACATATTTAACAACTTTTGTTAGTTTTACTATTAAATAGAAAATGATGCCGTATTTTAAATAAATAAAAAAAATCACATTCTCAATCTATTTTAAGATAGTGACATATTTTAAGTTTATATAAAAAATCATATTCTAGAACTAATGAAAAGAAAAAACGGAGCCAAAATTTTTAACCATAATAAAGTTGATTCCAATTAAAAAGTGCTCAATAGAAGATAATATCATTCAATAAACATCATAAGATATTACGTTATATTCAAATTACTGACATCATTTTTGTAAGAGTCATTCAAAATATATGAGACTATAGTGCCTAATACAACAATATAATAACCAAATGACCCTAACATATTTTAAATGAAATATAATTATAATATATTATCTATGCAACTAAATTTCTGCACAACATGTGGGATTCGTTTACAACATATGGGATTCGTCTACTATTTGGAAGACCACTTTGAGTTATATTGTAGTTTATAACCTTAAATTTGTGATGGGCTGTATTTGACACACATTTGTGTATTTATATCTATATTATATATTTAAAACAAATCTTATATAAACATCCAACCTAAATATTCATCTTCAAGTTTTTTTTCTTCGCCACGTAAACAAACTTTTGTTATAAAGCCAAAAATGGAATAAAAGACACTTAATTGTATGATCATGATATATTGTATTTTGATTGGGGCTTGTACAAAACATGCATGAGCATATATTATTAATTTATCTCTTGTTTTGGGTAATTCGAATAAGATAGCTTCAAATCCAACGTATCAAACGGATTACCCATTTACTAAAGTCTAAAACCTAAAAACTCAAACATGTTCTAATACCATACAAATGCATGAGGTTTTAGCAAATTATTATCTCATATGAATTACCATTGATTATGTGTGATTAATTATTAAGAAGGTGAAAAGGTTTGGGGGTTTCAAATATATGAAGTTTTAGCAAATTGTTGCGGGGGGTTTCAAATGCATCACAATCAAGGAAAAATGCAAGCTTTATAAGTATGTAAGATAATGATTCACCCACATAATTCATTAGACGCACAAAAAGAAGTTCCATTTTTTAGTAAATAATCATAACAGAAAGTTGTCACTCAGAAATGGGCAGTTTTGGACTTAATCCAATACCAGTAGTCACTAAATCTTCGATTGATTGTACTTCAAAATTATAAATAGAAAGATCAACAACTCACGATTGATTTAGCTAAAATTTACCAACCGAGAATAATCAAATGGTGGAGGTGCTCTGCGTCGCCGGATCAACAATGGAAATGCTTTGCTTCGGCAACGTCACCGTTTATCAAAAGAGGGAAAACCAATGAAGAGGATCGTTCCGATTTTTTGGCCGGCGATTGAATGAGGAATTATATGGCCGACATTTTTTAGACGAAGAAATGGAGAAATGATGTCAATGGTTATAAATGGAAAGATTAGGTTAACATATTTATTTTGTTTCCTTAGTTGAATGTATTTAATTAAATGATCTCATTAATTGTAAGTGCAAAAAACCGAAAATACATTTTTTGTTTTACTTGATTTTTTAATTATTTGTTAATTTCTGATGGAACATTCAGAAAAACAATAGTTGTTTGAAATATTTAAACCAATCTCTCTCTCTCTCTCTATATATATATATATATATATATATATATATATATATATATATATATATATATATATATATATATGGTTAGGTTCAAAGGTGAATGAATATTTATTATTGGGATGTGTAAACAATATTATTCTAATGATAATAACAATGATTAAAAAAAATATATTGTTTGATAATGCAAATACGTATATAAATTAAAATTGTAAAATGTAAAATGTGAAAGATATATCTATATTATATTGTGGAAACTAATGATTAATATGTAAAAATATTGTGCTATATTTTTTTCCTACCTTTTTCTATCCATATTAAATGGTCATAAATGAATTAAGATATAATTAATTTTATTAAATACGATACATTTGCATTTGTTATGGGTATTAGATGAATAGAAAAATAATATAGAGAAGTTGGTCTAAAGCCCCTTGTGTAATTTCTGATAAAATAAAATATAGAAGAAGTTGGTCTAAAGCCCCTTTTTTACAAAACAAATAAAAACTGCCCCATTTTGTCAAATCTTTTTTGAAAATAGAAACACCCCATTTTTACATATATCTCCTTGATATTAATTAAAACATAACCTTTTTTTTAATAGCAGGCAAATTAAAGAATCCAATGTTGAAAAAAGGCTAGATTAGTCAAATGCAAGTCGACTAACACCGTATCCACTTAATAATTCCGAACAAGTTGGCTGCCTCCTTATGAGTATACTTCCCTGAAGAAAGGGTCATAATTTTAGAACTGTTGGTTCACACTGGAAACCTAAAAGGTAAGGTACTTTTTTGTCCACATCCTTTTACTTTGAGTGAATGCACACACGTCATCCACATACACTTGGAAAGGACAAGAAAGCAGTAGATAAAATCACACACTATATAGTCCATGAACGTCACAACCACTCTAACCATATCGTAGCTTCTCTTCAAAGCACTCAAAATAGATAATTATCAACACAATCTTGTTATGGCTCCTGACAGAGATACCCTATTCGCTTCCTACAATCATGTTAAAAGTACTCCAAGCAATTTCCAAAAGCCTTCAAGGTTATCAATGGATACCCTACAAAGAACAATATCGGACATATCCTTTGAGCTTAGCAAAGAAGTTGATGCTGTTGCTGATGAGTTGACGCTTCCCCCAATTTCAGAAGTTGAAGATGCGAAGTGTGAGTGTTGTGGGATGTGTGAGGAGTGTACCCCAGAGTACATTGCTCGAGTGCGAGAGAAGTTTTTGGGAAAGTTGATTTGTGGGTTGTGCTCAGAGGCTGTGAAAGAAGAGATGGAGAAATGTGGAGGGAAGATAGAGGAGGCATTGAATGAACACACGAGGGTTTGTGTGAGATTTAACCGGTTTGACAGGACGAATCCAGTGTTGTTCCAAGCTGCGGCTATGAAGGAGATGCTGAAGAAGAGTTCAAGGTTTGATGGAAGTAGAGCCAAATCTCTTAGCCCTAGAGATCATAAGAGAGGTTATGGTAATGCAAACAAGGGTGGCCTTACTAGGAGTTCAAGTTGCATACCTTCCATTACAAAGGAGATGAGTGACAGAAAGTTTGTCAATTGAGCACCCTAATATGTGTCCAGTATTCTAATTGTGATCCTTTTGATATATATAAAGGCCTAACAAAAATCCCTTAAGTCCTCCTTTCTCCTTTCTCCTTTCTCCTTATAGTCTTCATCAAAATACAAACCTTTTTAGCGTTAATGTTTCCGCAAGTGATCTCTACTATTCCTTCTCGTTCCACCTGAAAATTTTATCCTTAGAGCTCTTTCTAGATTTGTGTATATCATGATGTCTTTTACATCTTGAAAACCCATGTTACTGTACATATTGTAAGCTTCCTCCTTAGCTTCAATAACTAAACTCTCCTATTAGGATACATAAAGGTACATATATAGCCTTTCCAGGTAAGACAGAAATCAACCCCTGATGTATGAAGTGAGAACCTATTTATGTCATGTTACCTTCAGTGCCTTTATGTGTTCATGAATGTATATTAATTACTTTCTTATCTCTTGAAGAACTAATACATTTCTATCTTGTCACAAAGATTAAATTAAATTCTGGTTAATGGCTTGTAAGAATAATGAACTTTGTCCTTGTACATATTTAGTCACTAATTTATTATTATTATTTTTTGTGCAATTTACCAGTGAAATTTTATAGTGTTGATATTCTTGAACCCAAAAAATCATTCTTGTTCTTGAAGCTACTCATGACGGGGATGCAGGATGCTAAATCTGGTTTTTAATTAAGAACAAACTCAGGAAAGGGATGTGATGGCCGATGGGTTGACATTAATATATTGTGGTGAGCTTTTTGAATCTCGATTTTTTAAGGGAATGAACACGATGAACACACACCTGCAAATCAATTTCTGAATTTTTTGAAGCTCTAATTTTGAGTTTTTTAAAGCTCGATTTTTAGAAGGGGATGAACAATAACTCAAAAATCATAGTGAACCCATATCTTCTACTGATTCAGAAATCATAGCTACACCAACCCTACAGGTTTTACTTTTGTCTAGAAGCATGGTGAAAATTCTTAGAACCTGGAAAATCCAATAATATTTTTCACTCGACCATTCTATGTCAAATATGACTTCCTCTGCGTTTTCTTTTTTCTTTTTTTTCTTTTTTATTTTTCTGTATTTTCAAAATAACACAATCTTCACAACCAATACAAACACCATGAATGGAAATATATTTCAAGCAACCATTCATGCTACATATAGATCGTCCATAACAAGAATGAAGAGAACGGATCGCCTTCCCCATGACCTGGCAACGGAGTGGGTTTTGACTGACCTTGATTCGCTCCAAACACGTGCAAAGTTAGTGAGTTTGAATCATATTTTATGATTCATTACTCGTTAACGACTCGTACCCACACTACAAAAAATGTTATTTAATGGCGTACAAAAAGTATCACTAAAAATAAAATAAAAATGTCATTGAAGGTTTTTAGAGAGTCGGAGATACACATAATAAGTGCCCGTACTAGAAACGTTCCCACTAAAACCCTTTAATTACAATTTTTGATTTTACCGTTGCAGTTTTTAATTGCATTTTTTTATTTGTCATAATAGAAAAAAAAAATGTATGGCACATATTTTGTGCCACTAAAGACTAATTTGATTCATGAATTGATGCTACTTTTAGTTACATATTTCAAGATTTTTGCAACAATTTTTTATTTTGTAACAAAACATGAAAATGTTGGTGACACATTTTTGCGACGAGAATTTAGCCTACTTATATCTACATAATATTAATATATATATATATATATATATATATATATATATATATATATATATATATATATATATATATATATATATATATATATATATATATATATATATATATATATATATATATATATATATATATATATATATATATATATATATATATATATATATAAAATAAAAAAGAAAAATTGGATTAACTAAAAAATAATATTATTTACTTTCCTACAAAACATATTGTAATTAAATACTTACCAATAATATTCGATCTCTGTATTCATTTATTTGTGCTCATTTATGTGGATGTGTTGTTGAACATAGTAACGAATCTAAAAACGAAAAAGCGTTTTAGTGGTAAATAATTATATAAATATATAGTGCAATCAATACCCTCATATAAAACAACTTATTAATTCAAAGTCATATCTTGTGCCAAAAGGAGAGTGTTCAAAGATTACATGTTGGTTTATGGTAGAAATTGAATCGTGAAGTGAAAAGACAATACATTTTGTGGGATTATTAAGAAATTTGTTAGCCTTGACATTGTCGAGAAGCTTTGAGATTCATCCCAAACTGTGTGAAATACCATACTTGCCCTGGACTTTCAAGCCTACAAGTATACTGAATACTTGCTTCCACCTATACAAATATGAGGAATCTTGAAGCTAATAAATAAATTGAACTCCTTATGAGATAGAAACATGTGCAAAAAGAACAGATACATTTGGATTGATACTAATTTCATGGAGTACCACATTTTGGAGGAACTTGGTGAAGAACCTCTTGGCTTTAATAGTGTTACTAGGGTTGTAACAGTCTCACCACCTTTTTTTTTCTCTCTTTGGCGTTTCTACAAACACATTATTTGCAATTTTCTTAAGCATGTTATGAACTTCTACAACCCAATTATGAACATCATTCTGATCAAGTCCTTTCTTAGGAACCTCTCTAATTCCATCCAAAGCACCTACTTTTTGAAAAGAAATATGATGAAGAAACGGAGAAGGGTAAATAAAGAATAAAAATCATTTTATGAAGCCGATCTGATGAAGATATTCATGGATGCAACCAATTTGAGAGAGAAAGAGATGGAACCTTGTATTAGGAACCAATGAGTTTACACATACATAAATCAATAAAACAAATTAAGAACATTAGAATAAAAACGAAACAAAAAGAACCAAATCTACATTAGAAATTTGAAGATATTTATGGCTGCAATCAATTTGAAGATGCAGCAGCGACAATGGAGGAAACAGCGACGTAGGCCGGCGAAGGCGTGAAGCGAAGACGAAGTTATGACTTGGTGTCGGCGAAGAAATGGTATTAACGGCGCATTTAGATAAACTTTAGTGGGAGTGGGAGTTAGGGTTTCAACATTTTCATATCACGTTCCTTAGTTTCTTACACCTATTTCCCGAGTTTAACAAAAGAAAAGAAAAGAAAAGAAAAGAAAGTCAAGATAGAAAAGAAGAGAAAGGAAAGGAAACCAAAATCTTCTTTTGTGTTCCCGAATTGGAGTGAAGTGGAAGGAAAATTTATCATTTTGATATGTCTTTCTAAATCCTCCCAAATCGGAAGGAAAGTTAGGAGAGAAAGTGATCATTCCATTTCCTTCCACTTCATTCTACTCCCTCCCTTTAATGAAACTTGGGAACACCAATTGCTTTTATTTTTTTCTCATTTTCACCGATTTCCTTTCTTTTCTCTCGTTAAGTTGAACTCTAGAACAGGGTGTTAGTATCGACGAAGGGATAGCAGATTAGATAAAATCCCAACAGTTAAACACAATCAAAGATAACTAAATTTATTTAGTGAAAATTACGATAGAAATAAAAAATAAAATGTTAATTTTATACCCGAATTTCCTTAATTATTATAATAATTATTTAGTTATATTTTTTATAAAACAAAATTCCTTAGAGGCACAATAAACTGTCATGGCACAAATAAATATCAATATTAGTGACATAAAATATTAAGTGTCACTAAATACATGAAGATTTTAGTGGCATATAAAAATTGCCACTTAAAACATGATTTAATGACACATCAAACATATGTCATTAAAAATGTGTGCCACTACATGTCATTTTATTTGTAGTGTCATTAACCATTTTATTAAAAGGGTCGGATATGGATCTCTATCGATCATATCTGTTTATGACTTGCCCCGTCTAAAAAATATAAATTTAATATCTATAATTTATACATTTATCAATCATCGATACTATGTTTAGTACATGGCTCGAGGAGTTCGGTGGTTCCCCTTCCACTTCCCAATTCTCAGTTCCTAATGGCCAAATTCCAGTTGACCTCCAATATAAATAATTATGTGAAATCATACATGTTTCTAATAGTAGACATTTTTTCATTTGGAAATGTTATTTATTATTCTATAATTGAAGTTTATTTTTGGAATGAATGTTGTATGCTTTTACTTTTAGTGATTCATGATCTATGTGTTGTTATACATAATTATAGCCAAATCTTAATATTGTAAATGGGTCGGGTAAAACGGTTGAAAATTCGTTAATACTGTGGATAAGGATATGAGTTTAATTATTCAAAACTCTGCGGATTACAGGTCGAGTTTGGATCAGCATTTGAAAATAGCTTAATGGATTTGGATCAAGGCCGATCTGCTCCAAATCCGCTCCATTGCGATGTCTACCCAAGACCATATTTGGGGTGAATTCTTTAGTTGGAACCTTATTATTGATAAGGACTGATATAGAACCCTACTGATAAGGATCGAACAGAGATTTTTGTACGTGTTAAAATAAGTGAAACATTTTTAGTCAAAAACAACCATTATCCAACAAAAATGGAACCATTGTTTTAAGAGTAAAGTCATATGAGAGTGTCCCAAAAATCAGTATCTTGAAAATAGGAAGATGAGCACGGTCAGGCCTTCGCTTTCCCACGATCCTTTGAAGTACCTGAAACAATAAACTAAAACTGTAAGCCAAAGCTTAGTAAGTTTCCCCAAAGTACCATCACATAACATAACAAGCAAAGCATGCAGATATGAGCCTTTAGCCTGACTAGACCGTCTCGCAAGGCCTACAACTTATCTGGGCCGCTCAACGGGCCTTCGACCTGACTGGACCGCCTCACATGGCCTACACCCTATCCAGACCGCCCTAGGTGTCTTGGCCTATAACACAAAGCAGGACCACCTCAACCCAACCACAATATGTCAACATATGTAACAGATAAACATAAAAATAGAACCCACAAATACATATATCATACAGATCTACTAGTTAGTCATATACTAGCATAATACTATCGTATAACCATGATATATAATCTAGTGGGCCAACATTGGTGCCTTCAACTGACAAGTACAGTGAGGAAAACTTACCTCTTAGTCCGAACAAAAGTTGAATATATCTCTGCTCTGAAACTGACTGTATCCGCCACCTATTACTCAAATGATTGTTTGACGTAAATTTAATATCAAATTACCCAAAATACTATTAGGTCAAAATTGGTCAAACACTAGTCGAAACAAAAAGTCAAAAAGTCCACCGGGTTGACTCAGCCGAGTATGCTGGACATACTCAGCCAATACGCAGAGCGTATTCGGACGTTGACCAGGTGTGAGGGCTTGACCGCGGACGTACAACATACAGAGCTGGATCCTTTCCCAAATTATTAAGTGCTTAATACTTAAACCCTTACGTACAAACTACAAATCCATGCCCCAAATGTTGTCCTTGACCATAAAATTTCCCACTTTATGGTCTTGCATGGCCATTAGGTTCTAAATACTAAAAACCCTAACCTCTTAACCCCTTAATACAACCAAACTCATGCATAGGGAAGAACTAAGAGCCAAGATCATATTTTTATGCTTCTAGACCTCTCAAAACGTCTGAAAGGACAACTTAAGTGGGCTATAGTATGCCATACTCATAAAGGTCAATACATGAGGCCAAAATGCTTCCAGAATCAAGAACTAACAAGATCAAAAGAAATGCAAGCCAAGTTCAAAACTTTATACCTCCAAATGATGCCAAAAGATGATGCAATTCTAGATCTAAAGAGTCCCACTCCTCAAAGATGGTCTTCTCCTCTTCCTCTCTCCTTCAAGATTACCAAAATACACACACAAAGCTCAAGAAGGCTCTAAATGGATTATGGTTTGGTTTAGGAGACAAAAATGGGTTGAAGGCTGATGAAGGAATGAGCCTTGCGGAGATAATGATACTTATAAAGGGTCCAAAGCCTAAAAATTAGGGTTTGTGGTTCAGGCACGTACACGCATTGTACGCTATGTACGCCCAACATACGTGAGCTCAGTCCTAAAATTACAAAAAATGTCACTATGGCCATTTAACTAAAGACATCACCTTGTTGCGCAAGGCCTTCGTCTTCTGGTCCAAAATTTTCACTAGCCTCTCCACATAATTCAAGAAATTATCAACCTAAATATCCTCTAAGGGAACAACAACTGAATCATCAGCCACACACTTCCGAAGCTGCGAAACATTGAAGGTGTTGTGGATCTGGTTGAGCTCCTCAGGCAAATCCAATTTGTACACTACCTTGTTATCTTGGTTATCACCCGAAATGGACCAATATACTAGGGCCCCAACTTTCCCCTCTTTATGAAGCATATTACACCCTTCCATGGTGATACCTTTAGTACGACCATGTCCCTGACATGGAACTCCTACTCAGATTGACGCTTGTCGGCATAACTCTTTTGTCAACTCTAAGCTGCCTGAAGTCTCTGCCTAATCTGTTGAATGAGCTCTGTTGTCTGAAGGACTACCTCAGTCCTTCCCATGACTTTATAACCAACCTCTCCCCAACACACTAGGGTGCGACACTTCCTCCAATAGAGGAGCTCAAAAGGCGACGCACCGATACTAGGGTGGTAGTTGTTGTTGTACGAAAACTCAGTTAAGGGAAGGTAGGAGTCCTAGATCCCACCAAAATCAATGACACAAGCTCTCAACATGTCCTCAAGTGTCTACACTGTATGCTCACTCTGACCGTCCGTCTACAGATGATAACCAGTGTTGAGATGCAACCCGTACCAGTTCCTCGTGGAACTTTTGCCAGAAACGATATGTGAACCTAACATCTCGATCAGAAACAATGTTGACTGGAATAGCATGCCAAGCAGAGATCTCGCGTACATATAAATCGGACAATTTCTCCGCCTATGAGGTCATGCAGATAGTTAGGAAGTGTGCACTCTTGGTCAAACGGTCCGCAATAACCCATATTGCGTCGAATCGCTTAGCTGTCTGAGGTAACTTAGTGATGAAATTCATAGTAATATGCTTCTATTTCGATATGGGAACCACCAATGCCTGCAAATTGCCATGCGGCCTCTGGTGCTCTACCTTGACCATCTGACAGGCCAAGCACCTCTCGACATTCCAGGCTACCTCTATCGTCATGCATGGTCACCAATAACTAAGTCTCATATCCCGATACATTTATATTGATCTAGGGTGTATTGAAAACCTAGACTTGTGTGCCTCCTCCAATATAGTCTGCCTGATCCCACCAAAATCTAGCACCCAAACCCGTCTATACCGGGTCAATAATCCAAGACTGTTAGTGCCAAACCTGTCAATCTCACCCCTGATCCTCTCCCATTTCCAATTTTCCTTCTTGACTTCCTCCGCTGGAGCCTCCCTAATCAAATCCAAAAATGGAGAATCAATCGAAATCCTCATACATAGGCCCCCAATAGCAGAAATAGCGGTCTTGTAGCTTAAAGTATCAACCACCACATTGGCTTCGTGAGATCATACAAAATCTCGCAGTCATAGTCCTTGACTACGACAATCCACATGTGTTGCCTCATATTCAGATATAGATGGTACATGAGATACCTCAAACTCTAGTGATCCGTGTAGATGGTACAACGGACCCCATATAGATAATGCCGCCAAATCTTGAGAGTGAACATTGCTGCTCCCAGCTCTAAGTCATGAGTCGGATAACGAACCTCGTGCAGCTTCAGCTTCCGAGAAGCATAGGAAATAACTCTCCTACACTTCATAAGCACTACAACCAAAACTATGATGGATACATCACAAAATACCACAAAATCGTTAACACCCTTGAGGAGGGTACACTGGGGCCTCACACAATTTACGTCTCAGAGTCTTGAGTGCCACCTGCTGCTTAGGTCCTTCTTAACCACAATGGAAACAAACTTGCACACTCCGCCTACAATCTCTACCAAAATGGACCTCCTCGTCACACCTGTGACATATAAAAGTTCTGCGCCTCCCTCTAACGGATCCTGAACTTGGAACGGTAGAGTTGAACTACTTTGGTGCAGGATCCGAATGATCCAAAGTCTGACACTACTCCCTCGTCCGGGTCTCTATCTCAATCTCTCACATCCTTGCGGCATCCTGAGGCCGAGCAAGAGAACCATAGCGCTGGGTGGACACAAACTGTCGAATGACCATCTGTAGCATGCTCAAATACCGAGCATCTAAGCCTGCTCTGAAGCAGCGAACTCAAGATTGAATAAAGCTCTCTCCATGAACATCTTGGTGATTTCCTAGCCATAGATTAACCATAGTAAATCTATGGCTAGGGGATGAGCGCATTAGCTACTTGGAGAACAAAATATGATGTAGCCAAGCTAGTTAAAAACTTGGTTGACAATGTAAAACTAGAGCAACAAGGAAAAAAAGAAGAGTACATTCATGAGAAAAGAACATTGGGTAGCACCAACATTAGGGAATGTCTCTATAAGGTTGCAAATGGGCATTTTACAGTAATAGTGAAAGTATTATGTTCCTTAGGGGTTGCTCCATATAGTGGTGATACCACGAAGTCATTTGAGGATAAACACCCATTGAAGCCAGTACCATCCATGCCAAGTACCATATTTTCAGAACCTCTTATTGTAATGGATATTTACAATGTCCTTAAGTGTATTAAATCCTTCCCTAAAGTAACCTCATGTAGGAGAGACAGGTTGAGCGCTCAACATATTTTGGATGCTCTTTATGGAGAAGGGTTAGCTATAGCTAAAGACCTCATACGAGCTATGACAATTATGGTTAATCTATGGCTAGGGGATGATGCCTATCAAGTTTTGTTGAATTTGTTGTCTCTGCTTCTCTTACGCTGCTCTTAAAACCTGATATAGGAATACGACCTATTATATTAGGCACTATATGGAGACGTCTCATTTCTAATTTGTCTATGAAAGAGGTTGGTAAAGAAATAGCCAATTATCTTAATGTTTTCAGTTTGGGTTCAGGGTGTCGGGTGGCGCTAATGTCGTATTACATAGCTTCAATATGGTGTTGAGTAAGCGTCACGACGACGAGTCTTTTTCCATGCTTACTATGGACTTCTCCAATTTCTTTAACATAGTGGACATATCAACATTACTTTGTGAGGTCATATTGAGGTTCCCTTCTATATCCTTGTGGGTAGAATTATTATATGATCAAGAAATAAGGTTGTATGTAGGAGACACACATATTTGGTCTACCACTGGGGTTTAGCAAGGTAGCCTTTTGGGTGCACTTCTCTTTGCCCTTGTGATGCACCCTCTTTTACATAATATTAGAGACAATCATAAGCTTCTTTTCCAAGCATTGTACCTCGATGGTGGAAAGCTTATTGGAGATTTGGAGGAGGTGGCCAAAGTATTGGACATCAGTAAGGTGATTGGTCCAGAATTTGGTGGTTTTGGTTTGTACTCAGCAGTAGAGGCTATCTCATATCCTTTTGTTACCTCAAGGGCACAATCTTGGGTGTTACAAGACCACATCTTATGGGATAGCGACATATGTGGTATGAATTATGAGAATACTTGTGTCTGGATTCTCTACCTAACATGCTTCCGAGCATTGACATTAGCAGTTTCACTAATAAGGACACCCCCACCCACCCCCTCCCCCCCCCCCCCCCCCCCGAGAATCCCACGATACATTAGATAGTGGCCTTTTTAGTAAAATTTTCTAAAACATTGAAGTGAATTTCGACGTGATGGTTCAACAAAAAGCAACTTTCAAGTGGTTATGAGTACCACATGCTCAAGATTTTCTTCATGATATACATATACATGTGTTTGGCCAACATATATCTCTTGTGAAGTATTATATTATCCTTAAATATCGGCTCACCGTCCTAATATTCCTAGTTGACAAGATTTGTCTAAAGTGTCACAAGGTAGGTTTGGACTCCTTTAGAGAGAATGTGGTTCATTGTAAAGAACTCCTAGGGTTCAAGTACCGAAACGATATGGTTATGGATGTTTTGTTTGACATATTTAAGTGCGATGGGGTTTTTTGCCAAAAAAGGCACATGTGAATTTCTTGACTGGTCCGACAGAATAAATTTCAACCCTTAGACAATCCAACGTTTTGGTTTTTGGATAGGTTGGAGGGAAACATAATTGTATGGACCTTACTAGGGTATCCCCTATCGTGGGCTTGATGGTTGGGGGTTTAAAGGCAGGACAGACTGTTTTAAAAGTTGTTACATGCAAAGTCTCAAAACATGAGAAGTCTTGCATGTAAAATTAACACATGTTAACACCAATCACGTTTGATACGTTTGATTTCTTTGCGCCAGATGCAGTGGAGCTTCTTACTAGGGTACAACGGATCATGCATATCAATATTATGTCTCCTACTTCTATGCATGTAGTTTTCAAAAGAATTGACTTTATCATACAAAAAGGTTAAACGAGACAACTTCTTACCTGTTTGCCTTCTCACTCTTTGTATTATGACCACTAAATAGTTTTTGAAGTAATGTCGATCTTTTGTTTATAAAAACAAAACGACAACTTCAAAACAAACCATTAAGATCAAAACCCTTGTTTTTTTTTCAGTATTTCATTGTATGCCTTGTGAATAATACTTATGTATTTCTTAGTAAGTGCCTAGACATGGTATCTACTGTTGGTATTTTCTCTCGTTTACACTAGAAAACGAGTTTCAAAAATCTCATGCCATTGAACAATTTTGTGATTCTTGTTAGAGAGCAAGTTCGAAACTCTTTATAGGATATAGGTTTTAAGCTAGTTAATATACTTCATGTATATGTGCTTAATAAATTGCTAAACTTGTAATATATTGGTCTTTCATTGTTTATATACACAAATAACCTAATATGGTACTCTCGTTGTCATTTAGAACAAATTGACGACTCTTAAAATTTTTAAAGCTTTATCATCAATGTTTTTATAGCAGCTTGTTTGTGCATGAATTCCCTTCAAAGTTAGAAGAAGAATATCTAAGCGGTAAAAAAGTGCATGATGTTCGTGATCTGCAAATGGTGATGTTGATCGAGTGGAAGGATATATGACTATAAGAGGGATTAATTAACTACTAATTTCAAATTATATCAGGAAGTTGACATCCCTTATAATTAAAATTCAATGGCCTCCTATCTTTTATGGCTACAAATATTCTTACCCATTAAAATTATGATATTTATCACCGTTCCATATTTACTTAATTATCTCATTAAAATTATGATATTTATCACCATTCCATATTTACTTAATCATCTCATTAAGAGTATATTATAAATATATCAAATAAAATTAAATAAAATTGTGGAATGATGACACGTGTCATAATGTTACTAGGTAGGAATATTTGTAGGCATAAAAGTTAGGAGACAATTTAATTTCTCTATAATTAGCCATTTACTTTTTTAGATGCAATTTATTTTGCGGATCCTTTATAAAGATCCAATAATAATAATATATAGGTTGTATAAAGATCCAAAACTAGGTATTAACCTACTTATTTGAAGGCAATTCAGGTAGAAATGTACTGGAGACTAACTTTTCACATGAGTTGGTATTGACTGATGAGGTCAATGACAATCTGTTGGTAAAGTTATGTTGTATGTATGAACGACATATGATATAATGAAAAGAACAATATGATTAGTGAATAAGATTGTGAGGGTTTGCTTATTCATTCAAATGAAACGTATGACAATATGTTTGAACCTATGGAAAGATACTATAAGGCATACCGCTACATGAGACTACCTATTTTGACAAATATATAAGTAATAGAGATACATAGTTAAAATGATTATTTATGCCTCTTCTTTTGGCATATATACATTTTTTTATATGATTGTCTCTATAACATCCCAAAATTCAAGCCCAAAAATTTCATTTTTGATTAATTAATTCATAAACATTCATTAGGAAATATTGTATAAACATGTCATCTCAAAACCAAGTATCATGTTCGAAACCCACAACCATGAATAAATGTCATATCAGAGTACAATCCCAGAAAACACCGTGCGGAAATCATATGTGAGTGTGTGTGATGCCATGCTACGCTGCCGACTCCTTCCCCTTGGATGAAGAGGTACCTAAAACCAAAAACTGAAACCGTAAGCACAAAGCTTAGTGAGTTCCCCCATCATACCACATACCATACAATACCATCGGTATCTTTCAACCGGTAATCGTCATCGGTATCTTTCAACAGATAATCATCATCGGTATATTTCAACCGGTAATCGTCATCGGTATCTTTCAACCGGTAATCAACATCGGTATTTTTCAACCGATAACTGGGGACTATTCCACCCCTACCACTAGCATACAATAGCAGATATAAGCACACATTCAGACATATCCGGGTACTGACCTACCCTTTGGTCTTACGGACCACTATCAGGGAAACTATCTCTATCATGCAACATATCATACATATATAACACATAACTAAACGCAAACCAGACCAAGATAAATTATCACAAAGACAATTATCTTCTAAGTACTCCTCAATGGTGGGCTGGCATTGTGGCCTTAGACCCACCCCTACTGGAAGGCAACTCACCTCGTATCTGCTTAACTGCGCGAAAATCCTCTGACTGCTGCCGCGGCCGCTCCGGAAGTCCTCCGGCTAAAAATTCCCACAAAACACTTAGTCAGAAACTGACATCTACCCTTAGGGTAAAATGACCATTTTACCCCTTGACCAAGTCGAAGTCAACGTCAAAGTCAACTTCCAGTTTACCTGACTCGCGGAGTTGACTCGTCAACTCGCCAAGTCCCTATCCTTCCATCAGACCTCATACCCATCTCTACTCGTCGAGTTAGGCGATGAATCGACGAGTTTTCCTTCTAAATGAACACCGACTGAATCCACATCTGACTCGCCGAGTTGTATGAACAACTCGTCGAGTTCAACATCAACTGATACTCATGTCCTGACCTGACTCGCCGAGTTGTATGAACAACTCGTCGAGTTACTCTTCATCCTATGAACACGTTCTATCCTCGAGTCGTCGAGTTGATGAACAACTCGTCGAGTTCCATGAAGATTGTCTTGGACTCGTCGAGTCCGTTCATGCACTCGCCGAGTACCATGAATTCCCAGAACCCTTTGCTTAGTCCAGAATGTTGGGTCACTCCCCGGGACTCCTAAAAACCCTTCCACACTCAACTGGTCCTTACGACCCTCACTGATATGGGACCAAAACCCTTGGACTCGCCGAGTCCAGGAATGGACTCGCAGAGTCTATCACATTCCTTACTAAGAACTTCGATTTCTGATGTACAACACTTAACCAAATGATAGATCCATGCCCCTAAACTCGATTTAGCATGTAAAGTTACAAACTTTACGTGCATGCATGGGACATTAGAGGTTAAAAGGCTCTAGAATGGTTCTTTTGTTGCATGGGGCCTTCCTTGGTGCAAAAAGCAACCTAGATCTGACTTGTGGCTCATAAAATGAAATGATACAGAAGCCCAAACCCCCAACCATGTTTGTAAACATGGTTGGCCACCAAAAATGGATTATAAAAGCCCTAAATCACCCCAAAGAGGGATCTAACAAAAGAATGAGCAAGCTTCAGACTTTATACCTTCCAAAGACTGCAAATGATGAACCAAAATCGAATCCTTCAGTCCCCTCTTGATCCTTCTATGCTCTTCCTTCTTCCTTGAGATCAAAACTCACAAGAATCACTCAAAAGGTCTTAGATCTTCAAAAAAACGGCTAGGGTTTGCTATGAGGAGTGTTTGGGAGCATAAAGGGGGAAAGGAGGCTGCATAAAGTCATTTAAATAGGGTGCAAACCCCTGGATTAAGGTTTTTTCCCAAACAACGGCTACTCGCCGAGTCGGGGACTCGACTCGCTGAGTCCGCGACTTAAATCCCACGCCTCATCCCGCTTCTACTCGGCGAGTCAGTTCTTCGACTCGCCAAGTCCAAGGCCAAAAGTGCAAAAATAAAGAAGATTTAATAACAGAACACATACAAAGAACCATGTGCTAAAAATCTCCCTCACTTATTTTAGACTTCGTCCTCGAAGTCTGCCGCTCGATCCTGGAACAACTCAGGGTAGTGCTCCATCATCTCACTCACCGGCTCCCAAGTCCACTCCGAACCCTTTTGGTGCTGCCATTGCACCTTAACGAGCTCTAATCTTTTGTTCCTCAGGTCCTTCGACTTCCTGTCAAGGATCGCTACAGGCCGCTCGATGTCATTCAGGCTGCCATCAACCTGAATGTCCTCCAAGGGTACCACCGCCGTATCATTCACTAGGCACTTCCGTATCTGAGAGACGTGGAAAGTGATTTGGATCTGACTGAGCTCGGATGGCAGATCCAGCCGGTACGCCACCCTGCCCACCCGGGCTACAACCCTGAATGATCCGATATACCTTGGGCCCAACTTGCCCCGCTTCTTGAATCGGATGACGCCCTTCCATGGCGACAACTTCAGGAGAACCATATCCCCGACCTGGAATTCCAGGTCTGATCGACGCTTATCGGCATAACTTTTCTTCCGACTCTGAGCAGTCTGAAGCTTGCTCCGGACCTGCTGAATCTTCTCTGTCGTCGCGAGCACTACTTTGGTGCTCCCCATGACTCTCTGGCCAACCTTGCCCGAACATATCGGGGTCCTGCACCTCCTCCCATACAACATCTCGAAGGGAGGACGGTCGATACTCGCATGATAGCTGTTATTATACGAGAACTACGCCAATGGGAGGTAGGTATCCCAACTACTTCCGAAATCTAAAACACATGCCCGCGGCATACCCTCCAAAGTCTGGATGGCCCGCTCGCTCTAGCAATCCGTCTGCGGGTGAAAAGCGGTGCTAAAATGCAGACAAGTACCCAGCTCGTCATGAAACCTCTTCCAAAACCTGGAAGTAAACCGCACGTCTCTGTCTGAAATCACCGAAACTGGCACTCCGTGTCGCGCCACCACCGCCCAGATATAGATATCGGCCAATTTCTCGGCCGAGATGCTCTCCTGAATCGGAATAAAGTGGGAGCTCTTGGTCAATCGATCCATGATGACCCATATTGAATCCATCCCCCGCGTGGTCCTGGGAAGCTTCATGATAAAATCCATCGTAATATCCTCCCATTTCCACAGCGGGATATCCAACGGCTGCATCTTGCCGTGAGGTCTCTGATGCTCGGCCTTGACCTTCCTGCAGGTCAAGCACCGCTCCATGTACAATGCCACATCCTGCTTCATGCAGGGCCACCAATAGTCCAGACGAAGATCCCTATACATCTTTGTCGCCCCGGGATGAATGGAGAATCGGGATTTGTGCGCCTCCTCCATCAGGACCTGACGCACTCCTCCAGCAAATAAAGCAGTTAAGCATCACATACAACTTAAACCAATCAAGTCTCTGATACCACTGATGGGTTTTAGGCATAAGAACAATCATATGTGCTCATACAAACCCTAATGCTTGGATCTAGGTTTCTCTATTGCACATGCTTTGAATCCAAGACTAACAAACTTAGATCTAACAAATTACAAACTGAATTAGGGTTTATAGAATTACCTTTGATTGTTATATAGCAATAACAATCAATTCCTTGCTTGAATTCGCCTTAGAAAGCTTAGTGCCTCAAGTGCTGCACCTCTAATGGAGTCACAAACACCACTAAGCAACTTGGATGAAGAGGGAAGAGAGAGGAGGCACCAAAAACGGCTGGAAACCCTAATGGAAGACTTGTTCACGTTTTTGGGGCATAGGGGCCCTTTATATACATGTAGGCTATTAGGGTTTACTACTAGGAAACCCTAATTTGACTGCTTAGACCCTAAGCAGCCCATGGACTCCTTAAACATATCCCTTGGACGATTTCTAATGGGCTTCCCATAGAATTCGTCCAACCTATATATTATTAGGTGATCCATAGCCCAATTATAATTATCTTATAATTACAACTTCAGTCCCCTAAGTTTAATTAATCTCTTTTAGCCACAAAATTAATTAACAATTAATTCTTGACTAATATTAATTAAACAATATGATTTCTCTATTAATAAATCATATTCAAACCTTTCTCTCCTTAAATCATCCTACATATTGCTATGGTGAAGGCAACCCAAAAGGACCATGCTCATAATCGGGTCAAGTACATACCAAAATAGTTATGGACTTAGACACTAATCCAACAGTCTCCCACTTGGATAAGTCTAATAACTATTTTCCATATGACTTCAGAACCTGATCAGCAATCGTAGCTTTCAAAAGCCGCTGTCAACTCTGATCTTATCAGATAGCATGTCCTTTAGATAAGGGATTATATATTCCTCCATTCTCAAGATATCGTATAGACAAAAGACATGAGTTTCAATCATTCTCTCTATACTGTTTCCCGACTTCCGATTTATGACGACTGACAACAGACTACAATTGAACACATCAACTTAGTCCCGGCTTGGCCAAGCGCTTAGGTGTCATCATTAAATCATTGAGAGGCCCACAGATATCGCTTTTATCCCACTTTGGGTAAAAGGAATGGATAAACTTCGACTCAAATGCTCGCTTGCATTTATTGATCGAGTCACACACAACAATAAGTTTTATAACATCAAGTTACTGGTGCGTTTACTTATTATCAATGTGCAACCGACCAATAAATAACAACTCACATGTCTCGGTTTCAAGAATATACAATATTATCATCTCACTAATCACTCGTGATAAAACCATGAAGTGATCCAAGTGAGCGTGGGTTTAATCCAATACTTTAATCTTATCAAAGCATTCATGAACTCTGCAGCAAACTTGTGCTATGTCTAAACACTTCGGACAATCTACAGACAGATTCATGACAATCTTCCTTCATACTTACTCCCAACGTATGACCGACTGTGGATGTTTGAATAACCTAGTTATTCTGGAAGTCAAAACATGCAAATTGAAACATAACAATGATTCGTAATCCTATATGGCCCCAAACTTGTGAGATTAAATAAAACACTTCTATTTAACCACCATATTGATTACTCATTATTATCGTTTACTGTTTCATAAAATCAACTTATTACTTAAATTACAACAATAGTTGTCCCATGCATAAAGCGTGCACACTATGTTTCCTATGGTCCTTACTTTGTGAAATAGATTAATTGAAAAACTTTTTCAATGATGCTCATTTCACAATTCCTTAATCCCCATTGTTAGTGTAAGAACACAAGGTTCTTGCCACTACTAGAATATGCTAGATTCTAACATTTTACGCAACGATCCTTTCGTAAAGTCATAGCACAAAAGTCACCAAGACTTGGCTAATGAAATTACAAAGTACTTTCTTAGAAATTGTTACAAGACAATTCCATAGACGTGAAGTCTCACATTCAAAGTACATTCCTTTGAACATCCTTCTTGCATAAAAGTTTCTAATCTAGACATAGATTCTCAATATCCAACTCCCAATATGGAAACATTTCCACATTTGCCATATGACAACTCATTCTTAATAGAATCTTATCTATTCATAATAATGTCGATATGGTCCATCCAATACCATACTTTCAACTACTCACAAGCGACCAATCCTCAGCGAACTTTGGATCGTCCTTTGATAGTTGTTTAATTATTTTAGTCAAAACCAATTCTAGTCCTTTTTCCTTCTTAATGCACTAGACATTTGGAAAATTTTAGAATGGTAAAATATTATAGCATTTGCAATCGATCCTATACCCGAAGTGTATGGGACACGATGCATAATATCTTACATAAAGATATGATACCTTACCAATCTTTTGCCATAATATTTTATGTGTCATGTTCTCACAATTCGAACTATGAAGAGGGATGCCATAATCATAATCGAATTTTAAGAACACACAATGTATCATTTGACTAAAAATATTAAAATTTCTCAATCTAAGCTTTAGATTTTGAAACGAAGTATAATATTCTCTCCCTTAATTATATCAAAACAACTTTTCAACCCATGCAACTTTGCAAATTGAATCTTTGTTTTTCTATAATTAATATTGCTAACTTGCAATACTCGCCACAATAATCATACAATCATAACACTTATGCTCCCACTATCATGATGATTACTATCATATAAGCATAACACTTATGCTCCCACTAGCTTTGACATGTATTCAGAGAACAAATGAAGTTTCAGAAAACAATGCCTATTGAATATCTGAAATTCATATTTCTAATACCAAATGCTTCGATAAGCCTGCACCTTTGCCTTAGATAGCTCATATGTGTGTTTAAACAATTTAGAATTTATGTTACTAAGTTCCAAATGTTCAAACTAATTGCCAAATCTCACAATTCGAAATATGGAAAGGGATGCCGTAACCATAATCGAATGTGAGAATACAATTTTCACAATTGCTATCTTCTTAAAACTTCTCTTAGTGAAAGTATTTCCTCACAGTCATTTTCATGAAGGAGGGAATCTCATGACACTTAGATTTTATGGTGTATGAGTTCCTATCCATGTGAATTTGCCAAAACCAAGGTTTGCGACAAATCCAAACTCATATGGACCGAACTTTCTTAATCTTGATTTCTTGCCCTATGGTAACACGAGTGCCCACCATGTCTTCCAAGTAGTTTAGTAACTTGTCCTTACATATCAATGTACTTTACATCGACTAAGGCTCTAGTATGCATTCAAATGAGAACTCATAGAACTCACATACGCAACTAACTCAATTGGAATGGCACAGAAACAAGATAATGTCAGTACGACAAGTTGTAAAACTCAAGTCGTGTGCTAGTGATGATCTATAAGGTTTATTCTTGATTTGTTCTTGAAACCTTTCAAGACCATTAAGACTCCCACTGACTCCTTGATATATAAGATTCTCTAGTCAAGAAACATTTCTTGACAAAGCAAATATTCAAGAGTTAGTGTAGTTCTTATCAAGACAAGACACTTCACATAATTGGTCCTAGTTGGTCTTTGTCTTATCCAAGACAGCACAACTTACCAATTTCAAATGTGCAAGAATAAGAAAACTTTTCCAAGTTCCACATTTGATGAGTGTTATAAACCTACTTAAGACTTTTCACTCAATGTCACAATCTTGGAGTATGAATCCAAGACTTGATATTGGAACGAAGTACGATTGACTCTTTGATTTAACGATTTCTACAATTCTTGATTTCTCTTCTTAGACATGCAAATGCACTAAGACTCACTTAGAGGATCAATTGAGATATGGCTCTTAATCATTAAGACTTCATCATAAAACACAATAAAAGGTACTCTCCCTTCTTCTTAGAATGGAGAAACTTTTATCTTTCTGCCTTCTTGATTCTTCTTATTCATTCTGCTATTGATTGAAACTATTTCAGTTAACTCAGAATTATACTCAATCTTATAAGTATAACCATATTTACTAAACTTTAGTAAATCATGACGAATGTCTTTGTCACTCTTGTGGTAGACTTGATCAACGTACGACCTAGTGTACTCGATCTCCTAGTCCTTCAATTGACACTTTGCCAAAGAATTAGTCTAAGTTTCCCAAATATGAAAGTTTTTTTTTTCATTCATCACACAATACACATTGCATGATTCCAAGTTTCTGTCCAATTGAAACTTGGGTGATGAGAAACTCTCCCTATTTGGTAAACTTTTGACATTTCCACAAATAACATAATTAAGAATCAAATCCATTATTGCTAATAATAGAAACATTCAAACATCAATTTTTCATATACTTCACTGCAAGGATAAACAAATAAGATAAAAACCAAAATTTATTTTATTCATAAAAAACAGCGGAAAAAATTTTGTCCTTACAATGCAATTCAATTGAAAAACTATGTTATTACATATTTCTTAACAATCTATTCTAACTCCAAGTAGTAGCTCAAGAATCCATTCGTCAAGTAATGCGATCGAAATCCATTTCTTCATGATTAGATTCAGCTCACTTCTTTTCTCAAGCTTCCTCTCTTTTCTTCGATCCTACAAAACATCAAAATGTAATCTTATCACATCATGTATTAAGAATCTAGAATAGGAACTCAAAAGAGTTAGGTAATGGATTTTACCTGGAGTAGAGCCATACATCTTGACTCTCCCATCTCTTAGATCTTTCAGGTAGTTAGGGCAGCTTCGTCTCCAATGCCCCTTCTCTTGGCAATAAAAGCAAATGGACTCCTTTGGCACAACACATCGGACAATCACAGACTTAGTTCTTTCTGGACTTCCAATGTTGCCAGTGTCCATTGAAGTTTGAGAGTTTGATTCACTAGACAAATTTGCTTTACCAGCACGCCAAATCATTGCTGATTCAGCAGCTATAAGCAGATAGGTGAGATCAATTAGGGTCACGTCGTGGTCCATCATATAGTACTCTCTAACGAACTCACTATATGATTCAGGAAGTGACTGAAGAACCCAGTCAACAGCCAACTCGCTTGAAATCTCGACACCCAACATGCTTAACCTATCAATGTGTGACTTCATCTCTAAGACGTGTGCGCACACAGGTTTCCCATCTTCGTGTTTACTTGCCAAAAGGGCTTGAGTGAGCTTGAACTTTTCAAGCCTTTAAACTTGTGGGTTAGGGAGAATAATTGGAGGAGGTGGAGGAAGTGAAGCATGACTCTCATTTCCTCGATCGTATCTCGGAATGTCATCTTCATTTGGAAGGCTTGTTCCAAAGGGTTTGGGAAGACCATTGTAAGATTCAGACATCTACAAAACGGGAGAAAATTCAAGTTAAGGTGATTAGAATTCTTGATGCAACAACCAAATGAAACATCAAGCTAGGATCCAACACAATACTCTACAACCTAGAAGAGGGATGCCGTAATCTAGTTGTAGAATATTTGAAGGTAGGTAAATGACGATTTACCAATTTCCACCATGAAAAACGAAAAATAAGTTTAAGTTTTAAATGAATTGAAACTCCTAGATCTTTTGAGATTCATTGAACTTTTCAATGGCATGTTTAATCTCGATTATGCCCTACTATTTGTGACTGGGATGCCGAGGATCACAAATAAGGTGTGAATAACCATACGAATCACGTGGTGCACCCAATGCTACAATCACCTAATCAATGTGCCGGTTAGCCACACACGCTCCATTGATCTATGATAAGCATCGAGCCACCCTTCGCCACCAATGTCATCCCCAAATTAGTGTGCCGGTTACCCACACACGCTCCACTAACGTTTGACAAGGGTACGAAGTGTAATTCCATGGGTTAGCATACAATTTCACATTTTTCCTAAAGTAACTATGATTTGGGAATTTGTAAAAGCATTTAGTTACTTCGTACTTCACTATACTTATAATGGAAGGTTTCTGTCCTATCCTACCCGTTCGGCTAACGACCCTCCACTAGTCAAGAGTGTGGTGGGTAAGAGTGGATACCCATTCAATCGCCATTTTATAGGCAATTTCCTTAAACACCCCTTATAGACCAGCTTCGTGAATGAGGCCTACTAACGGTAAGACTGACTGTTTACTCATACATATATATAATATTAGACTTTTAATGTTATATATAGTATAGGGTGTATTTTACACTTTTAAAATACTAGGTGGTTTAATTTAGTAAATTATACTTTTAATTTAATTAAATGTAAACCAAAAGCTTTATGGGTTTATTAAATCACTTTTAACTATACACTTTAATTAATTAATAAAAACCATAAGGGTGTGATTTGAACTTTTCAAATTACTAGGGTTTTAGAATTTAGCATTTCAAAATTAAACTTTTAATCAAATTTAAAATTCCAAAACTTGAGGGCAAGTTTCGAAACATTTCAAAACATTTGGGTTTAACTTATTTAAATTTCATAAACGAAACTTTTAAGTTCAAATTTAAACTATAAAACCTAAAGGGTGCAATTGAAACTTTTTCACATCACAAGGATCAAATAACAAATAATATAAGTTAAACAATTAATTTATTCATTATCTATATTTGACCTAATCTTATTTTAGTCATTAGATAATTACCAAATAATTTGAAATAATCCATATTTATCATATAAATAACCCATATTTAAAAGATTTGAAATTATCTATTGTTTTGGCAAGGATAATCACTAATTTAAGATAAAAATCGGATTTTAACTTCAAAAAATGAATTAGGTATCAAATCCAAGTCAAAACAGCAGCAAAACCCGGAATTCCCTCTGTCTGACCCCTGAACTCGCCGAGTCAGGGACAGACTCGCCGAGTTCTCCACTGACTCGCCGAGTCAGGTCGGGCAGAGGCCAAAAATCGATTTTCCAGCAAATAAAGCAGTTAAGCATCACATACAACTGAAACCAATCAAGTCTCTGATACCACTGATGAGTTTTAGGCATAAGAACAATCCTATGTGCTCATACAAACCCTAATGCTTGGATCTAGGTTTCTCTATTGCACATGCTTTGAATCCAAGACTAACAAACTTAGATCTAACAAATTACAAACTGAATTAGGGTTTATAGAATTACCTTTGATTGTTATATAGCAATAACAATCAATTCCTTGCTTGAATTCGCCTTAGAAAGCTTAGTGCCTCAAGTGCTGCACCTCTAATGGAGTCACAAACACCACTAAGCAACTTAGATGAAGAGGGAAGAGAGATGAGGCACCAAAAACGGCTGGAAACCCTAATGGAAGACTTGTTCACGTTTTTGGGGCATAGGGGCCCTTTATATACATGTAGGCTATTAGGGTTTACAACTAGGAAACCCTAATTTGACTGCTTAGACCCTAAGCAGCCCATGGACTCCTTAAACATATCCCTTGGACGATTTCTAATGGGCTTCCCATAGAATTCGTCCAACCTATATATTATTAGGTGATCCATAGCCCAATTATAGTTATCTTATAATTACAACTTCAGTCCCCTAAGTTTAATTAATCTCTTTTAGCCACAAAATTAATTAACAATTAATTCTTGACTAATATTAATTAAACAATATGATTTCTCTATTAATAAATCATATTCAAACCTTTCTCTCCTTAAATCATCCTACATATTGCTATGGTGAAGGCAACCCAAAAGGACCATGCTCATAATCGGGTCAAGTACATACCAAAATAGTTATGGACTTAGACACTAATCCAACACCTCCTTCATAGCCTCCTGCTGAGCCTCCCGGACCCGCTTCAGAAGCGGAGTCACCACTGTCATCCTTAGACAGATATCCCTGATCGGTGCTGCCTTGCGGCTAAGCGCATCGGCCACGACATTGGCCTTCCCTGGATGGTAGAGGATCTCACAATCATAGTCCTTCACCACATCAATCCACCGACGCTGCCTCATATTCAGATTTGGCCAGTCCATGAGATACCTAAACTCTTGTGGTCCGTGTAAATCATACAGCGAACCCCATAGAGGTAATGACGCCAAATATTGAGGGTGAACACAACATCCCCCAACTCCAAATCATGCGTCGGGTAGTTCGCCTCGTAAGGCTTCAGCTACCTCGATGCGTAGGCGATGACATGCCCTCTCTGCATCAATACCGCGCCCAATCCTGCGATGGATGCATCGCAGTACACAAGAAAATCATCCATTCCCTCTGGCAGGGCTAAAATTGGCGCCTCGCACAATCTCTGTCTCAGCGTCTCAAATGTGGCCTGCTGCTTAGGCCCCCAACGATACACCACCGACTTCTTAGTTAGTCGGGTGAGCGGAACTGCTATCTTGGAGAAATCCTGAATGAATCTCCGATAGTAGCCTTCCAATCCTAGAAAGCTCTGAATCTCAGATGGAGACCTCGGAATCTCCCAATTCATCACGACCTCTACCTTGGCCAGAGCTACCGAAATCCCGTTCTGGTTGATAAGGTGCCCAAGAAACTGCACCTCGTGCAACCAGAACTCACACTTGGAGAACTTAGCATACAAGTTCTCCCTCCTCAAAGTCTCCAGAACCTCCCGCAGATGCTCCTCATGATGCTCCCGCATCTTGGAATAAACCAAGATGTCATCAATAAATACTATCACAGACCGATCTAACATCGGTCTACACACACGGTTCATGAGATCCATGAACGCGACAGGAGCATTGGTGAGCCCGAAAGGCATCACCACAAACTCATAGTGGCCATAACGCGTCCGAAACGTAGTCTTCTGCACATCCTCCTCTCTGACTCTCATCTGATGATACCCTGAATGCAAATCAATCTTGGAGAACCAAGATGCTCCCTAAAGCTGGTCAAAGAGGTCATCAATCCTCGGGAGTGGGTAGCGGTTCTTCACCGTTACCTTGTTCAGCTCCCGGTAATCTATACACATCCGATGTGACCCATCCTTCTTCCTCACAAACAGAATTGGGGCTCCCCAGGGTGAACTGCTAGGTCTAATGAAACCCTTGTCTAACAGCTCCTGCAGCTGTGTAGACAACTCCTGCATCTCAGGAGGAGCCAACCGATATGGTGCCTTGGCTATCGGAGTCGCACGAGCAACTAGGTCGATCCTGAATTCCACCTATCGTTCCGGAGGTATCCCAGGCAACTCCTCGGGGAATACATCCGCAAACTCCCGTACCACAAGTATATCGTCCACCGTAGTCCTAACTGTTTCTCGGGTATCCATAACATACGTGACATAACCTGTGCAACCCTGCTGGAGGTAGCGCCTAGCTCTCGCTGTTGAACATAAAGCTGGTCCTCACTGTGGCCTCTCGCCCTAGATCACCAGCTCTCCCTCGCTTGGGGTCCTGAACCGTACCAACTGTTGCGCGCAGTCAATCACTGCCCCATTAGGGCTGAGCCAATCCATACCTGTAATCACCTTGTTCCCACGCAATGGAATGGGAACCAAGTCTACCAGGTAGCGCTCCTCAAATAACCTCAGCACACAATCTCGAAATACCGTCGATGCCCACACCGAACGGTCGTCTGCAATCTCTACCTCTAGAAGGCAATCCAACATGCCCGAAGACTCGGAAAATCTCTTACTAAGCGCAAGAGACACAAATGACCGGGTAGCGTCCGAGTCAAACAATACCAGAACCGAGATGCCGTTCACATGGAACGATCCTAAACAGAGCACATATCAATAACATAATCACAACAAAAAAGATCAGAGGGAAAGAATCATACTCGTCACCACATCGGGTGCAGCGCGTGCCTCCTCGGCTATCAGCTGAAATGCTCAGCTTCGCACCACTGGAACCTCTGCCTTGACCTTCCGGCCATCTGTAACCCGCGCCATCGCGGAGACCGGCGCTGCTGCTGGCACTGCTGCTGACGCTGGTGTTAATCTTAGGCAATTGACCCTTTAGTGGCCCCTCTGATTGCAATGGAAGAAAATCAGGTCTGTCATTTGTATTGCAGGGGCAGGGGCAGTACAATCCCTGCCAAAATGCCCCACCTTGCCACACTTATAGCACCCGAACCCGACCCAGTGCGGCAAGCTCCCTCGTGTGACCGACCGCATTTCCCACAGCGGTCCCGTCCTGCCTGGCCTTTCGGCATACCATCAGATCCTTTGGGCTTCTTCCCCGAAGCCCAGTCGCCAGCCCCTCCATTGCCTTCCTCTTCTGGACGTGCTCCAGATCAATCTCCCTCTCCCTAGCCCTGGCAATCATGGAATTCAAGGTAGGGCAAGCCGAAAAACTAACATGCTCCCGAATGTCAGCTCGTAGCATGTCATGGTAGCGGGTCCTCCTCAGATCCTCATCACCCGCGTACTGGGGCACCAACAATGCCCTCTCCCGGAACTTGGCGGTGATCTCTGCCATAGTCTCCGTAGTCTACCTCATATCCAAAAAACTCCCTGGCCAACTGCTGAAGCTCCACAGGTGGCGCAAACTTCGCCCTGAATCTGGACACAAAGTCCGACCAAGTCATAGCCTCAACAGCCAAGGCTCCTAATGAGTCACCAATAGACTCCCACCAATCCCTAGCCATGTCTCGCAAGCATCCTGCTGCATACCTCACCTACGACCCCTCTGGTAGAAGCTCGTCAGTTGCGCAATATCAATGTTTGTGATCCATCTCCTAGCAGCAATGTCTGCCATTTACTTTTTTAGATGCAATTTATTTTGCGGATCCTTTATAAAGATCCAATAATAATAATATATAGGTTGTATAAAGATCCAAAACTAGGTATTAACCTACTTGTTTGAAGGCAATTCAGGTAGAAATGTATTGGAGACTAATTTTTCACATGAGTTGGTATTGACTGATGAGGTCAATGACAATCTGTTGGTAAAGTTATGTTGTATGTATGAACGACATATGATATAATGAAAAGAACAATATGATTCGTGAATAAGATTGTGAGGGTTGGTTTATTCATTCAAATGAAACGTAGGACTATATGTTTGAACTTATGGAAAGATACTATAAGGCATACCGCTACATGAGACTACCTATTTTGACAAATCTATAAGTAATAGAGATACATAGTTAAAATGATTATTTATGCCCCTTCTTTTGGCATATGTACATTGTTTTTATATGATTGTCTCTGTAACATCCCAAAATTCAAGCCCAAAAATTTCATTTTTGATTAATTAATTCATAAACATTCATTAGGAAATATTGTATAAACATGGCATCTCAAAACCAAGTATCATGTTTAAAACCCACAACCATGAACAAATGTCATATCAGAGTACAATCCCAGAAAACACCGTGCAGAAATCATATGTGAGTGTGTGTGATGCCATGCTACGCCGCCGGCTTCTTCCCCTTGGATGAAGAGGTACCTGAAACCAAAAACTGAAACCGTAAGCACAAAGCTTAGTGAGTTTCCCCATCATACCACATACCATACAATACCATCGGTATCTTTCAACTGGTAATCGTCATCGGTATCTTTCAACATATAATCATCATCGGTATATTTCAACCGGTAATCGTCATCGGTATCTTTCAACCGGTAATCGACATCGGTATTTTTCAACCGGTAACTGGGGACTGTTCCACCCCTACCACTAGCATACAATAGCAGATATAAGCACACATTCAGACATATTCGGGTACTGACCTACCCTTTGGTCCTTCAGACCACTATCAGGGAAACTATCTCTATCATGCAACATATCATACAGATATAACACATAACTAAACGCAAACCAGACCAAGATAAATTATGACAAAGACAATTATCTTCTAAGTACTCCTCAATGGTGGGCCGACATTGTGGCCTTAGACCTACCCCTACTGGAAGACAACTCGCCGAGTTCCATGAAGATTGTCTTGGACTCGCCGAGTACCATGAATTCCCAGAACCCTTTGCTTAGTCCAGAACGTTGGGTCACTCCCCGGGACTCCTAAAAACCCTTCCACACTCAACTGGTCCTTACGACCCTCACTGATATGGGACCAAAACCCTTGGACTCGCCGAGTCTATCACATTCCTTACTAAGAACTTCGATTTCTGATCTACAGCACTTAACCAAATGATAGATCCAGACCCCCTAAACTCGATTTAGCACGTAAAGTTACAAACTTTACGTGCATGCATGGGACATTAGAACTTAAAAGGCTCTAGAATGGTTCTTTTGTTGCATGGGGCCTTCCTTGGTGTAAAAAGCAACCTAGATCTGACTTGTGGCTCATAAAATGACATGATACAGAAGCCCAAACCTCCAACCATGTTTGCAAACATGGTTGGCCACCAAAAATGGCTTATAAAAGCCCTAAATCACCCCAAAGAGGGATCTAACAAAAGAATGAGCAAGGTTCAAACTTTATACCTTCCAAAGACTGCAAATGATGAACCAAACTCGAATCCTTCAGTCCCCTCTTGATCCGTCTATGCTCTTCCTTCTTCCTTGAGATCAAAACTCACAAGAATCACTCAAAAGGTCTTAGATGTTCACAAAAACGGCTAGGGTTTGCTATGAGGAGTGTTTGGGAGCATAAAGGGGGAAAGGAGGCTGCATAAGGTCGTTTAAATAGGGTGCAAACCCCTGGATTAGGGTTTTTGACCAAACAGCGGCTACTCGCCGAGTCCGCGACTTAAATCCCGCGCCTCATCCCGCTTCGACTCGGCGAGTCAGTCCTTCGACTCGCCGAGCCCAAGGCTAAAAGTGCAAAAATAAAGAAGATTTAATAACAAAACACATACCAAGAATCATGTGCTACAATCTCCTTGGTATGGGATGTGGTACTACTCTTTAGGGCCGCAATCATGTTTTTTGTCCATTAGAGTTAGTCTAACGATATCACTTAGTCCCGATATGCAATTGAAATCGTTTTGTGGAGAACCATGGTGTAAGACAAACATCCCAATATGAACGTCCTATATATTTACATGACGTTATCCACGTAAATCAGAGTATTTTCACTACCTAAATCTACTAGATCTTCTTGCATATCAATGGTAGCATTCTTGCCATCGTCACATGATTATAAATTTCACTTTTTGAGATGGGTATGGAATCGTCCATCACCATACATAAGAAAAATAAATAAAAAATTGTTTGTAAGAAAAGAAATGTCACAACATATTTTTTACAGTGTCAATGTGATGGAAAAAAAAAGAATATCTTTTACATATGCTTTCATTCTATCAACTTTTGGGGAAATGATAACAAGGATACTGTTGTTTATGTTAGAAAAATTCTCCGCTGATATATGAATTATACACCGAGTGGAGTTATACCAATAAATAGAAAAATAACAACTTAAATAATGAATTTGTAAACAGAATTTAGGTTTCAGAGACAATATTTCTTTCTATAAACATATTGTCCGTAAGGATCAAGATAAAGACTCGTGATCCAACTTGATATTTTAGTATTATGGCCGCAAAGAAATTTTGGATTTTTTATTTGTAACCCTCAATATTGCACTCTCGATCATTATCCTCTTAATTTCATCATTCGTCCAAGGGGTGATTTCTTATTCAGTAGTTGCCTCAATTGATAAAAACAATATAAATTTCTTATAACTTGTTTTATACAAGATTACATTGACAAGAGTGCCAAATATATACAACAAAAATCATAATTTTGAAACAAATAAAAATTATGAATCCTACAAATTTGAAGTAAGTACTTTGTAACTCGCAAAACTAATCACCAACAGTAAAATCGAAGGCATTTAAAAATTCATATATTTTGAAATTGCAATTGTGAAAAAATTGTTTCGAAACTCAAAGTATTTGATACGAGACTGGGTTTCAAATCGGTTTTACTCTTTGTTTAAGATGTGGTCAGAACGTTAAATACGGTGGCCGGAGTGTGATTGCATTGTCTCTATAATAAACTCATTATCTAATTTGTTCGTTTGTTATCAAATTAAATGCTCATCTCCATCTAGTTCATGGAGTAAATGTTATCTTGCCCTTATCGTGCGGTTACTACAGTGCAAGCTATTTTACTTTCGATGACACATTTTCAGTTTTTCATTATGCTAGTATTCATGTGCTCGAGGTTTAAAGCATATTTAAGAGTGAACAAAAAGTCGATGCAACTTATGTTTAAGTAATAATATATATTATATTATTATGATCAAGGAGACATCTGCATTGATCTTTATTTAGACTGATATAGAATATGCGTGTGTGGGTGTTGATTAAAAATGAAGTTTGTCAATCCCAGGCGATTGACGAATTTTATTAACTCACCTGACACTAACTTGTAACTAACCGGTTGTTAAAAGAAATTGTGCCTATATTCCCCCATATCTTGTGGTATTTAATGCCAGTGGCCCTAAAAATTTCTCTTGGGTCTCAACTCTCAACTCTTATAAATCTGGTCTACTAACAGGAAAAACCTTCAAATGTAGATCCAGCCCATTAGAGTCTTTTTGCATATATATACCTAACACCCCGTGAGTCACGGAATCCTACTATAGACTCACCTCGTGAGTCACTGAGTTATATTGCAGACAAAACCAGTCTAAAACAAAATGTCTTTTATTTCATAAATTTATTAACCATCCAACTCTCAAATCGACTCTAATAAATGAAAAATGACTTTGTCACATGTCTTTCTCTCATAAGATTAGCCACATGTCATTTTGTCATAACTTGAGATATATTTATTTTCCACTTGTCATTACTTTCATTTTCATTTTCAATATATCATTAATTTATTTTCCATAAATTAAACCTATCATAATGACTATCAAATTTTAAATCTTAAATTTTAAATTTCAAATTCAATTCCAAATAAATTTACAGTTTAAACCTTTATGTTTAATATTTTGTTATAATTAACCCGTTTAGTAGACACTAAACACATAATTTTAATTAATTTATTCTTTGCATGTTTTTTTCTCATAGTTTTCACTTATTTCAATTTCAAATTCAAATAAAATTTCTATTTAATCGTTCGTACTTACATTTTGTTTTAATCAACCCGTATATTATACGGGTCTCACAACTAGCTATGTATAAAAAGAAAAATTATAGTGTATATATACGGAAATATCTATCCTAATAAACAGTTATACATATAAAAATTCTAACCCAAAACCGAAAAGAGCTCGGTAAAAAAAAAAGACCAAACAACACAAAGACAGCTGGAGTTTGATCCAAAAAAGAAAACCGTACCAATGCGAGACTGCTTTTCTGCACCTCTCTAAACATCTAAAATCTACTGAAGATAATACACAACTAGATTTTTCGTTAATAAATGACTAATTGCGAGTGAATTTTAGTCAACCATACACTTTTCCCACAGTAATTTAATTGGTCAGATCTTGATAGGTTTAAGCTTGACAAATATACGTCATGCTAATTTCAGCATGGATACATTTGAGAAAGTTAACTTTATTATCATGCATTGTTACAAATGCACTACTACTACCATTAAAAATTAATTGGTGAGTGATTAATTTTAAAATGTTATGCAGCGATTAAATTCTACTTCATTAACATTTGATATGAAATTGGTGTATTCTGACAAATCAATTCTTAACGCAAGGAGCTCGGCACATCCAAGTTGTACTCAGCAAACACCACGCCACAAATTCGGCATGCCGTGTTCGGTGGCCTAACTCGCCAAATTGGTGTCGAGGAGAGTGTAAATTGTTCTTTTGTTTTCCTTTTTTTTTTATCATTTTCAAAAAGAATACCCTATTTTTCAAAATATAACTATTTTTTTTTTCAAAATTTTAAGTTTTAAACCATTCAATAACTACTATAAATACCAATAATTTTCTTTGTTTTACACCACATTCAACCCTCCATATTCATCTCTCCTAACTTTTTTTATTTTGCACAATCTTCTAACATTCTTTATCTCTAAAAATGGCTCTTTTTTCGAACAAAGACGTAGAGATGATTTTAGATTCTGCATGGGTCGATGTCAATGAATATCCAAATCACATCAACTATGTATGGGCCTTCTTTTTGGAATAGAATCACACACCAATACAATCACGAAGCAGGTAAAGGACGTCATCGAAGTAAAGATCAAATTTTCGTCAAATGGAGAACAACAAACACATTGACACTATAGCTTCACACTGTAGCTTTGTAGGATTACGTGTGTTTCAATAAATGGTGAAAATGATGAACTGTTGTTAGCAAATGCTCTTCAAACGTACCGTGCATAAACTAACAAAATCATTTCCGATTTGGAGAGTTTTGGCATGTTTTGAAAATGTCTAAAAAATGGCGTCGATATTTCGAATGAAATTATTTATGTGTTATTTTAATTTCAAGTGCCTTGTTTTTTATTTTAATATATATATATATATATATATATATATATATATATATATATATATATATATAATTTCAAATGTAATTGTCTTTTTAAATTTAATGTAAATTTTAGTTTTATGTAAATTAATATATTAATTTTTATAGAAATGAATTTTAGTGTTACATAAAAGAAAAAGAAAAAAAATCTTGTTTTAAAAATGTTGTCCCCAAACTTTGAATAGACACCAATTCCTACAGCTTAATTAACTAATTAGAAAACCAGACTACGGTTTGTACTGTAGTTCACTTGTTGGGTTCTTCACTTTAACACGTGCAACATTTTTTATTTTTGCAAAACAAGTGACTTTGTTTCTTATATGCTTGGAAGTTGACCCGTGCAATATGATACTAGTAGCACGACCTTCTACTTTGAGGTCAATAATAATAATAGTAATGCCTTTTAAACACATAATTTTTTTCTCCCATATAAGAAGTATTTAAAATCAAAACATATATTTGCATGTCGTCATCATTTGTCTTATCGTATACAAGTACCAGCTTCTTTCAAAGTAAAATTGAACTGAGGGGAATTTATTATTTTGGATAATTAAATTCTAAGCTTTTAATTACTTTAACGATGATATGATTAATTTTATAATATAGTAATCACGATATTGGAGCACTAATCCCATTATGATTTGATTACCGGAGATGAAGACCCCCTTTTTCCGGAAATACTTTTCCTTGACATCATGCTCACCTCAGTAACTCGTTTCTCTCATATACATTGCTCGGATTGTTTGAGGGTTAATAGGAAAACACATACGATCGTCCAGGATCCATTTAAAACATATTGAGTAATGATTTTGTTCAAGAAAATAGTTCCACATACCCAAAACATCGAACATAGTATTTGTAAAACATGAATATTTTTCGCTGCGGAGAATTTGATCGTCAACACAAGAATTAAAAACTAAAGATTGAATATACTGTAATGGAATACTAAAGGGTTTCTAATCCAGCGGTATTAGTTGTTGCCTCTCTTTTCGAGAGTCCAAATCTCGTTGTGGACGTACATGTATTTAAAGAGTAGTTTTAAAAATAAATTAGATTTGCATTAATAGAGTGTAATGGAATATGATTACACCCCCTTGAATGTTTTCCATCTATTAAGGTGCTAAAGTAAATGAAAGTTTTTTTGTTTTTAAATGTTCTCATATCTAAGTTTCATTCTCCTAAGAGGAATTTAATTTTAGGATTTTTTTTTTGTTTTACATCTCACGTTTGATTACATTATTCGTGTTATTAATAGTTTCTAGATTTAATCATTTTGGTTGTGGTGGTTTGATAGGGCATGTGAAAAATATGGTGGAAAATTTATTGACCAATGTTCAAATCCTGATACTACTAAGCTCTTACGGTAATGGAGGTTCGCCTACAGTGATTGCAAGATATGATGCATAGCCTCATGTTTGTAGCACGAGATTAGTGAGGGCGTGAAAATTGACCCGAAACCCTCGTTAGGGGAGTTCCATTTAAAAAAAATTTGAATATGTGATTTTATTTTACATCTACATTTTGTTGTTTATTTTGGCTATTTAACCTAACTAGGCGTCTTCCATCTTCAAAACATTATTCTTTGTCGGTTTAGAAATTTATTTGTTTATATTAATTCATAGTTCGTTGTTAAGTGATAAGTGATTTGTTTATTATCATTTGTTTGTAAAGAGGTTTTTAAGCGTGCATGTTGTGGCGAGAATTAAAGTAATACATTTTTTTAAAGTGCAGTGCTATAAATGTTTAGCTTCACTTCCATATGGATGAAGGGAAACTTCATTGTAGTAGAACTTCTTCTCATGTTTACGCTCCTGGCATGCATATTATGTCTCTTTTTGTTCATCCCTTTGTGAACGGATCAACTGGGTTCTCCTCTACTGACACCCGCTTCACAAATAGATCTCCATCTTCAACTCTGTCTCAAATGTAATGGAACTTCGTCATTATGTGTCTCGACCTTTTTGTGATCCCTAGGTTCTTTAGTCAAGGAGATTACACTTTCGTTATCACAAAAATTCTACAACGACTCTTTATTACGTGGAACGACTCCAAGGTCTCCTAAAATATTTCTAATCCAAACTCCTTCCCTGGAGGCTTCATGTAACACCTTGTTTTCACTTTAATATATACTTTAATATAAAATGTTTGTGATAAAATTCTAAGTAGAAATATTTATTTTTTTAGCAAAAGAAATCATCGTGAAAGATGTAGTAGACGTCAATACAAACCGTAAGTATAAAGAACGACTAAATATGACTTTGTACCAAGAAATTATGATTTTTAGAAGTTTCGCATCCGGCACGATACTACGAGTGTCATAAAATATGAAATGGAATTAGGTCACTTTTTAGCCAAAAGAATGTACACGAAAATTAATATCTATGTAATTACAAACCTGTCGATATAAAGAACGTCGCGAACGGAGTTCATATGAATAAGTTATGATTGCAAAATCTTTTATAGTATAATTCTCATAGACTGTAAATTAAAAATAGAATATGAATTAGCCAATGAAGTCTAATGGAAAGTTGTAATACTCGTCCATATTGATTTGGTGATATAAAGAACATTGAAATTGGAGCTCATATGGTAAATATATGGAATTTTCAAAGATTCGAGAAATTATCCGGCATAGGTGACACAACACCAGCCAGAATTGGACATATGTCAGGCTGAGAATCGACCGTTGGTGCCCAAGCCAAGACATAGCGTGCCCCCTCCGCAAACCCTCTATAAATAGCAACTCAATCATCCCCTCATTCCTTGCTCATCCCCATTTGGGTTTCTCTATGTAGAAGCTCTTTCTCTTTCTCTCTTTAGACTCCAAATTTTTGAATCTCGAAGTTTTCGTAATGAAGTGGAGTGGGATTTGAAATCCCGAAGAAAAAGAATTATTTGAAGATGAAGTTCTTCCCGTGACTTCCCGAACTTTTCTAGAAAACTTGTAAGTTGATTTATACTTACTATGCTTTAAGTATAACTTATATTTATGTTTATAATTCTCTATTATGATCTTATATATAAGATTTATCAGTAATATCGGTCATTATACTGATTGATCTACTTACAAGAGTGATGTCTAGGCTAGAACTAGTGAGGTGTTTAAAGTTGATTTTGCAAACAGTATACTATGTATACCAAACGGATCCTACCTCCAATATGATATTCCCTCTCAGCTAGAACTTGAAGTATTCATTAGGATTAATGAAGGGTCTAAATATTAGTTATTATACTCAAATAGTTAATAACCTATAAGTATATTATAAGTTGACATGTGTTGGTCAAGTTGCCTGCACAACGACCTACGTAAGTTGTTTTAAGACTAATCAAGTGAGTTTATCATTGTACTATATATCGTAATATATATCCTTGTATGATAGGATGACATTGTGCTCTTAAGTAGATAGGCTAGTTAGTCGATTGTCTGCAGTGTTGAAATATTTGTTATCTGGTACATGTATATGTTGATATATTAGGTGGCGAGTTCAGGAGACACTAGTTTATTACAGAAGGTCAAGATACTTGGGAGGACCATATTTTTGATGAAGGCCAAGGGAGCAGACCAACCTTGTGTTGAAGGCCATTATGTGAATGAAGTGCGTGCCTATATATGTGTGTGTGTATATATATATATATATATATATATATATATATATATATATATATATATATATATATATATATATATATATATTATGGTATGTGGGATTTTGGGGAACTCACTAAGTCTTGGCTAATAGTTGTTGAATAACTCCTTTTAGGTTGTTCTTCTAATCATGGAAAGGCCCCAAAATGATTGTACACGCAACAAAGAAATAAAGTTGTCTTTAGACTTCCGCTAAGACTATATTTATATTAATAAATTAATTATGATGAAAAACGGACGTTACAATTTGGTATTACAACCTTGACTTGAGAGAATTGGATGAACACCCATGTGATTCCAAATTTAAACTATGGATCTAGATATTTTACAAATCTTTTTGAAAAAGGAATTTTATACAAACGAAAAGGATGTGATGTGTATAGTTAGACGAAGCTCAGAAAGGAAAGTGATTCCCAATATATCCATATTGTCTATCTCTGATGATATATGAATTGTTAGAAATCTATGTTAGTATAAAGGCTAAGGATATTTTCAGGAATCGTAAGTTAGAGTTGTCTGATATCTAAGATTCCTTATAGCCTTAGACATCGCTTTTATGTGTTACTTGAAACTTGCGCTGATATTTGTAGTTGATAATTTTATGACTTAGAGTTGGTACATAACAAGGATTATATAGCCTTAGAATGTTTGATTTAACTTTACTTCTTGTTCCTTGTCTGGTTGTAGGCTTAGGATATAATCATTTATTCGACCGTCTATCCAATCTTGGATAACATACAACTTGCATACATACGACAACTATTGATGTTAGTTGAGACTTCTAACGGTGCTTGGGGGGAGAGAGAGGGAATCCTAAAATAAAATTCTAGGAAAGTTTAATGTTGGGATCTTTTAACACTAGGTGTGTCATAACGCCCAGCGGTACTTGAGTGTAGTGACTTACAAATGTTGGGTAAATTCTTGGATCTAGTATGGATATTTGTGGAAGGTAGTATGGGCTCGTACTACCGAAAACATTGAATTTGTCTGAGAATCAGGAACAAAAACAAGGCTACTAAGGAACTGGTAAGGGTTTAAATATTATTACAAGTTGGTACTATGATTTCTTTGTATTCCCATTTATATCTCCGGTATGGTGATGATCACTAGAGCAAGTGGTTCTAGTTCTGCAACGGGTTCGGATAGGTCGAGTCTAAGTGATTCCAGAAACTTTTGGATAAATAAAGACCAAACTAATTGTTATGTTCAAAGAGCGTTATGCCATCATTCTTGGCATTACTTTTGTCGCAACCACTGTTGATATTGTTGTTGTTGCATCGCCAGGAGGTTAGGAAATGCCCCAATGAAAGTTCACTAACAGTAAACCCCTATAGTTTGATGGTTTCAAGGACCCAATTTTAGCATGAGATAGATCACAGAGGTGGAAGGACGTTTCTAAACAGGATCTTACTCGGATAACCAAAAGTTCAAGTTTGCAATGAACCTTCTTCGCACGGGAGCAAAGGACTTGTAGAATTTTGTCTCCAAGAACTATTCTCCTACTGAGAACTCGCGGTGACATAGGAATAGTTTACTGGAATTTTCAAAGAAGAATATGTCCCACATGTGGAGATGGAGCACCTAGCTCAAGATTACTTTTCACTTAAGCAAAACGACGAGTCTTTGATGGAGATCACCAAAATGTTTACCGAGAGGTCATTGTTTTCCCAAAGTATGTAGCCACTGAACAATTGCAAATAACTCAGTATATAAGTCCGTTGAAGAACATGATTAGGGAGTTTGTGGAGAACTCCAATTATCAGGCCCTTTCTGAACATCAGACACTTTCTCGAAGGAGAGAGTTAAAAATAGAGACCTAGAAAAGAGAAAAGTCATAGACTCTAATATAATCACAATCGATGGTTAAGTTGTTCAAGCCTATAGATTCAAGGTTTGGAGGACAGATAGGCCGCACTTGCAATAAGCATGGAATGTTTCGTGATGGTACTTTTCGAGGAGGAACAGTTTGCCACAAATGTGGCAAGGAAGGGAATAATGCCAAGGACTACCAGCAGGGCATACATGTTTGTTTCAACTGCAACCAAGTGGGTCACTTCAAGGCTAAATGTCCCCTTCTAAGAAACACATGCGCAATGCAAACTCCAGTACCTACAACTTTGAGAATGGATGATCGCCGTCAGGGAAAAGCTGAAGCTCAAGCGCCAAGGGACAAGCTTTTCAACTTACAGTAGAGGAGGATAGAACGACGCCAGTGTAAGGCCCACAACTTCAGGCTAGTCATTTAACATATAATAATAATATATGTCCTCTATCAGGATTATCATTAATCGTATACGTTCCAGACTATGTATTATAAATCCATTTTAGTAATTTATCAATAAGCGAGAAAATGGAAATCTAGATAGCAGCTTATTTAGGACAAATAATCTTGACGGTAAATGTAGGAGTTGCAATATGAATCACATACAGATAAAGCACACTCAAATTCGACTTCATACGTAGAAGTTATATGTAGGGGTCAAAATGAAGATAGCAAGTATTCGAAATACATTGAGTCTGTAAGGGTTCGAAATCCAAGTGATTTCGACTCAATTTGTATTTACAAGGCACATTTTGAATTCGCACTAGAATGTATAGTCCTTGTATTTTTGTTGTGTCTGTAACACCCTATAAATAGGGTAAGTATTAAAGTTGAGAGTAACTTTGTGCTCTTCAAGTTTGTAAACACTCTCAAACTTATGTACTATTTACAGACGAAATACAATCCAATCAGATCTTTTTACACGATGTGTTCTTTTTGTTTTCTTTGATTCATTACGTATCCATTACTTGATTCTAACTCACATCAATTGGTATCAGAGCATGATTCATTCAATTATTTTCATTTTTCTTGTGTTTTCATATTTTTTGAATCACTCTTTCCGATTCAAAGTTTTCCGCAATATTGAATCAGAAAACTTGTTTCAATTGATTATTTTGTTTTGATTATGCACTCCGTTTGTAAGATAGAGGGGTTACCGGTCCATTTCTGTTTAATTCTTATTTTATATTTCTTTTTTAATCTAAAATCTCATTTGTCCATACAATAATGAAGAACTTTAACATGAACACGATGTCGAGTTTCTCAGGCTTGCTTGGATTATCTACGAAGATTCCAATGCTCATTCCTGGATACTACGAGCAGTGGGTCGACAGAATCGAGGATTATCTCAATGAAATAGATGAAGGTCTTTGGAGATGCATCAAAAGTGGAAATTATTGTCCTGGCATGTTTGAAGAAGTTGGAACTGCTAGTTCTTTTGCTGATGTGGCTTTACGATAAAGTAAACAAGAAAAGAATGACAAGAAATGTCTTCGTGAACTATGTGGTGCTCTTCGATCAGTAGTTTACAACTACGTACGAAGTTGCGAAACAACAAAGGAGATTTGGGACATGTTGAAAGAAAAATATCGAGGCAATGAAAAGACAAATAAAAGCTCTGTGAAACAGTGTTTGTTGGAAATGGTTGAGTCCAATCAGAAAGATAACACATGAATAGATTCATACTATGACCGTTTGAATGAATTGATATTCAAATGTACTCGTTATGGTGTTACTCATTCGACTCTGGAATACAATCTGACTTTTATGGTGGGATAGGGAAAAGAATGGAGGAACATTAGCCTGATGATCAAAAATCAACAGAGTTTCAATGGTTATTCGTTGTCTAATCTATATAATGTTCTTAAGGCCCGTGAAAGTGAGGTAAACGAAATTGTTGAAGAAGGAAAGTTGAGCTTAGGAGGAACATTGGATATGATGTCGAAAGTGACTGCCAAGGACTCTGAAGTCGAATCTATTGAAGAAGATAACTTTGAAGTTCTGGATAACTCTGAAGATGAAGCAGTAGCTTACTATTCAAATAACAAAGTGAAAAGTTCTTCAAAAATATCTTCAATCCGTAGTACAAGTAAAACAATGAGTTAAAGGGAAATAACTCAACTAGAAATAATGTAAAGGTCGAGTTGAAATAGGAAAAGAAGGAAGTAAAGAATATGGTTGAGAAGAAGCAAATGAAGTTCAAGGGTTATTCGGGTTATGATTTTAATTATTGCAATGGGTTGAATCACTTAGTGAATGATTGTATGTTAAGAAAGAAGGAGGAGAAGAAGGAGAGAGTGAAAGATGAAGCATACTACGCAAGAAAGATTGAGGAGATAAAAGCTCGAACCAAGGGAATATTCTTGATGGATAAAGGAGGAGATGAGGACAAAGGTACGTATCAGATTTGGTCTTCGGGGTTTGATGATGAGGAGATGATAAATCCTACACATAGAGCTATGTATACCCGGTTCGAAGAAGGTGGTTCTGATGATGAGAAGATCTCAGGAAGATGCTTTGTCTTAACAGGTGCTGACAAATCTCTAATGATGTCGAACGTACGTAATCTTCTTGAATCTCTTAATATTCCGTCAAATAAATATCATGCCGTTGATTTCCATGAGTACAGAAGTTGAACAATCGAAATCTTTACTATATGATGTTTGAAACAAAATGGAAGTTAAGAAGAGTGTTACTTAGAGTTTAGATCTTCAATCAAGGAATACAGTAAATAGAGATTCTATTAGGACTGATAATATGTTGTTAGTTAAACAGAGGAATATTTATTGTAATTCTGCCAAACATTTGTATGTTAAATTGATTGAATTGCATCATTCATCTGTCATATGCAATGAACAACATCAAAAGTTGCTTCCTTTCTTAGCTTATAAGAGAGAAAAGGTAGATGAAACCTCTTATGATTGCGAAAAGAAAATTTATGATATGATAAAGTACCTAATGATTCATATGCATTTGGAATAGTTAAGATTGATGAATACTTAAATGTTGATGATCTTATGCATATTGTTAATGAAACTCTGACTAAAAACGAACAAGTTAAAATTTTGAACATAACTGAGAAGTCGACATTTGACTCTCAACAAATTTTGTTGATATCGAAGATGAATATGCAAATATTAGTGAATTTGAAGCTGAGGAAAGTGTTTATTGTTCTCAGTTATCTATTATAAATGTCAATTTGATGGAAAAAGGCAAAGAAATATATCATGATTCAATGGCGTAGGTTAATAGTGATCAACCTTCTACGTCCAAAGTTTGTGATCCTCTAGACCATTTTGTGGTAGAAGACTATGTGAGCGATGAGGATGATGTTTCGAATGAAACACCTATTCCTAGTGTTGTAGTCGAACAGGTCTATGAAGAATCAAATTTGTACACAAAGGTGTTGAAAGATAAAGGACAACATTATCTAGAATGAAACTCAGTAGTTTATCCAAGACTCAAGTGTACAAATGATATTGTATTTCCAAATCAAGTATTTGTCACCTCAGGAAATGGTGATATGGTGAATCCGGAATCGAACAAACTAGTTGAGGAAGATAACAAAAAAGCGACAAAAGATGGTTTCAATTCGAATCAAAACAAAGCTGAAAATGGTTTGAAAAAAACTCAAATACTTTTCAACAACAAAAACCAAGACGTGTTTGGGAAGTTAAAACTGAAAAATCAAGTTGAACATAAAAACAAAGAAAAATGTGGTAATTCTTTACCCAATGTTTGAAAACTTCAAAAGGCTAAAGCACAAGTTTTCAAGAAAAATGTTGAAAAATTGGTTTTTGAGGAAGGTGTTTCAAAAATAAAAGCATGAAACAAAGCTTATTGGAAAATTTTAAAAGCTTTTAAAAAACAAAAGGTTTTTAAGCAAAAATCAACTCAACAAGTTCATTCATTTTCTCAAACTAAGATGTCATTCCAAAACAAACCATCTCAAAACCGAAATGGTTATCCAAAAAGTCGAACTAATATTCAAAATCAAGTTTGATCTCATAGTGTTCAAAATCATGAAAATGGAAGTTTTGTTCAAAAAAGAATCAAAGGAATTTTGTTCAAAATAATGAACGAAGGAATTTTAGTCCAATGTATGATCAAAGACGTTTTCAACAAAGTCAACATGTTTTTCATCAAAATATTGTTGGTTATCAAAATCATTTTCAAAATTCACCAAAATTGACATTATCAAAATGAAAATTTGAGAAAATGGACGTTAAGGGAAAGCAAAATGAACCTTTTAAACCCAAAAATCCACACTTTCCAGACCTTGATTCGATGCAGAAGGTGAAAGCGTCGTTTGTGAAAGGGAAAAGTGAAGTGAAGAACATCAATCATTGGCTAGAAGGAAAAGAAATATATATCAATCAAGAAAGTATTCTCAAGAGAAAATTAAGTCTGCTTACGATACATACTTGAATCACTCGATGTGTGTAAGTTTTGTAATGCTCATTTTAGGTATCAATTTCTTTTCAGAATTTTAGGGTTTAAGGTTGGAACTCGACGATTTGGAGAGCTCCAACTCGTCGAGTAGAGGTCATTGTGGGACGCGGGATTGAGGACCTACTCGACGAGTTGAAAGGCCCAACTCAACGATTAGGCTTTGTAAAGGAAAACCCTAAATTTTAGGGTTTTCACCCTATATAATCTCCTTAAAACCTTGAGGTTGACCTTCCATCAACCTCCAAACCCTAAGAACGTTAGTGTTAAACCCTAATCTCCATTTTCTCTCATATTGAGAGCTAGAGTGACTTTTGGAGCTTAAGAAGAAGAAGATAGTGAGAAGAAGGAGAATATCCAACAAACAAAGCCCTCACTCTTGAGCTTGAGCATCTTGTGGAGTATTGTAAGCACTCATGATTCGATTTTTATCTTAGAGTATGACTAGATGTTGAGTTTACACTTCCTTTCCTATCATTCTTGTCGATTGCATGCATGGGGTTCATAAAGTTTGCAACTTTATGAATCTCCAAGGCAAAATGGTCCCATGGTGGGTAGATCTAGCTTTTGGTCAATCATGGATGCCATGCATGGATTTTAGGGCATATTTTCCCTCTTTGGCCGTTTTGACTTCAAGACATGCATTGGACATGCATGTCCATAAAATCTCCATCTTTGGAACATTTTGAGGATTAGAACCTCATTTGGAAAGGAGGGATTCCAGATCCTTAGAGTTTTGGACCACATGGCTAAGCTTTTGAGCCTTCCAACCTTTGTTAAGAGCTTTAGAGCATTCAAAGTAGTTCTAGAGGATAAAGCTGGAAACTTTATCCTTCTAGACACCTGTAGGTTTCAGATCTAAGCCCTAGAGTCCTTCGAATCTACGTATCCCTTGAATAATGAAACAGGGAGAAAGCTCGACAGGTTGCCCTGGCAACTCGACGAGTTGGATCGGGTTTCCTCGTCTACTGGACATTGAGTGAACCCGTCGAGTTGATGAGACAACTTGGCGAGTAGGCTAGGGTTTGTCCCGGTTTTGTGAACACTAGAGGAACTCGACAAGTTGCTAGATGCACTCGACGAGTAGGGTCAACATGGACTGTTGAGCTGGACTTTGACCAGGGTTGACCAAGTTTGACCTTAATAGAATTTTTGGTATTTTGGGATTTTGACAAGACCAGTCACATGATGATTGTAGGAAGCTGAGTTGGAGCTGCGCATTGGGACTTATCGGATCTTATCTTATCAGTTCATAATTTTCAGAGGTGAGTCTCCTCACCATACCAATAGGTCTAAGGCACCAAGGCCGCCTCATTCTGTGATAACTAGTACACTAGTTGATGTAGTGATATATAGTATGTTAGTTGGTTACATACTAAGTATTATGCTAGTTATATATGTGATACTTGAATGGAAGACCATGGGGGAGCCTGTCACAACTAGCATTTTAGCTAGGAAATTTTATACTCATGTAAACATCATCTATTGTGATTCATGTAATTCTTGTTTGACATCATGCACTATACTCAATCAATGACAATTAACCTAATCAAGATTCACAAATAAAGTTCAAAACTCTACACAAAATGTTCCAATAGTCAACTAAGGGTTGAAAACCCTAAGAATCATGATTCAAGTTTATGATTGGACAAAGATTTTCTTATTGGGCCTAATGGACCAATAAGCATCCAATTTGACTATTTTGGACTTAGAACCCTTAAATGGGCTCTAAATGGACCTAAAATTTACAAAACATAATATTTTGGGCCATGTGGACATAAAATGGATTAGTTTACCTCTAATGGGCCTTGTTGGGCCATAAATGATTCCATTTACCCTTAATGGGCCATAAACCCCCTTTCTTTCATTCAAATGGGTCGTGAACCATCTAATGGGCCCAATGGGCCAAAAAATAATATTGGGCCCATGAAATTCGAACAAGTCCAAGGATTTCAGCCCAAAGCCATTTCATCTTCATTCATTGAGCCCATTCTCGGCCCAAAGAGTAAAAAAAAGAAAGAGATGAAAGAAGGATAGATTAATATCATGACAACACATAATTATCTAACATACATCTAGATAATCACATGTATCCAAGAACTTTATTAACCACCATGCAAAAATCTTTCTTCTCTCCTCTCCTTATTACTCTCGGCTAATACCAACACTGTCACACCCCCAAACCAAGGATGGCGGAAACTTTCAGGGATGGAGGACTTCATGTGTAGTATCACAACAACGAGTATAATAGTGCTCAAAGTAAATACAACAATCATAAATGTAATTTAAAAAGTTACACCAAAGTATATGTTTACATGTTTCAAATCAATTACATTATGATGACAAAATGAACTGTTTGACGATTTAACGTCCCATCCTCAAAATGTTGTTGATTTTCCTGTTTCACTGATTTCCTAAGAATACAAGTAGTTTTGAAAAAGTGTCAACAATTAAGTTGGTGAGTTCATAAAATTTTTGTTTGAGAAAGAAATTGTTTTCTTTGTAAAAACGACAAGTATGTTTCTAGAAAATCCAATATTTTCATTATCAAGTGTGAAATGAATGCTTCTATGTTATGCGATAATGAACCCTAGAAAAACCCGTAGATTCCTTCTATAATCACTCAGTGTATATAAGTTATATAAGATTTAAATTAAATAAACTGTCGGATATGATGGGTCTGCCCTACATCCACAACCAAACAAGGAACAGGAAGAAAGGTGGGCCCACCAATTTTAAGTCGATTATGAATAGATTCTTATACAACAATAACATATACACTTCGCAATTATAGCTAAAGCCTAACAATTCTAGATGAATGTAGTTTTAACAGAAATATGTTTCCAAAGAAAATCCAATATTTTCCTTATAAGATTTAGGTAGTCCTAAATCCCAGGACCGAAAGTAAACAAGTATTTGCCATACTTAAAGATATAAAAGTGGTTTTAAATCGGCATAAAACTCTTTTTGATTTGAAAGTTAACCCCTTTTCAAAGTAAAATTTTCCATGTAAACTTGAAAGATAGTTAAGTACCTATGTGAGTCGCTATAACCATACTATGACAATAAATAACATGCACAACGTTTTTCAGACGTTAAGATACTATGACTCTTGTCACCTGTAGATCTGCAGGTCCCACTATAGCTAGCAGCAAGGTGTGGGGTGTCAAACCCAATATAGATCTATACACAATTATCACGCTCTCCCTCCAAGAGACTCTGGTTATAACTTACAGGAATTGGGATCCCGTACTCGAACGTACGGGGAGAGAATTGCCTCACAACTTACGTTAACTAGTTTACAAATAGTTTGATATTAAAACCCCTTCCATGGAGGAAGTAAAATCACCTTTTCTGGATAAATTAGTGATATGAAATCCTTAAATTATTACTATTATAATTTATCACAAAGGATATGAAAACCCATTTTCTTTGAGAGTAAAACCTTTTTCATGTAGTAAAATCCTAAACTATTCTTATTGAAGTTTATTATATGTGTTCGAAATGAATGAGTAAACCTTATCATGAATGACTAAATTTCAGTTTATGATGTTAAACTAACAAGATAATACATTAAATATTTAGAACTTATTGTTATACACTTTGCTCAACATAATACAAAGTGTTATGAAAGTTATAAGCTGTTAACTAGTTTTTAGCCTTTCATCACTGTTTTAGAAAAATCATACGAAGTCAAAACCTGAATCTGTAAATTCTGAGAGTTCATAAAATGTGTCTACTTTATTCATGATTTTTGTAAGTCTTTAACTTGTGTTAAAATGTTCATATTCACAAACTGGTCCGAGTTCGTTCTTGAAATGATAGGTTGTTTTGTAAAAATCACCATAAATAGACGTGCAAGTAGTCATTTTAAAGGTATAAACATGAACTATTTTTATATAATACAGTTTTGAAAACTAAAATGTTTAAGTTGACCAAAACAATCCATGAATGGAGTTAAACTTTCATGATGAAAGCCGATGGAAAAGTTTTGTTGTGTTCTTGGTGTTTTAACTTGTATTCCCCCCCCCCCCCCCCCCCCCCTTAAAACTTAAGAAAAAATGAAAAGATAGGGGTATGAACTCACCTTGAGTGATTTTAGTATATGGATGATGGAGAAAAGAAGTGTTCAACCCAAGAACACTTGGGAGGTGCTTGAAGATTTGAAGATCTAACGCAATTATGACAATATTTGTGTAAGCAATCTATGATTTGGATGAAAGATAGTAGAATATCTAAGTGTAGGAGGAAGATACTTACCAAATGTAAAAGGAAAGCTTGGAAACAAGCCTTGAATCTCAAAATCTAAAGAGAGGAAGTGAGAGAAAATGAAGTTGTCACTTTGTGGAAAAATGGAGTAATGTGAGGAGAAAGGAGAGTTTTCTAGCTCTTGACCAAGTGTGTGGCTGCAAAATGGTGGGAAAAGTAGTATGGAATGACTAGGTATGGTATAATAGTGACTGGGGGTTGTACTATGAAGGTATGGGGAGGTTGCTTGTGTCCTTGTCCAAAGGATAAGTCAACACTCCACCTAAATATCTCACCAAATAGATTTTATTCTTAGGCAATGATTTTCCCCAAAATATAGTTAAAATATGAATATTTAGGGTTTATTATGTTAAAATACGAGTTTGGGTGAAAATTTCGCGTTAAAATCTCAAAAAAAAAAACGGGCTTAAAACGAAGTTTGGGTCAAAAACCGGCAATCTGGACCGAACCTGTGAGGTTCGGCTCTAAGGGAGTGAGAACCGAGAGAAGGGAAGGAAGGAACCGAGAGAAGGGAAGGGGACCGAAAGTGCGAGGGGGAGGGACCGAAGGTCCGAGGTTCGGTTCGGTCTGCGGAGCTTCAGTCCGAGATGGTGTAGTTCGCTTCTGGCACCTTCGCTTCTGATACCTTCGCTTCTGACGAGTTAGGTTCCTAAGAGGGTTCGGCTCCTTAAGAGGGGTTTCGGGTCCTTAAGTCTATTTTACCCATTTTTACCCCCATTTTAAGCGGTTTTTGACCTGGTTAAGGGTCGGGATGGCCCGAAAGACTATAAAAAGTTAAAGGAACTTTTGAGAGAGATTTAGGAGCGATTTCACATACTTGGAGAGATTTCTCATACTTAGAGAGATTTGGGAGAGATTTCACATACTTGGAGAGATTTCTCATACTTAGAGAGATTTGGGAGAGATTTCACATACTTAGAAAGATTTGGGAGAGATTTCACATACTTAGAGAGATTTGGGAGAGATTTCACATACTTAGAGAGATTTGGGAGAGATTTCACATACTTGGAGAGATTTCTCATACTTAGAGAGATTTGGGAGAGATTTCACATACTTGGAGAGATTTCTCATACTTAGAGAGATTTGGGAGAGATTTCACATACTTGGAGAGATTTATCATACTTAGAGAGATCTGGGAGAGATTTCACATACTTAGAGATATTTGGGAGAGATTTTTCAATAGAGAGAGATAGAGTGAAAGAGATTGGGAGAGGTTTTGTTTGTGACATTTTTTAGTGTCCGGCTTCGCAACGCAAGGTCCGTAAACTCCGTTAAGCCATGTTTAAGGTTCCTACACACTCCCGATGAGTATGCAACATTGTTTTATCGGTTTGGTTCGTTACTTACCATAGTTATAAGTTAATGAAATCTAGATATACAAACTTTTCAATTGATGATTTCTCATTAGCATAGCGAGTTGTATAGTAATTACCTAACGTAAGCCCTAGTACACAAGGGTTAATTGAGTCGACCGGTTTGACTTGTTGACTTTAGTTGACTTTGACTTGACTGGAAATTGACGGTTGTCACAAACACCCCACCACCTTCATTTCTTTTCAAATTCTCTCAAGATTCCTCTCAAGAACACTCTTCTTTTCCTCCAAACTTTCGAGTTTTGGTGTCTCCCTTCAAGAGATTTTCATTTAAACCATCAATCTTTGGTAAGTCCTTATATATATCCAAGTTCTACAACTTCATTTTTATGTTAGAACACTCCTTCTAAACAATTGTTTGTGATCAAACTCTTAGAAACTTCCTAAGTTCGGAAATCACTCAAGAAAGCTTGCTAAAGGCCAAGACCTCTATCTTTTCTTCACCAAACCGGGAGCAAACAAGTAAGGTGAGTTCATACACCCTTGTTTTTGGTTTTATCTTGTTTTGGGGGAGAATACAGGTCACCATGTGTTAGATATATGTATTTGTGAATGATTATGAGTGTTTTCTTGATTTAAGTTGTGATTATGTGAGTTAACACTATAGATCTCGAAAATCTCTAACCAAAAGTAGTCATTTTTGTAGCTAAAACACTTCATATAACTTACTATAAAGATAAATGTGATATACATGTAAAGATCCTTAAGGAACTTAACAAATCTTGAAAAGGGACCTTTTTTGGCATATATACAAAAAGTTGATGTTTTTAGTTTATTTTCGGTTTTTATAAAGGGTCACAAGAGTCATTTTCTTTTAAAAATGGGTCTTTATGATATTTAAGACTTTAAAGGAGTTAAAAGTAAAATTTTCGCATAATGGGCTATATTATGGGCCATTACGTTTTCCTTGGGCCTAAAATGTAAAAATCTTCATTTTTATGGATAAAAATTGTCATTTGATACAAATTTGAGATAAAAATGTAAATTTGTGGAATTAGGGTCTGAAAATGACACTTGAGTAGAAATTGGGCCAAAAATGTTATTTTTATAAAATTGGGCTGAAATTGTCATTTTTATCAAAATGGGCTAAAAATGTAATTATTGTAGAAATGGGTTGAAAACAGAAAAATTTATATATGTGGGCCAAAAATATTCATTTAGATGTATTTGGGTCAAAAATGTTAAATTATATTTAGTTGGGCCGAAATTGTAAATATTTATGAATTTTGGGCCGAAAGTAAAATTTTAACCAAAAAGGGCCACAAACGGTCATTATATTTGAATTAAGCCCATAACTTGAAGACTTTTAGTCTTAAGGGATTGAAAGTGTCAAATTTTCCACAAATGTGACTAAAATGTATATATTCGGTATAGTGGGTCCAAAGTGTCACTATTACAAAAAAAAACTAGATATTTTTATTGTCTTAGTAAACCTCGAGCTAAAACAAACAACGAAATAATAACGAATGGACAAAATACATCGATAACAATTTTTATTGGGCCTAATACTCTCGTTACATGGCCAATGGGCCTTAAGGGCCCATTTAAGTGTATATTGGGCCTAATATCTTCCATTTACATGCCTTTTGGGCCTAAATTACCCTTGTACATGTTTATTGGGCCTTAGTTGTGCATTTACATGTTAATTCGGCTTGGACTGAAAATCACATGCTTAGTGGATCTTAGCTATACCTCTACATAAGTATTAAACTTCATATATTCATATACATACTTTTGGATTTGAAAGCTTACATCATACACGTAGACATTATACATGGTGAAAAACATAACAATCATGAAAAGTTGAGGATCTAGTGAGACTTGTCGGTTGGCACATTTGAGTGTACGATCATAGCTTGTAGTTATAACCAACGTTTCCTGGAGAGAGAGCGGGAGTTTGTGTATAGATCTATATGGGGTAACCCCCCACGCCTTAGTTGTTCGCTACAGCTAGACTAGGCCAGTCTAGGGCGACAAACCTTATCTAAATCAAAACCGGCGCCTGAAAACACCAAGACAGGCGAATTAGTCATTATCAAGCATGGTTGTAACGGCTCACTTAGAGACTAACTTCATCAAAGATTTTGGTATATTTATACAAATCTACACGATACTAAAAACAGTCATACATCGATACGCGGTCTTGGGATTTTATGATTAGGATACTTTTATAAGCAGAAAATATCGGATTTTCTGGGATAAATACATTCATACATTACCTTCTACTTATAATAGAAAATACATGATTTTTATCTGGATAACATTTTTGTTTATCTATACATTCCAAAAGCAGCAAACACACATGCATTAATACTTGATTTTGACACATTACTTTCAAACTACTTTACAGAAAATATCGGATTTTCTGGTGTTTTACGAACCATACAAAACTCTTCAGTCAAACATGCTTATGAGCTCACCAACATTATATATGTTGACGTTTTCAAAATAACTTGTATTCTCAGGGACTCGTTAAGCGGAAGAATCAACATGAATATGGGATTTTGTTTTGTGTACTGTTAAACATCATACACTGAATGTTTTGTTCGTCTAATTTAAAAGATTGTACTTGATGTAAACAATGACAGTTGTATTATATTATGTATGGTGATGATGATGTTATGTTTCATTTATATTCATTGCGATGATATTTCAAGATGAAGTCACGCATAATCCCCCGGACGTTTTCGCTGTCTGGTTCGGGTTGTGACAGAGCCCATGGCGCTTGGATGTAAGACCATGTGGGGGAGCCCATGCCTTTTCCGGTAAAGACCATGGGGGAGCCCATGACACTTGGATGTAAGACCATGTGGGGGAGCCTATGGATTTTTAACTAAAGACCATGGGGTGATCGCATAACACTTTTGTTGGATTAGGTGTCTAAACCCATAACTATAATTGGTATGTACTTGAATTAATAGTAGCAATGTCCTTTTGGGTTGCCTTCAAATCTGGCAATGGAATAGGATAATTGTTGGAGAGAGACGAATGATTTATTAATTTATTACTTGGTTAATAAATTAATTTGAAATCAAGTTAAATGATTTATTAATGTATTATGGATATAATATATTGATTAGAAATCATATTGTTTAATTAATATTTAATCGGAAATTAATTTGGAATTAATTTTAGGATTAAAGGAATTAATTGAAACTGCAGGGACTAAAGGTGACAACGTTCAAAAGTTGAGCATTGAAGCATTCTAGAACCTCCCTTAGAGGTGGGGAACGAAATCTAGAGTGTGCTAGGGTTTCCTTAGGCTCTAAGGGTGCCTTGGAAGCCTTAGGGAGGAAGTTAAGGGATTAGGGTTATCTAAGATACACTTGTCTTATCCTAAACCTTCCTTATCACCTATATAAACCCCTATAGGGTTGGATTTCGTCTAAGGCACTTCAAGAGAGGCTTAGAGCCGAATTTTCCACTTCCCTTCTCTCTCCATAGTAATCCTTGGTTGCTAGGTTTTTTTGTGAGCCATTAGAGGCACGACACTTGTGGCACTTGCTACCAAAGTTCAAGATCTACAAGGAATTGATTGTTATTACAATATAACAATCAAGGTATGTATCCTAACCCTAATTATATGTTAATTTTGAAAATTACATGTGCCTCCTAGGGTTTTCTAGTTTTTGTGTTCAATGCTTGTATGTCTAATAGTGAAAAACATAGATCCTCAAATTAGGGTTGCATGCACAGACATGATTGTTTGCTATGTATAAAACCCATCAGTGGTATCAGAGCCTTAAGTTTTTGTTTTCAATTAGATTTGATACATATGTATGAATATGACAATTAGGGTTTATGGCTAATAAACCCTGGAGGCTTGATTTTCGAAATTAGGGTTTCTAAACCCTAGATTTCGAAATTGTGGTATGGTTTCCTAAACCCTTTCCTTTGGCCCTAAGATTTCGATTTTAGGGTATTCTAACCCTAGAGTTTCAAATTTTTCCTTGTCCCCTAGATAGGATTCCCAAATTTTAAGGATTTGGATAATGCCATATCTTGTAATTATCCTTGATTCTTTAAATAGATAATTAAAGATCTTATGAATTATCTCATTCCATAAATTTTCAAATCTTAGGGGATATGGGATTAGATTAAATTAATTGTTTAATTTAATAGATAATCATACAAGATTTAATAATTTAAATTAATTGTTTAATTTTGGATAATTATAAATTCAATATTTTAATATTTAAGAATTTAAAATTAAAAAGTTTTAATTTTCGAAAAAGTTAAATATGATTAAAACCCTAGTATTTTAAAAGTATAAAATGCACCCTTATACTATATGTAACATTAAAAGTCTAATATTATATATATGTATGAGTAAAAGAGTCAATCTTACCGTTAGTAGGCCTCATTCACGAAGTTGGTCTATAGGGGCTGTTTAAGGAAATTGCCTATAAAATGGCGATTGAATGGGTATCCACTCTTACCCACCACACTCTTGACTAGTGGAGGGTCGTTAGCCAAACGGGTAGGATAGGACACAACCTTCCATTATAAGTATAATGAAGAACAAAGTAACTAAATGCTTTTACGAATTCCCAAATCATAGTTACTTTAGGCAAAATGTGAAATTGTATGCTAATCCATGGAATTACACTTCGTACCCTTGTCAAACGTTAGTGGAGCGTGCGTGGTTAACCGGCACACTAATTTGGGATTGACAATGGTAGCGAAGGGTGGCTCGATGTTTATCTTAGATCAATGGAGCATGTGTGGCTAACCGGCACATTGATTAGGTGATAGTAGCATTGAATGCACCATGTTGATTCACATGGTTATTCAGACCTTGTTTGTGATCCTCGGCATCCCAGTCACAAACTTGAAGGGCATAATCTAGATTAAACATGCCATTGAAAAGTTCAATGAATCTCAAAGGATCTAGGAGTTTTTAATACATTTAAAACTTAAATATATATTTCGTTTTTCATGGTGGAAATTGGTAAATCGTCATTTACCTACCTTCAAATATTCTGCAACTAGATTACGACATCCCTCTTTTAGGTTGTAGAGTATTGTGTTGGATCCTAGCCTTGATGTTTCATTTGGGTGTTACATCAAGGATTCTTATCAACTGACTTAAATTTTCTCCCGTTTTGTAGATGTCTAAATATAACAATGGTCTTCCCAAATCCCTTGGAACAAGTTTTCCAAATTAAGATGACGTTCCACGATACGATCAAAGAAATGAGAGTCATGCTTCACTTCCTCCACCTCCTCCTATTGTTCTCACTAACCCACATGAACGAGGGCTTGAAAAGTTCAAGCTCACTGAAGCCCTAATGGCAATGAAATATGAAGATGGACAACCTGTGTGTACACACGTCTTAAAGATGAAGTCACACATTGACAGGTTGAGGATGATGGGTGTCGATTTCTTAGAGATGTTGGCTGTAGACTGGGTTCTTCAGTCACTTCCTGACTCATATAGTGAGTTTGTAATAGATTACTATATGATGGAACACGACGTGATCCTCTTGGATTTGACGTATTTGCTAATTGCGGCGGAATCAGTGATGATTTGGCGCATTGGTAAAGAAAACTTGATTGGTCAATCGAACTCCCAAACTTCATTGGACATTGGCAACATTGGAAGTCCAAAAAAGGCTGAGATTGTCCCATATGCTAAGCCAAAGGAGTCCATTTGCTTTTATTGCAAAAAGAAGGGGCATTAGAGACGAAGCTGCCCTATTTACCTGAGAGATCTAAGAGATGGGAGAGTCAAGATGTATGGCTCTACTTCAGGTAAAATCGATTATCTAACTCTTTTAAGTTCATATTCTAGATTCTTAATACATGATGTGATAAGATTACATTTTGATGTTTTGTAGGATCGAAGAAAAGAGAGTAAGCTTAAGGGAAGAAGTGAGCTGAATCTAATCGTGAAGAAATGGATTTCGATCGCATTACTGGAAGATTAGATTCTTGATCTACTACTTGGAGTTAGAATAGATTGCTAAGAAATATGTAATAACATAGTTTTTCAACTGAATTGCATTGTAAGGACAAATTTTTCCTCAATAAAATAAAATTTGATTTTATCTTATTTATTTATCCTTGTAATGGCGTGTATGAAAAAATTGATGCTTGAAGGTTTCTATCATTAGCTATAATGGATTTGATTCTTAATTATGTTATTTGTGGAAATGTCAAGAATTTGCCAAATAGGGAGAGTTTCTCATCGCCCAAGTTTGAATTGGACAGAAACTTGGAATCATACAACTTGGTTGTGTGATGAATGAGAAACTTTATAATTGGAAATTCAAGACTAATTCATTGACAAAGAGTCAAGCGAAGGACTAGGAGATCGAGTACACTAGGTTGTGCATTGATCAAGTACACCACGAGAGTGATAAAGATATTCGTCATGATTTAATAAAGTTTAGTAAACATGGTTATACTTATAAGATTAAATATAATTCTAAGTTGGTTGAAAGAGTTTCAATTAATAGCAGAACGAATAAAGAATAATCAAGTAGGCAGAAAGATAAAAGTTTATCCATTCTAAGAAGAAGGGAGAGTGCCATTTATTGTGTTTTATGATAAGTCTTAATGATTAAGAACCATATCTCAATTGATCCTCTAAGTGAGTCTTAGTGCATTTGTATGTCTAAGAAGAGGAATCGAGAATTGTGGAAATGGTTAAATCAAGAAGTCAATCATACTTCATTCCAATATCAAGTCTTAGAGTTATACTTCAAGATTATGAATTGAGTGACACGTCTTTAGTAGGTTTATAACACTCAACAAATGTGGAATTGGAAAAAGTCTTCTTATTCCTGCACATTTGAAATTGGTAAGTTGTGTTGTCTTGGATAAGACAAAAACCAACTAGGACAAATTGTGTGAAGTGTTTTGTCTTGATAAGAACTACACTAACTCTTAAATATTTGTTTTGTCTAGGAAAGTTTCCTGACAAGAGAATCGTATATGTCAAGAGGTCAGTGGGAGTTTTAATGGTCTTGAAAGGGTTTCAAGAACAAATAAAGAATAAACCTTATCGATCATCACTAGCACACAACTTGAGGTTTACAACCTATCGTGTTGGCATTATTTTGTTTCTGTGCCATTCCAATTGAGTTAATTATTTATGTGAGTTCTATGAGTTCTCATTTGAATGCATAAAGACAAAGCACCTTGATCGATGGAAAATACATTGATATGAAAGGATAAGTTGCTAAACTACTTGGAAGACATGGTGGTCACCCGTGTTACCATAAGGCAAGAAATCAAGATTAAGAAAGTTCAGTTCATATGAGATTGGATTTGTCTCAAACTTTTGTTTTGGAAAATTCACATGGATATGAACTCATACACCATAAAATCTAAGTGTCATAAGATTCCATCCTTCATGAAAATGACCGTGAGGAAATGCTTTCACTAAGAGAGATTTTAAGAAGATAGCAATTCTGAAAATTGTATTCTCAAATTTGATTATGGTTACGGCATCCCTTTCCGTAGTTCGAATTGTCAGATTTGCCAATTAGTCTAACATTTGGGACTTATTGATATAAGTTCTGAATTGTTTAGACATACATATGAGCTATCTAAGGCAAAGGTGCATAAGTTTAAGAACCTTAGATAAAGGCTTATCGAAGAATCTGGTATTAGAAATATGAACTTCAGAAATTCAATAGGCATTGCTTTCTGAAAGTTCAGCTGTTTTCTGAATACATGTCAAAGCTAGTGGGAGCATAAGTGTTATGCTTATATGATAATAATCATCATGATAGTGGGAGCATAAGCATTATGCTTATATGATTACTATGGAAAGTATTGAAAGTTAGCAATATTAATTATAGAAAACAAATATTCACTTTGCAAAGTCGCAAGGGTTGAAAAGTTGTTTTGCTATAATTAAGGAAGAGAATATTATACTTCGTTTCAAAATATAAAGCTTAGATTGAGAAATTTTAATAAATATAGTCAAAGGATACATAGTGTGTTCTCAAATTTCGATTATGATTACGGCATCCCTCTTCATAGTTCGAATTCTGAGAACGTGACACATAAAATATTATGGCAGAAGATTGATAAAGTATCATGTATTTATGAGAGACATTATGCATCGTGTCCCATACGCTTCTGGTATATGATCGATTGTATATGCTATAATATTTAACCATTCTAAAATTTTCCAAATGCTTAGGGAATTAAGAGGGAAAAGGAACTAGAACCAGTTTTGACTAAAATAATTAAACAACTATCAAAGGACGATCTAAAGTTCGCTAAGGATTGGTCGCTTGTGAGTAGTTAAAAGTATAGTATTGGATGAACAATATCGACATTATAGATAAGATTATATTTAGAATGAGTTGTCATATGGCAAATATGGAAATGTTTCCATAATTAGGAGTTGGAAATTAAGAATTTATGTCTAGATTAGAAAATTTTATGCAAAAAGGATGTTGAAAGGAATGTACTTTGAGTGAGAGACATCACATCTAAAGAATTCTTTTGTAACAATTTTCTGATAGAATACTTTGTAATTTCATTGGCCAAGTCTTGGTGACTTTGTGCTGTGACATTACGAAAATATCATTGCATAAAATGTTAGAATCTGACATATTCTAAAAGTGACAAGAATTTGGTATTCTTACACTAATGATGATAATTGGGGATTGTGAAATGAGTTTCATTGGAAAAGTTTTTCAATTGATCTATTTCATAAAGTATGGACCATAAGAAACCAAAGTGTGCATGCTTGGAGCATGGGACAATTGTGGTTATAATTCAAGTATAAAGTTGATTATCTGAAACATTAAACAATGAATAATGAGTAATCAATATAGTGATTAAATAAAGGTGTTTTATTTATACTCACAAGTTTGGGGTCATATAGGATTAAGTATTATCATTGTGTTTCTCTTTGCATGTTTTGACTTCTAGAATAACCGAGTTATTCGAACCTCCACAGTCAATCATACGTTGGAAGTAGGTATGAAGGAAGACTGTCATGAATCTGTCTGTAGATTGTCTAAAGTGTTTAGGCATAGCGCAAGTTTGTTGCAGAGTTCATGAGTGCTTGAATAAGATTAGAGTATTGGATGAAACCCATGCTCACTTGGATCACTTCATGGATTTATCATGGGTGATTAGTGAGACGATAATATTGTATGTTCTTGAAATCGAGACGTGTGAGTTGTTATTTGTTGGTCAGTTGCACATTGATGATAAGTAAACGCACCAGTAACTTGGTGTTATAAAACTTATTGTTGTGTGTGATTTGATGAGTGAGTACAAGCGAGCATCTGAGTTAAAGTTTATCCATTCCTTTTACCCAAAGTGGGATAAAAGCGATATATGTGGGCCCCTCGATGATTTAGTAATGACACCCTAAAGTGCTTGGCCAAGCCAGGACTGATTTGATTTGTTCAATCAGTCATGGTCGTCATAAATCGAAAACCAGGAAACCGAACATAGACTGAGAGAATGATCAAAGTCCATGTCTCATGTCTATACGATATCTAGAATGGAGGAATATATGATCCCTTATCTAAAGGATACGTCACTGATAAGATCAGAGTTTGACAGCAGCTTTTGGTAGCTAAAATTTGCTAGTCAATTTTTGAAGTTATACTTGCAACTATAGTTATTAGACTTATCCAAGTGAGAGACTGTTGGATTAGGTGTTTAAGCCCATAACTATAATTGGTATGTACTTGAATTGATAGTAGCAATGTCCTTTTTCGTTGCGTTCAAACCTGGCAATGGAATAGGATAATTGTTGGAGAGAGACGAATGATTTATTAATTTATTACTTGGTTAATAAATTAATTTCAAATCAAGATAAATGATTTATTAATGTATTATGGATATAATATATTGATTAGAAATCATATTGTATAATTGATATTTAATCGGAAATTAATTTGGAATTAATTTTAGGATTAAAGGAATTAATTGAAACTGTAGGGACTAAAGGTGACAATGCTCAAAAGTTGAGCATTAAAGCATTCTAGAACCTCCCTTAGAGGTGGGGAACGAAATCTAGAGTGTCTTAGGGTTTCCTTGGGCTCTAAGAGTGCCTTGGAAGCCTTAGGGAGGAAGTTAAGGGATTAGGGTTATCTAAGATACACCTGCCTTATCCTAAACCTTCCTTATCACCTATATAAACCCCTATAGGGTTAGATTTCATCTAAGGCACTCCGAGAGAGGCTTAGAGCCAAATTTTCCACTTCCTTTCTCTCTCCATAGTAATCCTTGGTTGCTAGGTTTGTTTGTGAGCCATTAGAGGTGCGACACTTGTGGCGATTGCTACCAAAGTTCAAGATCTACAAGGAATTGATTGTTATTACAATATAACAATCAAGGTATGTATCCTAACCCTAATTATATGATAATTTCGAAAATTACATGTACCTCCTAGGGTTTTCTAGTTTTTGTGTTCAATGCTTGTATGTCTAATAGTGAAAAAACATATATCCTCAAATTAGGGTTTCATGCAGACATAGGATTGTTTGCTATGTATAAAACCCATCAACTTTGGTGTAAGACCATATGGGGGAGCCCATGACATTCTCGAGTAAGACCCTGGGAGGAGCCTACGACATCCTTATATGTTTGTATGCATGGCTCATATGGTTTATGTAGCTTTTATAGCTAACATGGTTTATCTGATTATGTGTTTTGTGTGGAGTATGCTCTGGGGAACTCACTAAGCATTAACTTACAGTTTGTTAGTTTGTTTTAGGTACTTCTAAGCCGAAGGGCAAGGGTAAGGCTTGATGGCACGACATGCACTCTCTCTCATGCGTTTTTTTGGGACACTCTGATATTTGAAAAAAAGTTTTTGATGTTGTGAATTCGAAAACAATTGTTCTTGAGATTTTGTGGTTTAGTGGAAATGTTTTGATTATTTGAAAATGAAAAAAAAAATTCTTTTGAAAATTGGGTCGTTACAAGTTGGTATCAGAGCCTTGGTTTGAGGGATTCGAGCACACTCTCGGGTGTGTCAGGACTCAAACTAAGGAAAGGGTAAAATTATTTTCAAAAATAAATGTTAAAAACTTCTTAAAATGGAAAAGATGAGAGTGCAATGTGCATGATCGGAGAGCCAAGAAAGTAGTTCCCCAATATGTTAGCCAAGTTATACTGATATTTGAGTTATGATAATCGTATGAATCTTGTAACGTGTATGCTTTTAAAATTGTACATGGTTAGGGTCTTATAGCCTCAGAATGATTGATTTGGCCTTATTTCCTGTTTCTTGTCTGATTGTGGTCTTAGGGTAGAGTCTGTTATTTCAAAGTCTATTTGATCCTGTTCTATGTGTAATTTGTATGCATAAGGCAACCTGTTATGATTGAGTTCTGATTTGATGGAGAAAATTTTAGGATAGCCTGGGATTTGAGTTATTTAGTAGCTATGATATATGTTTTGCTCTAGGATGAATTGGACTTATCAGGTAAAGCTTTGGGGAAGGTACATGTAGGTGTGTGAAGTAGTATTGGGCTCGTACTACTGAAAGCACATGACCTGTACCCGAACTAATGTTAGACCTGGAAGCTCTAAGGAGAACCGGTGGGGGAAGATCCCCCTTTTGGACATTTGATCATTTTGTCTGGTGATATTTCAGAATGGTGGTGACACAATTTGGAGTAGGGGGATCAGGATCAGGATCCGGATCCGGTATTTCAGAATGGTGGTGACACTACTAAGCCCATTGATGAGAGGATGTGCGAGCTTATTACAACCGAGATTACGAAGGGCATCCTAGATGCTACCCTAGTGATTTTTGGGATGGTCAAGGAAGGGATGATGGATACTATGGAGGAGAGCTCATGTCATTTAGAGTCGAGATTGCTACGGGCCAGGTCGGGGCCGAACTCCCTCATTCCGGGAGTTCAAGGCGTGCGGGACGCCAGAGTTCTTCGAGGTCATGGACCCTATAGTTAGCCGATGTTGGGTGGAAGACATAGAGAACCCCTAGCGCATGAGTTCCTGCCCTCATGCGGAAAAGGTGGGTTTTGCTTCATGTATTCTTCGGGATCGAGCCCGAGATTGGTGGGGAGAGGTGTGACATCACCAATTTCACGGCCAGAAAAGATCGATTTGTTTATGATTTATTTGAAAATCAGAGTATATTTTTAAATAAATATATTGCGGAATTTGTTCCCAGAAAAACATGATAAATATATTATCAAAGCATTTCCGAAGAAATGTATTTTGTTCATATTAAAACTTTGTGATGTCATCCTCAATACTGAAACATAAGCATAAACAGACCTTACATTTATTTACACTAGTGATCTACATTTCCTTTAAATCTCTTAGTATAAAGTAGCTTCGTATCAACACATGTGATACAAATAAACTGAGCGGGTCAAGTTGGGAAACCTAGTGAGTACATAGGGTTTTCAACCCATAATAATATAATTATTATATTTAATCATCAAACAATCAACCCAATTACCCATCCCCATTATCTTCTTTATTCTTAAGGATCTACCCTAAGATTCATCTATCCATCATTTATTCATTCCTAAGGATTGACCTAAGGAATAGGCACGAAGTGCATCGCTGCCCGAGGTTTATACTACAGGCACTAACGAACGTCGATCCCCACGTACTGATCCTATACAATGATCTTACAAGATCTAGCCTAAAGGATCGATATGAAAAACAAACTGACGAAGCTGCTTCGGAAATTCCCTAGCAACAAACGAGGATCGATAAAGACATCAAATGAGGGGAATGGAATAAGTTTCACGACGAACCTTCGTTCGTAAATGAAAGAACCACAAGAAAATTAAGTCAGGGGTAGTTATCTAGATAACAATGGAAAAACGAACGAGAAAGATTGAAGAAACTTTCAATCTTACATTCAATGACTATTACGTCAAAAGAGCCGAACAGTCTTTCGTTCAAAAGCCTATACTTGCTGAAACTTGTTGAAACGAATAATGAATTTGAAATTCTGAATTCTGATGATATTGATTATGATTTGATTTTTGGCATTCTTGATAAGGCAATTGATACAGAAAACCATGTTAACGGTAATCTTGTTCCTGAATTATCAAAACATTCTGATGATTCAACTGTAACAATGGAAAAAAGGGACACACATTCTACATCAACTTCAAGAGTGAATGTCGAACGAATATCAGTTTCGACTGATGATCAAGTGGATAGGGAGCACTTGAATTCAACATTACATGATGACTATCATAATTCAACTATTGAGGGGGAGCATATGCGACATACTACTCAGGTCGAGGGGGATCATGTTCTAGACCATGCTGATGTCGAGGGGGAGCATCAAAACTCAAATCCATTGTTCGAAGGGGATCCAAGTGGATCGAATCTTGATAATATCAATGATCAAACTAATGATTTTCATGATCTCACTGACTATATTTCGAATGCAGGAGAAGGTTCAGAAGCAGACGAAATGTTCGTAGAGGCGCCTTTAGGTTTTGATCCTGCATATCTACCAATGGATAAGTAGACACGAAATCATCCAAAGGAACAAGTTCATGGTGATCCACATTCTGCAGTCTTGATAGGAGCCTAAATTCGAGCCACAAATGAAGTTCTGAATGTGTTCATTTTGAAACTAGAACCAAAAATGTTAAAGGTTGCATTAGATGTCACAACTGACAAAAATTAGGTTAAGATGTGAACACCTTTATTAGGTCATAATGGACCCAACACTCCATCTTAGCATTTTTTAGGGCTAAAACACTCTTAATGGACCGAACCCTTCTTATTGGGCCCTAGTGGGCCAATAACCCCTCAACTTGGTTCTTTTGGGCCACAAGAAATTATTCCAAGTTATTGGACCGAGGACCCTTTTCTTAGGCCTCATTGGGCCGAAACATCCTATCTTTGGGCTTTAGAGAAACAAAAACCCCTTAATGGGCCGAAGATCTTGTTTGGGATTTTCCTTGGGCCAAAGAATCTCCTTGATTTGGTTGGGCCTTTAAAAAAAAGAAGAAGAATCATGGTGAATAAAGAGGTTTACACCTCAATATCACACCAGAAATAAACATGAAATAACCTTCATACATCTAAGCAATAGGGTATTGCCTCACATGTTTCCAAGCCACACCCTCCTCTCCCCTCTCCATATCTCGGCCCAACCCTCCCCATTTCACCTCATTCTTCCCTTAAAACAACACAAGAACTCTCTTATATCCCTCTCTAGAACACAAAGAAGTTCTTCCTTTTCACATCTAAAAGATCTTGGGGTGGGATTTCAAGAGCTTTGCATCAAGTATTAACATCTTGGTAAGTTTACTTCACACTCAAGTTGTTTAACTCCATTTTATGCTAAGATCTTTCCTTAAAATCCACTTTATTTTTAGGTTTATGCTCTTAGAACACCAAAACAACACAAATCTCACCAAGAACTCAAGCTAGGTTCAAAAATCCCTCTTCTTCTTCATCTACATCTCAAAAACCCCCAAGGTGAGTTCATACCCCCTTGTTTTCAGTTTTTACATGATATTTGGGGGAGAATACAAGTAAACTATGTAGATCTATGTGTATATGCATGAATATGTGTGTTTCTCATGACTTATTTGTTGATTATGTGTTAGTTACTTCCTAAATTTAAAAATATGTTAAGAATATTAAGTTTTTCACTTGGATCTACATGAAAAACTTGAGAAAAGTATGTGTTATCACATTTAATACATGTAAACTCGTAGTTCTGGGATTTATACACTTAAAATAGCAAAAAATGAGTGTTGTGTTCAAAAATCTATAAACTAAACTGATATTTAAAATAATCTCGGACCAGCCTGTGAAGATGAGCAATTTCACACTTGTTTGAGGCCATTAAAAATTATGAGAAAAATTGTGAACAAAGTAGACAAAATTTCCAAACTTCTAGAGTTTAAGGATCTAAATTTCGTCACGATGATTTTTGTACAAATTTTCCAACAACCGGGTCAGAAAAGTCAAAAACCAGAAATATGTGTACTTTCACGAAAATCAAGCCAAAAATGATAATTTTGATAAAAAAAAATGGGTTAAAAATGTTATCTTTACCAAAACAAAATAGCCATAAATACAAGTTTCTAACAAAAGGGGGACTAAAGTGTTATTTTCACTAAAATTGGGTCTTAGTTGAAAATTTGTGGTTTATTGGGCCAAGAAAGTCATGTTTACAACAAGTGGGCTTTTTGTATAAATTTAGTAAATAATCGAGCTAAAACTAGCAATATAATAACAAACGGGCTAATTAGGTAATTTTGTATGTTTATTGGGCCTCATTGACCCATTAGCATATGCGACGAACCTTGAATTCTATTTGCATGCTGTTTGGGCCTGTAAATACCTTACATGTGAAATGGGCCTTAGTGGTCCTTTTACAGATATTTTGGGCTCATGTTATATAATCTCATTCCTATCGGGCCTTCAAATGACTCATATGCTTAGCGATGCCTTAGTGGTTCACTTACGTGGTTCATTAAGGATGGGAATGAGTTTTATATGTGTTTCTTCTTTTTTCGCATAAACTTTGATTAAGGATCTAGTGAGACGTTTAGTTTGGCACCATATGAGTGTATAAACATAGCCTGTAGTTATAACCAGAGTCTCCCGAAGAGAGAGGGTGAGTTTGTGTATAGATCTATATGTGAGTGACACCCCACACCTGAGTTGTTCACTACAGTTAGACTAGGACAGTCTTGGGTGACAAACCGTACCATGTGCCGTCGGCGTCCCAAAGATGTCAAGATAGGCAAAATTGTCATTATTTAGTATGGTTATAATGGCTCACTTAGAGGAATTAACGTTATAAGATTTACGGGAAACCATTTTATTTACTTTTTGGGATAAAACGGGAAATCTTCTTTTTTCATAAAACGACAATCTATACGCACCGGTACTCAACCACGGGGATTGAGATTTCAGCATTATCTATCGCAGACAACATCGGGTTGTCTGGAAATCATTCTCTTTCTATTTTCGCAAACATTAATACACATGCATTAATATAAGATCAAACACAAATATATCAATCCATTTATTTTTAGAAAATATCGGATTTATGAAAGCACTATGAAAACTATTCTAAACAAGTACAAAAACTATTTTTATACAAAACTGCTTATGAACTCAACAACTTTTTAACTAACGCTTTTTCAAAACGGCTTGTATTCTTAGGGATCCAGTAACAGGTAGTAAGTTTGACTAGGAGATCAAGTGGTGCAACTTCAAGAAATTTTACTTTCTTAATTTTGTGTAACTAATGAACAAATTCAATATGTAAACTATGTAAGTGTGTATCTTTATTGTATGCTGTTTGGTTGCTGTGTTTCATTCATATTCAGTTGTTATGATACTGTATACGAAGTCATCTGCCCTCGGACGTTTCCGCCGTCCAGGTTCGGGGGTGTGACAGGTTGGTATCGGAGCATTGTTTATAGTGAACTAGTATATCTAACCATACAAGATATACAACTATAAATACAATGGGACTAAAAACACTATGACTAAAAGTATACCTTAAGAATATAAGTATCTTCTAAAATTATACATACTTCATAGAACCGTATCATAATAAGAACAAAACAAAAGTATTTAGATGTTGAACACTACAATCAAACCTGGGGAGTTATGTAATTATATCTGGGATAAATATAGCCTGATCTACTATATTTATTTGAGATACGACCAACATGTGCTTGAGAGTGAGGGTAGCGTTACAACGAGTCTATAACTTACTGACCTTACGTGTAAAGGAGCATTAGAGCCAAACCTAAGGTTTAAAAATACTATAGGAGTGTTTTGTGATACTAAACAATAACAACAAGTCTAAAAACATATAGATTTCGTACGTCAAGAAGCCCTAGGATCAAACATGTAATACTATAGTAGCATTTTAGACTACCATATGACTTCCACACTTAAATCTTCTACATGTGCCTCATACCTCAAATCTTGTGAAGACAACATGACTGAGCTTCACCCCGAAGACCCCTACTACCTTACGGTAATAGCCAATGAATGGATCGAAGGAGAACCATAGGAAGTGCAAAAGGGAGAACCCAGAAATGGGTCCTGAAGAATACCAAGAGATGGACCACGAGGGAGAGGATTCTGATGAGGCGTCAGACATGGATGAAGGCACCGGAGAGTTCCTTAGCAAGCCTTACCCCTCGGAAGCAATACTGAACCAACACTCAGAAGAGGAAGACCTTGCCAATCATCTCCTTCCCTTAGAAGAGGAGGTGACCACCCTAAGGCAACAACTCATGGAAGCTGAGGCTAGAGCAGCCTTAGCAGATCAGAGAGCGGAAGAGGCCACTCGTGAGATGAGCGAAATTGTTAGACACCTTCACGCTATTTAGGCATATGAGAGTCACCACACTATGTCCTAGGTCTACCATGTAATTCGTCACAACTAGTAGTAGTAAAACAAGAGAGGTACGCCCTACGAGAACTCATGTAACCTGAGCCAACTTAAGTATCTCATATCTATAATCTATTAGGGTAACTTAACATTTGTACAATACTTATTTCTACATACTACCATCAATACATCATAGGGATGTAGGTCGAAACAACGAGAATCGTACAACAAAACATGCGATTTATATGCGTACACGCATAAGTCATATCTATAATCATAGATGAGATACTACAATAAATAACTATAGTTACTCACTAACCTGTTACTCATCATGCAACAGAATCATGTCTTTCCATGGGAACAACCAGCTAGCAGGCGAAACACCAGTTCTGCAGATGAACCCCTCAACCTTCCAAGCTACTGTAACAACTATCGTTATAGCTGTCATGGCGCAACTCAATGCCAACAATCCAAATGGAAATGGACATGGTGTCGATAACTCCAACCGTAGTATCAACCACGGAAACCAACGAAGGAGAACTTACCTAGACACCCCAAACTCCAAACCTAAGGTCATGAAGCGAAAGCGGGGGAACACGAAAGGAAGCGGATCAAGTTAAGGGCCTACCAAAAGGCAACAAGTTGTAGTAGCCCCTAACCCCACTAGCCCCCCTACCCCAGCACCGAGAAGACTATATCATGGAAACTTCCCGCTCTGCAGCAAGTGCCGCTGCCTTCATCATGGAGTCTGTCAGGAAATGCATTACAATAGGTGTAACAAGAAGGGGAACACCTCCCCCTACTCTAGGGCCCCGACCCCATGCGTCACTCCAACTCTCAACCCAGAAGTAAGTCCAGTATGCCACGCATGCGGTGATACGGGACACTTCAAGAGGAATTGTCCAATAGAGAATAATGGCGAAGCACTAGGAGGAGTTTAACAATTGGATGTGAAAGGGGAAACGAGGAACCCTACCGAGGTTTTCGGTACATTCCCAAAATCACTCAGTCTAACTTAGTATAAACGTAAGGTTGTGTGACTCTACAAACTTAGAGTGTGTAGATCCGCCTTAATTCATGTTCTTTTTCTAACCATGGGTTTAGGTTATGGCCACTCAGTCTACAATCTTTTCAAACTTGAATTATATATGTATAGACTACATTAAACCATCATAGAGAGGTCTAATAGAAATCAAACTACGAAATCACATCGTTTATATCAAGGCACTCGTATTACTAGGACACCCAAAAATTCGAAGCGAGATAACCACAGTAGTAATACCAAGAACGAAATGGGTAACATTACAAAAGTGTACATAGAACACACTATCATTTCAAACATCTATCCCTTTTCAGATCTATCCAACATCTATTACAATAAGGATCCCAACGGTGTCGATTAACATGAGCTGACTTGATCCTCACCATACAGAATTCATGTGCCAACGAGGCTCTTCGCCTTAACCAATTGATTAACGAAACCCCTACAACTTATAATGACAATCCACTAATTATCCTGGGCATCAAGACCCTTAGTTAACCGTGTAAGTAATACCACACTCATTTCTAGCCCATAATAGGGATAAGAAACGAGGAGCAAAGGACACCAAGGGTAACCTAGAGATTTATAAACCCCCCTAAGATGTCTCCAAATTCCTTTCGGAAATATCACCTACATGCCAAGTTGAGTTCATAGATCGACTCAACTCACGGATCCATTCTCATAGCAAGACCACCAAGACTTGAACCTCAAAGAAAGCCTATCCAACACATAAATAGGAAAGGATAAGTGTCAATAGGACCACTAACTATTAAGAATCAAACGAAAAGCATCCTCAAGGATCGATATCCCCTATCCCGAATAGAAAATTTACTCGAACTGCCCTTAGGAACTAGCAAAGATCGACCTTTCACTAGTTCAAGATCATGTAGTAAGAAATTCTAATGCCAAATTATGAAGTACGAGGCTAACTATACCGCACGCAACCTTAACTTGGTGACAACGGTGTTCGCATTAAGGTTTAGTGGCACTACTGTTAGGACGCCAAGTAAACAAATCATCAATAACTACAACCACCCCTTTTTCACTTCACCATACAGGACGCAAAGGTCAGAATGCCACTGTGTTGGGCTGAAACGACCAACACCTAGCTAACCAAAGTAGCAAGGTCAAGGGTCAGTAGAAAAAGTCTGATAGAATGCTAAAGACTTAAATTCTCCTAAGAACGAAGAGACTAGACAAAACTGAGACACTCACACCTTTCCATAGTACTAGAGATCATGCCTTAGAATGAATTTCGGGAAGAAATTCCTTCTAACAGGGGGATAATGTCACAACTGACAAAAATTAGGTTAAGATGTGAACACCTTTATTAGGTCATAATGGACCCAATACTCCATCTTAGCATTTTTTTTAGGGCTAAAACACTCTTAATGGACCCAACCCTTCTTATTGGGCCCTAGTGGGCCAATAACCCCTTAACTTGGTTCTTTTGGGCCACAAAAAATTATTCCAAGTTATTGGACCGAGAACCCTTTTCTTAGTCCTCATTGGACCGAAACCTCCTATCTTTGGGCTTTAAAGAACTGAAAAACCCTTAGTGGGATGAAGATCTCATTTGGGCTTTTCCTTGGGCCAAAGAATCTCCTTGATTTGGTTGGGCCTTTAAAAAAAGAAGAATTATGGTGGATAAAGAGGTTAACACCTCAATATTACACCACAAATAAACATGAAATATCCTTCATACATCTAGGCAATAGGGTATTGCCTCACATGTTTCCAAGCCACACCCTCCTCTGCCCTCTCCATATCTCGGCCCAACACTCCCCATTTCACCTCATTCTTCCATTCAAACAACACAAGAACTCTCTCATATCCCTCTTTAGAACACAAAGAAGTTCTTCCTTTTCTCATCTAAAAATCATGACCTTGGGGTGGAATTTCAAGAGCTTTGCATCAAGTATTATCATATTGGTAAGTTTACTTCACACTTAGGTTGTTTAACTCCATTTTATGCTAAGATCTTTCCTTAAAATCCACTTTATTTTCAGGTTTATGCTCTTAGAACACCAAAACAACACAAATCTCACCAAGAACTCAAGCTAGGTTTAAAAATCCCTCTTCTTCTTCATCTACATCTCAACCCCCCCCCCCCCCAAGGTGAGTCCATAACCCCTTTTTTCGGGTTTTACATGATTTGGGGGAGAATACAAGTAAAATGTATAGATCTATGAGTATATGCATGAATATGTGTGTTTCTCATGACTTATTTGTTGATTATGTGTTAGTTACTTCCTAAATCTAAAAATATGTTAAGAATATTAAGTTTTTCACTTGGATCTACATGAAAACCTTAAGAAAAGTATGTGTTATCACATTTAATACATGTAAACTCGTAGATCTGGGATTTTTACACTTAAATTGCAAAAAATGAGTGTTGTGTTCAAAGATCTATAAACTAAACTCATAAATCAGCCATTGACAGAAAAGTTTTGGTCCAATCTCGGACTGTTTTGATCAACTTAGTGGTAATATTTTTCAAATCTGTTTTACATGCAAAAAGTTCAAGTTATTACCTTTAAAATGACTACTCTAACGTTTTCATACGATTTTTCTACAATTTTTGGCGAATGTTACAAAATTGCTTATCATATTTGACATAATCTCGGACCAGCCTGTGAAGATGAGGAATTTCACACTTGATTGAGGCCATTAAAAATTATGATAAAAATTGTGAACAATGTAGACAAAATTTCCAAACTTGCAGAGTTTACGGATCCAAATCTTGACTTACGATGATTTTTCTACAAATTTTCCAACAACCGGGTCAGAAAAGTCAAAAACCAGAAAAATGTGTATTTTCACAAAAATCAAGCCAAAAATGATATTTTTGATAAAAATGGGTTAAAAATGTTATCTTTATCAAAAACTAGCCATAAATACAAGTTTTAAACAAAAGGGGGACTAAAGTATTATTTTTACTAAAATTGGGTCTAAATTGAAAATTTGTGGTTTATTGGGCCAAGAAAGTCATGTTTACAACAAGTGGGCTTTTTATATAAATATAGTAAATAATCGAGCTAAAACTAGCAATACAATAACAAACGGGCTAATTAGGTAATTTTATATGTTTATTGGGCCTCATTGACCCATTAACATGTGTGACAGACCTTGGACTCTATTTGCGTGCTGTTTGGGCCTGTAAATACCTTACAAGTGAAATGGGCCTTAGTGGTCCTTTTACATATATTTTGGGCTCATGTTATATAATCTCATTTTTATCGGGCCTTCAAATGACTCACATGTTTAGCGATGCCTTAGTGGTTCACTTACATGGTTCATTGAGGCTGAGAATGAGTTTTATATGTTTTTCTTCTTTTTTCGCATAAACTTTGATTAAGGATCTAGTGAGACGTTTCGTTTGGCACCATATGAGTGTACAAACATAGCCTATAGTTATAACTAGAGTCTCTGGGAGAGAGAGAGAGAGAGAGAAAGAGAGAGAGAGAGAGCGTGACTTTGTGTGTAGTATGGGGGTGACACCCTACATCTGAGCTGTTCACTACAGTTAGACTAGGCCAATCTAGGATGACAAACCGTATCTTGTTCCGTCGGTGTCCCAAAGATGTCAAGACAAACGAAACTGTCATTATTTAGTATGGTTATAACGGCTCACTTAGAAGAATTAACGTTATAAGATTTACGGGAAACCATTCTATTTTCTTTTTGGGATAATACGGGAAATCTTCTTTTTGATAAAACAACAATCTATACGCACTGGTACTCAACCACGGGGGTTAAGATTTCAACATTATCTATCGCAGACAACATCGGGTTGTCTGGACATTATTCTCTTTCTATTTTCTCAAATATTAATACACATGCATTAATATAAGATCAAACACAAATATTTCAAACCATATCTTTTTAGAAAATATCGGATTTTTGAAAGCACTGTGAAAGCTATTCTAAACAAGTACAAAAACCATTTTCATACAAAACTACTTATGAACTCATCAACTTTTTAGTTGACGCTTTTTCAAAACGACTTGTATTCTTAGGGATCCGGTAACATGTAGTAAGTTCGACTAGGAGATCAAGTGGTGCAACTTCAAGAAATTTTACTTTCTTACTTTTGTGTAACTAATGAACAAATTCAATATGTAAACTATGTAAGTGTGTATCTTCAACGTATGATGTTTGGTTGCTATGTTTCATTCATATTCAATTGTTATGATACTGTACACGAAGTCATCCGCCCCCGGACATTTCCGCTGTCCAGGTTCGGGGGTGTGACATTATAACACTCTGATTGAGCGGTTGCAATGCAATCTAAACTGACTGAATTCGAACGAAACAAAGTTTGTAGCTTAACTCTTAGCCATAGGATGTTTCGTTAATTGGTTTAAAATGGATTTTCACAAATAAAACTAATAAAGAGGGCAATTTGATTTAATAGGTTTAAAATGGATTTTCAAAAATAAAACTGATAAAGAGGGCAATTTGATTCGAAATAAAGCACAATTAGTCGTTAAAGGTTACTCTAAACAAGAAGGAATCGATTATGTGGAAACCTTTTCCCCTGTTGAACGACTCGAGGTAGTTCAAATTTTTCTTGTTTATGGAGTGCATAAAGATTTTGATAGTTATCAAATGGATGTCAAATGTGCATTCTTATATGGAGTTTTGGAGGAAATTGTCTATGTCGAACAACCACCTAGTTTCGTCAATGATAAGTATCCTAAGGCAGTTTATGGGTTGAACCAAGCATCTCGTTCCTGGTATGTAACTCTCACCTATTTTTCAATAATTGCTAACTTTAAACAAGGATTTTGAAAGAAACTTGGGAATCACCTAATGCTTGTTCAAATTTATGTTGATGATATAATTTTTGGTTCTATTGACCCTTTGTTATTTAAGGAATTTGAGGAGCTGATGAAAAGTCAGTTTGAAATGAATATGATGGGGAAAATTAATAATTTTCTGGTTTTACATACTCGTCAAAGCAGGGAAGACATCTTTATTAATCAGGTGAAATATACGCACAACCTTCTTGAAGGATTTGGGATGACGAATAACACTAAAGTGAAAGTACCTGTGGATGTTGGCACTCACTTGAATCCTTTGCTGGATAAGCCTGTTGTGGACTTAACGACATACAGAAGCACGATAGGTTCGCTCTTGTATTTTACTGCAAGTTGACCTGATATTATGTTTTCTATATATAACTGTGCTAGGTAGCAATCGAACCCAAGAGAACCCCATCTTAATGTTGTTAAGAACATTATTCGCTACCTCAACGAAACAATTTCGTTGGGCTTATGGTATCCATCGAAGACATGATTCTTTATATAAGCATTCTCAGATGCAGATCTATGTGGATGTCAACTTGATCGAAAAAGCACAACAGGTAGATGTCAAGTAATGGATGGAAAGCTTGTGAGCTAGCAATCAAAGAAACAAACATGTGTTTCAATTTCAACTGCAGAAGCAGAATATGAGGCTACTACAACATGCACATCATAGGTTATTTGGATACAAATTCAACTACTCAATTATGCAATCAATATGAAGAAAATTCTTTTGTATTGTGATTCACAAAGAGGCATTCACATTTGCCATAATCCAGTCCAACATTCAAATACCAAACACATTGCTCTTAGATATCACTTCATAAAAGACCATGTAGAAGACAAGAACATTGAGGTCCACTTTGTAAAAACAACAGATCAACTTGCACATATTTTTAGATAACCTTTAGATGAGAAGTCATTCTTAAGGATTGTGAATGGATTAGGGATGATAGAAACAAGTTTTTATTAGGTTCTTCTTGATTGAATTGATGTCTGTTTGTTAGTGTTTATCTAAACCGTTAAGAGGTTATCGTTTCAATTCAGCATTTGCATTTGACTTTCCTCTGAACCATTCTGACCTTAATTCTATTTTTGGGGGAGAAAGTTGTTCGATTAGCAACATCATTGGGGGTTTCTACTTACTAGGTCGAACGTCACTTGGTAACAACCTACAAGTTTATTTTTGTTTGTTTAGTTTCATATATCAAAATTCCAAAAATATTTTTTTATTTTTGTATTTGATTTCCAAAAACAAAAATCCAAAAATATTTTCTTTTTTTATTTCATATTATGTTTAACAATTTGTGTCTCATTGTAACAACATACTACCGAGGTGCATGTTCAACGATCATATCTATAAAGGGGACAAGTATTTATTCAAACTGGTGTACTAGTTAAGCATCCCTAGAAGCATGATGTTGTATGTTGACCTCAATCCTCGTAGACTTTATGTGTTCGAAGTATTAATTGAACTCTCACTATGAAAGTTTCTTCCCAGTTAGGCTATATTCACATTAGTGGAAGAGCTACCTTTCTCTTCTCATATTGAGTAAAGAGATTTCTACAATGTCCATATATTTCGCATAGGTACAATGAGTTCTTAAACCAAATCTTTTTTGCCAAAATTTCATTCATGATCACACACTTCACTACCTAAACTCGACATCTCTGGTTGAAACCTACCAGAATGTAGATATGGCAACACTCTGTGTTTATGATCCCGAGTCATTCTTCCGTGATGATGATGAAACCCAAAAACCCCAACTATCAAGGAATTAACAGTGAACATTTTTGTTCATGATTTTAACAAAACACTTGTTTTAGTACCTTTTCAATATTCAAAACCATATTCTATTTGACTCGCGTGCTCTTAATGAAATGTTCTAAAACCAAGACATTTTTGCCCAACAAGATCGGGTGCTAAAAAAATTTGGAATGTGATTTTCGTCTGAATATCTTCATGACAGCTTCTTATTACTACAAATCATATCGAACAATACTTGTTTTTTACTACACTGGGCGACCAAGTAATTTTGTTCAATTAACTCACACTTAAGTTAAGTTGTGGTATTGAGCAAAATTGATCCTACCTTTCGAAACCAATGAAAAAGAAGCCCTTCGATGCCCATCAATGATTATTCGATTGTATTTCATGGGAAACCACACAAGTAGTTTTTCATCTCTCTTGATGTCTAATGACGAGATCATTGCCCGGGATCCAACCAATTTTGTATCAATTGCAATTTGATATCACAAAATCCACATTTTTTTAATTTGCTTATCACTTATTTTTTTGACGCACAATTGCATTGGAATCCTTGAGGTTTTGGGTAATACAAACTCTAAACCAAGATGTTGCAGAGTCTAGCTTATGCTTTCGATTTTAATTCCCAAAAGTGAATAAGCCTACCCTTAATGCGAAGGAATGTTGTTCTCTTACTATCGAAACAGCAAGATGTACTTGATCACAGTTCGAAATAAGTGGTGGTTCTTATCCAGTTGGGAACAGCGAAAGATCATATGTACGTGATGGTTCAAGATTTTCATGATATTCAAGGAAAATGTGATGATCGCTTTTTAAGACGTGGAGCATTTTATGGTGCCGGTCAAGTAACCAACACAATACATGGAAGTGTATTATTGGTAACTGGTTCAAGTTCAAAAATATTGTAGATTATATAAGGAAATTGGTGGTATCATTCTCAGACTTTATGCTCTCAGAACAAATTTCCCAAAATTATCAACTGGTCATCGTCTTCAACAATCCTTACAATCACAACAATGGCTACTCCTCAAGCCAATGATGATCCCACAAAAACCACTAATGAAGAAGAAAGTTGTAACATCCATAAATACCATGATAAAGTTAAACTTTTTTAAAACTAACCAATTTCACAAATTCTTTACAATCATAGTTTTCAAAACAAGTTCAACATCAGAGTCTCCCAAAATCATAAGTCAAAAACATGAGGATGTGTACGGTCACAACTTCGCCTTCCCACGATCATTCGAAGTACCTGAAACATAACCCAAAACTATAAGCCAACGCTATGTGAGATCCCCAAAAGTACCAACACATAACATAAGTATAATACAAACAACATACATACAGAGCCTTTAACCTGACTAGAACACCCCACCGGCCTACAGTCTATCTGGTACGCTCACAGAACCTTCAGCATGACTGGTATGCCTCAACGGGCCTTCAGCCTATCTGGAACGTTCTCTGGGCCTTCGACCTAACTGGTACGTTGTAACAGCCCGTTATTTTCTATCATGTAAAAGTCAACAAAAATCAAAAATATCAAATTAAAGTCAAACTTATTGATTTGTTGGTTTAATAAATTTAAATTAACATTTTTGATACATTTAAACACTTAGTAAAAGTGTTGTAGAAATTAGAAGTTGAAACACACAAAAATCCAAGGATTCTCGCACCAACTGAAAACCCTCGCATACTTCTTTTCTTCTCTCAGACCGAAAACTTCGCATAAGCTATTCCCTTGGACCGAAGGCTCGCACCGCAAACCGTTTACGGCCGAGAACCCTCGAACCGCTAACATGCGAGGCTGATTCTATAAGCCTTATCCCCTCGGGAAGAGTGGTTATCCTCTTGTTTGAGTTCCCAGCCGCAAACCTCGCTTCGGACCGCAAACCTCACCTCGGTTTGTGCTTTCAGATGAGAAACCACACACATGTATATGAAAACTACCGTTTTCTCTCAAAGAATCCGACCGAAAACTCCCCTCTCTCCTCAAGAACATGCAAAATCACTCCTATCTCATGATTTTCATGCAAAAATCACTTGATTTTCTTAGAATCTTGCAAGTATCATTCCTTGATCTTGTTTTCATCTCAAAAACACCTTCCAATCATCATATATTTGGCCGAAAACACCAAATTATACTAGTTTTCACCAAGAACGTGAAGAACACAAAGAACACGAAAAACACCCATTCTCTATTCTAAGGATTATTATGAGTCTTTTTATAATAATAAAGTGTTGTTTAACACTTTAAACTTCATTATATTATCTAATTTATATTTAATATAATCTTAATATAAATTAGGATTCGGTTTTATCGCGGGTTATAGCTTGTGAAATTAACACGACTACTAAGTATCTTCAACAGGAAACTCACAAAAGGTGAGTTCATACCCCTACATTTTTACTATTTTCACTATTTTAGTGGAGGAATACAAGTCAAACACAAGAATATAGTGTTTACAATCAAATGATTTCTAAATTTTTCTAAAACGATTTTAAACTATTGAAATTCTTGTAAATGTTTTAAAAACTCTTTTAAACTCGTATTTTGCCAAAATCATATATATATATATATATATATATATATATATATATATATATATATATATATATATATAAAAGATGTAAAGGGCTTAAGACTAATAATTCACTTTACTTCATTTTCCTTGTTTGGATGTGGGCTTAAGGTAAAATTATTTGTCTGAATGTCGTTTATATTTTAGTTATATATATATATATATATATATATATATATATATATATATATATATATATATATATATATATATATACACACACACAAGTTATTTCAATCAGATCCATATTCCCTTTGTAACATGTCGAGCAAAGGGCATACTTTCATGACTATTACATATCAACCAGAACGCACACATCATACATATTTATAAAACTAACATTTTTTTTAATATCATGCATTTGAAACCCCCATTCTTTTTTCCTTTCACCACATTCATTTGAAACTCCCATGAATTTTCAATTTCTTTATAATAATAATTATAATTTGGTAATTAGATTAAATAAATATCAAATCTAAAGTGTATTCATATATAAACTAAATTTTAATATTAAAATAATATCTTTAATTCTACTTATAAAATTATGTTTTTTTAACTGTTAACATATTATACTTAATTTATTAGTTTTAATATATTGTTGGATGTAAACTATTATCATTTTAAAGGTATAATTTTTGAATAATTTGTATAAAATACTTAAATTATTAATTAAAATATAACATTATAGGCTCAACTTGAATATAAATTTTATTTAACTTAAACAACCCAAATATTATTTTATAAATAATTAAAAGTGATAAATTGTAGTGTCTTTCTAATAATGATTATAAGTTGGTTAATAAGGTTAAATAAATATCAAACCTAAAGTGTAATCATAAATAGACTAAATTTCAATTTTAAAGTAATATCTTTACTTCTGTTTATAAAGTTATGTCTTTAGTTTTAACATATTATACTTAATTTATTAAATTTAAAATATTGTTGTATGTAAACCATTATCAGTTTAAAGCTACAATTTTTGAACAGTTTGGACAAAATACTTAAATTGTTAATTTAAATATAACATTACAGTGTCAACTTAAATATAAACTTCAGTTCCACTAAAAAAACCAAATAATATTTTGTAAATAGTTAAAAGTGATAAATTATAGTGATAAATGCAAAAACTAAATTGTAATATCAGTTTAACTAAAATATTTCCCAAATATATTTATATAATCGTTAAAAATTTTCAAATAAGTAGCTTAAAATAACTTATAATAACAATAGTTAAAAATAACTCTATATAAATGATTATATTGTTACCTTTAAAATCAAAAAATAACGTTTGATGTTTTAAATGATTATAATGATAGAAATTAAAACATTAAGCAAATTAATTTTAAAAAATTAGTTAAAAATAAAAACTATAACTAATATTAAACCATATATAATATTTAATTTTATTGATGTGTAACTCGCGAGTAGAAGTCATTCAAACGATTAAGATTATGACGTTATAATAGATTTATATATTATTATATAATTCAAAATAATCAATATATTATATCAAATTAATATACGAATTATTATATCAAATTTAACAACAACGTTAGTGTTATATTTTAAAAAATATATATTTGTAAAGACTTCAACTATATAGGTGTTTCTGCGTATTACTATGTCAACTCAACTATAAATTTCAGTTTCATTTACAAAAACTAAAGAATATTTTGTAAATAGTTAAAAATGATAAATTGTAGTGATAAAAACAAAAACTAAATTGTAATATCAATTTAACTAAAATATTTCTTAAATATATTTTTATAATCGTTAAAAGTTTCCAAATAAGTAGCTTAAAATAATTTACAATAACAATAATTAAAAACAACTCTATATATATGATTATATTGTTAGCTTTAAAATAAAAAAAACAATGTTTGATGTTTTAAATAATTATAATGATAGAAATTAAAATATTAATCAAATAAATTTTTCAAAAGTTAATTAACAATAAAAACAACTATAAATAACATCAAATCATATATTATATTTAATTTTATTCATGTGTAACTCGTGGGTAGAAGTCATTTAAACGATTGAGATTATGAAGTTATAATAAATGTATATATTATCATATAATTCAAAATAATCAATATATTATATCAATTTACTATATACAAATTATTATATCAAATTTAACAACAACGTTATTGTTATATTTAAAAAATCATATATTTGTAAAGATTTCAACTATATTGGTGTTTCTGCGCAACGCGCGGGCATTCGCCTAGTATAAATTAAAATAGGTATAATTTATGGAAATCTCAAACTATTTTCACAAATCAGTTATACAAAGTTTAACAGATTACTCTCGTACAAATACTTTACATTCAATAAAACTAGAGAAAGATCATACTATCAGTTCATTTACTTCAAAATGACTTTTCATCATTTGTATTATATATGTAATCGTCAATATGTTTTTTGTGAGATAATGTTTACACTACGAGAAAAATAGCCTTTTACGACGCACAATGTGTGTCGTAAAACGCTCAGACGATGCGCAATTGCGTGTCAAGAAAGGTCTTGTCATAACGAGAGACGACATGCTTTTGCGCGTCGTTTATAGACGACGCACATTTACGACACGCATGTACGACGCACGTTTATGACACTCAATGCGTATCAAGGAAGCCTCCGTCATAAAGGAAGACAACACGCATTTGCGTATCATAACCTTACAGCACACGTTTAGGACAAGCATTGCATATCATTAAAGCCCCTGTCATAAATGAAGATGGCACGCATTTGCATGTCATAAACTTCATCAATCATTTACGATATACATTTACGACGCGTTTTTATGATACTCATTTACGCATAATATAAAAATATGGTAACAATTATATACCAAAACAATCAATTTCAATTTCATAACATCATGTCAAAAAATTATAATACATTGGTATTAATGGGATCCAATTGTACATTGTTATTAAGAGGTTTTCCCTAAATATACCTGAAAACTCAATACATGTTTTTTCGCATTCTCTTTATCTGTGCCACTCCAATCATCCAACATAGAAGAAATAACACCTAAAAAATCAAAGTGGCTATAATGAGATATTACTCCAGAAAAGGAATAATATTATCCAGGTGGCTGAAAGAGGCATAGGGTCTTACCAGTACAATAAACAAACCGTAAATCTATCTTTTCCCCTATATGAATAGGCATCAAACTGATACACAAATATATAAATAAGAAAAAATAAACAAGCCAGGTTAAGAAGATCTGATAAACCATAAATATAAGGAATGTAAGGTTACCTCCCATTAAATTGTTGAAGACATTTCATTGGCTTCAAAATTGAACTAGAGTTTATAAGTGAAAAGTAATCGCCAATTATCTTCAATATGGCTAATGCGCAATGTGTTCTTTCCAAATGAATGTTAATGGGATAAATATAGCATCCTTTTTCTTTGATGAAGTTTTATTGGTGATATGATGATCCAGAGATGATGCTCTGTTCTGTCTTATAACTAGGTTGGAAATTAAGTTATGAAAACAGAATTAATTTTTGGATTATAAAATTGGTTATGGCATCTTAAGTATGGAGTCTCTGTAGATTGACAATAATTAAGCTTTGTTTGCACAGGCACAGTTACTGATGGAGCGCATATCAAGCTTTCATGAACAGGTATTATGCATAAAATATACATATGTAACAACCTTGATGCCTGTTACAAGTTCATATATAGCCAATAAGCGCGTTGTATTTACTCTTTTCACCCACACTAAGCTTTACTTACTTTAATTGGTGATAGAAGAAATCGAAACGAAGGTATGAATATAACTTTGAAGCCTACCTTCACTCTTCACTGAGAGCAATTTGAGGATATTAGGTTCAATATCACATTTCTCGGGAACAAAGGGAGGCAGTGGTGTCTGCGTAAAAAAAAGGAACCATACCTGTTGAACTTTTGTTTCAGAAGAGAGAAAAACGAACAGAAGCAAATGAAGCCGATCAATTTGTTTGAGACGGAGAGGCGTTAGCTGTCCCGGATAGCAATATCCAACACACGAGAGAAACCTAGCTGCAATTAGGAAGTCGGAGACGTGGACCACCTTTTCCCACGCAATCAACCCTCAAAAAGGGTTCGTCTTTGAAGTAGAAAGAGTCACATCAAATGGGTCGGAAGTTGGAAGCCAAGATGGAGGTGTGAAGAGGAAGAGATCCACATGATATAGGCAGAAATACCATAAGTCTTTTGATAACGATCAAAGGCGTTGGATATAAGCGATGGGCGACGGCATGTGAAGGTTCTAATTTCTAAATACCATTCAGCCTTACGTACAATCAGTTCCTTCTCAATCATCTTTGTTGAAGCAATAAGGCGCTCCTCATCGATAAATGGAAACTTGCAGATACCCCTCAAAACATATATTTTTGCAACATAAGAACACTATAAGCGATGATCTAAGGCACCGTTTCTCAAGAACAAATTAGGTTTCTTAATATCTAGGGATTTATGATTTAGGGTGATTTGGGGAGTCATAGTAAGCGGGATGTTTAATTTTTTTGGGAATGGAAAATGGTTATGAATGATTTAGGGTTCTTAAAAGAGGATTTTTGAAGGAGAACTTTAGAACTTACCAATTCTACATATATAGAAGAACTTTAGAATAGTATATAAAGTTAAAATACCATAAGAGTATTTTAGGCACTATAATATTAAGAACCAACTATGTGAAAACAAAGGACTCTTGCTGGTAGACCTACAAGTACTAAGTGTATATATTATGGTTATATATAATTATGGTTTTATAGACTTAGAATGTGTGGTTTAGCTTTACTTTCTTTTCCTTTTTTGGGTGTGGATGTAGAGTAGGATCATTTATTCAAAGGTCTATTTGACCCAAGTTATATATAATTGGTATGCACTTTGTGGTTATAAGGGGGACTCAGTATGGGTCATACCATATGGAATACATTAACTGTTAACTGTAATTTTTCTTATATGGAAACTTGAAATTGTTTACTTATCTTTACTAAATCTATTAGATGTCTCTTATATCCATATTCTCGCATAGATAACATGGCTGGATTTCATCTACCGGGAGACTCGTACTTTCCCAATCAGGGAAACGGTGGTTGGATTGAACCACAAAATGACCTTGTAGTTCCAATAGAATAAAAGTTTCTAGAGGATTCTAACTCAAAACCAGAAGTCTATGATCCACCTAAAATTGTTCAAAATCTTAATCCACGTCAGAACTTCCAAGGCTCGACGCCTCAGTGGGCAGTAAACTTAGACAAGTGGAGTCATGAGCACGGTCAGAACCATCCTTACAATGGAGACCGAAGCTTTTAAAACCTTGACAAATGAGGCTTAGCAGACAGAGCCCTTCCAGTGTTAGTTCGTTGTGTTGCGCGTAACGATGAACAAGGGAGAACTTCCATTGAAAATCATGGAATAACCAGGAATCACACCGAAACCTTGAGAAGGGAACTGGCTGAAAGCTAAACTAAAGTTAGAGAACTTCGAGATCGTCAAGCGAAACTAGAAAGGCATATGTTTGCAACAGAATGCCAATTGACTAAATCCAGGGCTGAAACTAGTATGAAACCAAACCACACTCCTCGTGAGTAGAGCATACTCTACTCACTCTTTCGAATATAGTATAAGTCTACGTATAAGCAGTAGTGATGTTTTCATGTACATAGTACGACCTCGAGATTTCATTTCTCGATAGGTCGGTATGCTATCAAATTTTCTGTTAAATTGGTACGTTGTAGACCTATTACAAGGTCAAGTTTTCTGAACTCTATGTATCTAATATACCAATGAAATTGACAGGCATCTCATTTCCTTTGAAAAATCACTATTCTATTTCATGTAATCACTTTGAAAGTCATTTTTTTGGTAGACTTCTATTGTAACTTCCTACCGTATATATGTTGAGCTAGTGTATTTAGGTCAAAGACATCTGACTCATAATTTCTATTGATGTCTTACCACATTTTCATCTTTTTAATCGTAAAACAAAATATGCCTCCAAGGAGAAATCCATGGCGTATCAATGTCAATGTAGCACCAATACCACCTCCACCACCACCACCACAATTTGACGTTGCTATGTTTCAAGCAGCGCTCACTGGAGTTGTGGCAGCTGCTATGTCACACATAAATACAACTGGTGCCAGTGGGTCTGGGAGTGGTGCTCATCCCTCCAATCATGGTGAAAGTCATGGACACCCACTGGAGTGTACTTATAAGGACTTCACCAATGGAAAATCTAGAACCTTTAATGGAACTAGGGGAGTCATGGCTTTAACTCAAATGGATAGAGAAATCATAAGCAGTCTTTGAAATCTGCTCATGCCCTGAAGGGAGCAAAGTAAAATTTGTTGCCTGCACCTTTTCTGACCGAGCTCTCACCTGGTGGAACAGTCATGTTAAGTCATTGACTCTGACTCTTATAGTGGCTAACTCAATGAGATGGGAGAATTTGAAAGCAATGATGATGCAAGAGTACCGCCCGAGGAATGATGTACAAAAGATCGAGCAAGAGCTTTGGGGTCTTACCATGATAGGTACAGACATAGTATCTTACAAGAATAGGTTCAGCGATTTGGCGATCCTATGTCCTGAAATGGTTCCTATGGAGAGCAAGAAAATCAAAAGGTATATTTGGGGGTTATCACCTTTGATCAAAGGAAGTGTGTTAGTTTCAAAGCCTGTTACCTTTGATAGTGCCAAACAATTAGCACATTCTCTAGTAGATCATGGAATCTGTCAAGGTTTCAGGACTTATGCTCTAGAACAACGCAAAGAAAACAACAACAACAACAACAATAACAACAACAGCAAGAAAAATCCATGTAACAAAAGGAAGGGTCAATCTTCCCAAGAGCCTTTTAAGAAACAACAGATAGTGGCAGTTCATGTTGCTACTATTCTTGCTACCATTCCTGCTACTCCTACACCAGCAAAGCAATATGATGGTAAATTGTTGAAGTGAAACAAGTGTAATTTCCATCACAATGGAAATTTCCTTGAGATGCAGTGTTGGAACTGCAACAGAAAAGGGCACATTGCCCAATTCTGCAGGTCACCACCGCAACCAATCAATCAAGTTCCTGGCGTTAGAGTAAGTCGGGCATGTTATGAATGTGGTGACAGTGAACACTTCAAAAAGGATTTTCCAAAGGCAAGGAATGTCGGTGGAGTGGAAAGAATACTAGCTATTGGTCACAAGGAAGCTGTGGTAGACCCTACGGTGCTCACGGGTACATTTCTTCTCAACAATACATATGCATGCATTCTATTTGATAGTGGTGCATAGAAAAGCTTTATGAGCCATAAATTCTAACACCTACTTAAACAAAATTCCTAACCACTAAAAGATACCTTCACTATAGAAATGGCCAACGAGAAAACCGAGTGCACTAACAATATATACATAGGATGTACCCTTACTCTAAATAACTTTTCCTTCATAATCGACCTGATACCGGTATCCATAAAAATTTTCGACGTCATCATTGGTATGGATTGGTTAAGTCCTAATCGTGCCGACATCCTATGTTACAAGAAAGCCATTCACCTTAATCTACCCAGTAACGAAACTCTTATCATTTATGGACACAAATCCGGCACGAACCTACAAATCATTTCCTGTATTAAGGCGCAAAAGTATCTTCGTAAGGAGTACTATGCTTTTCTAGCTCACGTGGTAGACAAGAAACAAGAAGTGAAAGACTTCGAGAGCATTCCCGAAGTCTATAATTTCCCCGACATCTTCCCAGATGATCTTCCAGGAGTTCCAGCCTGAAAAATAAGTCAAATCCATAATCGACTTGATCCTTGGAGCTACCCCTGTAGCCAAATCACCTTACCGTCTTGCACCAGTAGAAATGCAGGAACTATCCAGCCAACTAAACAAACTTCTTAGCAAAGGTTTTATTAGACCAAACTTCTCACTTTGGGGAGCACCGATCTTGTTCGTGAAGAAGAAGATGTGCATAGACTATCGCAAGCTAAATAAACTTACCATCAAGAACAATACCCTCTACCTCGTATTGATGATCTGTTCGACCTACTATAAGGTGCAAGCTACTTTTCAAAGATTGACTTAATATCCGGGTATGACCAGTTACGACTTTTAGAAGAAGATGTCCCCAAAACAACATTACAAACTCGTTATGGTCACTATGAGTTTGTAGTGATGCCTTTCAGATTAACCAATACGCCCGCAGTGTTCATGGACTTGATGAATAGGGTGTGTCGTCCATACTTGGACAAATTCGTAATAGTCTTCATTCACGATATCCTTATCTACTCATGAAGTGAAGAGAAGCATAAACAACATCTCAGACAGATCTTGCAAACATTGAGAGCAGAAAAACTATATGCGAAGTTCTGAATGTGCGAATTTTAGATTAGGAAAGTAAGTTTCCTAGGTCACGTGGTTAGTGAAAAGGGAATACATGTGGACCCATCCAAAACAAAGGTAATCGAGAACTAGTCAGCACCCAAAACGCCTACAGAAATCCGTCAATTCTTAAACCTTACTAGCTACCATCGCAGATTTATTTAGAATTTCTCCCGAGTTGCTAAGCCACTTACCACCCTGATACAAAATGGTGTAACTTTTAGCTGGGGAGAGAAGCAAGAAACATCGTTCCAAACGCTAAAGCAAGCCCTATGCAGCGCACATATTTTGTGAACCTCATGTCTCTAGATGTTACCATGGATAATTTGTACACATCAACTTTTAAAAATGATATTTTATATATTTTTACTTTTTAAAATATTTTGTTAAATAATAGTTTTTATCTTTTTAGTTTTTAAAATGTCATTTTGACCCGTTTCACCTAAAACTTTATAAAATATCATTTTCATCTTATCCATTTTGTAAACTTTAATTTTTATCCACTAATATATATATATATATATATATATATATATATATATATATATATATATATATATATATATATATATATAAAAGATGATTTGCTTTAATAATTTTCTTTTGTTAACTTTAAAATAATAAAAAAAAACATAATTTTATGTGTTATTTCTATGTATGTCAGTATAAATTCAAGATGATCAACATTTCGACGACGTAAATTTAGAACTTTTGTTCGTTAATTTTTTTAAAAAAAATTACTTGTTTTTTGTTTTTATTTATGTATTGGTGCAAATTCGATATTTTTTTTTTGGGAAATCTTCAAAAAAGTCCCAATATTTACGGAAAAGTTACACTTTAGTCCCAAGATTTTGTTTTTGAACGAAAAAGTCCCGAAAACCGGCAAAAATTTGCAGTTTGACCCTTTTTGACCGGTTGAAACCGGTACCAAATTAATTTGGGACTATTTCATAAACTAATTCAAAATATTGAGATTTTTCTGTAAACGAAAAATATTAGGACTTTTCTGTAAACAAAAATATTAGGACTTTTCTACAAACAGAACCTTTATTATTATTATTATTATTATTATTATTATTATTATTATTATTATTATTATATAAATAAGAATACTATTTTTTGAACTTGTTATTGTTAATATTGTTACTAATACATATAAATGCATTAAATGAAAAACTAATATTAATGACATTGTTTAAGGGTTGAGGCGAAGGAGATGGTGATGCTTTTAGCATTGAAATGGTGAATGTCTGCTTGTATATTTTTACTTTGTATATGGTCATTTCATATTTGTTATTATTGTTTTCAATTTAGAATATTAATACTTAACAATTTGAAAGAAGTTGCATATTAATAGTTTAATCTCACTTTGTATATAAAATTGTTTAAGGTAGAAGAATTACTTTCCAAATCCAACAAATCCACTACAAACATCTGCATAGGTTACCCATATCAAAATTCCAAAGTATTAATTACAATATTTTGTTTAATAAAAAGTAATAGGAATAATTCAAAAGTGTTAATCAAAATTCAAAAGTATTAATCCAAAAAACATGTCTTATTACTTTTTATTAAACAAGATATTGTAATTAATATTTTTGAATTTTGATATGGGCTACCTATGTAGATGTTTGTAGTGGATCTGTTGAATTTGAAAAATAATCCTTCCACCTTAAACATTTTTATATACAAAGTGAGAAATCCTTCTAGCTTAAACTATTTATAAATAATTTTACAAATATGTAACTTCTTTTAAATTGTTACGTATTATTATTCTGAATTGAGAACAATAACAACAAATGTGAAATGACCATAACAAAGTAAAAATATACAAGCAAACATTTATGATTTGAATGCTAAAAGCATCAACATCTCCTCCACATTCACCCTTAAACAATGTCATTAATATTATTTTTTTTCACTTAAATTCATTTATATGTATTAGTAATAATATTAATACTAACAAGTTCAAAAAATAGTATTCTTATTTATATTTCTTTAATAATAATAATAATAATAATAATAATAATAATAATAATAATAATAATAATAATAATAATGGTTCTGTTTGTAGAAAAGTCCTAATATTTTTGTTTACAGAAAAGTCCTAATATTTTTTGTTTACAGAAAAGTCCCAATATTTTGGATTAGTTTACGAAATAGTCCCAAATTAATTTGGTACCGGTTTCAACCGGTCAAAAAGGGTCAAACTGTAAATTTTTGCCGGTTTTCAGGACTTTTTCGTTCAAAAAAAAAAATCTTAGGACTAAAGTGTAACTTTTCCGTAAATATTGGGACTTTTATGAAGATTTCCCTTTTTTTTATGTTTCAACGTAACTTTTCTTTTTTACGTTTTTGTGTTTACTTTTTACGTACGTTTCATCAATTACTACATATGATATGTTTTTTATTACTTTAATTTCCGTTCGTTAACTTAAAAAAACTTTTGGTTATTTTTTTATACATATTAATATAAATTTGAGTTTTTTTACGTTTTGACTATTTTTTGTGTATGTTTTTTTTGGTTTTTTTATATAAATTTATTACGTATGAGTTTAGTCACAGATAATAAGTTTTCATTGGAAGGTATAAATTTGAGTTAGTTAGTGGTACTCGACTTCAATTGATATTTCCATCGACACTTGCCACTCTTTTACTTTGTGAAACCCGACTTTCTAGCATTCTATTTTGTAAAATGTCACTTTCAATCTATAGACTTATGAACTTTCTAAAATATCACTTTCACTCTTCTATTATCTAAAGTTTCATGTTTACTCTTAATTTTATCAAATGTTACTTTGAACCCGTCAACCTTAAATTTTATAAAATATCACTTTTATTCCTTTCGATACCAACAAATTTAATGGTACCTAACTTTTATTAATAGAATTGTTAAACTGAATTTATAAAATGTATCAGCGCCGCCGCAATTTGCGTCGAGAAAAACAATATTTATTTATAATAAACCAACTTTTAATGACGACATCTAGATAAACGTTAAGGCATATCCATTTATGTATACTATATGACAATTCTGTCTACTTATCCCTTTTTTTTAAGACATTAAATATGTTTATTGTAATATATTTAAAGTGCAATGTGAAAAGGAAAACTAGTGGGGAGTAAGCGTGGGGTAAAAGTGGAGAGCGAAAAGCCCTAGAAAATGGAGAAGAAGGAAAGCATGCTGGGAAGTGACAGAGACTACACACTGTATATTCCTTCCTTCCTGCTGCCCCACAAGGGACCGATTTGCACGAGCACCCATTATTAATTCTGCGTCTACCATAAAAGCTAACTTCCTTTTTTCTCTACAATGTATATTATTAGCCATTTTCGCTATATACTCACTCTATCAAACCTTAACATATTTAATACATCATTTTCCAAAGTAAAATCCATTTAAATACAATCATAACGTAAAGACATAAACATCAACAACTCGGGATAATAACTTTTAGGAGGGTAATAACGTTTTTCGTTTATCCATATTAGGCCCCTAACGTATTTTTTGTGTATATTACAAAATAACGTTGTTATAACCGTTTAGAAATAATCTTTTTACCGGTTTCTTCCTGTTAAAAGGACTATTTGTAAACGGTTAGAATAACCTTAATGTTGTAATACACACAAAAAATACGTAAGGACCTAAAATAGACAAACATGAAGCGTTATTACACTCCTAAGATTTTTAGTATTTATTATTTTGAATATATATTTTTAAGATTTTTAGTATTTATTTTTATATGTCTATTTCATATAAAGTTGTTGAAATTAAAAAGAATAAAAAGTAAAAAGGTTTGGATTGGATTTTGTAACCACATCATCCAGTTAACCTTTAGCAAAACAAAACCTCTAGCAAGGACCTATAGAGAAGAACAAATTAAGGCCAAATTGGATTTTGTAACCACATCACGGATAGATGAAAACACAGGAAGGTCCAAATGAAGCCAATGCACAACCCTACTCCAAACCTGATCAGCAACCGAAAACTACAACAACAAATGCTTCACACTTTCTTGAGAATTGTGACACACATGACACAATAAGGAATCTATCACCACTCCCTTCCACCAGTTTAGCTCTTACCGAAATGCGATCCAAAAACACACACCATAAAAAATGTTAATTTTAATAGGGACAAAACGGTTCCACCTAGTAGACATACTATTCATAGGAAGCTTCATATCATTAACCCAATTCCATGCTGATTTAACAGTAAAGATAGTCGACGATTCAAGCTCCCAAGACCACTTATCTGACATTTCCCCTATGCGAATAGGATTTAATATCTCTACAAGATAATTAAATTGGGTCGATTCAGCCCCTCCTCTAATCCGCCGATGCGAATGATAATTCCATCCCCCCGAATCCCATTATTCACTTACTCGAGCATCTTGATTAAAGGCCAAAGCAAAGAGCCTCTCGAACCGCTCCATAAGAGAAATATCCAAGCACCAAACATCCTTTTAGAACCTCGTTTGAGTCCCATCCCCCACTACTCTATAGATGGAATTAGAATGAATACAACCATTTTCATGGAGATGATTAATGGATCCTACAATCTTTTGCCAAACACCCCCATTTAGTTCCTATTTTCGAATCGTCCGAAAAACCACCACCTTCCCCATGACAAAATTTAACAGTTTTAACCCAAAGAGCTCCCTTATCATTAAGAAACCGCCACTTCCATTTATAAAGAAGGCCGATGTTAAAAACATCCAAACTATCAACCCCAAGACCTACAAGTTTCTTATTTAAAAAGTAAAAATTTACTATAGGGGTTTATAGTTTCATACGCAGATAATGACTTAGGAGGGTACTAACGTTTTCCGTTTGTCCATATTAGGTCCCTAACGTATTTTTTGTGTGTATTACACCATTAAGGTTGTTATAACTGTTTAGAAATAATCCATTTTACCGGTTTCTTCCTGTTAAAAGGACTATTTGTAAGCGGTTATAATAACCTTAATGGTGTAATACGCACAAAAAATACGTTACGACCTAAAATAGAAAAACATAAAACATTATTACCCTCCTAAGTCATTATCCTAAATAACTCAACAAACCATATTAACCGATTTAAGGCAATAAAATATACCATCTTTTATCTTTTATTTTTTGAGTGTTACGTGAGTCTCTGATTCATTCATCCTCTATTAGCCAAAATATAGAAAATGGTTACTTTTCACTATTTTTGCATTTTAATTTTTTATAGAAGAATATTTTATATAAATATTATACTCGTTTTTGTATGGAATTAAAAATAATGAATTTTAATATATTTTTTATAACATTTAATTATACATAATAATAATAATAATAATAATAATAATAATAATAAATATTAAAAAAACTGAAAAAAAAAGTTGACTAATCACACCAACAAAGAAAGTAATAGATAGTCTCTCCTCATTCGGTTCCCGCACCCTCGGTATGGTGTTTCGAGGTGGGGAAAAGTTTCCGTTCAACTTTCCTGTAGTATAGCCTTAGCCTAAAAGTATATATATATATATATATAGTGTTAATTCATCGATGGTTCATGTCATTTCATTTTTTTTAATTTAATAACCTATATATATTTTAGTTATTGTTACGTTCGCATTAAATTATGTAAGAACATTATGTGAGTTTGCACTAAATCACTAAGTTTGCACTAATTCTTGTTGATCCCTTTACAGAATCCATTTCATGAATCATTTTAATTTTCAAGATTGAAAATTATGGTTAACATTTTGCGACATCATTGTAATTCAACGGTTGTTAGGCTGCAAGAAGTACCAACCCTGCACCATACGGTTTTGTTGCCTTGGGGATTTCACATCACCAGAAAACACTACATTCTAAAGTGCGATTTAGATACAGTAAAGAACCCCATGGTTACAAATGTTATTTTTTTTTTCTTTTTAATCCAAAGGTAACACACACTCACACACATCCAATTTTATTTTCTTTTAATTTTATTTTAATATAATATGATTAAATTGAGTTAAATTATAGAATGAAAAATATCAAATATATATATATCTTTTTTTTGCAAAAAAATCATTCAAGTTTATAAGAAAAGTAAAAAAACCAATATTTTTAACGAACATAACTCAAACATTTTGTGTTTCAATTGAAAATCTATATCTAATGATTTGTGAAAATCTTGATTAAGTTATTGGATGTTCTTTTTTTATCTTTTAGTATATTAGTTTTCATTTAAAATTTACTAGGGTTGATTAAATGGTCATGATTTTTAATTCAAAGTTCTTAGACACAATGAACAAAAAAACATAAAATTGATCGGTAATGTAGCAAATCATGTGACTAAGAAAGAATATTAAATGAGATATCATGATTAGTTTGGTATGTATAGATCAAAACTACGTAGTTTAGAGGGTTTTATATATAAGCTTAGGTACATAACAGTCACATATTTCGTAAGCCTATATATATATATATATATATATATATATATATATATATATATATATATATATATATATATATATATATATATATATATATATATATATGAGTTAAACATAGAACCATACAACCATCTATTAGATCAATTCAAGACAAAAAAAAAATACATGAGGGTAAAATTACTATTTTATTTTAAAAAGAAAATATTAATTTATTAATTATGTTCCTAAATTATAACATTTGAAATAAATCCCAATAAAATAGGAATTAAAAATTCAAGAATCAATCATTAAAAAAAATCAAATTGCATGAATCAACAAAACATCAAGCATCCAACATCAAAAGAGTATGATTATAATTAATGTTCATAGGTGAACATTCGGAAATATAGGAACATTCGTACATATTTATAACTAAACACGTTGTAACATCCTGACTCCTAGGTATTTATTTAAAGCTTTCATATTCAAAATTTTGGACCTACTCGACGCATTGGTTGCCCCAACTCGACGTGTAGAAACTGATAAAGTCGCATGGATTTTAGAATCTACTCGACGAGTTGGAGGACCCAACTCGACGAGTCGAGGTTGTGTTGAGTCTATTGAGTTGTGTCATGGGCTCGGTCCGTAGCCTAGTTTGAATGCCGGTATTGGGCCTGTCCAGCCATGCATGATTTTGTATTAGGGTTTAGTATATAAGCTACATGCATGCAGACTTAGATGATATAGCTTTCATTGTTTTTGTTTCATATCTTCTGTAAACCCTAGCTCGCCTCTACAACAGAAGTTCTTCATCGAGCTCTGTTGAGGCGTGACTCAGTTTTGAATCATAAGCATAAGTTTAATTCTGTTCTGTGTTTATTCTCGTATTGATCTTAAACTGTTTGATTACTTTTATCGTACTTGTGAAAGATCTAATCGATCTAAGAGTTTTGAACTCATCAATTGGTATCAGAGCAGGAGACTGTGTAATCCATACACACCTCTTCTGTCGAAGAAGTTCTTAGGGTTTTAATTCCGCATTGATTGATATTTATTGAGCCGTCACTCTTTATTGACGTATCTCATTAATTGTTAATCTAACCCTAACGAAATATTACAAGTCTGATCTTTTACAGGTTATCGATCAAAAGTATTTACAATGTCCATGGACGATTCACAAACCAATCCGATCAATATCTCCAACAGCATAGGGTCTACAACAAGAATACCAATCTTATATACACAAGACTATGAAGTTTGGACTCATCACTTTGAAGACTACGTGATTGGATCGGAGAACAATGGGTATCTAATCTGGGAAGCAATCACTTCAGGCCCATTCGCTCACTCAAGCACATCAAAGATTGTTAAAACACAGAAAGAATAAAATCAGCTTGTCAATGACGTCAAAGACATTCCTCAGGATGAAAAAGAGAAGTTTCAATGCAACATCAAAGCTCTGAGGATGATAAGGTTTGCGCTACAATCGGATACATTTCGTTTAGTGAGTTCTTGTGCTACAACTAAGGAGATCTGGGATAGATTGAAGGAATTATACTCCACAGATGAAGATCTGGAACACTCTATCCAAACTCTCTTGTTATCTGAGTTTGGTAACTTCAAGCAGAAGCCTGAAGAAAAACTTGTTCAAACTTTCGATCGCTTCAATCATCTTTTGAGTTAGATGATAAAGCATGGTATTGAAAGAAAGGTAATCGAACAAAAGGTCATTTTCATGAATGGCCTCAGACTTGAATGGATGGCTGTTGTGTCAACCGTCAAAGCTCATGAACAGTTCAAGTCTTACTCTCTGGAAAAACTGGTGGGTATTTTAAAATCCCATGAGAATGCTTTATCAAAGGAAACGAATGTGGTCTCGGGTCTGGGTTCTTTAGCTCTTGTCTCCAAAGGAAAGAGTTCGGTTGAAGAAGAAGAGGAATTAGATATTGCAGATTTTGATCTAACCGGCGAAGAATACGCCATGATGGTGTCAAATCCCAGAAAATTCAATAAGAAGAAATTCCCAGCCAACAAGAACCGAAACTGGCAGGGAAGTTATAGCGCCGAAAGGATCAAGGAGGAACCGAAGATGGGGTCAAAGTCCGAAGAGTCAAAGAAGGAAGCTAAAGTCGGAGGAGATTCAGGATTCGACTGTCATTACTGTGGAGGTAAAAATCATTTCGCTAAATACTGTATGCTAAGAAAGAAAGAAGAATTGACAAACGAAGATGAGAAAGCGAGCCTCCTGAGAAGATTGGAGGAAATAAAGAAAAGAAAGTCTGTTTTTAATAACTCTACCATGAATGTTTTGATTATGCAGCGTACGAATAACAGTGATGAGTTTGGTGGTGTGGAGGTCTGGTCCACAGATTCTGAGGATGATGAAGTAAGGAGGCCTACTCACGGAAAAGCTATGCTGGCAAAAGCAGAACAGGAAACGGGGAGATGATTTGCAGTGACCGAGGGTGTGTCCCAAATAAGAGGATACACAACTGATGGAGGAGTTGAAGAAGAAAGAGAGCGAGAGGACAAATGTTTTGCTGCCAAGCCTGTTAGTGCTCAGATCAACGAATGTGATGAGTTGATCAAAAAGGTACAAAATATTCTTGCATCTCTAAAAATACCTGCTAATAATTATGAAAAGGAATTAAATAATCTAAAGTCAAAATTCTCAAGCATAAGTAGTAGTCTCACCCAAATCCGTGTCACAAATTCTAACCTAACTGATCAAATCAGCAAGATTTCTTCAAAGAGTGAGGAACGAAGAATGTGAATAGAGCAGAAGGAAAAGGAGTTAATTAGATCTAAAGATGAATCTATTTATTTGCAAAGAGACAATCTTAAACTTCTTAAACAGAGAAATATTTTTTGTTTAATTGCTAAGAGACTCTATTTTAACATCACTCAGTTGCATCTTGATTGTGAAATAGGGAAGAAGATACATCGTCTGATTTTACTTTTCCTTGAATTAAAGGAGGATGAAATCGATGTTGAAGCCTACAACTGTGAAAGTGTTATATCTTCTGATGAAGTGTCTCCAGCGTACAAAATAGGTCTGGACAAAATTGAATCCTACATAAAGTCCAAGGACCACAAGGACATGCTCAAAAACCTGTTAGATGAAAATGATAGATTGAAATTGAGAGCTGAAACTATACAAAAATTTGACTCCTTGAATGTCAATTTAAGTTCAGAAAACAAAATTGATGTTGAAAATACATCTGAACTTAATGAGGATGATGATATGAGTGAAATTTTTGTATAAGATTCGGTAGACTGTTCTGAATTAGCCAAAAACGAACCTAAGTCTCATAAGAACCTAATTTCTGAAAACTCTGTTCAGTTTGCTCGTTCCTCTACCGACAAATCCAAAGTTCTCAAAGCTAAAGCTGTTGTATACCAAAAGGTTCAGACTACTCCAAATCAAGTCTACACTGTGCCGAGAGTCACTCCACAACAAACTGCAAAGTTAACTGCTATGGTAGAAAAAGACAATGCTGGTGGATGTGATGAATTGTTCTGGTCGGCCCCAATAGACAACACAGACGAGACAAAGGGTCTTTCTCAGAAAACCTCATGGAGAGTGAAAGGTAGATACATACCTGAACCACTAAATGAGCCTACAAAGTATGATGTGCCGAGCACAAGTGGAACTAAACCATCTTTGGACGAACTGATGCAAACCACAAGTGATACTTCTTCAACAAAGAGTGAACGTTGTACTCATGCTTCAAAATGAAAGACTAACGTTCATAGAAATCCAAAACAGGTGGCCGATCGAAAGCATCAAAGAAATCTGAGATATAAGAAGAATCTCTCCGAAAGAAAGCGATTTTGGAACTCTCAGAATCCTGATTTTGTAAGGATTGAAAGGAAGTCTAAATTAGAAGAAACCTCAAGGAACCAGAAGAACAGTCACGTTTCTCATCACAATACCAACCGAAAGGAAGGTTTCGGTCCTTCAATAGATAGGAACCGAAAGGGTAGTTTCGGTCCCTCGACTGAAAACAACCGAAAGGATAGTTTCGGTCCATCATCCATCAACAACCGAAAGAGTGGTTATGGTCCGTCATCGTACTACAACCGAAAGAGCGGTTTCGGTCCCTCAACCTACAACAACCGAAAGGAGACTTTCGGTCCCTCATCCCACAACAACCGAAATGAGAGTTTCGGTCCCTCATCCCATGGAAAACGAAATAGCAATTTCGGTCCTCATGCCTGCAAGTCTGATCAACAAAACCGGGAATCTAATGTCTCTTCTAAATCCACTTCTCTAAATTCCAGTTCCTCAGTCAAAAACCCCGGTCCTCCTAAATCAACAAAAATTAAAGTTTTCACCATTAAAAGAAAAGATGAAACAAATTTGATTAAACGTACATATATGGTTGATATTTCTCTTACTATTCCCTGTCTTGTAAAAGGCTCACAATGACCCAAGAAACTTTGGGTTCCTAAATTTGCTTAATATTTTGTAGGTTATTCGTGACGAGCAGTTTGATGAAGAATGGTACATCGATATTGGCTGCTCGCGTCACATGACAGGAAGGAAGGAGGAACTAAGAGAGTTTCATTCTCTCAAAGATGGTGGTATTGTAAAATATGGCAACAACTCTTTTGGAACTATCAAAGGCTATGGAATGATCACTAATGGTGAGTTCTCCATAAGGAAGGTTGCATATGTTGAAGGGCTCCAACACAATCTCATCAGCGTATCACAGCTGGTGGTTGGTACCGTATTAAAGGTATCATTCGATGATGAAGGCTCATAAATTGTCGAAAAGAGCTCAAACAACATTCTGTTGAAGTCAAAGCGAAAAGGGGAAATGTATCCTTTGAATCTCAATCCTATAAGAGGCAAACCAACAGTATGCTTACTAACAAAGGCTCACTCCGATGAAAGCTGGTTATGGCATAGAAGACTCTCTCATCTGAACTTCAAGGACATCAACAAATTGGTCTTAGGTGATCACGTTCGAGGTCTACCAGTTCTAAAATTCGATAAAGAACATCTCTGTGCAGCATGCGAAATAGGAAAGCAGAGTCGGCAGAGTCATCCTTCTATTATCAATACTAAGGTGATAGAACCACTGGAATTACTGCACATTGATCTATGTGGTCCTTCGTCCATCGAAAGCATTGGGGGAAACAAATACATTTTGGTTATTGTGGACGATTTCTCGAGGTTTACACGGATTTTCTTTCTCAAGCAAAAGTCTGAAGCTACTCCAAAGCTCAAGCTCTTCATTAAACAGATCGAGACGCAACTAAGAAAGTTAGTTCGTAATATAAGGAGCGACAATGGCCTGGAATTCATGAACAAAGACTTTGAATGTTTTCTTGCTGAAAAAGGGACGACTCACAACTTCTCAGCTCCCTATACTCCGCAGCAAAATGGCATTGTTGAAAATCGGTCACTATGTGAAGCTGCTCGTACCATGTTATGCTTCGCGTCCCTGCCGTTTGTATTTCTGGGCTGATGCAATTGCGGCTGCATGTTATACTCAGAATCGATCATACTTGAATAAACGGTTCTCAATTACTCCTTACGAGATCCTGAACAATTGAAAACCAAATGTGAAATTCTTTCATGTGTTCGGTTCAAGATGTTTCATTTTCAACTCCAAAGAGAATCGAAACAAGTTCGATGTCAAGGTAGATGAAGGAATTTTCTTAGGCTACTCCCTGAACTCCAAGGAGTATAGAGTTCTCAATAAACGCTCGAAGAAAATTGAAGAAACATACTATGTCACTTTTAACAATAATTATGTTAAGAAGTTGAAACCAACAGAAGATGCATCACAAGACATATCTCCAAAGAATGGTCAGGTTACTATCTCCATCTCGAATCTTTTCGACCAATTCATATTCCTGTTTGATGAGCCTCAAAAGGCGATTGACTCTGAATCAACTGCAAAAGACAACGAAGTTGATAATCTGAAATAAGTTATAGACGATGCCGCTAAGAAGATGGCTGAAGATCAATCCAAAGACACCGAAGGCACAGAAGCAACCGAACCTTCTAGTGACCATCCTACTGTCCAGGGGGGAGGGTTCCTCTACTCATCATGATCGAGGTCCTTCATTCCAGGGAGAGAACTCATCGAAAAATACATCAAGCTTTACTGAAATTCCAGCCAATGAAGGGGATACAAATGCTGGTCCTGAATAGGACTTATTCTTAGAGGGGGAGAATACCAATGTTGGTGATGATGACACCATGTATGAACTGGAGGAAGAAATTAATGCTGAACTGGATCCTATTTATGATCCAAAGTTTCCTCCACTTGTCAAATGGACCAAAGATCATCCTCAAACTCAAATTATTGGGGAATCCTCAGAAAAAGTGTTAACTCGCTCTCAAATCAAAGCGAAACAGGTTGCACTTTTTTCAAAAGTAGAGTTCTGCATGATCAATTCATTCGTTGCTAAAATTGAACCAAAGACTGTTAACTCAGCTCTTGATCATTCCGACTGGGTTCAAGCCATGCAGGATGAGTTAAATGAGTTTGACCGAAACAAGGTATGGCGTCTTATACCAACTCCAAATGATGCTTCGGTTGTAGGTCTCAAATGGGTATTTAGAAACAAGATGGACAAAGAAGGGAATGTCATTCGTAACAAAGCACGACTGGTGGTCAAAGGATATTGTCAGGAAGAAGGAATTGATTATGAATAAACCTTCACTCCCGTGGAAAGATTGGAATCTGTTCGTATTTTTCTTGCGTACGCTGCTCACAAGAACTTTGAAGTCTATCAAATTGACGTCAAATGTGCTTTCCTCAACGGTGAACTTGAAGAAACTGTATATGTTGAGCAACCGCCAGGATTCGTGAATGAGAAGTATCCAGATCATTGTTATATTCTTGACAAAGCTATCTATGGCCTCAAACAAGCTCCTAGAGCCTGGTATGAAACTCTCACACGCTTCTTAAAAATGTCTAAATTTAAACAAGGTTCGGTTGACCCAACCTTCTTTCATAAGCGAGAAGGTAACCACCTTATGATAGTCCAAATTTATGTTGATGACATCATCTTTAGCTCCACGAATCCAAGCTTAACAGCTGAATTCAGAAAATTGATGGAAACTAAATTTGAGATGAGCTCAATGGGTCCAATTAACTTTTTTCTTAGATTGAACATTAGACAGGGACTCGAAGGCATCTTTATTAATCAAGAAGCATATACCAAGGCTCTGCTAACCAAGTTTGGAATGATGGGAGATTCTAAAGTGAATGTACCTATGGCTTTTGGAACTAAACTCACACCATCATTGGAGAAAGCAGCAGTTGATATAACACTCTATCGACAGATGATAGGATCTCTGATGTATCTCACAGCCAGTAGACCTGACATCATGTTCTCCGTCTGTTACTGTGCACGATTTCAAGCCAACCCACGAGAACCTCATCTTCAAGCAGTGAAGAACATCTTTCGCTATCTGAAGCGAACCTCTTGTCTCGGCCTATGGTATCCAGCCAACTCAGGATTCTTCGTTCAAACATTTTCAGATGCTGATTTGGGTGGTTGTGGATTGGATCGTAAAAGCACCACCGGAGGATGTCAATTTCTTGATGGTAAATTAGTCAGTTGGCAATCAAAGAAACAGACCTGCGTTTCTTTATCCACTGCAGAAGCCGAATATATTGTTGTAGCATCCTGTACATCTCAAGTCGTATGGATATAAAGTCAACTCCGGGATTATGGGTTAAACATGAAGAAAATCCCACTATATTGTGACTCTGAAAGCGCAATTAGGATTTGTCACAACCCAGTGCAACACTCCAAGACTAAGCATATAGCACTGAGATATCATTTCATCAAGGATCACGTCGAAGATGGTAACGTAGAAATTCACTTCGTCAGAACGACTGATCAACTCGCAGACATATTCACAAAGGCCTTACCCGAAGCAAGCTTCAATAATATTCTACAAGGCCTAGGAATGATGCAAGCCGAGTCTGTACCGAAATTGCATTCGCTCTCATAAAGGTAACAAGTGAAATAGAGCAAACCGAAATGAACTGAACGTTCGGTCTATTTCGGGTGAAGTTCGACCATGAACCGAAATGAACCGAGCGTTCGGTCTATTTCGGGTTCGGTCCTTCTTAACTCGTTCGTTTTGAAGGCATTTCAACTGTTTTCTTGTGTACAATCTTTTCATTACTTCCTTTTTACTTATATAAAATTCCAAAAATATTTTTTTGCTGTCATAAAAATTCTTATAAAATCCAAAAATATTTTTCTTTTTGTTCAAATACTTCATTCTCTCAAAACACAAAAATATTTTTCATTTTTTTTGCGTTGTTGTTTAATTGTGATTCTCGATGGCAAAGCTAAGGTAGGTTAATGGGTTTATTAGTTAGGGGTCCCTAGAAGCATGCTGCTGTATGTTGACCAAAGCCTCGACTGATTTTGAGTTAAGCCTTAACAACATGATTTATACCCATCATGTTTTCCCAATATAGGCTATCATATTCACTCTAATCTTGAGCTACCTTACTCTGCTCATATTGAGTTTTGAGTTTTCTGCTTGGTCCTTCTTTTCTTTAAAGTAGAGGTACAATCGCTTCTTATACCTTCTCTATCATCTTTCTCCATTATAATTCATTTCATCAATATAACCCCTGAGACTTTCAGTTTTAACCACTAAGCTTTATGGTTATACCAAGTCTGTGTTCATGATCTTAGTTTCATGCCACTATGTACTAAGTGAAACCCAAAGTTCAACACCACTAATGAATTGACGATGAATTAAACAATTCAAGCTCTTACTTGTTACCCAATGAAATCTCTTTTTCTTTTGCGTGATCTTTATGAGCTTGCCTCTCACCAAGGCTTCTCTAACCCTAAAAGGATCCAGTTTAATTTTTTTTGAGATTTCTATTCTTCTCTGGTCACTATAAAGTTTATCATACCTACTTGTTCAACAGGTCACAATGATCTCACAAGTACTTCGTTCAGTTTCGGTCTTATGTTAAGTTTTGAAATTATGAATTGAAGCGAAAGCCACTCTCTTTAACCTTTAAAAGAAGCCTTTCAAAACTTCTCGAAAAGTTATTGATCGTTATTCAATGGGAAACCAAGCAGTCACTTTAATGTCTCTCTTGACTTTGAAGGAAGTGATTTTTTGCCTAGAATCAATTGTTTTATGTCAGATTACGACATCACATGTAATCCCTAAAATCTCGTTTTATTTATTTATCTTTTACACCATATGCACAAAAATTTTTAATTTTCCAAATTCTAGTTCTGATTCAGATTGATCATTAAAGCGCTAAAGACACAGAGATTCAAGCGTCATAAGGAGAAACTATTGGGATAAAGTGGACGCTGACTCAGCAGATATCCAAACGGTTTGGCGATTTGAAAAAGTGAGTTTTATGAAAGGGCGTGTAAAAGGGAAATTTTTTTTTTCTTTCTTCTGCGTCATCCTCGGCATGCCAACTGCCCACCCATCAACTCAGGCGCTATTTCTGAGATAATCCAAGATTTCAGCCGAATTTTTCTCACTCCTCATTGTACATATAAAAGGAATTGGAACGGTACACTCTCATCCTTTATCACTTCCAAAATTCTCTAAAAAAGAAACCCGGTGATTCTCTGCGACTGTTCATCATCTTCTCCAAGCTACTACAATGGCAGAATCCTCATCCGTTCACGATACCTCAGTTCGTCAACCCCTACTCACTATCAAAGCCCAACAGAACCTGATCATTGATCTCACTCCGTTCGTATATGAGCCCTATATGTTGTATGTGGTTGAGTGTCTCAAATACTCACCACTCGTCGACGCACTGACAAAAGTTGAAGTTGTTCCTATGTCGTTCTTGTCTCTTGTCTACTCTACTACATTCTACGATATAGCTAATGAAAGGATTCACTTTGAACTTCAAGATGAGAAGATATCTATCTCCAAGAGTCGATTATGTGCCCTAATTGGTCTTTCTCAAGATCCATCTCTAGTAAACCCTGATTCCATTATCAAGTTCAAGAAGTCCTGCCTTCCTCCTCAATGGAATGGCATTTTCACACTATTGTTCAAGGGATTGTCTGAGAGGAGCGCTGGTTCTGACGGTGCAAGCAAGTCATTCATGACGGTGCTGTAGGGGTTGTACACTGGGCTTAACCTCGATTATGGGTCCATTATTTGGCAGCAGTTGGTTCAAAGCCTGGTTTCTTCATCCAGGCATTCTGAGATTTCATGTGGGCGTTTCTGGACTCTCATCACCAAATGGGCAATTGATCGTAATCGTGTCCCAATAATGGCGGATTACTTGCTCTCTTCTATTGCCACTTTTCACACGACGAAAATCATCGTCACTGATCCAACAAAGTTTTCATTCATCGGACCTATTCCTGAAGCTATGCTCGGTCGTATTTCAGCGTCGAGTAACGTTCTTCAACAGTACAGGAAGCGTCCATCTGTTGGTCCATGAGAGCTTACGCCGGCAATGCTTCGTTCCATTGAAGAGGATGACAAGCAAGCCAAGAGGGGTAAGAAGCCTGACACACAGAATGAGGGACCGGTCACAAAACCAACCAAGGGGCAGACCCCCAAAAAGCGAAAAACTGATAAAGCTGCTACTTCCCAACCTCAACCTAAAAAGCAGAAGAAGCCTGCTAGGAGACTTATTCTTCAATCCTCCAGTGATTCGGATTCAGAATATGTTCCTCCTACGCAGTAGAATGCACTTCCTTCAGAATCTGAGAGCGAAAGCTCTGATGACGAGGCTTCGGGCTGAGGGGATACTCCACCTCGCTCCCCTACTCTAGAAATTCGGGTTCGCTCTCTTCCTCCTTCACCTCCACCTGTTACCATACCAGTTTCTATCCCTCCTATCTCTCCAATAACCACCTCTCAACCCTTCACTACAATTCCCATTCCCACTCCTATTTTCACAGATACTACCACTACCACCACTAAACAATACTTCACTGTTCCCAATCCACCTGTAACCGAACCTACTTTCACAACCAAACCTCCACCTTCTTCAAAACCCTTGTCTCCTACACAATCTACTGAAACAACCCCTATTTTGGGCGGTAAGGACTTGGAATTCGATTCCACATATTTCAGTCCTTATCGTGTATAGAGCGAGGATGATGACGATGAGCCTATCACAAAACGTCACCTCAAGGCAGTAAACGACAAGCTTGATCAACTACTTTCCTCCTTTTCCTCTGGAGCTTATTCAGATGCTGCATTAAAAGCCTTATTCTCTTCGGTCGTTGCCGAACATAGTGCCTCTTTATCTGCTGCAGCCAAGGCTATTGAAGCCTCCACTTCCCAATGTCAATAGGCTTCTCTTGCTGTTGACGCCTCTATTAAGGAGTGCAAGGATGCGACCGCAAAAGTCGATAAACTAATTTCACAAGCTCACTTGTTTCTAGATTCCTTGCAGGCTGCTGCTGCCAAGAATGCTGAAACTGTCAACACTTCAGTAAAGAATCTTCAAAAGACTCTTCAATATGAGTGCTCGAACATTGCAGCGGCACGCCATGCCATTGAAGAAGCCAATGAATCGCTCGATGCTAATGTCAACGAACGCTTAACTCAAATGGCAGCGGACTTAGCTATGGAAAATCGGATTATGGAAGAGCTCGAAAGACGTACAGCCCAGCTTAAACTGCAAACACACAAGTTGCGTACTGCTAATGCTGAGATTAATGACCTCAAGTCAGAAAGGGAGGTTATCTGGAGTTCTGCTACAGATGTTCACTCCATCCTTCTTCATCTTATTAAGGCTAATGATCCGCTTATCACTATCACTGTCAGAAGGCATTTGGCAGACAAGCTCAGACCAGCACTGGACGTTCTCAGCCGTATCAAGGGTGTTCTGGTGACTGGGGTCCAACCGAAACAAGGGGGAGAGAAAGAGTCAAAGCAACCTCCTCCATCTAGCTCAAAACCAGCTGTTGAACCGAAGGGTAATGAAGCTTCGGTCAGTAACAAAGATAAAAAGAAGAAGAAGATTGGTGAAGACAACACAAACAATGAAGATGATGTCTATGTCAAGATTCTCAAAAAGCCTGTCCCGAAGGATAACACTTCTGAAAAAGAAACGGAAGAAATCACCAAGAAGCAGCGAGCTGAGCTAGAGCAGAAGCGAAAGAAGGCGAAGCTCCTAGAGAAGAAAAAGTCTATGTTTCCTGTATGGACAAAAGACTCGCTTCAGAGGTGTGCAATCGACGAGCCAACTGTTCTCTGGCTCGATCCAATAATGTCTTTTGGCCTTGACAACTCCAAGGATGCACAGTTCGATATGCCAATCACTCGAAAGACATTCATCTTTCACTGCTTCAACTCAACTGTTGCCATTCCATCTCCGGACCCGAAGGTAGATAAGGATATTTTGGAGTTTTACTTGGAGTTTGCTCAACCTCAATACCTGACCTGGAGCTGAAAGAAGATAACTACAGTCAAGGTGATGAAGCCCTATTCAGCAGGGAAATTTATTAATGTGAAATTCAGGGTGACTCGATGAACCGAAGGCTCAGGCTGCCATTTTACCCTTGCCGATCTACCAAACCTCAATCCCCATGACTGGATACTCCTCAACAACATTCTTCTGTCGAATCCTCAGGAGTATCAGCCAATAATCGATCATGTCAAGTGTATGCTTGTTTGCTACATTCATGAAGTAGCGAAGATGGACTAGGAGATTGCCTCTGTCATACACAAATGACCAACGATCAAGACCATGGGCAGAGCTGGCAATGTCAATACCATGATCAAGGGGAAGATAGATTCAAAGTATCACACGGTTATGTTTCTCAGGGGCGAAGGTCAAAAATGTATGTTCGCTCTTGTTGACAAACACCTCTTCTCGACGACTTGTCTTGAGCATATCTTGGAGATCATTCAGAGGTGCGACCAGAACAGTGCTGCTGATAAGAAACTTTTCACTGACATGCTGAGGTGGTACACTCCGTTCAGACAAACTCTTCTTTCCATTATTCCTCGTCGGTTTAAATTTATAAAGACAGTGAGACCTGCTCTCGCCTCATTTGATGCAAAGGAGGAGATTGTTGAGTCTATTGAGTTGCGTCATGGGCTCGCTCCATAGCCTAGTTTGAATGCCGGTATTGGGCATATCCAGCCGTGCATAATTTTGTATTAGGGTTTAGTATATAAGTTGCATGCATGCAGACTTAGATGATATAGCTTTCATTGTTTTTGTTTCATATCTTCTTTAACCCTAGCTTGCCTCTACAATGGAAGTTCTTCATCGAGCTCTGCTGAGGTATGACTTAGTTTTGAATCATAAGCATAAGTTTGATTATGTTCTGTGTTCATTCTCATATTGATCTTAAACTGTTCGATTACTTTTATCGTACTCGTGAAAGATCTAATCGATCTAATAGTTTTGAACTCATCAGGCTGTGCATGAAAACCCTAATTTTTAGGGGTTGCACCCTATTTAAAGGACCTTAAGTCCTTTCCCCTAGCCACCCTTGCCACTTTTCACGTCCAGAGAGAAACCCTAAGCTAGCTAAGTCTTATTTGAGTGTGTGTGTGAGGCTAAAAGAGTGTGTTTAGTGCATTTCTTGAAGGAGGCTTGAAGATTTGGAGCCTTGGAGTGGGAAGAAGCTTGTAGATCCAACATCTACACCGTGTTGACACTCATTTCGAGGTAAAAAGTCTTTACCTTGGCGTTCCAATCATTAGATCTCTTCTTATACAAGTTTATGGGAATTTTGGTGTAAAATGGGGGTCATTCTCGGGTTGGAACTTATCACAAGGATATGGCTTTAGATCTAGACTCCTCTAGGCCCTCTTTGATAGAAAGCCTCAAGCTTCATGAAGCTTTGGCCCTTCTCCACGCCCTAAAAGTCTTCTTAAGATTAGTATGGACGATTTTAGCCTCATGAGACCTTGCATGCATGTAAAATTAGCAACTTTATGTGGTAACTTCACCCTAGGAAGCCAGATTTAGAGTTTGAAGCCATGAACTCGACTGGAATGAGCTGAATGAGAAATGGATGAAGAAACTTGACGAGTTGCATAGTCAACTCGATGAGTTGGATGAGGGTTTCCCGCTTTCTTGATTCTGCATGAACTCGGTGAGTTAGCAAGGTGACTCGATGAGTTGGTTAGGGTTTTCCCGACATTTTGGATGCTGCATGGACTCGATGAGTTACTTGGTAACTTGGCGAGTTGACTGGGGTTTTCATGACTTTCTGAGTTCTGAAGGAAATCAATGAGTCTGTAAGCTACACCTGATGAGTTGGGTCAACATGGACTGTTGACCTTGACCGTTGACTTTGACTTTGTAGGTGTTGGTGTTTGGATCCATGTTTCGAGAGTTTGATATTTCAGTTCCAATCGACATTTTGAGGTGAGTTGTCCTCACTATACTAACAGGGTCAAAAGCACCAATACTGGCCTATTACGGATTTGTATCTGGGTTTATTTCATGTTGATATGCTTAGTGATCTGTTAGGTCGGTATCCTGATATATAGGATGATGTTATGTTAGTGACCTGTTAGGTAGGTATCCTAGTATATAGGATGATGTTATGATTAGTTATCTATTAGATCGGTCTGAATGTTTGTATATGCTAGCATTTGATATTTACGTGTTGATTATGTGACTGGGGATGGGTTGAGGCGGTCTCTGCTTTTTGCTCTAGGCCAACATACCCAGGGCAGCTTGGATAGACTGCAGACCCTGTAAGGGCTTACTAGTTAGAACGGAGGCTCGACGAGCGGTTCAGATAGGCTGAAGGCCCGCGAGGCGGTCCAGAAGTGTCGATGGCTCGGAGAGCGGTCTAGATAGGGTGATGGCCCTGCAAGGCGGTCCAGTCAGGCTGATGGCTCAATATGCATGTTGTTTATTTGTTATGATATGGTTATGTTTGTATGGCGTTGGTATTTTTGGGGAACTCACTAAGCTTCGGGCTTACAATTTTGGATTTTGTTTCAGGTACTTTAGATTATCGCGGGAAGGCGAAGGCGTGATCGTGTACCTCCTCGCGTTTTTATGATTTGATTTCTGGGGTACTCTGATTTGAAACTGTTTTGAAAACAATGTGTAATAAATAATGCTTTTTGAATGTTTGAAAAAGTTTTTAATTGGCTTGAGTTTTATGGATGTTACAAGTTGGTATCAGAGCCTTAGTTTGAGTGAATTGGAGGAATACTTGTGTGAATCCAGTATCAAACTAAGGAAAAAGGTTTTCAAAATGATTTTTAAATGGTTTTCTAAATACTAAAGGAGGATATAGAGTGTACGATCCGCCGGGGCCAGTAAGTAGACCCCAAATACCATACGGATATTTGATATTATGATATGTTAGAACAACATGCTAGTTCTAGGCTAGGGATCTTCAGGAATTGCATGATAGAATTTCCTTATTATATCACGGGTGTGCGGGTTATTTAGCGTATGTGGTGGATACGCGGGTCAGGGATTAGGTTTCGGTTTCAGATGTTTTGGTTGTCAGAGAGTTTGATGATGTGTTTCTGGAGGAGTTACCCGAAGTGCCTCCAAAGAGGCAGGTCGAGTTCAAGATCGACCTAGTGCCAGGTGCAGCCACTATCACCAAGGCACCATACTGATTGACACCACCAGAGATGCAGGAGATGTCACCACATGTGCAGGAAATATTGGGCAGGCAGTTCATTCATCTGAGCAGTTCTCTGTGGGGAGCGCCGATCCTATTCGTTAAGAAGAAGGATGGTTCACACCGGATGTGCATTGACTACCGGGAGTTGAACAAGTTGACGGTGAAGAACCGTTATCCACTACTATAGATTGAAGATCTCGTCGATCAACTACAACGAGCATCTTGGTGCTCCAAGATAGATTTGAGGTCCGGATACCATCAGGTCAGGGTACGGGAGGAGGACGTGGATAAGACCGCGTTCCGGACTCGTTATGGACATTACGAGTTTGTGGTGATGTCGTTTAGGCTCACCAATGCGCCAACTATATTTATGGACCTGATGAATTAGGTATGCAGACCGATGCTTGATTGCTCAGTCATTGTGTTTATAGATGACATCTTGGTGTATTCCAAGACCAGAGAGCAGCACGAGGAGCATCTTAGGGAGCTATCGGGAGTCTTGAGGTGGGAACGACTTTGTGAAAAGTTCTTGAAGTGCGAGTTTTGGTTACAAGAAGGTCAATTCCTTGGACATCTCGTTAACCAGGAGGGGATTTTGGTCAACCCGTCGAAGATCGAGGCCGTTATGCAGTGGGAGGTTCCAAAATCTCCCTCAGATATTAGGAGCTTCTTGGGTTTGGTAGGGTACTACCAGAGATTCATACATGATTTCTCAAAGATTGCAGCACCCTTACTCGTCTGACAAGGAAGGGGTGGATTTCCGGTGGGGCCGTGAGCAGCAGAGGGCATTTGAGAGCCTCAGACTGTGACTTTGCGAGGCTCCGTTCTTGACTCTCTCGGGGGTGGGGGGGGAGTTGAGGATTTTGTAGTGTTCTGTGATGCATCCAACACAAGACTGGGAGCGATCCTCATGCACAGAGGACAGGTGATAGCCTACACGTCGCGATAGTTGAAGCTGCATGAGACGAGATATCCCACGCACGATTTGGAGTTGGGAGTGGTAGTATTCGCTCTCAAGATTTGGAGACATTATCTTTACGGGGTCCACTATAGCATTTACACGGACCACAAGAGTCTGAGGCACATCATAGATAAGCCAAACCTGAACATGAGACATCGCAGGTGGCTTGACGTAGTCAAGGATTATGACTACAAGATCCTTTACCATCCTGGTAAAGCGAATGTGGTTACGGATGCGCTGAACCGCAAGTCAGCTGGATCTTCTGCTCCAACTGCATGTATGAGGATATCGGTGGATTCTCCACTCATGAGCTTGATTAGGGAAGCTCAGACCGAGGGTATGTGACAGGAGAACTTGAAGCTTGAGAGGATCAGGGGCGAGAACACCCGATTTGTGCAGGATAGTCGGGAGTTGTTGACCCGTTGCGGTTGGGTCTGGGTTCCCATTTCTGGTGGGGTCAGACAAATTGTTCTGGAGGAGGCTCATAAGTCTCGCTTCTCTATTCACTCGAGGGCTACCAAGATGTACCAGGATTTGCGATTGAGTTACCGGTGGTTATGCATAGATAGGGAGATCGCATGGTACGTTGAGAGGTGCTTGACCTGTTGGATGGTCGAGGCTGAGCATCAGAGGCCGCATGGCCAACTTTAGCCTCTGGAGATTCTCATGTGGAAATGGGAGCAGATCACAATGGATTTCATCACCAAGTTGCCGAGGACGGTTAGGGGCTTCAACGCTATTTGGGTCATCATGGATCGATTGAACAAGAGTGCCCATTTTCTACCCATTCGAGAGAGCTCATCGGCCGAGAAACTGGACGATATATATCCGCGATATCGTTGCTCGCCATGGGGTACCGATCTCTATTGTCTCAGACCATGATGTTCAATTCACCTCCCGTTTCTGGTAGAAGTTCCATGAGGAACTGGGCACGCGGCTACATTTCAGTACAACCTATCCTCCGCAGACAGATGGCTAGAGTGAGCAGATCATACGGACTCTTGAGGATATGCTGAGAGCCTGCGTCATTGACTTCGGTGGGAGCTGGGACTCCTACCTACCCCTTGTAGAGTTAACTATAACAACATCTTGTTGGATTAATGTCTAAGTCCATAACTATATTTGGTAAGACTTGACCCGACCCGGCATGGTCCATTTGGGTTGCATACCATCATGCACTTGAATGAGAGAAATAAGACACTTATGGTTATTAATATATTATAAGTTCTAGTATATTAATAATAAGAATAATAAGATTATTTAATTAGTATTGATCAAGAATTAATCTAGGATTAATTAAGTGATCAAAAGAAGACTAATTAAATATATGGGTTGATTGTGTAAATCATCCATACTTGTATAGTGGGCTAATGCTCCATGGATAATCAAGTTGGGCTAAAACCCATAGGATGGTCCATGGATGCTCCATGGTGTATTTGTACCCATGGATCCAAGGAAATGGAAAGCCATGACAATTAAGAGTTTACCCTAATTGTGTAACTATATAAGCATCTTATTATTGAGGAAAAATCGGCCACTAGAGATAGTGAAGAAAGGGCTAGCCGATTTTGGTGAGTGTAGAATTCTCTCAAGTCATTCCAAGTGTTTTGATGATTGTGATTCCATTTGAGGTGTCACACTTGGGGCACTAAGCACTCAAGCTTCATGAAGACTTACTACACCAAAAAGGTATGTATTATATCCTACTATATCCATTGTTTTATATGCTAGATTAGGATAATACCTTGGAAGTTCTTATTTGCATGTATAATAGAGAAAACATAGATCCAAGGTATTTAGGGTTGCATGTACACTTAGGAGTGTTAGAATGCTCAAAACCCAACAGTGGTATCAGAGCCACGGGTTGTTTTCTGTTATATTGATGCAAATATTTTATTTTCAAAGTTGGAAAAAAAAAACATGAAGTTTGTCAAATTTTAAAATAATTACTTGTTCTTGTGAAAAACTAATTATTTGTAAAATTTGAATAATTTGCTTTATGAGTTGAATTAGGTCAAATTTAATAAAAGATAAAATAATATGATTATTTTATTAGTTTTAAAAGTTTGATCTAAAAAGTTTTATTTTTTTTTGAAACCTCCATAAGTTATGGATTTGAAAAGGTTTTAAAAAAAAAAAAATTGATTCAAAGTTTTTTTGGAGTTACAAAATTTGGTGTTAATGTTTTAAAGGATTACATAACTTAAGAATAAGTTATGGATCACCAAAAGTTTTTTGTGTTATCTTGTTTTATGAGTGAATTTGGATTAATGATGAAAATTATGTGATAGTTGGTTTTAATCCAAATTAATCTAAGAATTGATTCTAAAATGTGTTTTTGTAACTTGTCCTCAAGTTATATGAAAAGTCACATTTAAAAATCATAAAACTCATAAAAATTGGCAAAGGTTACAAAATGAAGAGTCTAGTTCTAATTAAATGGTTTTATGACTCCATAACTTGTCCTCAAGTTATGGAGGACCAAGAGTCTCTTCATTTAATAAAATAAAAATAAAATAAAAAAAGGTGTAACCTTAATTAATTCCATAAGTTATAAAATAAAGAAAAGTTAATTCTTTTATTAGTTTAAAGTCTTCCATAACTTGTCCTCAAGTTATGGAACTTGAAGAGTTTTTGGATTAAAACTACTTTAAACACATAAGTTATGGAATTAATTAGTTTTGAGTAGTTTCAAAACTTGCCCTCAAGTTTTGGAATTTGTAAAGTTTTCTCTAATGAATACTTTAATTCCAAGTTAGCCCTTAGAATTTTAAAAGTTAAAATTCAACCCTTATACTTTATAATATTATAAGTTAATAATATATATATGTATAAGAGTAAAGTCAGTCTTACCGCTAGTACGCCTCATTCACGAAGCCGGTCTATAAGGTGGGTATAAGGTTGTTGCCTATAAAATGGCAACTTAATGGGTGTCCACTCTCACCCACCGCTTGCTTGACCGGTGGAGGGTCGTTAGCCGAACGGGTTTGACAGGACTAGAATTCTCCCTTCATTAAAAGTATTAATGATAATACTAAGTAACTAAACTCTTAATAATACCCAATCTTAGTTACTTAGGAAAAATGTGAATAAGGTGCTAATCCATGAAATTACACTTTACACTTTGTCTAAGTCGTTAGTGGAGCGTGTGTGGTTAACCGGCACACTAACTTGGACTTAACAAGGTAGGTAAAGGGTGACTTAATATTTATCATAGTATCGATGGAGCGTGTGTGGTTAACCGGCACATCGATTGAGGGGTAATTTATTAAGGGTACCAAGTGATTTGCATGGTTACTTCACACCTTGTTTTGTGATCCTCGGCATCCCAGTCACAAAAACTGAAGGGCACACTCGAGATTGAAACATGCCTTTGAAAAGTTCAATGAATCTCAAAGATCTAGGAGTTTCAAAACCAATTAAAACCTAATAATTCATTTCATTTATCTTGGTGGAAATTGGTGAATCGTCATTCACCTACCTTCAAATATTTTATAGCTTGGATTACGGCATACCTCTTCTAAGTTATAAAATAGTTTGTTGGGTCCTAGCCTTAATATTTCATATTGGGTGTTATATTAAGGACTTTAAATCAACTATCTTGAATATCTCCCAAAAGATGTCTGGTTTAGACACCTATGATCTTCCCAAATCTCTTGAAACAAGGTTTCCTAATGAAGATGATGTCCCATGGATATCATACTTCTTTCTCCTCCTCCAACTATTCTCCCTAACCCACAAGTTCTTGAAAAGTTTAAGGTCACTCAAGCCCTATTGGCAAGGCAAGGTCTAGGTGTGATCACATCTTGGAGATGTAGTCACATATTGACAAGCCGGGAGAGTTGGGTGTCAAAGTCTTGAGAAAGTTGGTGGTTCAATCACTTTCTAAGTCACATAGTGAGTTCTTTTGGAACACCTATGAAAAAGACTATGACAAGACCCTTAATGATCTTATCTATTTGCTAAGATCAACTTCCTAAAACTTTATGGACATTGACAATGATGACATTGGATATCCAGTAAAGCATTCTCTTCCCAATGGAAAGGGATCGGCTATAGTCAACTCGGTTGACCAAATGGTAAAGAGAAAAGCTAAGTCTGTGATAGTCCTGTGTACCATTATCAAAGGGTCCATATGTTTGTATTGCCAAACAAAGGGCATTGGTTGCGAAGCTGCCAAATTTACCTAAGGATGTTAAAGTCAATAAGTTTGACTCTACTTCAGGTAAAATCCACTATCTAACTCTGTTAAGTTTCTATTATGAGATTCTTGATACATGATGTGACCGGGTCGCATGGTGATGGTTTAAGAATCAAAGGAAAGTGAAGAAACTTAAAGGAAGAATATGCTGAATCTGATCGCATAGATGGATTTCTATCGCATAGTTTGAAAAATCGGATTCTTGAGCTACTTCTTAGGAGTTATGAGACATTGCTTAGGAATAGATAACAACAAGTTTTCATATGGATTGTAAGGATAGTTTTTCCGCAAAGTTTTAAAATAAAAGGAAATTTTTGATTTTATTTATTTTAAAATATCCTTACAATGGCATCTGTGGAAATTTTTGTTGCTTATAAGATTCCATTAGTAGCAAGAGTGGAAGTATGAAATTGATTCTTTCATTTGTGGTAATGTCTAAATTTACCAAATAAGGAAAGATTCTCATCACCCAAGTTTCAATTGGACCGGAACTTGGAATCATGCAAGTTGTATAGCATGATGAATGAGAACTTTCAAGTTTTGGAAAATTAAGACTAATTACTTGTTCACATGGATGTGTGAGTCAAGTAAAGGACTAAGGGATCGAGTACACATTCTTGTGCACTGATTAAGTCCACCACTAAAGATCGTTAAGAAGAATCAAATTAGGCAGAAGGATAAAAGTTTCTCATATCTGAAAAGATGGGAGAGTACTTTAGTATCAGTTTTGAGATCATCTTAATGATTAAGAAACCATATCAAAATTAGTTCTCTAAGGAAATCTTAGTGCATTCTTATGACTAAGAAGAGGAACTTGAATTGTTGAAATGGTTAAATCAAGAAGATGAGTCATACTTCGTTCCAATACAAGTCTTAGAGTCATACTCCAAGATTGTCATTTGAGTGACATGTCTTAAAGAAGGTTTAAAACACTTGTCAAATGTAAGAGTAAAAGTTTTCTACTCTTGTACATTTGAAATTGGTAAGTTGTGATGTTTTGGATAAAACAAAGACCAACTTAGGCCAATTGGGTAAAGTGTTTTTCTTGATTAGAATCCGCACTATCTCTTGGATGTTTGACAAGGGAGTCTTATATGTCAAGAGGACAGTGGGAGTCTTAAAGGTCTTGAAAGTCTCAAGAACTAATCAAGAATAAAACCTAAAGTTCTTCTCTAGCACACAATTTGAGGTTTATAATCTATTGTGTTGACATATCTGTGCCCATTCCAGTTAAAGTTGGCTTTGCATATGAGTTCTTAGAGTTCTCAGTTTGTTGCATAACAACTTGGAAGCAATGGCAGGCCCTTGAGCTGCCAGGTGGCAAGAAGTTAAGATTGAGTTCAATCCATATGGTTTTGGATTTGTCATTATCTTTGTCTTGTGATTATGGTTTGACAAATTCATATGGGTAGGAACTCATACACCATATAAATCTAAGTGTCATAAGGTTTCTCTCCGATTCATGAAAATGATGGTGAGGAAACACTTTCACTAAGTAGATTTTATCTAGATAGCAATTGTGATATTTGCATTCTCAAAGTCGTTAGTGGAGCGCGTGTGGTTAACCGGCACACTAACCTGGACTTGTGAGAAGTGGCAAAAAGGTCTAAACATTATGATTACGGCATCCCTCTTCATAATTGTTTAGATACACAAGTGTGCTATCTAAGGGAAGGTGTATGATTTTGATACAGCTTTATCAAAACAATCTAGCATCAGAAATCTGAACTTTGGTAAGAAAGTCAATGAAGTATTGATTTCTAGAAGTCCAGCTGATTTCTGAGTACATGTCAAAGCTAGTGGGAGCATAAGTGTTATGCTAATAATCATCATGTTAGTGGGAGCATGATAATTATGATAAGTATTGCAAGTTAGCAATGTTAATTATAGAAAACAAAAGTTTCAATTGGGAAAGAGTTGTTTTGCTATAATTAAGGGAGAGGAAATTATACTTCATATCAAATCTATAAGGTTTAGATTTGAGGTTTTAATCATTTAGTCAAGGAAATATATGAATTTCATGTTGGAATGGCTCAACATAAGGAAATTCTGTATATGGGTCCATTATTTGCGTTCTAAAATTCGATTATGATTACGGCATCCCTTTTCATAATCTGAATTATGAGAACTTGGCAAATTGAAATGGAAATATTATAGCAAAAGACTGGTTTAGTCATTATGTAAGACATCATGAATCGTGTCCCATATGCTTCGGATATAGGATCGATTACATGTGCTATAATCATCCGTTCTAAAATTTTCCAAATGCCTGGGGCATTAAGAAGGGAAAAGGTTTAGAACTGGATATGACTAAAAGGATTAAACAATTGTCGAGGACAATCTAAGATTTACCAAAGATTGGTTGCTCAAGGACAGTTGGAAGTATAGTGATAATTCTGGAAGGACCATATTGACATAATCTGTAAGGAGGCAACTCTTGTTCAGAAGTGATAGTCAAAATGGAATCTGGAAATGTTTCAAAGTTAGAATTTTCAATCTGTTTAAGATTAGGAAACTTAATGCAAGAAGGATGTTTCCAAGGAGCTGATCTCCTTTGGAATACTCTGTAATGATTGTTGTCAAGTCTTTCTGACTTTGTGCATAATCGTTACAAGAGGATCAATGCATATAAGTTTAGAATCTAACAGATTTCTGTAAATGGCATGAATTTGGAATTCTCGCATTTGCAGTAAGGATTTGGGAGTGTGAAAAGAGAATCATTGAAGTTATGTTCAATTGATCTAGTTCACAAAGTAAAGATCATAGACAAACATAGTATGCATACTTGGTGTGTGGCATGACTAGTGTTTAAGAAAACATAGTGTACATGCTTGGAGCATGGGACAACTATTGTTTTAAATTCAAGAATAAAGTTGATAGCTGAAACAGTGTACAATGAATAATGTGTAATCATATGGTGATAAATAAAAGGTGTTTTATTTATGTTCAAAGGGTTGATACCATATTGGATTCAATTATTATTGTGTTTCACTTTGCATGTTTTGACTTCCCGAATAAACTGGGTTATTCTTCCGGAATGACTAAGTTATTCAAACCATCCACAGTCGGTCATATTTTGGAAGTAGATATGAATTAAGACTGTCATGATGGGTTGTAGAGGTCTAAGGTGTTGGACAAGGCTACAACAATCATGAGTGCTCATAAGTTCTGAGTATTGGATTCAACCCGCGCTCATTGGAATCACTTCTTGGATTTTATCACGAGTGATCATGAGACGATAATATCTTATATTCTTCAAACCTAGAGATATGAGTTGTTACTATGAGTTGATAGTACATTGATTGCACGAAACCGCATTTGGTAACTCTGTGCTATAAAACGTGCCTTTGTGTATGATTCAACAAGTAGTAGAACAAGCCATATGAGTCGAAGTTTATCCGTTCCTTTTACCTTCGAGATAAAAGCGATATCTGTGGGCCCCTCGATGATTTGATGATGACAAATGGAAGTGCTCGGCCGGGCCAGGACTGATTTGATTTGTTCAATTAGTCAGTTGTCATAAATCGGAAATCGGGAAACAACAAATGGACAGAGAGAATGATTATAATCCATGTCTCAGTCCATATGATATCTAGAATGGAGGAATATATGATCCCTTATCTATTGGACAAGTCACTGACAAAGGTCAGAGTTCATCTACAAGGGCAGAGTTCGACAGAAGCTTTTGAGAGCTACGATTGCCAGTTGGTTCCTGAAGTCATACGCAATAATAGTTTTAGACTTATTCAAGTGGGAGACTGTTGGATTAATGTCTAAGTCCATAACTATATTTGGTAAGACTTGACCCGACCCGGCATGGTCCATTTGGGTTGCATACCATCATGCACTTGAATGAGAGAAATAAGACACTTATGGTTATTAATATATTATAACTTCTAGTATATTAATAATAAGAATAATAAGATTATTTAATTAGTATTGATCAAGAATTAATCTAGGATTAATTAAGTGATCAAAAGAAGACTAATTAAATATATGGGTTGATTGTGTAAATCATCCATACTTGTATAGTGGGCTAATGCTCCATGGATAATCAAGTTGGGCTAAAACCCATAGGATGGTCCATGGATGCTCCATGGTGTATTTGTACCCATGGATCCAAGGAAATGGAAAGCCATGACAATTAAGAGTTTACCCTAATTGTGTAACTATATAAGCATCTTATTATTGAGGAAAAATCGGCCACTAGAGATAGTGAAGAAAGGGCTAGCCGATTTTGGTGAGTGCAGAATTCTCTCAAGTCATTCCAAGTGTTTTGATGATTGTGATTCCATTTGAGGTGTCACACTTGGGGCACTAAGCACTCAAGCTTCATGAAGACTTACTACACCAAAAAGGTATGTATTCTATCCTACTATATCCATTGTTTTATATGCTAGATTAGGATAATACCTTGGAAGTTCTTATTTGCATGTATAATAGAGAAAACATAGATCCAAGGTATTTAGGGTTGCATGTACACTTAGGAGTGTTAGAATGCTCAAAACCCAACACATCTTTCATTCCAGTGTCGGTGCTCCACCTTATGAGCTGTTGTATAGATGGAGATGTTGCACCCTAGTTTATTAGGGTGATATTGGTCACTGGGTGATGGGACGGATAGAGGTAGTTCTGCAGACTACTGAGGGGATTCAGCAGACCAGACAATGACAGTAGACTGCTCAGAGTCGGCATACGAGTTAGGCCGACAGACGCCGCTCTGAGTTGGAGTTCTAGGTGGGCGACACGGTATTACTGAAGGTCTCACCCTGGAAGGAAAAGTTTTAAAACCCGGGTCAAACCGGCTAGTTCAACCGGTTGGACCATGACCCTGGGTAGAAGGCGGGTCAATTAAGAACGGTTTTTGTAAAAATACGGACCGAATCGAACCAGTCGGGTTTCCCCTAAAACGCGGTCCAACCATTATGTCGAACCGGTTAAAGACGGATTGAACCATTTTAATAGGGCTTGGATACTAGTAGCGAATGCCAAAACTATGTTTTGTTATGTTTTTGGTACTCTACGTGGTTGTTTATTGTGTTTAGATTGATCTATACCATATTTTGATATGTTTTTCAATGTTTAAACTTTGTGGACATTAAATTATTGGTTTTATATGTCAGTGCAGTATGCTCAAAAGTAAAAATATATGAAAATAGAAAAAGACCATAAACCAGGTTGACCTGGCGGTTCAACCGGTTGACCCGTGAACCGGTCATCACACTGGGTCAACTAAAAACCTGAGTTTTAAAACATGGCTGGAAGGGTGTGATTTGCTTCAGAAAAAGGGGGAAATTGGATCCCCGATACATTGGACCTTTTTGGGTTATTTCCAGGGTTGGCAAGGTGGCATATAGGCTAGATCTTCCAAAGGAGCTCAGTCCGATTGACAACATTTTTCATGTTTCACAATTGCATAAGTGCATACTAGATGAGGAGGTAGTGCTGTCATTAGATGAAATTCAGGTCGATAAGCGCCTGAATTACGTGGAGAGGCCATTGGCCATTCTGGAGAGGAAAGTGTTGATTCCCACACTCTACTTGCTCCAATCTCCTTCTGCTCCAAGCCTTCTCCCTCAAAATATCCTCTTTTCAAGCTTCAAACACACAATGGGCACACACACACGTATTTGGGTTCTCAAGGACTCTCTAGAACTGTAAAGAGGCCCAAGGGAGGCTAAGGTTCCTTTAAGTAGGGTGCAAAACCTCGAGATTTAGGGTTTCATCTGCCAGATCCTACTCACCGATTCCCAATATGGACTCGTCGAGTAGGTCACTTAACTCGTGATCCCACCCCGCTGCTACTCGACGAGTAGGGCAACCAACTCGTCAAGTAAGGCCTAACCCAAAAATCTTATTTAAAACCATACCTAAGAATCGGGGCGTTACACCTTGGCTTTCCATCCCTTATATCTCTTCTTATACAAGTTAATGGGCATTTTGGTGTAAAATGGGGGTCATTCTCGGGTTGGAAAGTGTCACAAGGATATGGCTTCAGATCTAGACTCCTCTAGGCCCTCTTTGACAGAAAGCATCAAGCTATATGAAGCTTTGGCCCTTCTCCATGCCCTAAAACTCTTCCTAAGCTCAATATGGACAATTTTAGCCTCATGAGACCTTGCATGCACGTATAGTTAGTAACTTTACGTGGTAACTTCACCCTAGGAAGCCGGATCTTGAGTTTGAAGCCATGAACTCGACTTGAAAGAGCTGAATGCGATATGGTTGAAGGACATCGACGAGTTGCATAGTCAACTCGAAGAGTTAGATGAGGGTTTCCCATTTTCTGTATTCTGCATGAACTCGACGAGTTAGCAAGGTGACTTAACGAGTTGGTTAGGGTTTCCCCAACATTTTGGATGTTGCATGGAATCGACGAGTTACATGGTAACTCGGCGAGTTGACTGGGGTTTTCATGACTTTCTGAGTTTTGAAGGAACTTGACGAGTTGGGTCAACATGGACTGTTGACCTAGACCATTGACTTTGACTTTGACCATGGGTTGACCAGTTTGACTTTTGGGGGTATTTTGGTAAATTGGGTATTTATGGAAGTGGATAATTGGTGATTTTAAGTGTTGGTGTTTGGACTCGTGTTTCGAGAGTTTGATATTTCAGTTCTAATCAACATTGTGAGGTGAGTTGTCCTCACTTTACTAACAGGGTCAAAGGCACCAATGCCGGCCCTTTATAGATTTGTACCCGGTTTTATTGCATGTTGATATGATTAGTGGCCTGTTAGGTCAATATCCTGGTATATAAGATGATGCTATGTTAGTGACCTGTTAGGTAGGTATGTTGGTATATAGGATGATGCTATGATTAGTGATCTGTTAGATCAGTATGACTGTTTGTATATGCTAGCATTTGATATTTATGTGTTGATTATGTGATTGGGGTTGGGTTGAGGCGGTCTCTACTTTGTGCTATAGGCCAACATACCTATGGTGGCCCGGATAGACTACAGACCCGATAAGGGTATACTAGTCAAACTAGAGGCCCGACGAGTGGTCCGGATAGGCTGAAGGCCCGTGAGGCGTTCTAGACTTGTCGATGGCTCGGAGGGCGGTCCAGAGAGGCTGATGGCACTACGAGGCGGTCCAGTCAGGCTGATGGGTCAATATGCATGTTGTTTATTTGTTAGGATATGGTTATGTTTGTATGTCGTTGGTATTTTGGGCGAACTCATTAAGCTTCGTTCTTACAATTTTGGATTATGTTTCAGGTAGTTTAAATGATCGCGGGAAGACAAAGGCGTGCTTGTGCACCTCACACCTTTTTATGATTTGATTTATGGGATACTCTGATATTAAACTATTTTGACAACACTTTTTAATAAAATATGCTTTTTGAATGTTTGAAAAAGTTTTAAATTTGCTTGAATTTTATGGATGTTACACACGTACAAATGCTATGATAAAAAAAAGTTAATAAATGTTCAGAGTTGAACTTGTATGAACATTTATGACCATCACAAATGAACATCTATTTAGAAACAAATATTTATTCAAAAACTCAAAAAATTAATCATGTTTAGATGTTCCTAAGTGAACATGTATGAAAGTTATAACTATCAAAGATGATTACAATTCATACATGAAATGCAAGAATTCCACAAATTGAACTAAACTATCAATAAAGCCATATACATATAACGTACATGGGTGGCTTGTTAAACCATTTAATATAGTGAATGATATCTAATATCACAGTATCCATGTCCCATGCCTTCATAGTTCTAGGTGGTCGCTTCATATTGGTAATATAACTAGGTATACACCATAAATTTTTAGAAGAGAAGAATAATTAAATGCCAAAAAAGGATAATATTGTTTCATAAAAATGTCAACAGGTTTAGAGTTTGTAAAAAGATTACCAAAACACAGATGAACTGCTTGCCACTTACTTATAGGATACGAATTACCATGCTCACCACCTAATCCTATGTGTGCACTTGTCCATACACCATTATTGTTTTTGCACACGTAAAACCGAAGTTGTTAAAATAATTGGAATCATAATCTGCCAAGCATGGTTTCGTTGGCAGGAAAGTTAAGTGAAAATTTTACTAACTCTTAAAATTTATATTTATATTTAATACTTCTGTAAATATATTAAACTAATGAGGGTATTTTGGTCTTTAAATAAAAAAGAAAGAATGAGATTGAATTCCTTCCACCCATCCATTTGGAATGGTGATGGAGTTTAAAGAATCTTGACGAAATTGAGTTCCATCCATCCGGAAACCAAACAAACCATACAAAATACTTTATAATTATGTTGTTTAGTGAAATGATGGCAACCAAAAAATGAAATGAAATTTGATAGCTTTGAGTTGTAGTAATTGTAACATGCTTAGAAGAGGTGAATACGTCCCTGGATCAGGCATTCATGCTCTAAAGTTTTTGGAACACTAGCTTAAGACTCTGGTCATATTCCGTCCCACCCTTTTAGAGTTAGATGGTTCGATGAAATTGGTATTTTTCCACAAGAGTATGCTAGTTATGTAACAAATTCAACCCTATCTTAGTTCTGTATACATATATTAATAATAATATAAACTTGTAAGATATTTATAAGATAATCATGAATGAGAAAATTGATATGGCTGTATTACACACCCCCAAAGGAATACAAGACTCATTGTGCAAAACTTGAATTAGAACGCCAAGCTAATAGAATATATTGAGACTCTTTTAGCTTTGTTTGCAGTCATTCATAGTCATAGATAGATTTAGATATTTAAAGCCATAAAATTTTGAAAGTAAAGCATAGCATATGTATGTATAATTATACTTATAGATGATGGATTCATTTATGTTAACCATAATAACATTCATGATAGCAATCGATAAAATAAGGTATGTATAAATGTACCTTATATTGTTTCCATGTACCAGCTGCAACTGATGAAAACATGTCTCTAACCTCCTTATCTTGGATAGATTATAGTGTAAATGACATCAATGGAATCATTCTTTAGTACAAATCACCCTACTATTCCTAGTCTCAAGTAATGCGATGAAAATTTCTAGTCTGGCAAATACAAAACAAACTATAGAGCTCTGTTCGAGAGCAATATTATGTTCAGTGAAAACAGAACATCTATAATCGCTAGCGAGGAGGCCAGATGCGACTCCTTTTTCCTTCAGATCGCACCAATACAATAAAAGCTAGTGTTTTTGTTGTTTTACCTTTTTTTGAAACGTCCCAAAAATACGACCTGAAAATTTCATTTTTAATATAACAAAAATCATAAAACTGAGTATCACATAATAAAACCATACGTTGCGTATCTCAAAACCATACTAAAATACTGTGAGAAAAGCTGTGTCACAACTATATCAAAACATATCTAAGAAAATGAATCAACTCCCAGGACAAAAACTGAAGCTGTGGTGTGTGCGATGCCATCATCCCGAGCTCTTCCCTTTACTTGCGGAAGTACCTGAAACCAAAACCGAAACCGTAAGCACGAAGCCTAGTGAGCTCCCCCAAACTACCACATACCACACAATAACAAATAAAGCACATACTGGGCCTTGCCCACTGCATCGGACCGAAGTCCGGAACTAGCTGCATCGAACCGAAGTCCAGAACTAACTACATCAGATCGAAGTCCGGAACTGACTGGGACCTTGTCCCCTGCATCGGACCGGAGTCCGGAACTAGCTGCATCGGACCGAAATCCGGAACTGTCTGAACTTAGCATAACATAAACACGTATCTGCTAACATAACACATATACTGCATCGGACTGAAGTCCGGAACTACTGCTAACTAAACGGGCCGGCATTGTGGCCGTAGACCCGTTCCTACTGGAAGGAAACTCACCTCGTGAACTGGCTGCTGAGTGTATGACTCTGGAAGCTATCTGCTGCTGCTCCGGTATCTCCCCGGCTACAATTCCATAAACACACTCAATCAAATACTAATCACTGTATTGGCGTAAAATGACTCTTTTACCCCTGGTCAAAGTCAACTCTCCCGGTCAAAGTCAACCTACAATTGACCTGACTCGCCAAGTTGGGCCGCCAACTCGTCGAGTCCCTATTCTCACTTCTCAACCCTACTCGCTGCTACTCGTCGAGTATGGCATCAACTCGACGAGTTCCCTTTCGATTCTAAAACTCAGGCTATCTGCATCCAACTCGCCGAGTCGTATGAACAACTCGACGAGTTGTTCTTGAGCTAAGAAGATTGCCTTGGACTCGCCGAGTCCCTCCATTACTGAGTCTGATCTCCAACTCACTGAGTCCACTCTACTACTCACTGGTCCCCACTCGGCATCACTCAAAAGGGGAAAAATCGGGGACTCGCGACTCGACTTGCCGAGTCATTCTTCCGACTCGCCGAGTCGCATGCATGCAGCTACTATAAACTCGATTCTGCTTGAATCCAGCGCATAAAACTTATAGATCTGGGCTCCCTTAGCTCGATTAACACGTAAGGATTCTATCTTTACGTGCCCATATGCACCCATGAAGATTAAAAAGGCTCAAAAAGCACAATAAAGGCTAGATCTAGGGTTCTCAAGCAAGGAAACTTCGAAAAGGCACTAGACCAGGGCTCTAACACTCCTAAATGAACAGATCTAGGGATATCTCGACCCAACAAGGCATCCATACAACTATAAAGCTTAGAAAATACATTAAACTAGCCTTAGAGGTGTTCTAATGGAGGTTTTAAGCACAAAACAGGGTAATTCCGAGACATACCTCAATGAACTCTGACTTTGGCCTTGGATCTTTGCTCTACTCTTCCTCTTTTTGGTCCTTTCTTCTTTTTCTTCTTCAATCCTTCAAGAATCCACACAAAAACACTTAGATCATACAAGGAATGGTTTAGGGTTTCTCACAGGCTCTCTGAGGGTGAAGGAGGCGAGTTTGGGGCACATAACATTGCTTAAATAGTGAGCAAACCCGGTGATTTAGGGTTTCTTCCTGGCAGGCGGACTCGCCGAGTCACGAATATGGACTCGCCGTGTCGCCAACTTACACGTGCTCGAAATCCCGTCCCTACTCGACGAGTCGGGCTATAGACTCGCCGAGTCCCTCTTGAAAACTTCTAAATAAATACCATGGAAGCAACATACCAGAGACGGGTCGTTACAATTCTCCCCCACTTGACTCAGACTTCGTCCTCGAAGTCTGCTACAGCTGAATCTGCAAATAACTCCGGATAGTGCTCTCTCATCTCCTCCTCAGCCTCCCACGTCCACTCAGACCGCTTCCGGTGCTGCCATTGCACCTTCACTAACTGAATTACCTTGTTCCTCAAGGTCTTTGTCATCCGGTCCAGAATCGCGACCGACCTCTCAATATAATTCAGGCTGCTATCAACCTGGATATCTTCTAAGGGAACAACTGCTGACTCATCCACCAAACACTTCCTCAACTGAGACACATGGAAAGTGTTGTGGATCAGGCTAAGCTCTGCTGGAAGATCCAACCGATAAGCAACCCGACCCACTCGGGCCAAAACCCTAAAAGGACCAATGAACCTGGGGCCCAGCTTGCCCCTCTTCCGAAACCTGATGACACCCTTCCAAGGTGAGACCTTCAGAAGGACCATATCGCCCACCCGGAACTCCAAGTCTGAACACCTCCTGTCGACGTAGCTCTTCTGCCGACTCTGCGCAGTCTGCAGTCTACTACGAACCTACTGAATCAACTCGGTCGTCTTGAGCACCACCTCTATGCTCCCAATGACTCGCTGCCCGACCTTGCCCCAACAAATCGGGGTCCTGCACTTCCTCCCATAAAGCATCTCAAAGGGAGGTCGATCAATGCTCGCATGATAACTGTTGTTATATGAAAATTCCGCTAACGGAAGATACATATCCCAACTGCCACCAAAGTCTACGACACATGCTCAGAGCATGTACTCTAGAGTCTGAATCCTCCTCTCGCTCTGCCCGTCCGTCTGAGGGTGGAAAGCGGTGTTGAAATGGAGACGAGTACCCATCTCGTCGTGAAACTACATCTAGAATCTGGATGTAAAACGGACGTCTCGGTCTGACACCACTGATACCGACACTCCATGACGTGCCACTACCTCCCGCACATAGATATCGGCTAACTTTTCTGCCGATATGCTCTCCTGGATCGGTATGAAATGCACACTCTTCGTCAATCGATCCACTATTACCCAAATCGAATCTACCCCACGCGCGGTCCTGGGAAGCTTGGTGATAAAATCCATGGTGATGTCCTCCCATTTCCACACGGGAATGTCTAACGACTGCATCTTGCCGTGAGGCCTCTGGTGTTCTGCCTTGACCTTCCTGCAGGTCAGGCACCTTTCTACATACCAGGCGACATCCCACTTCATGCAAGGCCACCAGTAATCGGGTCGAAGATCTCTATACATCTTCATTGCCCCTGGGTGGATAGAAAATCGAGACTTATGAGCCTCGTCCATCAACACCTGCCATACTCCGCCCCAGTACGGTACCCACACTCTACCATGAAGGGTCAACAACCCCCGACTATCATAATCAAACGAAGCTACTCGGCCCACTATCCTCTCACACTTCTGTCTCTCCTCCTTGAGGCCCTCAACCTGAGCCTCCCTGATCCGTTCCAACAACGGAGTAATCACTGTCATCCTCAGACATAAGTCACTGATAGGGGCTATTGTCACCTTGCGGCTTAGGGCGTCGGCCACTACGTTGGCCTTCCCTGGATGGTAAAGGATTTCACAATCATAATCCTTCAGCACATCCAACCACCTCCTCTGTCTCATGTTTAGATTCGGCTGATCCATAAGGTACCTCAAACTCTTGTGATCCGTGTAGATGGTACAATGGACCCCATAAAGGTAATGTCTCCAAATCTTGAGGGCAAACACAACCGCCCCAGCTCTAAATCATGGGTATGATAGTTAGCCTCGTGAGGCTTCAACTGTCTTGAGGCGTAAGCTATCACATGGCCTCGCTGCATCAATACTGCTCCCATACCTATGATGGAGGCATCACAGTAGACTACAAAATCCTCTACTCCCTCTGGCAGGGTAAGGATCGGAGCCTCGCACAACCTCCGCCTGAGGGTCTCAAATGCTGCCTGCTGCTCAGGCCCCCAACGAAACACCACCGAATTCTTGTTCAGTAGGGTGAGCGGCACTGCTATCTTGGAGAAATCCTGAATGAATCTCCGGTAATACCCTGCCAACCCTAGGAAGCTCCGAATCTCGGATGGAGACTTCGGGACCTCCCACCGCATCACGACCTCTATCTAGGCTGGATCTACTAAAATACCCTTCTGGTTGACGAGGTGACCAAGGAACTGCACCTCGCGCAACCAGAACTCGAACTTGGAGAACTTTGCAAAAAGTCTCTCCCTCCTCAAAACTTCTTGCACCTCCCTCAGGTGCTCCTCGTGCTACTCCTGCGTCTTGGAATACACCAAGATATCATCTATGAATACTATCACAGACCGGTCCAGCATCGGCCTGCACATACGATTCATGAGGTCCATGAACGCGGCTGGAGCGTTGGTGAGCCTAAATGGCATCACCACAAACTCATAATGACCATACCTGGTCTTGAAAGCAGTCTTCTGCACATCCTCATCTCTTACTCGCATATGATGATACCCGGAACGTAAATCGATCTTGGAAAACCAAGACGCTCCCTGAAGCTGGTCAAAAAATCATCTATCCTCGGGAGTGGGTAACGGTTCTTCACCGTTACCTTATTCAACTCCCGGTAATCTATACACGTACAGTACGACCCGTCCTTTTTCTTCACAAACAAAATTGGAGCTCCCCAAGGCGAACTACTCGGTCTGATGAAACCTTTGTCTAGCAGCTCCTGCAACTGCATAGACAACTCCTGCATCTCAGGGGGAGCTAACCGATACGGTGCCTTAGCTATCGGGGCCGCACGCGGAATTAGATCAATCCCGAACTCGACCTGTCTCTCTGGAGGTAATCCAGGAAAATCCTCTGGGAATACATCACGGTAGTTTCGCACTACCAGAACATCATCTACTGCCACCTTACCCTTCTCCCGGACATCTAAAACATAAGCTATATATTCGGGGCAACCCTGCTGAAAATAGCGCCTCGCTCTCGCGGCTGAACAAAAAGCTGGTCCGCGCTGTGGTCTCTCGCCCTGAATCACTAACTCTCCCCCACTGGGAGTGCGAACTCTCACTAGCTGCAACTCGGAATCAATCACCGCCCCATTGGGACTCAAGCAATCCATGCCTACTATAACCTTATTCCCTTGCAGGGGAATAGGGACCAAGTCCACCGAAAACTGCTCGTCGAACAACTGAAGAGAACATCCTCTATGCACTCTGGCGACCCTCACGGTCCTGTCATCTGCTATCTCAACCTCTAGTGGACAATCCAGCTCCCCTGGAACTCTACTAAATCTCTTGCTAAGCGCTAGCGATACAAACGATCGGGTACCCCCCGAATCAGATAATACTATAGCAGAAATGCCGTTCTCAGAGAACGACCCCGTCACCACATCAGGAGTCGCTCGTGCCTCCTATGCTGTCATCTGAAAAGCTCTACTATTCGCCACTAGCGCCTCGGCTCGGCCCTGCCGGCCATCTGTAATCCTCAAAGTAGCAGGGGCAGGTGCAGCCACCTTCCCTGCTGCAGCTAAACTCGGACACTGGGACTTTTTATGTCCCATCTGATTGCACTGAAAGCAAATCAGATCTGATGCTGCAATGGCGGTAGCAAGGGCCGTACAATCCCTGCTCAAATGCCCAGTCTGACCGCACTTGTAGCAGCCAGAACTCCCTGCCTTGCACACCCATCGTGCAATCTCCCACACTTGCCACATCGACCGTGGCTCTGCTGACTCCTAGATCTGTGATCTGAAACCTTGGGCTTTTTGCCCGAACTACCTGTACCTGAAACCGCCTCCGGTTTCCTCTTCTTCTCCATCTCAAGGTCAATCTCCCTCTCCCGAGCCCTAGCAATCATGTCATCCAGCGTTTTACAGCTGGACCGGCTCACAAACTAGCGGATATCGCTCTGCAACATCTCATGATAACGGGCCTTCTTCATTTCCTCATCGGCTGCATACTGAGGAACGAAAAGAGCCCTCTCCCTGAACTTGGTGGTGATCTCTGCCACGGTCAATGTAGTCTAGGTGAGGTCCTGAAACTCTCTGGCTAACTGCTGCACCTCAATAACCGATGGAAACTCCACCCTGAACCTGCTAGAGAAATCAGTCCAGGTCATGGCATCTAGCGCTGCATCATCTCCAACAGTATGTCCGACCTCTTCCCACCAATCCCGTGCCCTGTCCTTCAGAAGACAGGACGCCAATCTAACCTTGTCCCCCTCGGGACACCTGCTCGTGCGGAAAGCGTTGGCCACATCCGCCAACCATCTAGTACTCGCTATGGGGTCCCGTGCCCCGTGGTAATCTGGAGCTCCATATGCCCTGTACTCCCTGAACGTAAGTGTGCGCGACCCCATCATGGCCGCCACCTCGACACGGAAGGTGCCCAACCTCTCATCCATCAGCTCTAGGATACCCTCCTTGATCGAACCGAAGATCACAGGAGTCTGCTCCAGTATGATATGAGTAATCTCTGAAGAAAGAAACTCTCTGGTCTGCCCATCCATACGCTCGGCCCCCGAGCTTGATCCTGATCCCTCTCCGGCACCTGCACTACCATCTGCTAGCCTCGAACGCAAAATTACCATTCTGAAACACATCATGGCAACATCAGAAAACTGAAATATCTCAAGGGATCATTGATACTACTACTAGCTTCCTGGTCTTGTCTCAGCCTTCCTTGATTCGAGTACGGATCCTCTGCTTTCAGTAGTACGGGCCCATACTACCTTCCACATCTATCCGTACTTTCCTCAAGAACTGCCTTGACTCCACCAAGTCACTACTACTACTACTGCTACTGATCTCTGCTACTCTCATCCTAGTCTTGCGCTAGGGAAATTTCTGACTCCACTCAAACCAGTCCTCAGCAGCCGAAGGCCTCCTTATAATGCTAATTAGCCATCACCCGAATACCATCACATGTGATGAGGCTAAGATAATCCTTCGAGTAAAAGGCTCATCCCTACAATGGTTGGACTCAAACAAGAGTTGCGCAATAGGGTCAAATCCAACACTCTGAGATTATTCAACCCTGATCACATGTGATGTGACGTATTCACCTAATGGCTAACTCCCATCACTCGGAGTCCCACAAAGCACAAAGCAAGCAGCATTCAGACACAAGAAACTACTCAAGCAATTCTATCCTCATAACGAGAAAACTGTACTAGCATACAATGCTAAACTCATACTATCAGGCATAACCTAAACATGCTATCCTACTGCTGTCTACTCAATACTAGCATGCAATTCTCATAAAGCTGAAACACATATAACAGGCACATAAGGCATCCTCCTAGATCCTTAGTCATATACTAGCATTCTGTTCTACTGAAACTGAAACTGAAACTGGAACTAAAACTGAAACTGAAACTAATAAAATTATATGGGTAATTTGGGAGTACATACTTGAGCTCGGTTGATCGCATGCACCACACCCTTATCTCGTTTCATTTTTTTTCTTTCTAAGTGCTTTTCAAATTTTCTTTCGAAAACATTTTCCTTTTGAAATTTTTTTTATCTTTCCCTTAGTTTGAGTTCAGATACACCCGGAAGTGTATCCGAATCCCTCAAACCAAGGCTCTGATAGCAACTTGAAACATCCCAAAAATACGACCCAAAAATTTCATTTTTAATATAACAAAAATCATAAAACTGAGTATCACATAATAAAACCATACGTTGCGTATCTCAAAACCATACTAAAATACTGTGAGAAAAGCTGTGTCACAACTGTATCAAAACATATCTAAGAAAATGAATCAGCTCCCAGGACAAAAACTGAAGTTGTGGTGTGTGGGATGCCATCATCCCGAGCTCTTCCCTTTACTTGCGGAAGTACCTGAAACCAAAACTGAAACCATAAGCACGAAGCTTAGTGAGCTCCCCCAAACTACCACATACCACACAATAACAAATAAAGCACATACTGGGCCTTGCCCACTGCATCGGACCGAAGTCCGGAACTAGCTGCATCGGACCGATGTCCGGAACTGACTGCATCGGACCGAAGTCCGGAACTAACTACATCGAACCGAAGTCCGGAACTGACTGCATCGGACCGAAGTCCGGAACTGACTAGGACCTTGTCCCCTGCATCGGACCGGAGTCCGAAACTAGCTGCATCGGACCGAAATCCGGAACTGTCTGAACATAGCATAACATAAACACGTATCTGCTAACATAACACATATACTGCATCGGACTGAAGTCCGGAACACATAACACAAAACATGCTTGAATCACAAAGACATCAAGCACTCTAACTACAGCATCGGACTGAAGTCCGGAACTACTGCTAACTAAACAGGTCGGCATTGTGGCCGTAGACCCGTTCCTACTGGAAGGAAACTCACCTCGTGAACTGGCTGCTGAGTGTATGGCTCTGGAAGCTATATGCTGTTGCTCCGGTATTTCCCCGGCTACAATTCCATAAACACACTCAATCAAATACTAATCACTGTATTGGCGTAAAATGACTCTTTTACCCCTGGTCAAAGTCAACTCTCCCGGTCAAAGTCAACCTACAGTTGACCTGACTCGCCGAGTTGGGCCGCCAACTCGCCGAGTCCCTATCCTCACTTCTCAACCCTACTCGCTGCTACTTGTCGAGTATGGCATCAACTCGACGAGTTCCCTTTCGATTCTAAAACTCAGGCTATCTGCATCCAACTCGCCGAGTCGTATGAACAACTCGACGAGTTGTTCTTGAGCTAAGAAGATTGCCTTGGACTCGTCGAGTTGTATGAACAACTCGTTGAGTCCCTCCATTACTGAGTCTGATCTCCAACTCACTGAGTCCACTCTTCTACTCACTGGTCTCCACTCTGCATCACTCAAAAGGGGAAAAACCGGGGACTCGCGACTCGACTTGCCGATTCGTTCTTCCGACTCGCCGAGTCGCATGCATGCAGCTACTCTAAACTCGATTCTACTTGAATCCAGCGCATAAAAATTATAGATTTGGACTCCCTTAGCTCGATTAACACGTAAAGATTCTATCTTTACGTGCCCATATGCACCCATGAAGATTAAAAGGCTCAAAAAGCACAATAAAGGCTAGATCTAGGGTTCTCAAGCAAGGAAACTTCGAAAAGGCACTAGATCAGGGCTCTAACACTTCTAAATGAACAGATCTAGGGATATCTCGACCCAGGAAGGCATCCATACAACTATAAAGCTTGGAAAATACATTAAACTAGCATTAGAGGTGTTCTAATGGAGATTTTAAGCACAAAACAGGGTAATTCCGAGACATACCTCAATGAACTCTGACTTTGGCCTTAGATCTTTGCTCTACTCTTCCTCTTTTTGGTCCTTTCTTCTTTTTCTTCTTCAATCCTTCAAGAATCCACACAAAAGTCACTTAGATCATACAAGGAATGGTTTAGGGTTTCTCACAGGCTCTCTGAGGGTGATGGAGGCGAGTTTGGGGCACATAACATTGTTTAAATAGTGAGCAAACCCGGTGATTTAGGGTTTCTTCCTGGCAGGCGGACTCGCCGAGTCGCCGACTTACACGTGCTTGAAATCCCGTCCCTACTCGACGAGTCGGGCTATAGACTCACCGAGTCCCTCTCGAAAACTTCTAAATAAATACCATGGAAGCAACATACCAGAGACGGGTCGTTATATTTTTCCTTTACTTGTTTTTATTGGGTAAACATTAAATTAATTTACCATAATTTATTTCCTTTCATTTAGGTGTTTGGAGGTTTGACTTATTTAGAAAAACCCATTACACCCTTCCTTGTATTTGATTCTACGGATAAAGGTATACAATTTTACTATGCACACCCTTTTAATCTAATCCATTATATATATATATATATATATATATATATATATATATATATATATATATATATATATATATATATATATTGTTTATATAGTATCAATACACTCAAACAAGGCAAACAAGGCAGCAAAAACAAATACAATTTACCTAACTATACATGCACCATGGGATCTAGGTTTTACAAATTATAGAAACATACTTATAAAATTCTAAATCTACTAAATAAAGACATAATTACTAACCTGTTGCGTGGCTTGAACTTTATTTTGTTAAACCATTCTTGAACCTTCTTAATTGAATTATATTGATTGGATGAGAGGACCCAACAGAGAATCCCTCTAATGGAATCACACCCAAATACTCCAAAGAGAAAACCAAAAGAAAACTAAAAGGTGGTTAAATTTATACAAACCCTAGAAAGGGTTACTATTTCCGTCTCATAGAAAAGGGTGGGAAGAAATATGCAAAAATCAATCCAAGTTACAACGAGGAATGAAAACCCTTAGCACCCTATGTATAGCCTTAAAGCCCCTGTCGAGTTTCATATCACACCCCATTTGGGATGGATATATAATTCAAAATTCACCTCGCATCTAATATGGGGTGGATATTTCAAAATCCCTTATTCCTTAAGGGTACTGCAGTATTCCAATTAGTCAATCTATTAACTAATTAATATTCAACCCATTGCATATATATATATATATATATATATATATATATATATATATATATATATATATATATGTATATATATCTATATCTATATATATATATATATGTATATATATATATCTATATATATATATATATATATATATGTCTATGTGTAACATTCGTTATTCAAGTTTTTTTCATTATTGACCCTTGATATGAAATTTTATTGTGAATTTGGTCCCTTGGTGCATTAATATGAAACACATAACTTTGATTTGTACGTTGGCTGTACGTGGTCAGTGGTCAAACCCTAATTTTTAGGGTTTGAGTAAGTATGATTAACTCCCCAAGACTCATTACCTCATCAACCTCTAGTCCCATTTCATCCTTTGCAAACCCTAATCCACCTTTATGGGCATTTTGAGCCTTAGAGTGTGTTGTTTGTGTTCTTGAGGGAGGAAGAAGGAATTGGATTCTCCTTGGAAGCTCTATACTATCTAGATCCATAAGTATCTTACGCTCAAACAACCTTTGGAGGTATAAAGTTTAGACCTTGATGTTTATTTGCTTTGGCTCTGGTTAGATCTTAAGTTTTGTGCTTTTAGTCCCATATTCTTGGTCTAAGTGAGTGTGGACTACTCTACACAAAATGAGTTGTCCTTTTATATGTTTTGGAGTGTCTAGAGCTATAAAAATGGAATCTTTATTGTTCATATCCCTCCATGCATGATCTTTAGTGGTTTAGAACCTTGAGTTAAGTTAGGATTTTGGTGTTGAGCACTTAATAGTCGTGCAAGATCATAAAGTTGGAAACTTTATGATTTAGAACATTATTTGGGGACTAGATCTAGCTTTGGATGAAAGCACTTAAGTGGATAAGCACTCAATGATAAAGTTACTATCTGTCGAGTACGTTGGGCGTACTTTTGAGTATGCAACACGTACTCCCTGGGAGGCCAGTTTTAGATTACTGAGTACGACATGCGTACATCTCGAGCACGTTGAGCGTACTCAACCTGAGTTGACTCGGTTTAGTTTTTGACCTTTAACCTATAAAAGGGTTTTAACCAAGTTTGACCAAGGGGTATTTTTTGCTATAGAATGAGATTTGGTCAATGGTTGTTGTTTAGGTGACTTGTAGAGTCAGCAGTCGGAGCTGTGATTTGTTTAACTATCATTACAGATTGTGAGGTGAGTTTTCCCTCACTATACTTGTGGGTCGAAGGCACCAAGGCCGACCTACTGGATTTTGTATCTTGATATATTGGATTGATGTTATGCCGAGTATGTGTTAGAGTGGTAGAAGTGTGTGATTTATTTTGTTCACTGAGTATCCGTCAGATTGGTTGATCTCTATCATCACATGTGTTATTTGTTATTGATTGTTAATTGTATATGTCAACATGTTATGGTTAGTTGGGTTGAGGCGGTCTTGCTTTGTGCTGAAGGCCATGACACCCGGGGCGGTCCAGATAGACTGAAGGCCTGCGAGGCGGTCCAGTGAGGTCGAAGACACAAGAGTGATCCAGATTAGTTGTAGGCCCTGCATGGCGGTCCAGTCAAGATGAAGGCTCATTTATGCATGTTGTTATTTGTTCTGTTTGTGTGTGGTACTTTGGTGGAACTCACTAAGCTTTGGTTTACAATTTAAGTGTTATGTTTCAGGTACTTTAGATGATCGTGGTAAAGCAAAGGTTTGATCGTGCGTATCATTCTAGTTTTATGTTATTGGTGTCTAGAGATACTTTGATTTGTTATTATTGATTTTAAGAACAATGTTTTCAAAATGGTTTTCACAAGTAACCAAGGAAGGGTGAGATGTATACGATCAACCAGAGCAAGAAAGTATACCCCTAGTTGCGCACACTGTTATTTGTTCATGATGATTAAGATAGAACTGCGTGCTAGTGATAGGCTAGGGATCTTTAGTAATTTCATGACAGATTCGCCTGATGTATGATGCCTGATAAGCTAGGAGAATTTGTTATATGAAATTGACATCATTACTGTAGTTTCTTAGTGTGTTCATCATAGTTGTACATAACTAAGATTCTATAGCCTAAGAATGTTTGGTTTAGCCTTATTTTCTATTCCTTGTTTTGGTTATGGGATTAGGGTAGGACCAAGTATTTTATTGTCTATAGGATCCAACGTTATGTATTATTAGCATGCACGAGCGGCGACATGGTTGGTGGAAGTTTCAAGAATGGGTGTGTGAGCAGTTGACCAAATTAGGAGTGATTGGCCACTCTTGAGAGAGTGAATATAGGATTGTATGTGTCCTATTTTTGGGTTTATTTCAACTAGTTTGTGATGATCTATTGAGACAAATACGAGTAGGTCTGGAAGGTAGTATGAGCCTGTACTACTGAAAGCACTTGACCGGTACGCATAGCAAGGAAGTCACAAACCCTGAGGGTTCAGCCTCTTCGTGATGATTGCAATAGTATGATTTAGGGCATTTATGATATATTTTGGCTCATTTTCAGTATGCTTGTTGGGTTTTATACAAAGAATCCTATGTGTGCATGCAACCCTAGAATTGGATCTATGTTTTCACTATTAGATACACAACATTATGAACACATAAAGAAACCCTAATATGCCCTAGTATTTTCGAAATACATATAGAAGATTAGATCACATACCTCTTGTTGTTATATTGCAGTAACAACTCAAATCTTCAAACCCTAAGTCTTGAAAGCAAGTACCACAAGTGTAGTACCTCTAATGGCTCACAAACACCAAGAGCAAATGGAGAGACAAGAGAGAGAGGGAGGAGGTATGAAATCGGCCCTAAGAACCCTTTAGGAAGGCATGGATGAATTCATGTGCCAAAGGGGTGTTTATATAGGTGTAGAGATTAGGGTTTCAGTCCTTATCCTTATCTAGGTTCTTGCCCACCAAGTAACAATAAGATAAGCCTTGAAAACCCTTTATCCTTTATCCTTTGGACGACTTCAAGGATATCTTATCCCTTGAATTCGTCCAACCTATATCTAGGATAACCATTAACCTATATTGTAACTATCACATAATTACAATTCAGCCCCTCTAGCTTAATTAATTACACTTGATCACTAAAATAATTCTTAATTAATTATTGACCAATATTAATTAAACAAATATGATTTCTCCTTTAATATATTATTCTTATAACATATTAATAAATCATAATAACCACTTTCTCTATGATTTCTCCAGTCAAGTTGCTCTGGTGAAGGCAACCCAAAAGGACCATGCACAATCGGGGTCAAGTACCTACCAAATATGGTTACGGACATAGACACTAATCCAATAGTTCATGAGAGGATTTGGTTCTGGAGCTGGTGGCCACGATAATCCATGTTTGACTGATGATGACATCTACGAGTTGATCGCTACTGAGGTAGTTGTTGCTGTTCGGGATTCGATAGGTTTTTGGGTCTATCAAGATCGCTATGATCGAGTTGTTTCATTAGAGATACACCACTGTGACTGAGGTTGCTATTGTTGTTGCAGCTACCACAGTTTTTGCTGCTACGAGGATTCATAGGAAGATCATTCCAGTATTGGGACTTCAACAATAGGAAGCCCGCAGTGTTTGACGGGGTCATGGACCCAATTGTGGTGATGAGGTGGTTGTATGATATGGATGGTTATTTCTTCACATGTTCATGCCCGGATGACTAAAAGGTCAAGTGCACTATGAACCTCCTTCAATTGGGCGCGAAGGATTGGTGGAACCTGGTGACCAGTTGCTACACTCCTGAGTAGAAGATGGCTATGACTTGGGAGCGGTTCTCAGAGATGTTTCGCACGAGGTATATTCCCCTAATGGAGAAGGAAATGTTGGATCAGGTGTACATGTACTTGAGGCAAATGACGGAGTCGGTGAAGGAGATCGCCAAGATGTTCATAGAGAAGCTCTTTTCTGCCTTGTGTTTGCTTAAGAAAGATATATGACAATTTGTGTCTACCCATCGATACAGTACGCTTGCTTCTTCAGCATGCCGCGAAGCGACAATAGATGAGATAGAGACCAAGATGAGGGAGCATCATATGGCTCCAATTTAGTCCTAGCCTGCGGCGAAGCAGTTCAATCCCGCCGATTCACGATCAGGAATCCAGAAAGGTCGCGATTGTGGAAAATGTGGAAAGGTTCATGAGGATTTTTTTCGATCTTCTTTTTCTGGATGTCACAAGTATGGGAAGGAGGGGAATTATGAGAGAGATTGTCGCCATCAAGCCGTGGTTTTGAGTAACAGAATTTTTTACATTGTGATCAGGTGGGCCATGTAAAGGCTCATTGACTCTTGCTTGCTGCCAGGCCGGTGCAGTCTCCAGTCCCGACTACTTTGAGGATCAGAGATGGACACTAGGGTAGGTGGGATCCTGCGAGAGCTCTAGGATGTGCTTTTTAGCTCATAACAGAGGAGGCCAGAGCGATGTTGGATGTTGTTATTGGTATGTTCTCATTTATTATTTTGTCAATTATTTTTATGGTATGCTTATGTGTATGATTATTCTCGGTACCTTCTTAGTGAACTCTATGCCTCTTCTTGTGCTTTTTGACTCGGGTGCGAGTCGGTATTTTGTGTATCAGTCCATCAGTAGGGGTTTTGATATGATATTTGGAGAGTTGGAGTGTCCGTTGCGAGTTTCTATCACCAACAAACGTGGGGTTTTGGAATTGAGTGTTTATTGGGGTTATGTTTTTGAGATTTTTGAGGTGTCTCACCTGATTGACTTGATCCTATCCCCATGGGGGAAGTGTGTATGATTGTAGGGATGGACTGGTTGAGTAGGTTTGGTGCGATGATTGATTATGAGGGTCAGTGGCTGGTAGCTCGAACGCCAAGTAGGGGAGAACAGGTTATCTACGGAGAGGATACCAGAGTTGGATCATCTTTGTGTTCTGCTTCCAGGGCTCGATAGTATTTACAACATGGGTGCATGGGTTACCTTGCATATATGGTTGGCATTAGGGTCAGGAAGGAGGTTTCGGTTTCAGATGTGTCAGTAGTCAAGGAGTTCCCAGATGTGTTTCCGGAGGAATTGCTCGATGTGCCTCCATAGAGGAAGGTTGATTTGATGATCGATTTAGTCCCAGGTGTGACCTTGATTGCTAAGGGGTCGTATCGATTAACACCACCAAAGATACAAGATTTGTCCTCTCAGCTTCAGGAGCTATTAGCAAAGCAGTTTATCAGACCGAGCAGTTCGCATTGGGAGCAACGATCTTGTTTGTGAAGAAGAAGGATGAGTGTCATCGCATTTGTATTGACTATCGGGAGTTGAACATGATGATGATGAAGAACGGTCACACACTTTGAGGTCAGGATATCATCAGATAAGGATTAGAGAGGAAGAAGTGGCAAAGATAGTGTCTCAGATTCGTTATGGTCATTAAGAGTTCGTGGTGATGTCGTTTGTGCTCACCAATGTGCTTGCAAAATTCATGGATTTAATGAATTGGTATGGAGGCTGATGGTCGATTGTTTAGTCATTGTTTTTATTGATGACATCCTAGTCTATTCCAAGACCAGGGAGCAGCATGCGGAGCACCTTTGAGAGCTTCTGGGAGTTTTGAGGTGGGAATGCTTGTATGCTGTAATGCCCGGAATATGTATTTTAAAATCAAATTATTCATTTTGCAAAGGGACTCGACGAGTTGGAGGCCCCAAACTTGTCGAGTAGGAATGGAATTTGGATGCGGGACCTGAAGTCCACTCGGCGAGTTGAGAGCCTCAACTCGAAGAGTAGGGTTGCCAGAGTGAAACCCTGATTTTCATAGTTTTGCACCTTATTTAAACACCTTAACCTCCAAAGGTTGGCCTCATTTACAACCTCCATCACTCCAAACCCTAGCCCCAAAACCTTAATCCATCTTTGAGTAATCTTGAGCCATTTTTTTGTGTTCTTGGTGATTTTGAAACTTAAGAAGGAAGGAGAAGCTTGAGGATTCAAGGGGAAGCCAGTAGATCCGGAAGTTGAGCTGCATTTCTGACTTATTTGAGATATAAAGTTGATACCTTGGCTTTCCATTTCTTAGATCTTCATTTAGGGTTGTATTTTGTTACTTTTGGGCCATATTGAAGTCATTTTCGGGATTTGAGTGTATCATTAAGTTGTGACTTCAGATCTAGGCACTCATAAGTTTATGAGGCTTAAAGTTGCCAACTTTATCAATCCTTGGCCCTTCCCCATGCCCTAGACATCTTATATAGCTTAGTTTTTCGTGTTTCCAGCTTCATGGCACCATGCATGAACGTAAAGTTAGCAACTTTATGTGGTAACTTAGTCCTAGGGGACCAGATCTATGGTTTGGAAGCATTGAACTCGATTAGAAGTGACTGAATGGATTTAGACCAAGGGGGACTCGACGAGTGTTCATCCAAATTGGTGGGTTGGGTTGTGGTCCCCTAACCTTTTCTATTACTGGGAAAACTCGTTGAGTCTAGGAGACGACTCAGCGAGTTGGCCATGGTTTTGAGTTTTGAAGATTGAAGATCTCGACAAGCTCAAGAGGGAACTCAGCGAGTTGAAAGGGAAATGTCCTGACTCTGTTATGAGGAGGAATTCGACGAGTTCATGAAAGAACTCATCGAGTTGGATTGAGATTTCCAAGGTTTTATGGGTCATGGAACTCGACAAGTTGATGGACCGACTCAGCAAGTTGAGTCGACCAGGATGTTGAATTTGACCAGAGTTGACACTTAAAGGGGTTATGAGTATGAGCGGGTAATTAAAGGAAATTTTTATGTGTAGGAGTTTGAGAGGACTTGATCCCAGAGCCGAGGAGAGTTCAGCTACAACACGACATTCGAGGTGAGTTAACTTCCAGTAAAAGTGGGTCGGAGGCGCCAATGTCTGCCCACTAGTAGTTAATTATAGCTAAGATGATTTTCTTTGTGATAATTGTTTGGTATGCTACTATATGTGATGCTTTATGTTCTTGTGTGCTATGATATTATGTGATAGTGGTAGGAAGGGTAGGTTAGACTTCGTAGCCGGTTGAGATAAACTGGAGGGTAGGTCAGACACCTAGATATGTATGACAGTATGCTATGCTATGTTATTATGTGGTAGTGGTAGGGGTGAAATAGTCACTGTAACCGGTTGAAATAAAACGTAGGGTAGGTCGAGCACCCATATATGCTTGGCAGGGGTAGGTCGGGCACCTGGGTATGCCTGACAAGGGTAAGTTGAGCACCCATATATGCTCAACAGGGTGTATGGTATGTGGTATGATGGGAGAACTCACTAAGCTATTTGCTTATCGTTTTCAATTTTGTTTCAGGTCCTTCTTCTTCGAAGGGAAAGGAGCTGACACGATAGCAGCACATCGCACATACGATTTTCCGCACATGAGATTCTTGGGATTTGTACTCTGACATTATTTCCCATGATATGTTTTTGAGATGGTTGACTTATGGTTTTCATGATATGAGATAACATTGATGGCATTTCAGAAATCTGTTTTATTAATCTTCTGATTAAAAATGAAATTTTTGGTCTTGAAATTTGGGATGTTACAAGTTGGTATCAGAGCATTGGTTTGAGGGATTTAGACACACCTTCGAAGTGCCTGGACTCAAATCGAGGGTTTTAAAGATTTTCACAAGAAAATAGTTTTCCTTAAAAATTAAAATAAAGAGTTTCAAGAAAGAACAAGGTGTGTGATGCGTGCAATTGGCCGAGCTTAAGTAAGTTTTACCCAAGATATCCATACATGTTATGTAATGATATGATATGATAATGAGAACTACATGCTAGATTAGGGCTAAGGATCTAGGAAGGATTCCTTGTATGCCTACTGTATGATTATGAGAATTGCATGCTAGATGAGGCCTAAGGATCTAGGAAGATGCCTTATATGCCTTTTATATGTGCTTGTTGAGCTGCATGATAGTACTGACTAGTCAAATATATGATAGCCTGATTACGATATGTTTGGTTTGGGTTACTCAATGTCCGAATGCTACGTGCTTTGTGCTTTTAGGAGTCCTAGTTATCTTTAATTAACTAGGACTCCTATTTTGCAAGGATTAAATATATTCAGAAGGTTAGGTCTAGCCCTATTTTGCAGCTCTTGTTTGAGTCCAACCGTAGTAGGGTAGGACCTCTCATTCGAAGAATTATCTGGTCTTAGTAACATGTAATGGTATTCGCGAGCTAGTTAAGAAGAGGTAGCAAGGACTTCTTATGTAGCTGATGGCAGAGAGTGGGTTGGAGATTACCTAGGGTAAGCCTAGGATGAGATTAGCATGGAGAGCAATAGTAGTAGAAGAGACTTGGTGAAGTCAATGCAATCCTTGAGGAATGTATGGATAGATGTGGAAGTTAGTATGGGCCCGTACTACTAAAAGCATAGGATCGATAATAGAGTCAAGGAGGGCTTAGATAAAACAAGGGAACTTGTAGAGTGTGCCAGACCTCTCGAGATTATGTATGACCCTGATGATTATGTGTTTTGTTTCAGAATGGTGGTGACACATCACCGAGCACGAGGTTCAGGGTCTGGATTAGGTTTAGGTTAAGGTTTGGGTGTAGGTTCCGAACCGGTTGATGATGGGCTACGCGAGTTCATCGAGTCTGAGATTACGAGCGACATCCTTGAGGCGACCTCGGTGATTTTCGGGTCGATGAAGGAAGGGATCATTGAGGAAGAGATTGTGCGAGGCGCTGATTTTAGCCCTGCCAGAGGGCATTGAGGATTTTCTAAGATACTGCAATGCGTCTATTTCGGGTTTGGGCACAGTATTGATGCAGAGAGGGCACGTCATCGCCTACGCCTCGAGGCAGCTGAAGCCTCACGAGACGAACTACTCGATGCACGATCGGGAGTTGGGGGCTGTTGATTTTACCCACAAGATTTGGAGACACTACCTCTATGGGTTCCGTTTTACCATTTACACGGACCACAAGAGCTTGAGGTACCTCATGGATCATCCGAATCTGAACATGAGGCAGCGTCGGTGGTTAGATGTTGTGAAGGATTACGACTGTGAGATCCTCTACCACCTGGGGAAGGCCAATGTAGTGGTCGATGCACTTAACCGCATGGCATTCACAGCCCCGACCAGAGACATCTGTCTAAGGATGACAGTGGTGACTCCGCTTTTGGAGAAAATCTAGGAGGGCCAACAGGAGGCTATGAAGGAGGAACATCGGAAGAGTGAGCATATAGTGGGCCAAATTTCCTCCTTCGACTATGATAGCTGCGGGCTGTTGACACATCACCACAGAGTATGGGTTCCGTACGTAGGAGGTATACGCCAGAACCTAATGGAGGAGGTGAATATGTCTAGATTTATATCCATGTCATGGAGACGAAGATGTACATAGATCTTCATCATGATTATTGGTGGCCCTGCATGTAGCGGGATGTAGCTTGGTACGTTGCAAGATTCTTGACCTGCAGGGAGGATAAGGCAGAGCACCAGAGGCCTCACGGTAAGACGTTGCCGTTGGATATCCCTATGTGGAAGTGGGAGGACATTACTATGGATTTCATCACGAAGCTTTCCAGGACCGCACAGGGAGTGGATTCGATTTGGGTTATCATGAATCGGTTCACTAAGTGTGCCCATTTCATTCCGATCCAGGAGAGCATCTCGACCGAGAAGTTGGCCAACATCTACATCAGGGAGGTAGTAGCTCGGCACGGGGTACTAGTTTCAGTGATTTCAAACCGAGATGTACGGTTCACTTCCAGATTCTGGAAGAAATTTCATGACAAGTTGGGTACTCGTCTGCATTTTAGTATGAATTTTCACCCCCGCACGGATGGTCTGAGTGAGCGGACCATCTAGCCCTTGGAGGACATGATGCAAGCGTGTGTATTAGACTTCGGTAGTAGTTGGGATACTTACCTTCCCTTGGAAGATTTTTCCTATAATAATAGCTACCACGCGAGCATCGACCGTCCTCCTTTCAAGATGTTATGTTGGAGGAAGTGCAGAACTCCGATATGATAGGGTGATGTTGGGCAGAGGGTCATGGGGAATACCGAAGTTGTACTCAAGATGACAAAAAGGATCCATCAAGTCTGGAGCAGGCTTCAGATTGCTCAGAGTCTGGAGAAAAGTTATGCCGAGAAGCATCGTTCAGACCTAGAGTTTCAGATAGGAGATATGGTTCTCCTAAAGGTGTCACCTTGGAAACATGTCACCCGGTTCAGGAAGCGGGGAAAGTTGGGCCCCAGGTACATTGGTCCTTTTAAGGTTTTAGCTTGGGTGGGTAAGGTGGCGTATCGACTGGATCTGCCAGCCAAGCTTAGTCATATCCACAACACCTTTCATGTCTCCCAACTACGGAAATTCTTGGTAGATGACTCTGCAGTGGTGCCTCTTTAGGATATTCAGGTGGATGACAGCTTGAACTAAATAGAGCGACCGATAGCCATCCTCAACAGGAAGACGAAGGATCTGAGGAACAAGAGGGTTGAGTTGGTGAAGGTTCAATGGCAGCACCGTAAGGGCTTGGAATGGACCTGGGACATGAAGGACGAGATGAGGGAGCACTACCAAGAGCTATTCCCAGACGTAGCAGACTTCGATTACGAAGTATAAAATAAGTGGGGGAGATTTGTAATGCCCAGATTCTGGTAAGTATTTTAAAATCAAATTATTCATTTTTGCAAAGGGACTCGATGAGTTGGAGGCCCCATACTCGTCGAGTAGGAATGGAATTTGGATTGCGAGACTTGAAGTCCACTCGGTGACTTGAGAGCCTCAACTCGACAAGTTGGGCTGCCAGAGTGAAACCCTGATTTTTAGGGTTTTGTACCCTATTTAAACACCTTAACCTCTAAAGGTTGGCCTCATTTACAACCTCCATCACTCCAAACCATAGCCACGAAATCCTAATCCATATTTGAGTGTTCTTGAGCCATTTTTGTGTGTTCTTGGTGGTTTTGGAACTTGAGAAGGAAGGAGAAGCTTGAGGATTCAAGGGGAAGCCAGTAGATCTGGAAGCTGAGTTGAATTTATGACTCATTTGAGGTATAAAGTTGATACCTTGGTTTTCCATTGCTTATATCTTCATTTAGGGTTGTATTTTGTTACTTTTGGGCCATATTGAAGTCATTTTCGGGATTTGAGTGTATCATGAAGTTGTGACTTCAGATCTAGGCATTCATGAGCTTATAAGGCTTAAAGTTTCCAGCTTTATCAAGCCTTGGCCCTTCCCCATGTCCTAGACCTCTTATATAGCTTAGTTTTTGTGTTTCTGACTTCATGGCACCATGCATGAACGTAAAGTTAGCAACTTTACGTGGTAACTTAGTCCTAGGGGACCAGATCTATGGTTTGGAAGCATTGAACTCGATTGGAAGTGACTGAATGGATTTAGACCAAGGGGGAATCGACGAGTGTTCATTCAACTCGGCGAGTTGGGTTGTGGTCCACCAACTTTTTCTGTTACCGGGCAAACTCGTTGAATCTAGGAGATGACTTAATGAGTTGGCCATGGTTTTGGGTTTTGAAGATTGAAGAACTCGACGAGTTTAAGGAGTAACTCAACGAGTTAAGAGGGAAATGTCCTGACTCTGTTATGAGGAGGAACTCAACAAGTTCATGAAAGAATTCAACGAGTTGGATAAAGATTTCCAAGGTTTTATGGATCATGGAACTCGACGAGTTGATGGACCAACTTGACGAGTTGAGTTGACCATGATGTTGACTTTGACCAGAGTTGACCCTTAAAGGGTTTATGAGTATGAAAGGGTAATTAAAGGAGATTTTACGTGTAGGAGTTTGAGAGGAGTTCATCCCACAGCCGATGATAGTTCGGCTACTACACGACATTCGAGGCGAGTTACCTTCCAGTAGAAGTGGGTTGAAGGCACTATTGTCGGCCCACTATTAGTTTATTATAGTTGAGATGATTTTATTTATGAGAGTTGTATGGTATGCCACTATCTGTTACGCTTTATGTGCTAGTATGCTATGATATTATGTGATAGTGGTATGAGGGGTAGGTTAAAACCCATAGCCGATTGAGATAAACTAGAGGGTAGGTCGAACATCCAGATATGTCTGACAATATGCTACGTTATGTTATTATGTGGTAGTGGTAGGGGTGAAATAGTCCCCATAACCGGGTGAAATAAACCGGAGGGTAGGTCGAGCACCCATATATGCTTGGCATAAGCCTAGTTCAGAAAGTGTTAGTTTTGGTTACAAGAGGTCCAGTTCTTGGGGAACCTCATTAACCAAAACATGATTCTAGTCGATCCGACCAAGATTGAGGCTGTTATGTAGTGGGAAGTCCCGAATTCTCCATTAGAGATCAGGAGTTTTCTGGGGTTAGATGGGTATAATCGGAGATTTATTTAGGATTTCTCCAAGGTTGTTGTACCCCTCACTCGTTTGATGAGGAAGGGCGTGGATTTTCGTTGGGGGCCTGAGCAGGATGCTACATTCGAGACTCTGATGCAGAAGTTATGTGAGGCCCCAGTGTTGACCATTCCTAAGGATGCTGAGGATTTTGTTGTATATTGTGTTAGATCCATCACCAGTCTGGGGCTAGTTCTTATGCAGCGAGGGAGAGTTACTTCTTATGCTTCTCGACAATTGATGTCGCACGAGGTGCGATATCATACACTTGGTCTGGAGTTAGGCGCGGTGGTGTTTGCCATCAAGATTTTGCAACATTTTCTATATGGGATCTGGTCTACCATTTACACGGATCACAAGAGTTTGAGGTACCTAATGGATCATCCGATTCTGAGTATGAGACAATGTAGATGGCTTAACATGGTCAAGGATTATGACTGCAAGATTCTTTATCACCCGGGAAAAGCGAATGTGATCGCTGATGCCTTGAGTCACAAGTTAGCTAGTTCTTTGATTGGGAGCATATGTATCGGGATTTCAATCGATTTTCCACTTCTAGATTTCATTAAGGAGGCTCAGGGCGAGGGAGTCAAGATGGAGAAATGGCAGTAGGATCGAATTAGGGGTGAGATCGACAAGTTTTCTACCGAAAGACAGGGTTTTTTGACCCAGTGTGGTCGGGTTTGTGAACCGGATTTTGGTGGGATCAGAGAGACTGTGTTGGAGGAGGCACAACGGTTTATATGTTCGATACACCCTGGAGCCACTAAGATGTATTGATATTTGCGACTTGGTTATTGCTGGTCGTCTATGAAAAGGGAGATAGCCTAATATGTTATGAGGTGCTTGACATGTCAGATGGTTAATGTCGAGCACCAGAGGCCGCATGGAAAGCTTCAACCTTTGGAGGTTCTCATATGTAAATGGGAATAGATCACCATGGATTTCATCACTAAATTACCTCCAACGGCCAAGCGGTTTTATGCGATTTGGGTCATAGTGGATCATCTGACCAAGAGTGCCCACTTTCCAGCTATTTAGGAGAGCTCCTCTTCCTAGAACTTAGCTAATGGTTATGTGTGCGTGATCGTCGCCCGACATGGTGTTCCGGTTGCTAATGGTATCAGATCAGGATGCTCAGTTCACTTCTCGATTTTGGCTGAGGTTCCACAAGGAATTGGGTACGAGGTTACATTTTAGCACTGCTTATCATCCACAGACCGACGGCCAGAGTGAGTAGACCATTCAGACACTTAAGGATATGTTGAGAGCTTGTGTCATAGATTTCGGTGGGAGTAAGGACTCCTACCTTCCCTTACCTGAGTTTTCTTACAATAACAGCTATCAGTCCAGTATGGGTATACCGTCGTTTGAGATTATCTATGGGCATAAGTGTTGTACCCCCAATCTTCTGGGGAGAGGTTGGTCACAGTGTCATGGGAAAGACCGGGGTAGTTCTTCATATGACCGATCTTATTTATCAAATCAAGCAGAGGTTGGGGACAACACAAAGTTGGTAGAAGAGTTATGCTGACAAATGTCGATCGTATTTGGAGTCCCAGGTCGGCGACATGGTTTTACTAAAGGTATCACCCTAGAAGGGTGTAATATGCTTCAGGAAGACATGCAAGTTGGGGCCCCAGTTCATTGGACTTTTTCGATTGATTGCGAGGGTTGGCACGATATCCTATTAGTTGGATTCGCCTGAGGAACTTAGTCAGATTCACAACACCTTCCATGTTTCTCAACTTTGGAAGTTTGTGGCCGATCATCCAGTAGTGGTGCCTTTGGATGACATTCAGTTTGATGATTGCCTTAAATATGTTGAGAGACTAGTGGAGATTTTGGATAGGAAGACAAAGAACTTGCACAACAAGGCGGTATCTTTGGTCAAGGTCTAGTGGAAACATTGGAAGGGTTCTGAATGTACTTGGGAACCTGAGGTAGAGATGTGAGACCACTAACCCGAGTTATTTTCAGCACCAGACTTCGATGAACAAAGTCTGAATCAAGTGGGGGGGGGGATTGTAACATTCATTATTCAAGATTTTTACATTATTGACCCTTAATATGAAATTTTATTACAAAGTTGGTCTTTTGGTGCATTAATATGAACCGCTCGACTTTGATGTGTATGCTGGGTGTAATTTTGGTACATTGGGCATACATGGTCAGTGGCCAAACCCTAATTTCTAGGGTTTGAGCCCTATTTAAGCATCATTAACACCCCAAGACTCCTTCCCTCATCAACCTCCTACCCCATTTCGTACATTGCAAACCTTAATCCATCTTTGTGAGCCTTTTGAGCCTTAGAGTCTGTTTTTGTTGTTCTTGAAGGCGGAAGAAGGAATTGGATTCAACATGGAAGCTCAAGACCATCTAGATCCATAAGTATCGTGCCCTCAAACAACCTTTGGAGGTATAAAGTTCAGACCTTGATGTCTATTTTCTTTGGATCTTCTTAGATCTTAAGTTTTGTGCTTTAAGTCCTATATTCTTGGTCTAAGAGAGTATGGACTACCCAAGACCAAATGAGTTGTTCTTTTGGACATTTTAGAGTGTGTAGAGCTAGAAAAATTGAATCTTGTTTGTTCATATCCTTTCATGCATGGTCTTTACTGGTTTAGAACCTCGTGTTAAGTTAGGGTTTTGGTGTTGAGCACTTAATATCCATGTAAGAACATAAAGTTGGAAACTTTGTGAATTAGAACGTTATTTGGGGACTAGGTCTAGATTTGGATGAAAGGACTTTAGTGAATAAACACTTAATAAGAAAGTTGTCATCTACTGAGTACGTTGGGCATACTTCTGAGTATGTTGTGTGTACTCCCTGGGAGCCCCGTTTTAGATTAATAAGTATGTCATACGTACATGCAAAGTATGATGGACGTACTTAGCCTGAGTTGAATCAATTGACTTTTTGACCTTTGAGCTTGACCAAGATTTTAACCAAGTTTGACCGTGGGGTATTTTAGGTATTTTGAGTTGTAGACTGAGATTTGGTCACCAGTTGATGTATATGTGACATGTAGAATCATTAGTCGGAGCTATGATCTATTCAACTATATTTTTGGGATTGTGAACTGAGTTTTCCTCAATGTACTTGTGGGTTGAAGGCACCAAGGCTGGACCACTGGATTTTGTATCCTAATATATTGGATTGATGTTATACTGAGTATGTGTTAGACTGGTAGATCTGTTTAATTTCTTATGTTCACTGGGTATGAATTATATTGGTGGATATGTATGATTACATGTGTCATTGGTTATTTATTGTTAATTGTATATGTCGATAGGTTTTGTTTTGTTGGAATTGGACAGCCCTGCTTTGTGCTGAAGATCAAGATACACGGGGCAGTTTAGAATAGACTAAAGGCCTGCATGGCGGTCCAGTAAGGCCGAAGGCCCAGAGTAGGGATGAGAATTTGGCCCGAAAACCCGAACCGAACCGAAGCCCGAACCAAATCGAACAGAGTTAGGCTCGAAGAAGCAATTTGATTTGGGTTTCAGATATCTATATGATGCTTATTCGGTTATCGGATTATTCGGTCCGGGTTACCCAAATAAGAGCATATCTGAATAACATCCAAAGCCCAGAGAGTAGTCCATATAGGTTGTAGGCCCTGCATGACGGTCCAGTCAGGCTGAAGGATCATTTTTGCATGTTGTTATCTGTTTTACTTGTGTGTGGTACTTTGGGGAACTCAATAGGTTTTGGCTTACAGTTTAAGTTTTAAGTTTCAGGTATTTCAGATGATCTTGGAAAAGCAAAGGTGTGATCATGCACATCCTTCTAATTTTATGTTATTGGATTATGGTGATACTCTAATTTGTGATTATTGCTTTTTAGAACAATGTTTTGTAAACAATTATGGTTTTTGGTTGTATTTTAAAAACAAAAAATTTACCTTGATTTTTGGGATGTTACAACATACACACACACACACACACACACACACATATATATATATATATATATATATATATATATATATATATATATATATATATATATGATTCTTTTTAATTCTCTTAGATGCAGGAATTAAGCAATTTTAATGTCTTTGTTTTTTGAAAAGTATTTCGTAGAAAAAATTATCATTTTAAATGGATTGTTAATATTAGCTAGGTTCTCATTTGAACAAAACTCTCTCTCTCTCTCTCTCTCTATATATATATATATATATATATATATACATACATACATACATACATACATACATACATACATACATACATACATACATTGTAATAGCCATAAAATTCATGAAAATTTTGAACTTTTAAATTAATCCAAAAATCATCATTGTTTACAAATAGTTTTCATAACACGTTCAATATGAGAGAAATCCCAAAATCATGAAACAAAACATGAGGAGGTGTACGATCACGCCTTCGCCTTCTCGCGATCCTCTGAGGTACCTGAAACATAATAAAAAACTGTAAGCCCAAAGCTTAGTGAGTTCCCAAAAAATACCAATACACAAGCAAATAACATATAACATAATAACAACACACAATGAGTCCACAACTAAAAGGCTGGATTACCCCTGAGCCCACAACATAAGTCTGGTTCGCCTTTGACCCACAACATATGTCTGGCTTACTCCCCGACCTGATCAGCTCTCGGACTGTATACCACTAAGCCCTCAGTACGAGTCTAGCATGCCCTTCTTGGCCCTCAACTCATATATGGAATGCCCATGAGCCCTAAGTATGAATCTTGAATGCTCTCCCCGACCCTCAACTCGTATCTGGTATGCTCTAGGGTTTGTTGGCTACAACACGGAGCAGTAAAACCTCAACCGAACCCACACAATATGTCGACATATAACAGATAATATCATAAATAGATATACAGACAGTATCACAGGTAGTCTTACAGATCTACCAGACTAGCATATCAAAACTAGCATGCATATGTATTCCACACTTGGCATATCAACAATATTAGGTTATGAAACCAATGGGTCGGCCTTGGTGCCTTCGACCCAAAAGTATAGCGAGGAAAACTCACCTCACAAGCAACACAAAAACGATAAGGTTCGACTCCGAATCTCAGCTCTCAACTAAAATGCCTACAACCATCAAATGACCAATTCCACCAAAATCCCAGCAATACCTAAAATACCCTCAAGGTCAAACTTGGTCAAAGTCAAAGTCAATGGTTAAGGTCAATATTCCATGTTGACCTAAGACTCCGTGTTTACTAGAAAACACGCTGTGTTCCAATAGCATTCAGATGATTAGGAAAACTCTAGCCAACACGCCGTGTTGCCTTGAAAACATGTCGTGGTTGCCCGAGTTCCAGCAGCTTAATACATTAAGTTGTATTCTTCGATTCCAGGTACTCCAAGGCTCAGATCTAGACCCAAATGCTAACAAAAAGGATAAAGTTTCTAACTTTATCCATTGGAACTACTCCAAGGGTCCAAAAACCCAACCACAAGGCTTGAATATTCAAGGGCGTAACCCATAAGCACTAAATCCTTGAAGTCTGAAACTCATCCTTTCTAGAAGAGATTCTAGCGCCAAAACCATCCAAAAAGTCGGTGTTTTATTGAAATGCATGTCCAATGCATGTCTTGAACCCAAAATAGGTCAAAATGGGGATTTATGACCTACTCTCAATGTGTGGCATCAAAACTCGACTCTACGCTAGATCCAAGAATCTACAAGGTCACTTAGACCTGGAGATTCATACATTTGCTAACTTTATGAGATCCAACCATTCCCTCACTCAAGAACAACAAAAAAGGGACAAAACTCAAGATCTAGCAACATAGAGGATTAAATGCTCTAGAAGAGTGCCAAAATGAAGGATAGGGGCTTGCTTGCTGAATCCTTACTTCTTTCTTCCAATTTCTTCCTTCTTTGGCTCCAAAAACACTACACAAGCTTACAAATAAGAGGGTAAGATGATTAGGGTTGTCAAGGGTCGATATGGGGAGTTGAAGGCTAATAAAAGACCACCCCAAAGGACTTAAGGAGATTATATAGGGTGCAAAACCCCGAAATTTGGGTTTTCTCATCCAGCCGCTAACACGCCGTGTTTGCCCAGCAACACGTCGTGTTGGTCCGTAAAACACGCGGCCAAAAAGTTCCTGAACACGCCGTGGTGAGGCGTGTATTAGAGGAAAATCATGCAAAATGGAATAATTCTCATACCTGGAGATCGGGGTGTTATATATATATATATATATATATATATATATATATATATATATATATATATATATATATATATATATATATATATATATATGGTTATGATATCTCAAACCTAAGTATAGTGTGATTGTTGAGTTAATGAGGACTGTTGGATTCGAAAATCTAATGGCTGGAAGGATTATGACATTATTGTAATATTTTAGAAAATGTTTAATCAGTTTACAAATAAAACTATGAATAATGGGATTTTGACATTCTCCCCTTATTAAAATAAGGAAATTACAAGTAATTAGGGAATATCAATAGGTGATTATGTTTTCCTCAATCCATATTATAGGAAAAAAATATCTTAATCCAACACCACTCTACAACAATTGCTAAGAATCTTCAAGCATTATAAGTTGGGATTTCGCCAATCAATTCCTCACACTCCAAAACCTGGCAGTTCCGATGACTTAAATCAAGAAATCATTGGTGTATAAAAAAGAAAGTAGGGCCGAAGATCGAATTCTAGGTTATGAGAGAACATTAAACCGTAGGTCAAGAACATTGCAGCTTTGGTGTTAACACTGGTCAAGAACATTAGGTTTTTCATTATTGTAGACTGAATGTTAATTTTGTTGAATAGAATTGAAGGATCGGATCCACTGTTTCATAACCTTGATTTTTAAAATACAAAAATGCAAGTTTAGGCCCTATCGTATGTCAAAAGTTGGATGTTTGGTCCAAAATATTTTGGAGTTGCAGCAATGGTCAATATAATAATTTTAATGCAGGTTTGGTCCAAAACTGTTTGAAATTTCTTAAATGACGAATTGTCCCCTTTTAATTTTTTAATTTTCTTTTATTTATAACATTTAAAGAAATCGCTAATAAAATAAAATACCATCTCTCTCTCTCTCTCTTGTTAATACACACTTTTTCTTTGTTAGTTTTCCCTAAAAATTCATCATCATATTAGATACAGGAATCCACCTTATAACACCAAAGTCTTCTCCTTACCTGGTATTCTCTCCTTTTTCTTTTGGTATTTCTATTTTATATATTTTGGTTGTGAAATTAGGTTTTATTTTTCTGATTTCTGATTATCTCTACATTAATGTGATGTTTATTAACATTGATTTCATGTGTCTATTGCAATTATGGTAGGTAAACATACATAATTGGTGGAATGGAATTATTAGTATTACTATGGGTATATGAATCGCCGATGGATTTGAGAGATTTTGATTTTTTCAAAAGGAACCCATCAACGATCAAATCCTGAAACACGGTAATGTAAAACATCACATGTTTTGTGAACCTATGGCGTGACGGCATAAACAGGGTTAAGGGTCACCGACAAAGAAGAGTTAAGGTGTTCTCTAGCGGTGGAGAGAACCAAATACAAGGCAAACTGAGTGCAAAATTGGTAGTGGAAATAGTTCCATTTCATATGGGTTTTTGAAGGAAAATTTATGGGGAATTGCTCTTCATCATTGAAATTGATTTTACTTTGGGTTTAGAGAGAGAGAGAGAGAGAGAGAGAGAGAGAGAGAGAGAGAGAGAGAGAGAGAGAGAGAGAGAGAGAGAGAGAGAGAGAGAGAGAGAGAGAGAGAGAGAGAGAGAAATTTTTATTTTATTTTTCATTTAAAAATTAAATGAAATAAGTAATAAAAATAACAAAAGAAATGAAAAAAGAATAAAATAGTCATTCTAGGTCATTTAAATTCCTTTAGGGACTAAAACTACAACCAAAATTTTATTTTGGACTACTGGTAGAACTCTAAAATATTTTGGACCAAACGTTCAATTTTTGACATACCACATGGATCAAACTTGCAATTTTGTTTTTCTAAAACCTAAAATTTAGAGAATTTAAATGTACGTATTCATTATGAATAAAACTGAAAAATGCAATTAATTGAATTAGACTTATTCTTTAAGAATGTAGTTGTTCGGTGGTTAAGAACAATCATTCTAACATATTCTACACGAATTAGTCAGATATATATTCTTTAAATCAAATATCATATAAAATCTTATTCGTTAATAATATTGTTTAAATTTTTAGTGATTTTGTATCGGATTGTAAAACAATCGAAGTGGTATATTTTTTGGTGATATTATGTTGTAGATTTTCTTTTCGTATGCACTTGCTTAACACTTCGATAGTTTTAAAAAAATAACCAATTAAGACTAATATACTTTTTAAGTATAAACTTGTTGTCGTTAAGAGTAAAGTTTAATATTATTTTAAAATTAAGCATGTACAATGTCAACTCCCATTCTTTCATATTTATTTCTTAAATTTCGATTAATTTTGTATCGAGTAGAAAAGCACATATTGTAGTATATTAGTTGGAGATTGATTTTTAGGGTTTTATGTAAAGAGAAAAAGGATATATCATTTAAAATTTGTTAAGAATAAAGTTTTTGTTGTTTTTAATATTAACATATACATATTATTTAAGAACTATGTAGATAAACTCTATAAGCATTTATCAAGTGAAATTTCATTATTTTGTTATTTATCATGTTGAATTATTTAAAATTGAGAGGGTAAGTAGCCTTTCTTTATAACACAAAACTTAACCATATGAAAGTCCATCCTTTGTTTCGTTTTTAACATCAGAATCGAATTTCATATGGATTGTTAAAAAAATGATACCGATTAGTAATGAAAATTGATTTTTATTAGTAGAATTGTTATTTAGTTGCATTCTGTAACAGAATTAATAATATAAATTTATAGATCTAATGTCATCTCGTGTTAAAAAATAAGGATATGAGAAAAATGGTTTACATGTTTGTTGTTGTAGCTGCATCACAACCACAAGCAAAACATAAGCTATTGCAATGTAGAAATTATACAACAAATAACAATATAGAACAAGTTGAGTAGCACAGGTAGAGGAACAATGTTAGAGTTTTTTTTATCTACTTTTTACAACCGTAATCATGAAGGTGAAGGGTTTTTTTTATCCAGTTTTGAAAGTAATTAATTTTAAAATGAATCCGGAAAAGACCGTATTCAATGCTAAATGGGCGCATTAAATGGATGAAATCGGTAATCGTGGGTAGTGGTGTATGGGTAACTGTCAGAGATGTGGGTAAAAACGTTTTGAAAAAGTGTCTCTTGATGGTATGGGATTGAAAAGTCAGCCCAATTTGAGTTTTGGTAAATTTGTTTATTGAAAACATAAAATCTCTTTTTATTTTACTTTAAAGGGAAATGTATCGGTATTTGAAAAGTTACCGTTATGTTTAACAAATATATTTAATGAATGGAATAAAAACATTCCTTTGTAAATATTAAATGGTCCACTTCAGTAAATAGCACACTTAAAAACTTTATTTATTGCCAAACAGGAAAAACATACTTCATGTTCTTGAAAGGAGGGAACTATAGCGAGATCGATTGATTAGGATTGCGGTGTCTTGAGTACTGCAGAGAGACTTGATCACGAGGTTTGATACAAAAATAATAAAATGATCCGGAGAGTACATAAATCATAAATACTCTTTGGTAAGCAGAGGATACTGAGGAGGAATTTACGAGATCTATGCTTAGGAGTTAATCTTAAAAGAGAATAAAAGTGGATAAATATGTCTGCTTCAAAGTCCGTATAACAAGGTGAATGAGGCAAATCTGTTTGTTAGATGCGAAGACTAGAGGTCTTCACGTTTTATCCTTTTAAGAAGAACTCTGGATCAGGATTCAACATTCCTAGCATTTCTAAGAAACCATTAAGTTTAGTAGAATCAAGTGCTTTTGTGAAAACATCTACAATTTCTTCATGGGATGGAAGAAAAATAAGTTCGATGTTACCTTTTAAGATATGATCTTTGAGAAAATGAAACCGTAGTTCAATGTGCTTCGGCTTTGAGTATTAAAGTGGATTATATGATATAGTGATTGTACTCCCTGAATCACAATAAATTGGTATTCGTAACATTCGACAGCCATAATCCATGAGTTGAGTTTTCATTAAGAGGGTCTGTAAACAGCAGCTTGATGCGGCAACGTATTTTGCCTCTACGGTGGAGAGTGAGACATAATTTTGTTTTCTTGAAGACTAAATCACTAATCTTCCACCAAGGAATTGACATCATCCGGAAATGGTTTTGCGATCTAATCGACAACCTGCATGGTCTGAGTTTGTAACGACTTGTAGACTAAAGTGGTTTCCTGATGGGTACCAGAGACCTAAAGCTTTAGATCCTTTGAGGTATCTAAAAAATCTGTTTGACTGCATTCAGATACTACATCTTTGGATCAGCTTGAAATCTGGCACATAAACCTATTGCAAAGACAATGTCCAGTCTACTTGTGGTCGAGTACAATAGAGAACCAGTCATTCCTCGGTATACGTTTGGATCAACTGACTCTCCAGTGGTGTCTGCGGTAATCTTAAAGCCGAAGGCCATAGTAGCCTTTACTGAGGAGCAATTATCCATTGAATATTTCTTTAACAACTCTACATCATACTTTTGTTGATGAATGAAGATTCCTTGAGGGAATTTCTTGATTTGAAGACCAAGAAATACGTTAATCTCTCTTTTCATACTCATTTGAAATTTACTAGTCATGAGCTTGGCGAAGTCGTCTACAATGACTTAATCTGTTGAACTGAAAATAATGTTATCCATGAGATTTGTACAAGCATTAAATGCTATACACTTGAACGTCGACAGAGGGTAGGATCAATGACCCCATGCTTGTATCCAGATTTGATAAAAAACTTAGAAAGAGTTTCATACCAAGCTCTTGGTCCCTACTTCAAGCGATACACAATATTCTCCAATTTGTAGTAGCGATGAGGACGATCAAGATTCTCAAAACCTAGAGGTTGCTGTGAGTATACCTCTTCTTTCAGTTTTCCATTGCGGAAAGAACTTTTTACATCCATTTGATGTACTTAGACATTTTTGTGTGCAACATACGCCAAGAAGATGCATATGGCCTCTATCCTTGCAACTGGAGCATATGCTTCATCATAGTCGATTCTTTCTAATTGACTATAACCCTTTGCTACAAGTCGGGCTTTGTTTCTGATAAACACACCTGAGTCATCCAACTTGTTCCAAAATACCCAGTGAGTTGCAACTACAGTATGTGTCACACCCCAAAACCCAAGGCGGAAACGTTTCCGGGGCGGACACCACGTTGAGTATCAAATCCAATGTACATAGTAAGAAAAGTAAACAACCATTACATTACATATAAAGATTTTACATTTGTTTTAAAGTCAAAAGTATTACAAGTGTGATACATATGTATATATATAGACAAAAGTAAGACGTGTCTTCTACGCAATCCGTCTTCGCCAAAAGGAATCATCAGGTACCTGTCTAATGCGGACCTGAGAATACAAGCAGTTTGAAAATCAGCATAAAGCTGGTGAGTTCATAAGTGGTTTTGTTTTCTGAAAATGTACGAGTTCCTTTCTGTTTTCTGAAAAAGTAAAGCACCAAGAAAATCCCATATTTTCTTAAAAGTTGGTTACCCATTCGAAATGTAATGTAAAAGATGTGTACTGGTTACCAAACCGAAATGTAATGTAAAAGATGTATACTGAGAATCTGGTTACTCTTGTGAATTGTAAAGTTTAGTTATCTGGTTTGTTACACAAATCTGGTTATGTATAAATGTTACCCCAGGAAAATCCCATATTTTCCTGAAAGTTGGTTACCAATCTATAATGTGAAATATGTATACCGAAAACCTGGTTGTCCTTGTGAAATGTATTAGTTTTAACAAGTATATAAAACTAACATGTACGAAGTAAACTAGTTACTAAGTCCATTATTACTAACAAGTAAATCTCTTTTATCCAAATTGCGAGTTCCATAACCATACGATAGACTAGATATGACAATAAGTAGTCCACATCACCTTATGAATTTCGTCACCCTTGAACCTTTTGGTTCGGCTGTAGCTAGCAGCCAGGTGTGGGGTAGTCAGCCCCGTATAGATCTATACACTCAAGTCACGCTCCCTATCTAAGAGATTCTGGTTACGGGTGTTGTCCTCCACTCGCGTATCTCTGTGGAGTGTTCACCGAGGACGTGTCTCCAATTTATAGGAATAACAAACTTACTAGTAATAATAAAAAAAGATCCTATTACAACAATGATCCTCCACTCGTGTATCTCTGTGGAGTGTTACCGAGGACAAAATAGTGTACTAAGTTTCATGTTCAAAGTTCAAATGTCATGCTTTTAACTGATATAATATGGAAAACCATTTGTGAAAATATAAAATACAACATTTTATAACGTTTTTCACAAATAATACGGTAATGTGTTCTGCAAGTTCAAACGGTTATCTGTTATGATTGACAACGTTAAAATGATATGAAATATGAAACACAACACATGTAAAACAAGTTTTTGAGTACAAGTATTCCTTTTACTTTGCTTGTATTCCTCCCTGAAAACAGTGAAAAACATTGAAAAATGGTAGGGGTATGAACTCACTAGACGAGAAAACGTGACGGTTTGGATGCTATGTGTCGGTTCGGGGCTTGATAATGCGCGAGGTTCCTATGTAATATGAAATGGTATACAAATGTACCTAATTAGACTTTAAATCACTAATTAGATAGGATTATACACTCCAATACAAGAAAATACTTCAAATCAAGTGTTTGGAGTGACCCGGGTGACATCTATGGACGTATAGGGCTCGGATAATGGGTTTTCTCTTCAAGAGTAAACTCCTTAGGGAGTTTACGGCCCTAAGACCATGACCACATGAGTTCACGGCTGTGAACTCATGGTTGATGGGTTTTAAGGTGCAAAATGGTCAAATATCACTTGGGGAATATTGGTATGATTTAATCTAAGGCATGGGAATGAATTAAACCACCAAGGACATTACTAAATGGAGTTTACGGCTGTAAACTAGGAGTTTACGGCCGTAAGCTGCTATGTGACCATTCCTTACGTGATTTTGTGGCCCTATCTCAATCACATGTGATTCAAACAAATTTTACAAGCCTTAGAATGAAGTTAGGACACCATTTGACTTATGTTTATGAGTTTACGGCCCAGGAACCCATTCTTGGGGGGTTTACGGCCGTAATCTCCTAAAGGGAGGGTTTTTGTCATGCTTAAGGCCCTTAAATCGATTGTGGTTGGTTCTCGGCTTTAATCCAAGGCTATTGGTGTGTTTAAGTGGCATTTAAACACTTGAATTTGAGTTTACTCCCCATGAGTATGAGTTTACGGACCAAGCATGTTCTTGGGCAGTAAACTCATGTTTACTCCTCAAAAATGATGTTCAAGATGTTCTAAGTCCGATTTGATAAGCCATTAAGTCATATCTAAGCCCCAAAGGTGATTTGGAAGGGTTTTAAGGCTCAAAAACCCTCTTTATGTGTGTTTACGGCCCAAGCATGTTCCAGGGATGTAAACTCATGAATATGGTCCTTAATCATAGTTTGAACTCAGATTTGGAAGCTGAAAAGGTTGAACAACAGGTTAGGGTGATTACCTTGATGTTTTGGAGGTTGAAATTGGATGATTTTGGACCTTAAGTTGGCTTGAGGAGAGAGGTTAGAGAGAGAGTAGTGAGAGAGTGCAAAAGCTTCAAATGGAAGCTTAATCCACTTTAAATATGTTCCAAGTTTGGGACACGATGGAATTTTACCCGATACCGACGTTAGACGTGGCTTTTGGTCGTACCCGATTAAGTTGTCGTAACCCGACATGGTCGATTCTAAATATTTTCCGATTACTAAGATGAGGTGTTAATATGAGTTCTAATCACGTTGGGACACCCATTAAGTCATAATAACAATCTCAAATTAATGACTTAATTTAATAGCATAAACGGAAACGAAATTGAAAACGACAAATGTATTAACTGAAAGGGTTACAATTGATGGAACGAACTTCGGGTTGTCACATAATCCCCCCGTTAGAGGGAATTTCGTCCCGAAATTCAGAATTAAGATACAAATCATGGATCTGGAAAGAGTTGTGGATACTTCTGCCTCATCGAGTCTTCACGCTCCCAAATGAATTTCGGTCCCCACTTGGCATTCCAGCGAACCTTCACTATCGGGATGCGACTTTGTTTCGTGCGTTTGATCTCCCGATCCATGATTTCGATTGGTTCCTCCACGAAGTTAAAGTTTTCGTTGATCTCGATCTTGTCTTTGGGAATCACTAGGGTTTCATCGGATAAGTACTTCTTGATATTTGAGACATCGAAGACGGGATGGATGTTACTGAGCTCATGGGGTAAACGAAGTTTATATGCTATAGGACCGATCCCGGCGAGGATCTCGATGGGTCCAATGTACCTCGGATTAAGTTTCCCACGCTTTCCGAAGCGTACCATGCCTTTCCAGGGCGAGACCTTCAATAGGACACGGTCTCCAACCTGGAACTCCACAGGTTTCCGTCGGTTATCAGCATAACTCTTTTGGCGATCTCGTGAAGCTTTCAATCGTTCCCGGATTTGGATGATCTTTTCGGTGGTTTCGCGAATGATTTCAGGACCAGTGAGAGCACTGTCGGGGACTTGACTCTTAGCTAGCTGTGTGTCCCCTACCTCGGCCCAGCACAGAGGGGATCTGCACTTGCGACCGTAGAGGGCTTCAAACGGGGCAACCTTGATGCTGGTGTGGTAACTGTTGTTGTACGAGAACTCGATCAAAGGCAAATGTGTGTCCCACGACTTTCCAAAATTGATGACACATGCTCTAAGCATGTATTCCAGGGTTTGGATAGTTCTCTCACTCTGTCCATCGGTCTGAGGATGATAAGCCGAACTCATGTCTAGCCTAGTTCCAAGAGCTTTCTGAAGGGACTACCAAAATCTTGAGGTAAACCTGCTATCTCGGTCAGAGATAATGGACGCAGGCACACCGTGCAATCGAACTACCTCTTGGATGTAGATTCGCGTGAGTCTTTCCATCTTGAATGACTCTTTGATCGGAATGAAGTGAGCTGATTTTGTTAAACGATCGAAAATTACCCAAATGGTGTCGTACCCACTTGGACACTTGGGTAACTTGGTGATGAAGTCCATGGTAATCATCTCCCATTTCCAGTCGGGTATCTCGGGTTGCTGGAGCAGACCCGAGGGTTTCTGGTACTCGACTTTCACTTTGGCGCAAGTCAGACACTTGCCTACGAATGTAGCAATCTCGGCTTTCATGTTTGGCCACCAATTTTGTTTCTTGAGATCAAAGTACATCTTGTCTGAACGTGGGTGAACAGAGTATCTAGTCTTGTGTGCTTCTTCCATGACAATCTCTCTGAATCCTCCGAACTTTGGATTCCAGATTCTGTCCATGAAACAATGGACTCCGTCACCTCTGATCTCAAGTTTCTTATCCATTCCCCTCAAGGCCTCGCTTGACACGTTCTCAGGTTTATGGGCTTCTAATTGGGCCTCTTGGATTTGCATGGATAGATGGGAATGGATAATCATCGTCAGGGTCTTTACTTTTTGGCTTGAACTATCCTTTTGGCTAAGGGCATCTGCTACCACATTGGCCTTGCCGGGATGGTAGCGGATTTCACACTCATAGTCACTGAGTAGTTCTACCCATCGTCGTTGCCTCATGTTTAAGTCCTTCTGATTGAAGATGTGTTGCAGGCTCTTATGGTCAGTGAAGATCGTACACTTGGTTCCGTAGAGATAATGTCTCCAAATCTATAGTGCAAAGACTACGGCTCCTAACTCCAGGTCATGGGTGGTATAATTGACCTCGTGTGCCTTCAGCTGTCTCGAGGCATATGCAATCACTTTTCCCCTTTGCATAAGCACACAGCCCAAGCCCTGGTTAGACGCATCACAATAAACAACGAAGTCCTCTGTCCCTTCGGGCAGGGACAGGACCGGTGCGCTGCACAAGGCGCGTTTTATGTTTGGAATGCGTTTTCTTGCTTTTCACTCCAACAAAAGGGTACACCTTTCTGTGTCAGAGTGGTTAGGGGTTTGGCGATTCTGGAAAAATTCTGGATGAATCTACGATAATAGCCGGCGAGACCCTAGAATTGACGGATTTCTGTGGGTGTCTTTGGTGCCGACCAATTCTCTATCGCCTTGATCTTGGATGGATCCTCGTGAATACCTTCTTCGCTTACCACGTGGCCGAGAAAAGTTACCTTCCGAATCCAGAATTCACATTTGGAAAATTTCACATACAGCTTTTCAGATCTAAGGGTTTCCAACACTGACCTTAAGTGTTCTTTGTGATTTTCTTCGCTTCTGGAGTAGACAAGTATGTCGTCAATGAACACGATGACGAACTTGTCTAAGAAGGGACGACACACCCGGTTCATCAGGTCCATGAACACAGCCGGTGCATTGGTTAGACCAAAGGGCATCACTACGAACTCGTAGTGTCCATACCGAGTCCTGAAAGCTGTTTTGGAAACATCACTCTCATGAACTCGTAGCTGATGGTACCTTGACCGAAGGTCTATCTCTGAGAAGTAGCTGGCTCCCTGGAGTTGATCGAAGAGGTCATCTATTCGTGGAAGAGGATATCGGTTTTTCACGGTCAACTTGTTTAGTTCACGGTAGTCGATACACATTCGGAAGCATCCATCTTTCTTCTTTACAAACAGAAACGGAGCTCCCCAGGGTGAGGAACTCTGTCTGATGAATCCTTTGCTGAGCAACTCATTGAGTTGGCTGGATAACTCCTGCATTTCTGCTGGAGCTAAGCGATATGGAGATTTGGCTACGGGGGTAGCTCTAGGAATTAGGTCAATGCGAAATTCGACCTGACGTTCGGGAGGAATTCCTAGAAGCTCTTCAGAAAATACATCAGGAAAGTTACAGACTTCGGGGATGCTTGCGAGGTCTTTAACTTCCTGTTTCTCGTTGATTACATGGTCTAGGAATGCTTGGCATTCCTTTCGCAAGAGTTTCTGAGCTTTGATGCAGGAAATGATACGAAGATTGGAGCTGAGTTTATCGCCATAGATTATGAGAGTCTGACCCGTAGGAAGGTTGAGATGGATGGCTTTTTCGAAACAGGGGATATCAGCATGATTTGGACTCAACCGATCCATTCCAATGATGACATCAAAGCTCTTTATGGAAACTGGCATAAGATCGATGGGAAACGAATGATCGTTCGAGGTAAGGGTACAACCTACGAACACATCGCTAGCGCTTTCTTTCTCACAGTTAGCCATCTCGACAGTAAACGTTTCGGTTAATGGTTGGGGTTTATGTTTAAGAAGGCGTTTGAATGAATGGCTAACAAGAGTACGTTCAGCACCAGAATCGAAAAGGATACTAGCATAAGATTTGTTGAGAAGGAACGTACCCGAAACAACAGTGGGATCAGCGACTGCCTCCTCCCGTCCCATGGCTAGGACTCTCCCAGTATTGCCGATTCATGCTGCCTTGGGGCAGTTCCTCTTGAAGTGCCCAACTTCTCCACAATTATAGCAGGCTTGACCAACATCTGCTCCAGAAGATTGATTGACTGATTAGGCTGGTGCTTTGCAGAATCGGACCGTATGCCCCTTTTTACCACAGTTGGTGCAAGACAGCTCACGGCAGGGGCCAGGGTTATGGTGGTATTTACACTTTTCACACTGGGGAAGGTTACCAGCATACCTGCTAGTAGGTGTTTGAGCTGTGGATCCCACAACAGAAGCAGCAGCAACAGGGGTAGTAGCAGCATGGACTGCTACAGTCTGTTGTTTCTTTGAGGGCCCTTGAGAAGATTGGTCCTTCTTCTTCTTCCAAAACTTCCTTTTCTCACCACTCCTCTTGGTCGGTTCAAGAGTGGTGGTTGCTTCCTCAACATCGTCACTGTGGTCAATCAGGGTTTGGGCTAGGCTTTTGGCACTGTCATATGTATCCGGCCTCGCAGATAAAACATTTCCTTTGGTTGGCTGGGTCAGCCCCCAGATGAACCTCTCTATCTTCTTACTCTCCGGGGTAACCAATCCCAGACAGAGTAATGCTAGATCATTAAATATAGAAGTGTATGCGACAATATCGAAACCTTTCATCTTCAGGTTCCAGATCTCGTGCTCTAACTTCTGTATTTCACCCCGAGGGCAGTACTCAGCTAGAAGAAGTTCTTTCATGGACTCCCAACCCATAGCATTAGCCGCAGGTAGGGTCAAAGATTTGACTCGTCCGTTTCGCCAAGTCAGGGCCTTATCAATAAAGGTACAGGCTACAAATTTCACTTTATCGGATTCCGAACAGGCACAGATTTGAAAGATTGATTCGATTTTCTCGAACCATCAGGAAAGGGAAATGACACCTCTAGTGCCATCAAAGGAAGTGGGTTTTGCGTTCATGAAATCTTTATAGGAACCCTCCTTTCGGTGTCCCTGACTGCCTTCTTGGTTTTGAGTTTGAGGACCACCTCCTGAACCACCGGGACCACCGGGACCACCGGTGTTCATTTGAGACATAGCAGCTGCCACCGCGGCAGTAACAGCTGCCTGGAACATCACAGTGTCAAATTCAGGAGGAGGTGGTGGCGGAGGGTTGTTGGTCTTTGAGCTGGGTCTCTTTCTTGGAGGCACCTTGATTTAATAAGATCAGGAAAGAGAGGATGGTAAGTCCTCTGAATTGAATCAAGAGATATGACATATGTATTCCGAATAAGCGATAATGCAGGAAAGAGTTATAAAAGCAAATAAATTATTGCCAAAAGAATGATCAAGAAACAATGCTTGAATAAGGATTTCTACAAAGGATTGGCTCGATAAATACTCCCATAGTCTTTCATGATTCGTTACGACCATGGTTTGATGTTTGGGGTATTAGGGTAAGTTTTAGGCATGTCACACACCACAGTCACTCCCAAGCACATGTTGGCCGTATCTCGAATGAATATAGTTGGCCAGGCTATATTGATCCTAGACACGACTACATAACTATCCAGGTTTAACTGCAGCGTACAACACCCATTTACTTATGTTTTGTTCTACTTGTAATTATGAATCTCGACGGTTAGGTATACTTGTATACTTTTTGAAAATACTTATATTTTGAAGTATACTTTTAGTTCAGAGCACTTAGGCCCCTTAATGTTTATAGTCTTATACCATGTAAGGTTTGGTATACTTAGTTCACTATAAACATGGGCTCTGATACCAATCTGTCACACCTCGAAACCCAAGGCGGAAACGTTTTCGGGGCAGACTCCACGTTGAGTATCAAATCCAATGTACATAGTTAGCAAAGTGAACAACCATTACATTACATATAAAGATTTTACATTTTTTTAAAGTCAAAAGTATTACAAGTGTGATACATATGTATATATATAGACAAAAGTAAGACGTGTCTTCTACGCAATCCGTCTTTGCCAAAAGGAATCATCGGGTACCTATCTAAAGCGGACCTGAGAATATGAGTTCCTTTCTGTTTTCTGAAAAAGTTAAGCACCAAGAAAATCCCATATTTTCTTAAAAGTTGGTTACCCATTCGAAATGTAATGTAAAAGATGCGTACTGGTTACCAAACCGAAATGTAATGTAAAAGATGTATACTGGAAATCTGGTTACTCTTGTGAATTGTAAAGTTTAGTTATCTGGTTTGTTACACGAATCTGGTTATGTATAAATGTTACCCCAGGAAAATCCAATATTTTCCTGAAAGTTGGTTACCAATCTGTAATGTAAAATATGTATACCGAAAACCTGGTTGTCCTTGTGAAATGTATTAGTTTTAACAAGTATATAAAACTAACATGTACGAAGTAAACTAGTTACTAAGTACATTATTACTAACAAGTAAATATCTGTTATCCAAATTGCGAGTTCCATAACCATACGATAGACTAGATATGGCAATAAGTAGTCCACATCACCTTATGACTTTCGTCACCCTTGAACCTTTTGGTTCGGCTGTAGCTAGCAGCCAGGTGTGGAGTAGTCAACCCCGTATAGATCTATACACTCAAGTCACGCTCCCTATCTAAGAGATTTTGGTTACGGGTGCGGTCCTCCACTCGCGTATCTTTGTGGAGTGTTCACCGAGGACGTGTCTCCAATTTATAGGAATAACAAACTTACTAGTAATAATACAGAAAGATCCTATTACACCAATGATCCTCCACTCGCGTATCTCTGTGGAGTGTTACCGAGGAAAAAACAGTGTACTAAGTTTCATGTTCAAAGTTCAAATGTCATGCTTTTAACTGATATAATATGGAAAACCATTTGTGAAAATATAAAATACAACATTTTATAACGTTTTCACAAATAATACGGTAATGTGTTCTGCAAGTTCAAATGGTTATCTGTTATGATTGACAACGTTAAAATCATATGAAATATGAAACACAACACATGTAAAACAAGTTTTTGAGTGCAAGTATTCCTTGTACTTTGCTTGTATTCCCCCTGAAAACAGTGAAAAACATTGAAAAAGGGTAGGGGTATGAAATCACTAGACGAGAAAACGTGACGGTTTGGATGCTATGTATCGGTTCTAGGCTTGATAATGCGCGAGGTTCCTATGTAATATTAAATGGTATAAAAATGTATCTAATTAGACTTTAAATCACTAATTAGATTTGATTATACACTCCAATACAAGAAAACACTTCAAATCAAGTGTTTGGAGTGACCTGGGTGACATCTATGGACGTATAGGGCTCGGATAATGGGTTTTCTCTTCAAGAGTAAACTCCTTAGGGAGTTTACGGCCCTAAGACCATGACCACATGAGTTCATGGCCGTGAACTCATGGTTGATGGGTTTTAAGGTGCTAAATGGTCAAATATCACTTGGGGAATGTTGGTATGATTTAATCTAAGGCATGGGAATGAATTAAACCACCAAGGACATTAATAAATGGAGTTTACGGCTGTAAACTTGGAGTTTACGGCCGTAAGCTCCTATGTGACCATGCCTTACGTGATTTTGTGGCCCTAGCTCAATCACATGTGATTCAAACAAATTTAACAAGCCTTATAATGAAGTTAGGACACCATTTGACTTATGTTTATGAGTTTACGGCCCAGGAACCCATTCTTGGGGAGTTTACGGCCGAACGCTCCTAAAGGGAGGGTTTTTGTCATGTTTAAGGCCCTTAAATCAATTGTGGTTGGTTCTAAGCTTTAATCGAAGGCTATTGGTGTGTTTAAGTGGCATTTAAACACTTGAGTTTGAGTTTACTCCCCATGAGTATGAGTTTATGGCCCAAGCATGTTCTTGGGCAGTAAACTCATGTTTACTCCTCAAAAATGATGTTCAAGATGTTCTAAGTCCGATTTGATAAGCCATTAAGTCATATCTAAGCCCCAAAGGTGATTTGGAAGGGTTTTAAGGCTTAAAAACCCTCTTTATGTGTGTTTACGGCCCAAGCATGTTCCAGAGCCATAAAATCATGAATATGGTCCTAAATCATAGTTCGAACTCAGATTTGGAAGCTAAAAAGGTTGAACAACAAGTTAGGGTGATTACCTTGATGTTTTGGAGCTTGAAATTGGATGATTTTGGACCTTAAGTTGGTTTGAGGAGAGAGGTTAGAGAGAGAGTAGTGAGAGAGTGAAAAAGCTTCAAATGGAAGCTTAATCCACTTTAAATATGTTCCAAGTTTGGGACACGATGGAATTTTACCCGATACCGACGTTAGACGTGGCTTTTGGTCGTACCCGATTAAGTTGTCGTAACCCGACATGATCGATTGTAAAAAATTTCCGATTACTAAGATGGGGTGTTAATATGAGTTCTAATCGCGTTGGGACACCCATTAAGTCATAATAACAATCTCAAATTAATGACTTAATTTAATAGCGTAAACGGAAACGAAATTGAAAACGACGAATGTATTAACGGATAGGGTTACAATTGATGGAACGAACTTCGGGTTGTCACATTATGTCCTTTTGGTTGGGGGACTAGATTCCAAACCTTGTTTCTTTCGAATTCAACAAGCTCTTCTTGCATTACAACAATCCAGTCGTGGTCCATAAGAGCATATTTGATGGTTCTATTTTCCGTAGAGGACATGCAAGCTGCATAATGACAATGTTTAGTTAAATCATCAAAAAAGCAAGTGCGTATACCTGTAGAAGGAATTCCTATTATCTGGTCATGGGGATGATTTATTGTCCAGATGTGTAGACTTGAATGACGATCATCTTTTGATAGAATGTCTTCAACTCCGGGAGGAGTTTCTCTTTGAATGTCTTGTACTTATTCCTCTTCAGTCTGAGAACATCCCGCGGATTGATCTTGGATGATTTACTCTATTGAAGATGAAGGTTCCCCCTAAGAAGTTGATGGTTCCTCTTGGATTGAAGCATTGTTAGTGATGGGAACTATCAGAAATTCATCAGCTACTATCTCTTCAACATCTTCTTCTGAGTCTTTGAATTCTTTATAACTCCCTGAGTTATTGTTGTTGACAACTGGGATTGCTTCATCTATGACTGGAACCTCGATGGTTGGGATGTTTATATGAATTAAGGGATTGCTTTCCCCCTCAACCGGAGAGGTGGAAGTCATGTTTGAAGAGTCTTCAGATATTGAAGGACCAGAGTATTCAGTATGTTTTAATTGCAGAGAAGGAGAGATTAGGACTTTGGAAAGTCTTGCAGTTTATGGAGGTTCGAAGAGTGTCTAATAGTTTACTTCTATGGTGTTGAGAGATCCGGAATCAATTGGAATGTCATTCTCCATGATAAAAAAAATTTCATTAAGAGGAGTGGTCTTTTGGACATAGAAATCATCAAACTTCACATCAAAGCTTTATTTTATGATTCTTTTTCTTCGTATGAAAACTATGTATGCTACTTTGGTTGTTGAATATCCCAAGAATATTCCTTCTTCCGATTTGGGTGCAAATTTGCTCAAATGTTCTTTGTTGTTGACTACAAAACACCTGCAACCAAAAATATGAAAGAAACGAACATTTGGTTTACGATTGTTCAAACCTTCATATGGAATCTTGTTGAATCGCTCGTGGATGATGCTCTGGTTTTGTACAACGCATATTGTTGAGACTGCTTCTGCCCAAAAGTAAAGAGGCAGATTTGAGAAGTTTAACATTGACATGGCAACTTCTACTAGAGTTCTATTTTGTCTTTCTACCGTGCCATTCTGATGCGGTGTGTAAGGGGTTGAGAAGTTGTGATTAATGGGTTTTGGTACCAGGAAGTCATTAAGCCATCGATTTGTAAATTTAGTTCCGTTGTCACTTCAGATTCTTCAAATGGGAAGCTTGATTTGTAATTCAATTTCCTTGATAAAGTTAATCAAGAGTTACAGTTTTTTTGATTTTAGTCTTAACAAAAACACCCATGTGAAATGAGTGTAGTCGTCAACTATGACTAGAATGTAATTCTTATGCTGTAGGCTTGCCACCGTAGAGGGACCACAAAGGTTAATAGGAAGCAACTTTAAAGGTTCAGTGATGGAAGTATCAAGTATCAGAGGATGACTTCTCTTGGTTTTCTTATCACATTCATAAGTAGGGCATAAAGTGTCATTGTCAAATTTGTGAAGAGGCAATCGTCTAACCATCTCTATGGTAACCAACTTGTTCATGTATCGAAAATTCAGGTGAGCAAACTTCCTATGCCATAACCAGCTGACCTCGGAGACGGATTTTAATAGAAAGACAGTTGTGGTTTACCGATAACTAAATATATGTCTAATGGGAACATTTTTCCAACAATCTTTGATTTTATTAGACACCTTGATCTATATTTTGTCATTATGTAGTTGTATTCGTCATCAAATTCAACGTGATGAACAACTATGTAGAGTTGCCCAACACTGATGAGATCGTGTTTTAACCCTTCGACATAGGCAACTCTTTGAATTGAGAAGTTTCCACTTGTTAGAACACTATATCCTTAAATAGTTCCATTTTCATCATTTCCAAAAGTTACGTAACCACCATTTTTGACCGCCTTAAATTCACGAAGGTATTCCAACCTTCTTGTCATCTGCAAGGAGCAGGTGATATGTATTAACCATTCTATTTCGTGATCCTCCTCGTACATTGCTTGCATTATTAGTTAGTTAATTTGGGCACCCAAATTAATTTGGGGCCCGCAACACTATAATAAGATTAAATGAATGTAGCGTGTGGTTTAGTTGTGACTTTTTTTGATGTGTTCCTTTTTTATTTCTTCTTATTCCATATCCTTTTTGGAGCGATGTTCTTCTTTTTGGGTTTTGTGATAGGCTTCTTATTAGGTGGATAAGCAGTAATTGTTAATTTCTTTTCATTTATCTAAATTGTTTGCCTGGGTTTTAATTTAGGAACATAAACCATAAGTTTGGCCAGATTCAGTTTTATTTCGACCTTTTTTCTACCTTTTTGATTGATATCAGGAGTGTGATCACCCATTACTGTCTTGAATTTTTTTATCAGGGTTTTTCTATGGGACAATCTTGGGGTTTTCATTCATTTTGTGGCTTTGAGTTTTTTGGTACTTTTGTTTTTTTGTTCCTTATTTAACTTCTGCATAGACTTAGATTTGGTTTTAGAACGTTGTTGTGCAAAGTTATTTTGAAAATATTAGTCCAATTTAGGTCGTTGGCTTTTAAAGAGTTTGGACTTTGTTATGGGTCTAGGAGAGGAATCATCAGAGATGCAGAGTTCTTGACATTTTGAGCATTGTCCGGTATCAAATTTCTTTGTTCTTACTCCTCGGGGAAGAGTTTTTATCTTCGTGATGGATTTAACAGAAGTCTGCGGTGAGACTTGTGTTGTTAAGGATATGAAGTTTTCAAAAAAGACATTGAATGTATTTGGGATAGGTATTGTCATTGATTAGGAAGTGAAAAATTCCTGTTAGGTGGGACGTAGGGATGTTAGCCATCAAACCGAGGTGGAGATTTCTCTCTCGTATTGTAACCAATTTACCAATCCCAGTTGTAAGTGTTATCTACGGTCCCATTATTGACTAACTTTTCAATTGCTTCACTTTCATTAAAGATATTTTTTATTAATTTGTTTAAGCATAGAGTTTCATTTTAGGCTAGATCCCGTTAATTGAAAGTAACGTCTAATTGAGTTTCACTAAGTAACCTATTATCCTTTGCTAGTTTCAGATATGATTCTAACATGATCACCTTAAGCTTTTTGTCTTCTAGTCTTCCTCTTAAGTGGTACAACTCTTGGGCCTCTATGTTCTTTTCATCTAAGGCATTTTTGTAGTCTGAAAGGACGTCAAAACATGTTTGAGTAATTTGTACAAGATATGGTTCACAATCATGCATGTTATAATCATTTGACTGGATCATAAGTTTTACCTTTTCAATGGTGCTAATGGTTCCTTCCTTTTCCATGAAGCAATAATTTTTCTTCATCTCTTCAGTGTTCTCATTTGCAACCAAACATAGCTTGCCTCTTTTCCTCTTATTGTCATTGTCTTCATCTTCATCTCCCAAGGACCAAACTTGATGGTCTCTTCTCACTTGTGCCACATAGGCTTTCTCAATATTCTCCTTATCATCAGCTTCTTGACCCATTCTTAGGTAGAATGCTTTATCTTTTAAGATGTTGGCTTTGCAGTCTCTAGAAAAATGATTTTTTTGTGACATTTGTGGTAAATGAGAACTCCTTCCTTTTTCTCTTTTGTATCTTCTGCGTTATCTAAAGATTTTTCTTCTTTTGATGCTTTAGAGGAGTGTGAGATCATTAGTGGTGTGTTTTGAGACTGAGGCTGATAGGATGGATTTTAGGATATCTGGAAGACTGAGGGTAGTGTTGAGTGGAGTTGTTTTGATGACGGTAGTTACGGTTGAATGGAGGTCTTTTAAAGTGTTGATTTTTACGATAGTTGAAAGGAGGGAGTTTGTTGAACTATTGGCTAAGAAGGGCTAATGCTTGTTGAAAAGCTTCTTCGTCATCGTGTTTCATATCTGGTTTATATGACTTTAGTGTGTCATCATATGAAGTTTGATATGATTTCTATGAGGTATGATGATACTGATAAGATGAGTTGGTAGTCTGCGGTGAATGGGCGACTAAGGCGAGTGGTCCGCCTAGATCCATGTAGTCCTTCATTACCATAGACTCCTGAGCATGTAGTTCACTATAGAGTTTATACAATGGAAGAGTTTTGATTTTGCTATCACCTTGAACTATCATCTTTGGCATTGTCCATTGTTTTCCCATACCATTTAGAAACTACAGATTTGTTTCGTGATCACTACGAGTGATTCCTACATTCGAGAGTTTGGTGACGACGAGGTTGAATATTTTGAAGGAGTCATCGAGACTTTCACTAGGAAGAGATTTAAAGCTGTTGAACTCACTTAGAGCAGTTGTTAGCTTTTTGTATTGAGCTTGATCTGTACCTTCATAAAGATTTTTAAGAACATCCCATATTTCTTTTGTTGATTTACATTTGATGATAAGATCAAAACTATCATGTGGAACTCTGTAAAAGATTTTATAGAAAGAAATTTCAACTTTCTCCATCTTACTTATATCGTCGTTGGTAGGTCTGGTCTTGGCTACTTAACCACCTCCAATTCTAACATGAGCGTTATCGACGACAATGGGAGCAAGGACAGGTACATGTGGTCCTTTTTCAACGTATCTCTAAATTTCTTTATCTAGACTTTTTAAATATCTTTCCATACGTTGAGACCAGTGATGGTATTCACTTGCAACAAGTATCGGAGCTCTATTAGAACCTCCAACACTGTTGGATATATTTAAAGAGTAAGTTTGCACCATATGTCCTTTTAAAAATAATGAGCTAAGTGGTATAGAAAGATTTTAAATGAGAATTCTTCTTTTGAAAACGAGTTTTTTTTAAAGAAAAAAACAACCACTATGGCTCTGATACGAATTATTCTTTGAAATATATTGAGTTAAGTGCAAAATTAATGGATGTTTTAGCGAAACTCAACAATAACTAGATTGCAGAATAATAAGGAAGAGATATAGCTGCAAGTTTACTTAAAACATAAGTAAGTAAATAACACATTAGTTGAATCGTAACAAGGCTTGTGTTCAAGTCTAGGTTAGAACATGATGAACAACTAAGTATGAAATATAATCTTGATAAAGAGACTTCTGTATTGATCTAATGATTACACAGAAAGGATATCAGAAGTGGAAAACCTACATACATTGATCAACAAGATCATCTATTTATAGGACAAAACAGTAAACATTAAATTATAAAATAAGAGTAGCTTGGGCGGCCCTATTGCCCATGATTGATGTGTGTAGTCCACCAAGAAATGTCAGGATAAAGTTCATCATTGTTTTAGCACTGAAAATACATAATAACATCTTCAGGATTTTCCTCTCCGGTATTGCTCAACAACATGCGAGGCTCTTCGATACTCCTTATCTGCTCTCCGGTTCTGTGAATCATCATCTTTGCAGTATTGCTTTCTTATTTCAGCTGTCGATGGTCACTTTATGTCTTAACAGCCTGTGAATATACACATTACATTTTTAAGTTTTTTTTGTTGATGAATGAAAAGTTTACATATGTAACATGATTATTGTAATGTGCAAATGAATCTAAATATCTTATTATAGAAAAAGAGCATGTGTTTTAATTATCTGATTTTGTTTATAAACTTATTGAACATTTAAAAAATCTAAAGTTAATGGTGAACACTTCAATCAACCATTAGTAAATAAATTCTCACATTTTTTTTACATCGTAATGTTTTATTATTTGATATTAAGCTAAGAAAAATTATTAATTATATATATATATATATATATATATATATATATATATATATATATATATATAGAGAGAGAGAGAGAGTGAGAGAGAGAGAGAAAGAGAGAGAGAGAGAAGAGAGAGAGACAGTTAGGTTCATATATAAATCTCATCTATTGTGTGAATGTATGGCCAATTCTAGGCGGATCATTTAAAAATGGTAATTGTGTAACTTTATTAATTTTATTAATTGTTATCTAATAATGGTTTCCTAGTATTATGGTAACTAATTAGTGTTTGCCTATAATTAAGGTCTATAGAATCCATGCACGTTCAAAACCTTTTGTCACCCAATGCCAGCCCACCACAATACATAGAATGAGAAGAAAAGGGGCATGATTAACATCTCGCTATCACCTCTATACGTCTTCATCGCAACCAATATCATCTTCATCTGCTAGAATCATCGCCACTACCACCACCATCATCTTCATTAGCCATCGTTATACCTCCATCTCCAATAACCCCTACATTTCCTTCAACCATCAATCACTACACCAGATCACATGTAAATAGGGCTAGGGTAGATTTCAAATTCTGGATTTTTTCTGATGTGCCGCCTCACTGGATTTCGATTTTTCATGCTGCTTAGGTTTCAATATTTTCCCCGATTGATGCTTTTCCTTCCCACTATATTTCTACCGCCATGAATATCCTCCTTTTTTGTCTCATTCCCTAGTGAAATGATTTACCTCCTTTCCTTCAAGTGGCATCCTAAATGATGGTATTTTTCTGGTTAATTTCACCTGCCTATTTCTCTAATCGTCATCCTTCTACACAGTTAACCACCATGACATCCTCCCTCTTCTTTATGCTATAAATGAAGCCAGGTACTATCATGCCTAATTATTTTGATTCAATGATTTCTTCTCCTCGATTGGTATGTTATCCTATTTTGGGATTTTAGGACTAGGTGTTTGCTATTAATTCTATGTTTTTTTTAAGTTTACTATGACGATTTTTTGTTTGCCTGTGTGTGTTGATACTTGATATGCCTAAAGGACACGTTAGTTTTCAATCAGTACTCAAGTCTTAATATATTCATTTATGCTTCACGATTTTATAGATGTGCTTACATATTTTAAATCCCCATATCTTTTCTTCAAGATGAAGGTCCTTGGTTTCTAGAATATGAACAAAATGGTAAGGTATAAACGTAGATCAAGAGACATATCTCTTGAATCAACTAAAGGTTTCATATTAGACAACCCTTTTTAGTTAGCCACAAGAAAACCTTGATACTTAATTTAGGAATGGTAGTTATTTTACATTACTTCTCCTGATTACTATTTATTTTTAGTTATATCATTCCTTCTTGTAATGTGCGTATTTTTCTACATTATTTACATATTAGAATAATGATAAGCTATTTTTTGAATGGTGATAAAACATCTTGTATTATGTTGTTCAAATATCAGATCGAGGACCAATCTGGTGGATCATGAGGTAATCTTTTTGATGCAAGATGAAAAACTCATGTAATGTAATCATGAAGAATTCTTTTAGATTTTCATTATTTTCAAAGTTAGTATAATGCTTAGAATTACAATGGCTTAGAATCAAACTTAATAGTGACAAATACTAAAAAACCGGTGATATTGCCTTGTTTCTTGACTTTGGTGTCGGGTATTCTTTAAGAATGAAGTATTGAAACCATCACATTCTTCACAAATAAACGGATAAAAAAAAGAGGATTGGTGGTTCAAGAATGTTGCAGATAGTGTTGGTTGGTCGAAGATGAACAAAAATGATAAAAAAAAAAGGATGAATATTTGAGAAGAATATCAACTTTTCATTTTTTTTAGTTTACCCTTTTGACAAACAGATTCTTAAAAAATGTAGTATATTTTCAATTGTAAATTATGTTTATTCTTATAAAAAATGTCAGATATTGTTTTTCGAATTTACACTATTATTTTATTTTTAGGTACTATTCTTAAAAAAAATGTTTTATTTTTTCACCTATGTTACAGAATATCTATTATTCTTTCAAAAATGTTTTGCAATTGTAATTTATATCTTATTTTTTAAGAATATTCTTCCGTTCTCACATCATGTTATTTCTTTTAAGAATTTTATTTACTTGCTGAACAACAAATAACTTATATTATGAAAGAATGCTAACACATAACATAAAAAAATATGCATGTACACTCTTTAAATAACTTATATTCAAAGAATGCAAACACATACTAAACTTATTAATACTAAACTTATTAAAAATTTATGTATGTACCTTCTATGTATGTACACTCTTTAAGAAAAATCCCTTAAATAAACTCATATTTTTTAAAAAATGAACACGTATTCTTTAAGAATGAACTAATATTCTTTTAGAATGAACTCGTATTCTACATCTATATTTAAAAGAAGAATTCTTGAATTCTTCACAATGATTCGTATAATATCATATCTTAGATATCTAAAGAGTTAGAGTTGATTTTGAAAATTAATTTTTTTCTTGAATTAAGATAAATGTGTTCTCCTTAATTTTCTCAACTTCCTTACTAGAATCAATCAAAATATCCGTTATTACTTAATAATTACTATTTATTATTTTTTTATTATAGGGAAATATTTATATGTATTGTGTTCCATTGTAACTATTATACACCATCTAATCTTAGCTATTTACAAACCTAATCTAATGGTCCAAAACTTATCATATATTCACACAATATATACCATTCATATTTAATCCTAATACTATATATATATATATATATATATATATATATATATATATATATATATATATATATATATATATATATATATATTAGTTTTTTAGTTAATATTATGATCAAAATATACTTTCTAAAACATATATTACCGATTTACTTAACATTTATATTCATCTAGAATATATAAATTTTGGCACCTAAATAACTTTTCATTAAATCTATTCTCTTTTGACTTGCTTTATATTCAAGATTTACGAATATGAAATTTGACCATCGTTTTCGATCATGACACGACTTATCATGGGTTTTGCATGTTAGAAATTTTAGTAAAAGATTTTGTCACTTAAAATGAAACTTTGACACCTTACACAACTTTAGATCTCACTTAATATTCGACACAAGGTAAATGTACATATCAAATAAAGAACTTGTTATAATCGATGACATTTGGCCACCGTTTTTTACTGTGGCACTACTTGTCACTATTCTTACATAAAGCCCACATTAATATGCGAAGTATTCTTTGCAATACTAAATCTTTTTGAGTAAACTGTGGTCAAAAAATCCCGAAAAGTAGTTTATGACCTTTAGTGTGACAATTCCACAAATTTTCACCGATCGATGACATTTGGCCATCATTTTTACCGTGGCATTACTTGTCACTATTCTTACATAAAACCCACACTAATATGCGAAGTATTCTTTGCAATAGTAAATATTTTTGAGTAAATTGATCGATGACATTTGGCCACCGTTTTTTACCGTGACACTACTTGTCACTGTTCTTACATAAAACCCACATTAATATGCGAAATATTCTTTGCAATAGTAAATCTTTTTGAGTAAACTGTGTTGCAAAAAATCCCGAAGAGCAGTTTATGACCTTTAGTGTGACAATTCTACAAATTGTCATCGATCCATAATAACTTAAACCGAAAAACGTCAAGTATGATATAGTTAATATGTAATATGTATCAATCTAAGATAAAAATACAAGATTACGTATTAAGATACATCATAAAAATTAGCAAAAGTGTATGTAATCTATAAAAATAAGTGCGTGAAAAATTATGTTATTTTTAAGAAATAATAACATATTCTGAAAGTACACGTTTCCCCTATCCCAAAAATATAAATTTCCTAAAAATTGGACTGTTTATGAATTGTATATGATTTTTATAAAAATATAGAAAATCAATCACGCACAAAAAGTTGCAAAGTAAAAACTACGAAGAAAATGGTTAACTGTAGTACACTACAAATGGAAAGAGTAGTCCCTTAGGAAGAACAAATAACCTTCTTGTCGTTATTTCAGGTCAACAACCTTGCTATGTTAACCTTGATTGACCCGACCACCATTCAGAGCATGACTCAAATTCAAGTCTCTGATTTATTAGGGAATGTCAGAGTTAGAAAGGATGATGTAAGTAATAAGGAAGGTAGTCAATTGAAAATAACCTCAACAGTAATACGAGATCATTTTATAGAGAGATGGTAGTAGATAGTGTGATCAATTAGGCGAAAAAGATAGACAACAAGTGTGCTAGGGAACATAGAGTCACGTTTGAAACTTACATGTTCATGGGAAGAGTTCTCTTGTAGTGTAGTATCCAAGTGAAGGCTTTAGGAGTACATGAAGCCTATGTAACCCCATGGGAAGATATAAAGAAACAGATGATAAAGGAATTCTATTCTGGCAGAGACATAGCACAAGCCGAGCAGGAATTCAATAATCTGAGCACCAAAGAGTTAGACTTGGCTTTCTATACAATATGATTTGTGTAACTAGTCACCATATGCCCTAAATTGGTTAACTCGGAGAGCTAGAAAATCAACACATATCTCTAAGGGTTAGCTCCCCATATCAGAGTCGAAGTGGAATCACACCAGTCTAATACCAATAAGGAAGCTAAATATTTAGCCTTCAGTCTCAAGGATCCTGTGCCTCAAAACCCAATAAGGAATAAGAAGAAGTCCAAAGAGCTTAAGAATAAGTGGGGAGGAATCGTCAATGTCAAATTTAGTCGACCCTTGTGAAAAGAAAAAGAGGAAAGGAAGCATCATGTGAGATCTCTCTTGTCACTAAGGGGATACTTGGGAAGACTCCCCCTATGCAGTAACTATGGACTTCGTCATCTGGGCAAATGTAAGTAGTTTAGGTGTAACAACTGCGGAAGACTAGTGCATATCGCCAACATCTGCAAGAGTCAACCAGGCCAATAGAAGGAAATATTGGATATTAGAATTAAAAGGTTTAGGAAATTGACTCATAGGAATGATTATGTAAGGTTTGAGCAACGAAATTGGAAACACTTGAAATTGTACTCTACATTATTATTATTATATATAAAGGTCAATTTCGAGTACATGTAGTTATAGACAAAAAAAAATAGAAATCCATCCAAAAATCCACAGCAATAATAAGATAAGAGATTTGGTTTCCTGTTGGTGTAAAATAAGGATAAGATCAAATTGTATTTCAAAATACAAATATTAGATGTTAATGATAATGTTGAAGAATTAGAAGTAGAAAACTAAAAAAAAGTTATCCCAATAAGTATGAAAAAGGAATCGACTTCTTGATTAAGAAAATGGTATCCTCTAATATGATTACCATAATGTCCGAATTTCGAGGACTAAATTCCTAAAATAGGGGAGAATGTAATAATTGGGAATTTCCCGTCGCCAATTGTTACTAAAGACTAGCATCTACTGATGATAATGATAAAACTTTTCATATTGAAGGAAAATATAATTAGTTAAACGATAATAATAGGGTCAAAAATGAGTGACCAAAAATTTATATAAATTTTTATGATGGTTGGTGTATTTAGAAAATACACAACAAAGTGAACCCAAGTATATAAGCGTTGCGAAAATCTGACTCTGATTGGAGGAGTTATGAGTTTGTAAAAGATAAAAACCAACCGCGTTAATAACGTTATCAACATCAAAATACCATATAGAGATCGATTGAGTTTCGGCTAACGTCACTAAAAGGAAAATCGTAGTAACCTGTAAGATACAGACTTTGAAAGCAAAAAGTCAAAAAGTGGAGTTCGTATGAAGAAGATACGATTTTTAGAAAGGTATAAAATACGGGTAAAAACATAAGTCAAAATTTAACAACGCAACCTTAAGGAAAGTTGTAGTACTAGTAGAGAACTACACAAATATGTAAAGATGGTAAGAAACAAGATTCATATAAGGAAGATACGAATTTTTATTAAAGATTTAGGGGTGCATGCCAAGTGCGTGACATGCCCGTCACTCACACCTGAAACCCATATTCGTCGAAGATTAGCGATACGTGGACCGTCAAATGTGTGACACGTAATACCTAGAAGTTATGCTGGTCTAATATAGGAATATGTACTTTACTTAGTTGTTACTCTGCCCAAATATTCTGTTTTCAAATAACCGTAATTAGGATATATATATATATATATATATATATATATATATATATATATATATATATATATATATATACACAAAATAATTATGAGATCAAAATTTATAATTATCAAATACAATATAAAAGATTTATATTGTGATGGTTATAGAAAAATCCTTAGGAAGGATAAAGATAAAAGATAAAAAGAAAGATAATACCTAAGGTCAATGCGTTAGTGAGTTGTTAATATTCATCCAAAGGCCTTGAATAAATTCGGCATTCCCTAATCGTTAATCTTGCTAGAGCTAAGAATATATGTACAGATCTTTACGGGGTTTGACAACCTCACCTGCAATTGCTAGCTACAATCCTGACATAATAACTTTGTTATTATTCACTATTCAACGTCCGATGATGCGTTGTGGCGGGGCAAATTATTAGTCAAACAACGTCGATTATGAGGGTTCATGGTAATACATTAGATCACCTTAGAGATCTAACTACCATTAGGGACACCTTAGAATGATAGATATAATAAGTTATGATTAGATAAATACCTAAAAGATAACATGATAGGAACGGTAGATATCATAGAGATAATAAGATATGATCGGTAGATATCCTAGAGATAATAAGATATGATCGATAGATATCCCAAGAACGATAAGAAAGGATCGTTAGTCATCCTATAAAGATAGTAAATTAGGATTAATAAATATATCCTAAAGATAATAAGATATGATTGTTAGATATCCTAAAAGATGGTAAGATAGGGTTGATAAAATACATTAGGAAAAGTTTTTTTTAAAGAAAAAGGATTATTAAATTAATACAACCAAATAAAAGCCGAAAACTAAAAAAACCTATGCACTCACCAACATGAAGTTGATGTTTTCTAAAATCGCATGTCTTTCTAGGATGAAGTAAAGATCAAGTCAAATAAGGGTTATTAACAAGATGACTTGTGTAATAAAGTTTATATAGGTAATTATGATTAGCGCACTCTGATTTGGGAAATCTTTATACCGCCACCACTCGGGATTTTCCGCTATCGTCTGGGGAGGGTGTGACATCTAGTTAAGTAAGGAATAGTGTGGTATTGCTAGCATTGGACTAAGGTGACTTTACTAGGAGCATATGCCCAAACTATAAACTTTTACCCTAAAAAGATTTTACATGCTAGTATTCTATAAATTATTTTGATCTTTATGTATTTCTATATGCTATGTGTTTTCCATAAACACTATTTGGGTATTTTATACAAAACAATCTTTTGAAAATAAATGATTTTTCCTTGTATGTTGAAATGTTGATAAAAAGAATTATGATGAGAAGTTTATAAGTTGTTAGAAAAAGTTCTTTTAAAATAATCTGATCATTATGATAATATGATGTTTTTATGATGAAATGATCTTTTTAAGATGAATTGTTGTTTTATGTTGCAGTTATGTTTTATGATTAAATGATGCTTTATGATTTGGGTAATTTAACATGTGCATACATTCTAGGATGTGTGCCCATGTGAATCCCTCATTCTATCCATACGAGATTGGCCATTATGGTGTATGATGAAAGTGAATGATTTCTAGATATTAGAAATAAATCACCTATGTATATTAGTTTATTTGTTTTCTGTATTTACTTATTAGATTCCTTATATATCTCCTTGTAATATTGTATATAAGCGTGATTAGTAAAATCAATAAATTATTGGGAACATTTATCCCATTTTACACGGTATTAGCCTAAGAATACCGATCCCTAATTTCTTCTCGCTGCATCTGCCTCTCGCTACTTTCTCAGCCTCTCGCTATGTCTTCTTCTTTAGAAAATACGTTCTCTCTCAACACCCTTTTTCATTTTCTTACTATCAAATTGACATCAAAAAATTACCTTCTATGGCGAAATCAAATCACCCCTCTTCTCAATCATCAGAAGTGGATGTCTCATGTCGATGGCTCCTCTACCATTCCGCCATCCAAAATCCTTGTTGACGGCAAAGAAATCTTGAATCCATCCCATGAACCTTGGATTGATGTTGACCAGAAGGTGCTCTTAATCCTCCAATCCTCTTTGTCTGAAGAATCAATGGCATAGGTGTTAGGTCTTTCTTCCACTCGAGAAGTTTGGATAGCCCTGGAATCCGCATATAGCCATGATTCTCAAGAACGGTCACAAAACCCAAGGATTCTCTGCCCCAACTTAAAAAGGGTACCCTTTCTGTCTCTGAATATGCTAAACAGTTCAAACCTATCTGTGATAAACTACAAGCTATTGGGCAATCGGTTCCTGAAACTGATAAAAGTCACTGGTTGTTGTGTAGCTTGGGACCAACCTTAGAAACCTTCTCAACTACCCATAGGGCCCTTCCTACACGTCCAAGTTTTCGTGCCCTTGTGGCTCAAGCTAAAGGTCGAGATTGTTAGGTCATAAATTGTGGTTTATACTTTGCTTTTCATAAGCTATTAAAGTTCTCGGTTTAGGACCGAAAACACCATGTTTTGGTGTTGTTTGGACCAGAATCACATGTGATTTTGGTTAGGCTTTATATTGTTTTGTTTTGGTTTTGGGTTGGGCTTGGTTATTAGGTCTTGGTATAAATAGTGTTATTTTAGCCTAGATAGTAAGGTCGGTCATTCAAGGGCACTTCCATATGCATTGGACGTGAGTTTAGAGAGAAACAAGTGAGAACAGTGTGTAATCAACATCTTATGTACCCAACTATTCAATCTAATAGTGTGCATTGAAGATTAACTATTTGTGTTCTTATTACATATTTGATCTTGCATTATTCACTTGATTGGGATTCCGCACCATTAAGTGAATCCGATTGATATATCATAGCAATTTTGGGACGTACAAGTGGTATCAGAGCTTGGATCGGTATCAATCGGGTTATTGCAAACGGTTTTTCTTGGAGTTTCTTGGTGTTTTTGATTTATATTTTTATGAAATTTTGACCATTGTTCTTCATGTTCTTCATATTTTTGAAGTTTTGATCGAGTTTGTTTTGAAAAATTAAAATTTTTGTGTTTTTGGCAAGTTTTGGGTGATTTTTGGCCAAAATTTGCGAAATCTCAGCGAGATCCTCGGTCTCAGTCAAGATTCCTCAGAAATCTCGGACATGGCTTCACAGGTTCTCGGTTAGAGCCATTTTCGGTAGGGATGAGCGTAGGCGGGTACCCGCCTCATTTGGCGAGAACTGGAACCGGCGGTTCCTAGAAAGTTAGAACCGGAATCGGAACCACTCTAGGCGTTCTTAAATATTTGGAACCAGTCCCGGAACCGGCGGTTCCGGTTCCGGGAGCGGGTAACCCGGTCGCATTAATTTTGTTAACTTTTTTTTGACAAAACCGCAATTTAGTTCGATCCAAATTAAATCAATTCGGACCAAAGACGGACAAAATCGGACCAATATATTCTAAACCGGTCTAAGTAACACACCTTTATATGAAATTATATATATATATATATATATATATATATATATATATATATATATATATATATATATATATATATATAAACCGGTTCCGGCGGATACCCAGCGGGTAGCGGTTCCGAAAAAACGAGAATCGGAACCGGAACCGCCTTAGGCGGTTCCATAACTTTAGGAACCGGAACCGGAACCGGAACCGCCTACCGGTTCCAAAACCTGCAGTTCCGAGGCGGTTCCGGTTACAAAAGCGGGTACCCGGTTCCGATGCTCATCCCTAATTTTCGGAGCTCAGTAGTGTTTACGGTGCGATGTGAGGGTTCACGGGCGAAGTTCTCGGAGCAAAGGTTCTCGGTTCGCCCCGTTCTAGGATGTGTTCTCGGTCCGACGTCGCGCCTGTTCTGGGTCTGACTCTCTTCGATTCGGATCTTCTATAGTTCAGATTTTGCTCCTGTTCTCGGACTTTCAGCTTCTCTGTTTCCAGTTCTCGGATTCGGATCATCAACTCGCAATCTAGGCTAGAATTTTGGAATTTCCAATTTTTGACTAATTTTTGGTCAAAAAACCATATTTTCGATCAAATAACTTCGTTTTTGGAATTAAAGATTCATATTTGGTCAAGACGCCACGTACTTAGTCAAATACACTCGTTTTTGGTCAAATACTATCGGTTTTGGTCTAGAAATTTTCGTTTTCGGTTTAGAAATTTTTGTTTTCGGTCAAGGTTATTCTTTTTGGAAAAAGATCTTTGATCTTCACCTTTGACTTTTAGAGTTGACTTTTGACTTTCAAGTTTGACCTTTGACCTTTAACTTTGACTTTCTCATTTAACTTTCAAGTTTTTATGTTCGACTTTTAACTTTGATTTTCAAGTTTGACTTTCATCTTTGATTTTTCAACTTTGATTTTCAAGTTTCACTTTTCAAGTTCGACTTTTCAAGTTTGACTTTCAACTTTGATTTTCAAGTTTCACTTTTCAAGTTTGATTTTCAAACTTTGATTTTCAAGTTTGACTTTCAAACTTGAGTTTCGAGTTTTTAAATCAAAGGGCACTTAAAACAATTATTCTTTTTGGTGAATAATGAGTTCAGCAATCACAAAAGACGTCAATGAAACTTCCTGTTCTCAAGCATTTAGTGATACAATTAAACTTTATCGTGATCAATATGATTTATTAATTAGGGAAATTGAGGACCTTAAATATGAAGGATATACTCAGAAAGGCCCAAAAACCCTTAAAACAATAATTAGAGGCCCAACCAAAAGATTTAAAAAGAATAAAAAAAAGAATATAGTATTAAATATGAACAATACAACTATGCTCAAGTAGTGATTGCTAATATAAATGCTGAGCTTGACACATTGAAAAATAAGTTTGAAAATGTAGACGTTAATTTTAAAAAGTTTGATGTATCAAGTAAGAAAGTAGAGTCCATGATTAAAAATCAATTGAAATTTAAAGATAATCAGAATAAGGGTCTAGGGTATCATAGTGTTCCACCACCCTTCAATGACAACTATTCCCCACCACATGAAACTAATGACGTAGAGATACCTCCTCAGTTTGGTCCCCCCCCCCCTGTACTAGCTTCAGTTAAGACTGAAAAAATTGGCCCAACTGAGAATATTGAGGTGAATGATACTAATGCTTCTACTTCATGTGACGGTAAGGTAGTGGAAGATGAGAACAAGGAGAACAGAAATAATTCTAGTTATGTTAATTTTGCTGCTTTTCAAATAACTGTCTCTTTGAGCTCTGAATCTGTTGCTTCTAATTTTGTTACTTCTAATAAACCCGCTATTGGTAAATACAGGCCACCAAAACAAGCTAAACAGACTACTTGCTGTAAGTGTGCTTGTGGGAACAATCAAAGTCAAGGCATGGGCACACTACCAGGGACATGCAGAAACAACTTCTATATGAAGAAACAAACATGTTTCCACAATGGAACACCTGGACACATTGCCAGAAATTGTCCAAATTGTGTACATGTTCCCTACTATGCACAAGGTTGGCAAAATATGCCTAGAGGGAGATCTTCCAAAAGAAACCCTTCAAGGTCATGTTCATAGAATGGTGACCAGAATGCTATGAAGGGTAACAATCAGTCTCCCAAGGACAAGAAGGAAGTGTCAAACAAGAAGCCATATTCAAGAGATGGTTCCGTTAGACAATGGTTGGTTAGCTCAAAATCATCTCGACATTCGGTTTCAAGTTCTAAAGCTAGGGATAAGGCATCCATCCGATCAAACAGGAAATGGGTTAAACCCGACTTTAGATGGGTACCAAAGGTTCACACTCCCAAATCATCTAATGATTCTAATTCTTCTTCATCTTCTGTGTCTGACAAATAGGATGTGTCATGGGAGAGAGTACCTTGTGTAGATGAGAAAGGTCAAACCAGTTTCAAAATGAACTGGTTCCCAAAGACCAACTAATCATGCACTCTGTGCTAGAGTAGTCATGGAGGAATATCATTAGACTTCGTTTTGTTGATAGTGGCTGTTCTAAGCACATGATAGGGGACATCTCTCAAATGTACAACGTTCAGAACTTCAATTGAGAGTATGTGTCCTTTGCGGGAAAGGAAGAAATGAGAGGATCACAAATGGGGATCGTACTTAACGGTGTGAAGAATTTTTGGATCTGTTCCAGAATTGAAACATAGCTAAGGTTGAATGTGTTGCTGCATATGCATGCTGTTCTCAGATCATCTGGATGCAACTTAAATTGTTGAATTATGGTTTGAGTTTTCTTCTTGATACTTCTAAGTTTTTCATAAAATGATTCGTTTTGAGGATTTTTTTTTTAATTTGCTCATTTATTTTGTTTCCTTTCTTCCTCATGCTCAAATCAAGGGGGAGAAATCAAAATACAAAAAAAAACTTAAAAAAAATCAAAAATACAAAAATATGTTTTCTTTCATAAGTATTTTTGGGAAGTGATATGAGATTTAATGATAAAGTGCAAGTTAAATTGCTTGACATCTTTGATCCCAAAAGTTCTTGTTTTGTTAAATTTGCATTTTATTTCTGATTTTCTTAAATTTGTTCATATTGTCTTATATTCACAAATTTAGGGGGAGAATTAAAAAATAAAATAAAAATCATAAAATCATAAAATTTAAAAAAATCCAAAAAAATATGTTTATTGCTATTCTTATTTCTTTTTCAGAAAAATAAAAAATCCAAAAATATTTTATTTTTCATTTCTTAGTTATTTTTATTGTGTGCTAAGTTTATTTTTACTTTTGTTTTTATCTCAAAATTTCTTTTGTCTTGAAATGTGAATTCTTAAGAAGAAGAGACTCAAGGAGAATGTACCGAAATTTTCTGAACAATGAGAAGAAACTTGGAAAGAAATTGACGGACGATTCAAGTGCGAGTGATAGATTCTTTCATATTGAGACATATACTAGTCTTAATAGGAGTCTTCGCATCAAATGTTATTGATCAGAAGTCATTTTCACCATGACTAATGTGAAACACCCAACCATTCTTCACCCATATCTAAAATTTCTCCATTAAATCACTTCAAAATACCGGTACCCCTTGAGGTTCGAGTATAAAAAAAACTCGGCTGACGGTTACCAAAAATTTTGTGTTCATGATCTTGGAAGTCATTGTAAACATGATTCTAAGTGAAACCTAAAATCCGAAATCCATCCATTTCTGAAATGATGGTAAACATTTTAATGTTCTAGATATTTTCACCCATGAATTTTCCGGATAATGGTGCATACCTGGTGTAACACCGTACAAAATGTCAGTTTGGCAGTTTCTTTATAAGAACTGTCGTATTTAAGGAATTGAAAGCATGAAACTGTACAAACTGTCAAATTCGTCTTGTCAGCTTTCTTTACCTAAGAACTGTCATGGCACCAGGGCGATTCACCCAACAGGGAAATAGATATCGTTGAACATCTCGCCAAGGGCCAAGTTAACCTGTTTAACTTGAAAAACTGCATTGAGGTCTATGATCTAGGATATGCAGGGGCTAACATCAAAAGGGCCATGAGTAGTTCTCTGATACTCAAAGTGCGTTCCTCCAAGTTCAAATAGATATTGCGAGTAGTCTCTTTCTAAGCCAAGGTTACATCCTTGAACAAGTATGGTGAGAAGGATTTTTATGAATCTGTGATCCACAAGAACTTTTTAGTCAGTGGTTACTTTTCAAGTTACATTCGTGATCGTTGAAGAATATTCAGTCAAAGGAACATGAAGCAAAGATTATTTTTCAACACTCAATCTTTCAACCCCAAAAGCAAGATGAAGTTGTATTTGGTCTCTTCAATCAAATTGCTACTATCTTTGAACTTGCTGAAGTGATCTAGAAGAATCGGTCTCTTTGTTATTTTCTCTGAAGTTTTTCAAAGCTGAAACTGTTGATTTTCAAGAACCTTTACAAGAAGCCTCTACACCCAATGTGCGTTCAAAGTCAAATTCTTAAAAGGAAGTCCGACTACTCAAGGTGAAGTCATTCATGCAGAAATTCATATGTTTATCTTGAAGTTTTGAAGAAATCGAAGATTAGAGCTGAAAGCGAAAGATCAAGGAAGACTGAAAAGAACAAAAAGCAATAAACCAAGGGGAGATTGTTAGGACTACATTATGATTTATTCTAAGTGAAAAGAAACCAAGGGGGAGATTCTTAGGTCATAAATTATGGTTTATACTTTTCTTTTCATAAGCTATTAGAGTTCTCGGTTTAGGACCAAAAACACCATGTTTTGGTGTTGTTTGGACCAAAATCACATGTGATTTTGTTTAGGCTTTATATTGTTTTGTTTGGGTTTTGAGATTGACTTGGTTATTAGGTCTAGGTATAAATAGTGTTATTTTATCCTAGATAGTAAGGTTGGACGTTCAAGGGTGTCTGCCATATGCATTGGACGTGAGTTTAGAGAGAAACAAGAGAGAACAGTGTGTAATCAACATCTTATGTACCCGACTATTCAATCTAATTGTGTGCATTGAAGATTAACTATTTGTGTTCTTATTACATATTTGATCTTTCATTATTCACTTGATTGGGATTCCGCACCATCAAGTAAATCCGATTGATACATCATAGCAATTTTGGGACTTATAAAGATGTTTATCTCATCATTACATGAACTGACTCCATCTCCTGTTGCTTTTAATTCCTCTCGTGGGAGGCTCCTCTTCTCATGGTAGAGGGAGGTCTGGTCGTCGACCTCATCATTTTCAGTTATGTCACCATGATGGTCATTCTGCAAGTGCTTGTCTCGATCTCAGAAATTATGCTCAACAATCTCCACATTTGGCTGCCAATCTTGTTCATGCTTTCAATGCAAATTGCAACATAAATGAGTCGCCTCTGGATTGGTGTGTTGATTCTGGAGCAATGGATCACATGGCTCCATCTTCGATAGTTTTTGATTCCTCGGTTCCATATCATGGCAAAGACAAGGTGGCTTTTGGCAATGGTAATATCCTTTCCATCTCTCATATTGGTATTTTTTTACTCCCCCAAATTTAAAATTACGAGATTGTCACAACTGTAAATTTTGAGCCATGTAAATCTATACATTTAAGTTAATGTGAATCAAAAACTTCAATCAAATACAACATGCTAGAACTACAAATAGTCATTAAACAATTGGAGACCCTAGAAGTTCTTGTTAAGTCTAATTTAGGCTAGAACTTCCTTATTGGATCCAAATGGGCCAATAAGCTTCCAATTAGACGATCATGGGCTTAGAACCCTAATTGGGCTCTAATTGGACCCACACTTATTTATTTTAACATTTTAGGTCATGTTGGGCCTAGAATGAAATGGATTAAGAGCCTTGATACATGAATAACCTAAAACTAGTCCAATAAAAATATAAAAATCCTACTACATTCTTTTAGACTAAAAACATACCTAAGGCTAACTCTAATATTGGGCTTAGGAGCAAAAGGCCCAAATTTCTTTTTTTTCCCCTATGTTTCGGCCCAATACCCAAGCCCAAGAGGATTTGAAGATAGTTGACTTAAGTGTGCCACCTCACTATTACCCATAGGACTTCCATGCATTATTTCCCATTCTTCCATGCATATCACTTCAAGATCACATCTCTTCTTCTCTCCTCTCTCTCACTCTCGGCCATACACACATACACACACCAAAAATATCTCAAATTCTCTCTAGATTCACTCAAGAACACTCTCTTCTTCCCTCTCCAAAAATCTCGAAAAATAGGAAGCATTCAAGGAGGTTCTTCCACAAAATTCTTCATCTAAGGTAAGATCATGCATAGATCTATGGTTTAAATTCTTTTGTTATCAAAATCCTTTCCTAACTTATGCAAAAATCGTGATCTTACACCCTAGAACCATCTCAAAACTCAAGATCTTCATCAAAGGGAGCCAAGGCCAAAAACACTTCATTTTTCTTCCATCTTTTCTTCCAAAAACCGAAACTACACCCAAGGTGAGATTCATACCCCTATTTTCTGTTTTTATGAGTTTTGTGGGGGGGGGGGGAATACAAGTGAAAGTGTAGATCTATATGTGTTTGTATGCCTTGTATGATTTCCATGCTTATATGTATGCTTTTATGTGTTTTTATGTTGGATCTAGCCTTAAAACCCATCAAAACCGAGATATATCTTGTGTTAAATGATTTTAGCTTCAAATATATTTCTAAACACAAAGTGCTTCAAGAAAAATGGCTAAGTGGTTTAGTAATAATTTTCTTTGGGTTAAAAACACAAATTTTGGGCCTAAAATGTGAAAAATGCAAAAATAAGGGCCCAAATTGACATTTCACAGATTCTGATGGATGAAATGTGCCAAAACAGTTTCCATAAAACTATTTATGGAATTATATTCAATTAGAGGATTAAAAACATAAATTTCAAGCTTATTGGGCTAAAAATGAAAATTTCGGCCCAAGGAGGCCCATTATGCGAATTTTTCTGTTTTGGAGGGCCAAAACTGTGAATTTCTGTAAAACAGTGGACTATAAGTGTCCCAAATCCTTTTCAAAGGTTTAAAATGCTTTTTAAATTTAAAAAGGACCAAAGTTGCAAAAATTTTCCAATTTGGGCCAAAATTGTCAAAATTGCGAAAAGAAGGGCTAAAACCGAGAAAAACTGCATTTTCAGGGACTTAAACTGTTTTCTATGAAAAATATGCTGGAAAATATTAATTTCAATAATTTTTGGTGTTAAAATGTCAAGAAAAATAGTTTAAGGACCAAACCGGGAAATATTACAATAAAAGGGTTGAAAATGTAAATTTTACAAATAATGAGGGGCTGAAAATAGAAATATTTCAAGGCTAATTCAATATGTACAATTTGATCAAATAATGACACCTCTACTATCGACGAAACACAACTCATTACAATACCAAAAGTCGTTGTTAAACGAATTGGCTCGGTCTCGAGCCAATGGAAATCTACAACTACTAACTCTTCGACACTACGAATCATACAAATAACGTTTGGTAATACATATACATACGAGTGTGCACAGACGTCTACGCACCATCTTCGGGCCCCAAAAGTGTAAAATCTTGCTTGTTGGGCCTAGCTAGCCCAATGACCTGATCTTAAGGCCCGAAGACACATATTTTCTACGAAGTGTTGAGTTTCACCGACTTGGCACAACGTAGAGTGACTTTCAATGGCTTGTACTACTGGTCCCCAAGGGTCCATGGTATTGCTAGAAGAGTCTGCATATTTTACGAGGCGGGTCGGGGACCCCTCGCACGCATATTTCCCCAACCGGTTAATGGAGTCACCGGGGTCTTCGTGACCTCTTTCTCTTCGGATGTGGGACTACACCTAGTCAGGGCGATTGGATAACGTGATTAGTACGGACGACGCCTTCGGGATCGTTAGTATAACTATAAACTGGGCGTTTGTGTAATGCGGGTTTGTAGTAAATAATCATGCTCGAGAACCTTCCAACGTCGCCTGGGACTGACACTGCTATCTTCGTAATGGTTTCAACGCAACTTAATGGATTCCAAAGGAACTAGGGGAACATCGGGTTTCCCTAGGGTTTTCAATACATACAGATTTGAAATGCATACATCTTCAATGAACATTTTTTTTTACAAGTATAGAAACAAACAAGCATACCTATGGATCTTCACAAACGTTTTCAAAAGCTTTTCTTTTCAGAAAATATCGGATTTTCTGGTGGTTTTTCAAGAAATACAAACATTCGATTTCAAACACTACTTATGAACTCACCAACATTTCATATGTTGACGTTTTTCAAAATACTTGTATTCTCAGGGAACCAGTGAATCAAGGGAAATCATATCCAGTGACGGTTGCAGTTTATTTTTGAACGAATGGAACAAATTAATTTTTGGGAATGTAATGTTTTAAACAATGTATGACATGTAAACACTACTGGTTGTAATATGAAATGAATGGTGACGAATGTTGTTATGTTTCATATATATTCAATGTTATGGTATGCAATTGAGTCACGACAGCCCCCGGACGTTTCCGCCGTCTGGTTCGGGGGTGTGACAGAGATGTTCTCATTGTCCCTCATATCAAAATGAAGCTACTCTCTATCAGCAAATTAACTAATGACTACCCGGTTGATTTTTTATTTTCTCGATCCTCTTTTGCTATTCAGGATACCCTCCACAAAACGATTTTGGCGACAGGCAAGCATAAGGATGGTTTCTTCTAATGTTGCATCTTTTGATTTATGGCATAAAAGACTTAGTTATGTTACTTACAACATTATTTATCTTCTTAATACAAATGGATGTTTACGTGTTACTTTTGTTTTGCCAAGTCCTAATTTATGCACATCTTGTCAATTATCCAAGCAAAATCGTTTGCCCTTTCAATTAAATGATAAATGATCCTTGCATGTTCTTGACGTAGTTCACTGTGATTTATGGGGACCGACTCCAATTACATCTGTTGATGGTTACTGCTACTATGCTTTATTTGTTGATGATTACTCCCGCTTCTCTTGGTTTTATCCTTTAAAACAAAAGTCAAATTTTTAGGACATTTTAGTAAATTGTTTAGTCTTTGTTCAAACTTAATTTACTTGCAAGCTGAAAGTTTTTCAAAGTGACGGAGGTACTAAATTCTTGAATCATCGGGTGCGCAAATTGTTTGTTGAAAATGGTACTTACCATCAAATGTCGTGTCCTTATATTCCTCATCAAAATGGACGTGTTGAACGAAAGCATCTTCAGCTAACTGAAACCAGTCTTGCCGTGCTTTTTGGTGCAAATGCACCTGCTCACTTTTGGGTTGATGCTTTCTCTTCTACCACATATGTTATCAATCGTCTACCTACAAAATTGTTACACCATAAATCTCTATTTGAAGTTCTCTTCAATATTCTTCCAAATTACAACAACTTTAAGGTTTTTAGATGTCGGGTATTTCCATTTTTACAACCCTATGTGGAATATAAACTTGCTCCCTGGAGTATTGCATGCATCTTTCTAGGTTATTCTACTCAATATCAAGGATACAAGTGTTATGATCCTCTTACTTCCAAATCCTTTATCACCCGCCATGCTAAGTTTGATGAAAACTCCTTCCCATTTGCAAGTGATATGATTCTACAAATGATATTGCATTGTTTTTGAGCTGCTACTCTGATGAATTACCACGTACTCATGCTCCTAAAAATTTCGCACCAATGGCCACTTCACCAGAGACTGCTCCATTACCATCTAAACCGTGCACTTCATGCTTACATGACGACTCATCTTCGACTTTCACCACAACCCCGACATCATCATCGACACCGGTATCCTCTCTGGTTTTGAATCTAACAGCCTCTCCGGGTCCTTCCCTACCACCTGCGCCGCCACCACAATCTCCGCCACCATAGTCACTGGCCTCGTCGCCACCATCATCACCTCCGGCTACCCCAGCTCCCGGTCATTCTATGTTTACCAAAAGCAAAGCTGGCATTGTTAAACCACACCATATCTTTGATCTTCTTGCTATTTCTCTAACACATTTGCAATTTTCCTTGTTTGCTGCCAAGGAGCCCAAGGGGTTTAAATCAGCCACCAAAATTGATCATTGGAGTCGTGTTATGTTGGAACAAATACAGACCCTTCATGGTAATAAAACCTGGAATCTTGTCCAACGACCATCAATTGCGGATTTTGTTGGTTCTAAATGGGTCTTTCGCACTAAATATCATGCGAATTGGACTATTGATTGTCACAAAGCTCATCTTGCAGCCCAAGGTTTCACTCAAATTCCAGGTTTTGATTTTTCTCATACCTTCAGTCTGATGGTTAAAGCTACAACTGTTCACATTGTCTTATCTTTAGCTGTCACAAATAGGTGGCCTCTTCATCAGCTTGATGTTAAAAATGTTTTTTTAAACGGTGACCTTCATGAAACCGTTTATATGGAGCAACCTCTAGGTTATGTTGACTCTAAAAATCTGACATATGTTTGTCGTCTCAACAAAACCTTGTATGGACTTCATCAAGACCCACGAGCTTGGTTTCAATGCTTGAGTTCCTTCTTAGTTGCTCAAGGTTTCAAGTGTAGTCAAGCTGATACATCTCTCTTTATTTTTCATCAAGGATCATGTCTTATGTACCTCTTGGTTTACGTTGATGACATTATTTTGACTGGCGACCACACCCATTCCATTACTCGCTTCATTTCTCGCTTAAAGAATGAGTTTGCTATAAAAGATTTTGGTAAATTGAACTATTTTCTTGGGCTTGAGGTTATTTATGACTCTGATGGTTTATTTCTAAATCAAAGTAAATATGCTCATGAAATTTTGAGTCGACCCAGTCTCCTTGATGCGAAACCAATAGGTACACCGCTAGCTACAAATGACGTTTTCACCTCTACTGGCACTCCTTTTCATGATCCTATTAAGTATCGGTATTTTGTTGGAGCTCTTCAATACTTGAATATCATTAGGCCCGATATTTCCTATGTGGTGAATCAAGCCAGTCAATTTCTTCACTCTCTTACGGACCAACATTTTACCCTTATCAAACGAATTTGACGATATGTCAAAGGCACAATCAATCATGGTCTTCATTTCTCTATGCCTACCAAATCTATGCTTATTGGTTATTCCGATGTAGACTGGGCTCGTTGCATTGAGACTAGGTGTTCCACCTATGGCTACTCTATTGTTTTTTGGAGGAAATTTGTATCTTGGAGTGCTAAAAAACAACCTACTGTCCGTAGGTCCAATTGTGAATGTGAGTATCGGGCTATGACAAATACTGTTGCATAACTCATCTAGATTACTCATATGTTATGTGATTTAAATGCCTTAACTCCTAATCGACCAACTTTACTTTGTGACAACCTTAGTGCCATTTTCTTTAGTCAAAAGCTTGTTGCACATAAAAGAGCCAAACATATAGATATTGATCATCACTTTATTTGGGAACTTGTGTTGTCGGGTAAGTTGCATATAAAATTTGTTCCAACCAAGCTTCAAGTGACAGATATCTTCACTAAATTGTTACCTCGACCTCTTTATGCGAGTTTTCGACATCAACTTAGAGTTCATCCATCACCTGTGCACTTGAAGGGGGTATTGGAGATAAATCACCTATGTAAATTAGTTTATTTGTATTCTGTATTTACTTAATAGATTCCTTATATATCTCCTTGTAATATTGTCTATAAGCGTGATTAGTAAAATCGATAAAGTATTGGGAACATTTATCCCATCTTACACTAGATAATCCTTACTATGCAAAATTGAGATAGTTACCCATTTATATTGTGTTCATGTGATGGTTCAAGAATTCCTAGTCTATGATGTGGACTTAGGAAATGTTTGAATAGAATACGCTCCTTTTTCAATCCTCCTAATTAGTTGTGTTTGGAATATGCTCCTTTATAACTAACTATATGTTGTATGTTTGGAATACACTCGTTCATACTCAGGTCCTAACCATCATATTTCTAAGATTGGATTTCTTAAGAGAAACTTAGGTTTTGGTATAATTACATGTTGCATAACATGTATTCTTTTGTTTGCTTATCACATTTTTGAACTATGTTGATCTTTGATTTTTTTAACTAACACATGTTAGTTTAAGGATTTTGGTTGGTTTACATAACTTGTTTTGGATAATTAAATTTCATATATGTTAGAAATAGTTTTTGATGAGAATTATGTCTTGAAATCCATTCACTTCTTAGAAATAATTAAAAACAAATATGATTTTTTAGAGACCGAATTGAGTAATCTAGATTGTTATCTTCTTGCTCAAAATGAATAAACTTCATATATTTTCACTAGGCAAATCTATTGCTTAACAAGTTTTAACATATCCTCAGAGTCAAAAAGTAAATGACATTAACTTGGATTTTGAGACGACTACAACTTGTGTGGCAAACTTGAACAAGTGTTTATGATACATTTATTGGTAACAACCTTGCTACTTTAAACTTTAAAATAATTTAGTTTTTAAGACCGGTTTAATTATGAATACTTTACTCTCTGCAAATTTGAATCTTAAAACTTGAAAGATTTTATTAAAGGTGTTTTCACTTATACCCTAGCTAGGGGTGTTACACTCTCGACCCAACGAGTAGCAGTCTGTCTCCATACTTAATAATTTACTACTTGCAAGTTAATAATAAATCATTTGACTTAAGAGGCATATACATGTTCTACACCCAAAAGCATGTAACCTTGTCTCTCTACTCTCTCTTCAGTTATTTAGGACATCTGATGTGGAACACCATTTTAGTTTTTCATCCTCAATAGGTTACTATATGAACTCCTTCATTTTCTAAGTCTCTAGATAAGATTTTAGTTCACCATTCTCAACCAATAGTAGATAGTTTTGTGTAGGAATGAGAACAATTCTAGAACTGGCCTAAACCAGACCATAAGCGAGAGAATAAGGAATCGATCGAAGCTAAAATGAAGAATGGAGAATTTAACCACTAGGGACTAAACCAGTTACGGTACCAGTGTTTTCTAACCCATGTAATTCATTTTCCAACCCAGTAAGTCATTTTTTCAGACCCTTTAAGTCAATTCTAGCCTCATTAAGTCAATTTGGCCTCCTCACGGTTTATTAGTCAAGTTAAATCAGTGAAAGGAGAAACGTTAGAACCGAAAACCGTATTAAATTATTTGATAGAATCAGAAATTGTCCCATATAATGTAGGATTGGCCTGGTTGATGTCGCTTCTTGTTCTAGGCCGGTTTGGTTTGATTCAATGATCCATTTGATCATCCTTAGTAATATGATAAAGAGTATCCAGCTAGAAGTATTAGGCAACATGGATGTGTCCTCTCTATTTCCTAAAATTCTTATAGTGCTTGTTCATTTAATAAATCTTATATATAATTATTAAGATCTCGAATGACAAATTAATAAGTTTTACTTAGGCCGACTTAAGTTGATTTGAGGTCCCGGACAAAAAAAAAAGATGATGATTTTTTTGCTTCTACTTGCTACAACTTAATACCAATTTATTTATTTATTTATTTATTTATTTTATTTTTTATTTTTTATTTCTAAGATAATATAAGTAGATACATAAAAATAGGCCCCAAAAATTTGAAGGCATTGGACTATCGTCTATTCTACCCAACCTTCACATTCGACTCAACACTGGTTTTACTTAAATTAACACCATCACAAAACATTTGAAGTTGTTATTGACGTGGGAAGAGTTTTGAAAATCAATCATGTAAAATTGTAATAATGATGATTTTATGTTTGAGAATTCAATCACACAACTGAAAAAATTAGAAAAGGAGAAAAAAATTACTTTCCAACTTTTCAAAGGGTACCTTTGGCACTTTCGAAATTCAGTCAAAAGAGCATTTTGGTCTTATAATTCCGACAAAATATCTTTAAACTTTCCTCCACATCTGTTCTTTTGCTTTTGTGCATCTCTCGTTCAACTCTTCGCTTTGTTCAAACACAAAGTCCAAAGGGGCCACAGGGTAATTATACCACGTAACATCTTCCGGTTCTTTGACTCCTGGCCTGCACTTGTAGCCCATCACTCTATTTATACACTAAACTTCTCAAACGCTAACCCTCAAATCATATCTTACCCCCTCTCTCCCCAATCTCAGTTCTTCTGGTTCATGATGTTCATGAACTTTGATCTTCCAAGTACCTAATCATTATATTTTGGTATGTTTATTCTTATGCTATATTCACTCTCTGTATTCTCTAGCTATGTGCCCCCTAATATTTACCGACCTTCTCATTTTAGACGTCTCATTCAAATTGCATAGAGACATTATTCAAAATCTCTAAATTGAGACACATACTATTTTCTTATTACCATCACTATAGAAATAATGATATTGATTTAGATCCACAATTCACCTAGTGTATACAATTAATAGTATTCTAAATATCGGGCAACATTTTTACCTTTGAATATTCGATTCTTCACATAATAAAATTTAGAAAGTTGCATCTATACGTAGGATAGGAGTCATCAAATTAATAGTTTTGGAACTCTTTTAGGTCCACAATATGTACTTGAGATATTCTTTTTGTGGAATTGACTAATGATGTACTATAAGGAATATGGTAAACTAAAAGGGTATCTATTTATTCAAGTATATACCATAGCTAGAAATTGCTTGGAAAGTAAGTAGGAGTATGTGTCTATGTACTTACTAGTTACGTATATATGTCTATGCTTATACATGTGTATTTATGTTTTATTTGCATTTCAAAATTTCATGTTTTGAACCTAATACTTTCGTTAGTTTTATGAAAGAAAATGTATATACATTTTTTTTGCGTATTTATGACCTGAAAAGTGAGAGTTTTAATTCGAGATATTGTATAATATATTTTTACTTGGCTTAGTTATAAAGGTAAGAGCAGTTGTTATTTCATTATATTGATTATAACAATGCAATTATTTTTATGTCTATGATATAAAGATCCTCCAGATATTAGGTTGTATTAATTAATTAAGTTACAATGATTTTGTTAACATTATTGCAAAATACTTTTCATCTTAAAGTTTCCAAATTCTTAAACATGAATTACTTTAATGTTATTCTAAAGAAACGTTTCCGGTTTTATCGAGAGCACTTGTCGTCTTTTGTGTAGTAAACTTAATGCATGGCTCACAATCATTGTGGTATATGTGTGCCTGTAATCACTTTTACTTTTACCACTATTGAATATTAAATACATGAAGCACTGGATCCAATGATCAGTTAACATGTTTTTTCATTATGATGACAGAAAGCGATTGATCAAACTGTTGCTCCGGTGGTGGAGTCTCATCTTTCTTTCTCACTGATTAAACACTTGCAGTTCCGTTAATTTCCAATTCGAATTCCAATGGGGAAGACAAGAGAAAGAAACGCGCAGGAAATATGCTTCATGTTCTTGTTTGTATTCTTCTTGTGCTTTACTTGTGATGGCTTCACGTATGCCAATGAGCATGAAATACTTTTATCCATCAAAGCATCCGTCGATGATCCTTCGTCCTTCCTCTCCAACTGGAAGAACTCCTCTCTTTTTTGCACGTGGAATGGCGTTTCATGCAACTCCGACTCCACCTATGTCATCGGAATTGATCTTTCTAGGAAGAATTTATCTGGGAGAATCTCGGAATCATTATTCAAGTTCTTGCATGTTGAAACAATCGATCTCTCCAACAATCAGCTCTCCGGTGGGATTCCCGAAAATGTTTTTTCTTGTTCTTCACTTGTTCATCTCAACCTAAGCAACAACAACTTAACAGGTTGGATTCCTGGAGGTTCCCTTCCAATGCTTGAGAAGTTAGATTTGTCAAATAACTTCCTCGCGGGTGAAATACCTTCGGAAATTGGATCCTTCTCAGGGCTACTATATCTTGATCTCGGAGGAAATGCTTTGGTTGGCCAGATTCCGAAGTCCATCTCAAATTTAACAAGGTTAAAAGATTTAACTTTGGCATCGAACCAACTTGTAGGTGGCGTACCTTCGGAGTTAGGGTATATGAAAAGCTTGACATTCATCTACTTGGGCTACAACAACTTATCCGGTGGAATCCCAAAAGAAATCGGTGGCTTAATCTTGTTAAATCACCTCAATCTTGCTTTTAACAACCTCACCGGTGAAATCCCACCTTCATTTGGTAATCTGACCAACCTTAACTACCTTTTCCTCTACTTCAACAAGCTTACTGGTCCAATTCCTAAGACGATTTTTAGCCTCAAGAAGTTAGTGTCACTTGATGTTAGTGACAATTTCCTGTCAGGTGAAATTCCCGAACTCGTTTCCGAGTTCCAAGATTTAGAAGTCCTTCACTTGTTTTCAAATAACTTTTCTGGAAAAATACCGAAATCTCTAGCTTCTTTGTCTCATCTCCAAGTCCTTCAACTATGGTCCAACAAGTTTTCCGGTGATATTCCGGAGGATCTTGGAAAGTACAACAATCTGACTGTATTAGACCTTTCTACCAACAATCTTACCGGAAATATCCCTGAAAGCCTTTGTTATTCCCGACATCTCCAAAAACTCATCCTCTTCTCCAATTCCCTTGAAGGAGGCATCCCTAAAAGTTTGAGTCATTGCAGGAGCTTACAAAGGGTTCGTCTTCAAAACAATAGATTATCCGGTCACTTGTCACCGGAGTTCACTACATTACCCCTTGTTTACTTTCTTGACTTGTCGTCAAACTATCTCTCCGGGGAAATAAACCAATGGAAATGGAAAATGCCGAAACTCCAAATGCTGAGTTTGGCAAGAAACAGATTCTCAGGAGAGTTGCCTGATTCATTCGGTAGCATTAAGCTTGAGAATTTGGATTTGTCCGAAAATGATTTTTCCGGTCAAATTCCTCCGAGCTTTGGAAAATTTTCGGAGTTAATGGAATTGAAAATAAGCCAGAATAAACTCTCAGGAGAAATTCCTAAAGAATTGTCGTCATGCAAAAAGCTGGTGAGCGTCAACTTTAGTTACAATCAGCTTACAGGTGAAATCCCAGAAACCCTTTCAAGGTTGCCAGTTCTAGGAAATCTTGATCTGTCGATGAACAAACTTTCCGGTGAAATCCCGGAAAACCTTGGGAATGTGGAATCTCTTGTTCAAGTAAACATATCTCACAACCATTTCCGTGGCAAATTACCTTCAACAGGAGTATTTCTGGCTATCAATTCCACTGCTGTCTTAGGAAATAACTTATGTGGGGGTGCTTCGGTCACCCATTTACCACCATGCAAGGAAATTAGAAGCTCCAACTGGTGGTTCTTTGGGACAGCGTTGGCGGCTGTCACATTTGCTGCAATGTCTATTGTGGTTTTCATCTATATAAAACGAAGAAATGAAGCTGATGAAAAGGTGATTAAGAGAATGGAAAGCGCATCAGATGGAGGTGGGGAATGGGAGTTGCTATTCTTCGACCAGAAAGCTTCAACATTTCTGGCGATCGATGACATTCTGCTGTCTCTGAGAGGGCACAAGAGTGTGGTGGCAACGAAAAACATGCAATATTTTGTCCATGAAGTCGATCTCAATAATGATCCCATCCTCAAAATTAATGAGATAAGCAAACTTCGGCATCCAAACGTCATCAAAATCATCTCAATTTGCAAATCGGAGAAAGGAAGATTCATTGTTGTTCATGAATATGTTGAAGGGAAGAAACTGAATGAAGTTATGGAGGTGTTAGGTTGGGAAAGTCGAGTGAAGATTGCCATCGGAATTGGGAAAGCTTTACGTTATTTGCATGGCTGTTGTTCACCGGCGGGTATTCTTGTGGGTAATGTTTCGCCGGAAAATGTTATGGTGGTTAACGTGAAAGATGAGGCCTGTCTAAGATTAAATCCTCCCGGGATGATTTTTTCCGACAACACTAAGTGTTTGGTTTCTTCAGCATATATTGCACCAGGTATGTTATAAGAAACTTCATCCACTTAATTAAATTCATCCATATAAAATATATACTGTCACAGGCTTATATATGTATGATAGCTACATGTGTAAATTCAAAAAACATGCTACAGTTATTATATTATGTAAGAAAACATAAATGAATAGTTTAAAATCCAAGACACATGTAGATAAAATTATGTCATGAATCATTCTTTACGTAAATATATAAAGTTCATAAAATTAGGTCATGATCTAATTAAGTAATTTACGTTGCATAGAAAAATCATATGTGTAGTCATTATTTTATCAGAGCTTTAGCAATAACCCATGCATACATGAATTGAACAAGGTAGACAAAGCGGCAACAAAACATCACGACTTTGTTCCCTTTTTGCTTTTACAACTGTACGTGAGGAAGAGATTTATAGTTTTTTACTCTCCCACCTTTCCCATTCAAAAAAAAAAAAGGAATACTTTTTAATTAAATTAAATTTTAATATATGTACATGGTAATCTATATTTTCATTTTATAAAGTTAAATACAAACAGGATGTAACTGTGCTAATGTTGCAAGTTGCTAACATTGGGAAAAACTAAACTACAGCAAAGAATGTCTTGGAAAATCTTTGTTCATTTCTTTTATTATTTTCAGACTACACGTAAGAAGTAAAATTGTATTTCAATAAAAAGCCTTTTTAAAACTATTCCATCACGAGTACATGAATATGAGTTACTTAAATATCAAAATTTATTTAATATTTTTTAATAGAGAAACTTTTGGATCAAATGACATTATGACATATGCCATTTAGTCTAAAGTAGGCCAAATTCCACTGGTTTTTGTTTATAAAGTTTGACTAATTATATAATTACAAAACCTGCAGTGTAAATATCATTAATTATGTGTTGAGACATTAAAAAAAATAAAATTAAAATAAGAAATCTCTAGGAAACAATATGTAGCATACTTTTTTAATAATTATAAAACAATTACCATGAAATTTGTAACTTTGCAGTTTTCTTCGACAAAATTATATAGTGATCAGTAACTATGGTAGTTTAGTTGATTGTCAATTGTAAATAATGTTTTACGACCATATATCTATTGGGTTATCTATAAATTCAAAATGCAAATTTTAATCACAATTTAAACAACCAATAACCCAGCAGCTTTGATCGAAGAGGAATGGTTCATATATATATACATATATATATATATATATATATATATATATATTTTTCTTTTATGTAGTCATTAAAAGCATTAACTTGTATTAATGCAGAGACAAAAGATACCAAGGAGATAACCAAGAGCAGTGACATGTATGGGTATGGCCTCATCCTCATTGAGTTACTTACAGGAAAAACTCCGATAGATGCTGAGATGGGTTTGCATGAAAACCTAGTTGAGTGGGCACGATACTGCTACTCGGATTGCCACCTGGATACATGGGTTGATCCTTCACTTAAGGTACAAGTACTGAAGAACCCTAATCAGACCGTTGAGATAATGAATCTTGCCTTACAGTGCACAGATAGTGATCCTGCTGCAAGGCCATGCGCTAGGGATGTTGTCAAAACTCTCGAGTCTATAATTAGGAAGTCAAGCGCATTATGTTTCTAGGGTTTTAGTCAAGGTCGTGGGTAATTCTATAAGTTTTTTTTTGATTTTTTTTTCTTTCACTTTTTGGTTCTCTTTTAGTATGAGGTCTTTTTGTTTGAGTGGTAGTGAAGTAAATGTTTTTTTGTTGGATATTGTCTTCATACTCCACCGATGAATGTAATAATGAATGTAGATATTATGAAGCAATGTCGAATATATGGCTGAAATAATATCGGAAAAGGCTTTATTTTTCATGAAGATTTGATTTAGGAAAGGTCAAAACAATCCCACATGTTATGATGTAAGTAGTGAACGCAAAGATAATGTTTTGAGTATTCTGTACTAGTTGTGAGACCCGTATAATATACGGATCGATTAAAACAAAATGTTAAGTACGAACGATTAAATAGAAATTTTATTTGAATTTGAAATTGAAATAAGTGAAAATTATGAGAAAAAATATGGAAAGAATAAATTAATTAAAATTATGAGTTTAGTGTGTACTAAACGGGTTAATTATAACAAAATATTAAACATAAAGGTTTAAACTGTAAATTTATTTGGAATTGAATTTGAAATTTAAAATTTGATAGTCATTATGGTAGGTTTAATTTATGGAAAGTAAATTAATGATATATTGAAAATGAAAATTAAAGTAATGACAAGTGGAAAATAAATATATTTCAAATTATGACAACATGATATGTGGCTAATCTTATGAGAGAAGGACATGTGGCAAAGTTATTTTCATTTATTAGAGTAGATTTAAAGAAGATTTAGATAAATCCCAATACTGAAAAGCACTAGTGGTGTCTATACAACAAATCATGTTACTGGATTATTCAAGCACAACTGTCAAACAATATACTAATTTAATGGGAGGAAGACATCATTATAATATTTCTTGTATCAGTATATACAAGTATTCAGAAGCTATAATAAACGATATATGTGAGTTAAGGGACTTCATAATTTATACTTTAATACACGATATAGTATTAGTGTTATCAGAATATTTTGTGTGATTAAAACTTATATGTGAGTTAAGGGACTTCATAATTTATACTATAATATATGTTTGGGTATGTGCTAAGTGCACACATATACAAGATCGGATTAGAAGTCGGTTCGACGACAAGTCGGGGAATGCCCCTTTTGCGGCATCTAAGGGCATCGCCCCTAGCAGAGTCTAAGAGGCAGAGCCCCTAACTGGGGTGCCGATGTCAGGTCAGCAGAACGGGTCGAGTGGCAACGCCCTCGCGAGGTTTGGGGTAGTGCCCCATAAAGTCTTTGGATTTTACAAGTGGGTACATATTGGAAAAATCGAATTCTTGAAGGTGATTATGGTATAGCTGACTAAGGGGCAACGCCCTGAAAACTCTTCGGATTTTACAAGTAGGTACGTAGCAGAAAAATCAAATTTCTTGAGGGTGATTATGGTAAAGCTCACTAAGATCGTCAGTTTTGGAAACCATTGATTTCCTCATTAATTTCAGATTCTCTTGACTTGTTTTCACAACAACCCATGACGGCCAACCCTAAAAAAAACCTACTTATCGTTTTCTATATAAATGACTCTCTTCTTGAGGTGAATGGACGACCTTTTAGCTCTCATTTTCTTCATACGAACTCAAAATCTTTTAGCAATTTGGCTTACGTTTTCTATTCCTAGATTCGTAAGTGTCCCCTTGGGATTATCCTAGGCTGAGTTTTTGTTGTAACCTGGTCATAGGGTAGAAATATAAGTTCAGAAAATGTTTACACGATCCAATGGGTATCCAGATCTCCACCATAAAACATGTTTCTAACAATCGAATTGATATTTTCTGTTTCTGGAGATGGTTTAACTAATCCGCAGACCACAGAGTTCGCAAAATTGGAGAAGTTTGAAGGCGTTGATTTCAAGCGCTGGAAGAAGAAGATGTACTTCATGTTGACCACTCTAAAGGTAGCATACGTGTTGACTACTCCAATACCATCTAAATTGGAGGAAGGCGTTGATGAGACACTTGAAGATACTACGAAGAGGCAAAAGTAGGACAACGACGATTACATCTGCAAAGGTCACATCTTTGATGATATGTCTAATGCTCTATTTGATATCCATCGTGATGCTTTAACTGCTAAGGATTTGTGGGACACCCTTGATTTGGAAAACATGACTGAGGATGCCTCTAGCAAGAAGTTTATGGTTAGTGACTTTAATAACTTTAAGATGGTCTATTCAAGGTCTGTCACTAAACAATACAATGAACTACATGGTATTTATGGTCAATATGCACCATGTGAATACGGATGAACCCATTGTTGTGTCAAGTGTTATTGACAAACTTCCACCATCTTGGAAGGATTTCAAACATAACCTAAAACATCAAAATGAGGAGTTGTCATTGGTTCAACTTGCTAGTCATATTCGTATTGAAGAATCTCTTCGTACAAAGGAAATTGACAAATCTGATAAAACCAAAGGGAAGGTTGAATCTGGACAACCCTCTGTTAATATGGTTGAAAATAAAGCCAGGAACCCGAACCATAGAGGATATGGAAAACGTAAGCAGGAACATATCTCAAATAACTCCAACAAAAAAAGGAATTGCTTTGTTAGAGGTGCAAAAGGGTGGGGCATTGCAAGTGTGATTGTCGTGTGAACTTAGGCAACAATAATAACAATAATGGTGTTGGAAACAGTAGAGCCAATTGAAGTGTGAACGGGTCTTCGGGCCAAGTTAAAGGAGGACCGTTTTTTACTAACTTTGATAATTCTAATCAGAATTATGTTTATTATGTTTCATTCGTTCATGAATCATTATATGTACAATATGATGATGTTGCTTGTTGGATCAACTCCAGGGCAACGAACCATGTATGTAAGGATAACTGGCTGTTTGAAACACTAACACCGCTTGAAGATGGATCGGAGCTGAAAATGGTAGACAATTCATTTATACCTATTTTCGTGTCGGTGTCTTGCGTATTGAATTTACTTCTGGAAATACTATTAGGCTTTTTGATGTTTTTTTTGTTCCTACGATTCGAAAGAATCTTGTTAGTTCTTGTTGTTTGAATTCTGGTGGTTTTAACAAATTATTGAGTCGAATAAGTTCATTTTATCTTGAGGTGGAATGTTTATTGGTTTTGAATATTTATATAATAAAATGTTTCATTTGAGTATTATTGACAAATTATTAATTGTTCAAAATTCTGCATTTGTATCTTCTACTTCTAGTGTTAATAAATCTATGCTTTGGCATGTAAGATTAGTCGATGTCGACTTTAGAAGGATGCATAAGAGATTAAAAGATAGATTAATTCCATCCTTTTGACATGATTTCTGATAAATGTAAAACATACATGCTTACAAAAGTGACAAAACAACCCTTTCCTAGTGTCACGAGAAATTCGACTATTTTGGAGCTTGTACAAAGTGACCTATGTGATTTTCACTCCAATCCTTCCTTGGGAAATAAAAAGTATGTATTCACCTTCTGTAACAATTGGTAAAAATAGGAACGATCGTACGATGCTATGTTTTGATTATTAAGCAATATGAATATTTTTATCAAGAATGGTTGAAGGAATTTAACCTCTTTTATTTAAACAAGTTCTTGTGAAATGTAAAACAAGTAACTATTGATAAATTTCGTTATGATGTATGACTACAAACCATCACCGGTTTGTGAAAATTAGCATATAACATCATTTGAACGCAACAAACTTAATTTTTATATCAACATGTCTCTAGTTGATAAGTAAGTTAAGTTCTATGTAAAACGTGTGCTTAATAGTTATGGAGTATCTAAATTTGACAAATATACGAACCAAAGTGACAAAACATGTTTAACGATAGGGTTAACCAGTTAAATGTCACGAAATTATACCTTAGTTAATAAATTTTAAATTTAAATAAATAAAAATATAAAATGAATTATTATAAGGTATAATTAGAATGTATTTAAGTGTTTTTGAATAAAAAGAATATAACATAAATACAAAAAAAAAAAAAAAAAAAAAAAAAAAAAAAAAGAACCTACATTATTATTTTATACTAAGTATACATGTATGTATTTGTACATATGTATTATTATCTAGTGAATGACTAGTTATGGGTCATGACTTAAAGTGATTTAATGTAAGGAATATGATGTCTAAATCAATTAAGATAAGAGAATTGGTGGAGATAAGTGCAAACATATCTAATAAGTGCTTAACTACTTAAGACATTTTACTAAGAATGCTTCTTAATCCCTCTTTTAATTTTCGAGATTAAGACCTTCCCTCTTCTTAACTAGAACTCCTAACTAACTAAATAACTAGTAGTTAGTTAGTTAACTAACCCTATCTCTAAGCAACCACCCAAGCAAGTGGCTAGACAAGATCGCATCACTTAACTCACATCCCATCACAAGCTAGTCTAGGTTTTGTTCCCTTATCCTCTTCCACCCTTTCCTCCTTCATAATCATGAAATTTCCTCTTCATTTTACCCTCAATTCACCAGCCAATACTCCAGGGAATTTCTCTTAACCTTCATCTCATTTTCAACCACAAGAACTTCCTTCCAAGGCCATCAAAACCGTGAACTAAAGGGCTGCTGTCCCTTTTGTGTTTTAGCCATCATTTCACCCATCTACACCTTCCTTTGGTTTGATACTTTTACCACCAAATACCCCTGGAAGTTAGTTGTTATGCTACTCAAAATTATAGATTCAAAACAGTGAGTAAACTACCTTTTTTCTTAATCTTTTGCTGTGAAGTTTTCGTGACAACAATATATATAGCCAAAACAGTGGCTGTTTTGGAGCATCAAACCAACACCCAAAAGTTCTTCATCTTCAACCTTACATTCTTCAAGAATTCACATAAGGTGAGTTCATACCCCTACATTTTCATGTTTTCTTCAAGTTTTAGGGGGGGGGGGGGGGGGGGGAATACAAATTAGAACACTAAACATAACTTAAATTTAAAAGACAGCTTTCTACAGAAAAGTTCAGTCTAGTTCAGGGACTGTTTTGACCATCTTAAACTTAATATCTTTCAAAACTGTACAATATGAAATATTTCATGTTTATATATTTCTAAGGACTACTCGCACGCATTTATACAAAATTTCTGTTATTTATGGCGATTTTTATAAAACTGCCTATCATTTCAGAAGTGATTTCGGACCAGTCTGTGAAGATGACCATTTTCACACTAGCTTGAGACCACTAAAAATCATAATAAAAATTAGGAACAAAGTAGACTCATTTTCTAAACTCTCAGAGATTAAGGATTCAGTTTTCGACTTTCGATGATTTTTCTATAAGTTTTCTAAAATCAGGGATAATAAAGGGTAAAACTGTCAAAAGTGGTTTGTAGATTTATTAACACCTTGCAACATTTTTTAGCAAGGTTTATGTGACATCCCCAAAATCTCGGCCAGAAAAGACCGATTTTCATTTATGCTTTTAAATATTTTCAGAGTAAATCCTTTTGATTTGAAAGAGTTGCGGAATTTGTTCCCAAAAACAAAACATGATAAAACAATGTTTACCGAAGCATTTCATAAAAGAAATGTATTTTCATTATAATCAAAACTCGGGGTGTCATGTTCCGATACAGACCAATAAGCATAAACGAATACATTACAAGTCATATACCAAATATAAACATATGCAGACTTGTAAACAAAACAACTTGATGGATCATCCATCTCATGCCCTTCCGCCACTTCCTGTAATACAATTTAAAACTGAGTGGGTCAGGCTTGGGAGCCTGGTGAGCATATAGGGTTTTCAACCCACAATAAATATCATATTTAATTTTCACCAACCAACAATAACCTAATTACCCATTCCCGTTATTCTCACTTTAATGTCCCTAAAACAACTAACATAAGGGACCTAGTCTAAGAATATTTCATCGGGGCGACAACACATGCTTCGGGGGTACCTCAGCAATATAAGTCAAATAAGGCAACCATGAGGGGGATGGAGTACAACGAATGAACACCCAAGTTCATTAACACCTACAGGTGGCGAACCTGCTAATGTTTCCACAAGACTGTCTAGAATAGCCAGTGGTCGTCATCTAAACTCCGCTAGATGACTCAATCAAATAACAACGAGGCCTCTCATCTGTTTATTACACACCAACTGTCTACCCATGTTCTACCCAACATATTAGTAGATAAAAATATACATTTGTATACATAGTTTAAAGAAAACCTGTATAGCATGCTTTAATCAACACATAAATCACAAAACAGATGAGGCACACACACACATAACACATATCTCATAAAGAAATAAGCAGATCTATAAGATAGAAGAGAGTGAATACACATTCACACATAGCACAACCAAATATATACACATAGCACGTATTTTATATAAAATACTTCGTATTATTGTATTAGAAAGAAAATAACTACACACTCACACTTATAAACAACAATATAATTAATACACTCGAACCAAACTCGTATTATTATTGTGTTTAAGAAAGTTAGTATACACTCACTTGATCAGGAGATGATCCGACAGCACTACGGCTTATAGAAGTAGTATTCCTCAGCAGATCTGGAAGATCTCCTCGAAAATCGAACTTCTCGCGGGCAGAGCTTCGACTCGGGAACCGCACTTCTCGGGATCTTCGGGGTCTCGGGACTTGCCTCGGGGCTAGAGTATGATACCAGGGCTTCGGGGTATCTTCGGCACGAAAAACGATGCAAAAGACTAGAGAGAAGAGAAGAAATGAACAAGAAATATGGCTGTCTTCGGATCCCTTATATAGAGGCTGGAGCCTCGGAGTACGCGGGGCGTACTGCAGTACGCAACGCGTACTGCGTCCGAAATCGTCACTGCATGCGTCATCCGAAGTGTCGACACTATCGGAGTACGCGATAGCGTACTCACGTACGCGGGGCGTACTCCGGATCACACCGGTGACTCGGCTTCGGATAAGGCTTCCGATTTTGAATTAAATATAAATACAAAATGATTAATAAACTTCGGAAATTCATAACTTCTTCATACGAACTCCGTTTTCGACGTTCTTTATATCCACGGAAAGGTGAGACCACGCTCTACGACTTTCGTTTAGACTCCGTCGGCTAATTTTGAATTTATTTTTATTATTTATTTTTAATAGGCCGGGACAAAAAAACTTCGTTATAAATTCATAACTTCTTCGTTTGATCCGTTCTCGCCTAACTTTTTATCGCTTCGATACCAACAACAAGACCTTCGATCCTCGTTTAGATTGATTCGGCTAAAAACCCCTCGATCTCAAATCGAGTATAACAGGCTGCATACCGCTAAGCCGAAATTTCGATAAATCATAACTTCCTCATACGATGTCAGATTTGGGCGTTCTATATATATTCGGAAACCTCGTTTCAACTACTACAACATTATTCAAAGATATCAAGTTTATTTTACACTTAAATTTTGACGCTTATTTTTATTCTTAATTAAACAAACCACATAATTAAGCAATTAAGCACAAAACACATAATACTCAAATAATTCAATCTTATTATTTCAAAACGGGTTACAAAGGTTAACCTAGACGATTACATTGATAAAAATGGCAAGCCCGGAAACACAGGCGTTACAATTCTCTCCACCTTAGAATGATTCCGTCCCCGGAATCACACATCAACAAACAAATGCGGGTAGCGGCTCAGCATGTCACTCTCCGTCTCCCAGGTGAGATTCGGCCCATTCGTGTGTTTCCATCGGACAAGCACTAACCCAACCATTTTGCGTCGCAACTTCTTAGTCTTTCGGTCAACAATTGCCTCTGGTTCTTCAATCAACCTTTTGTTCTCATCAATTCTCAATTCAGAAATTGGAATTATATCAGGAACTTATCCAGTGAACTTCCTCAAATAACACACATGAAAAGTGTTGTGAATTCCATTCAGTTCTTCGGGTAATTCGAGCTTGTAAGCTTGGTTCCCAACCCTCTGAAGAACTTTAAATAGTCCAATAAACCTTGGACTCAACTTTCCCCTTTTACCAAATCTTATAAGTCCCTTCCACGGCGAGACTTTAAGCAAAACCGAATCTCCAACCTCAAAAGTCATCGGTCTTCGCTTCTTGTCAGCATAGCTCTTTTGACGATCTTGAGCTGCTAACATTCTTTCCCTAATTATTTTCAACTTTTCAGCAGTTTGATGAACCATCTCCGGTCCCATAAACTGCTTTTCCCCAGCCTCAAGCCAACAAGACGGCGTACGACACTTCTGTCCATACAAAGCTTGAAAAGGTGCCATCTTAATGCTCGAGTGAAAACTATTATTATAGGAAAATTCTACCAACGGTAAATGTTCATCCCAATTACCTAGGAATTCCAAGGTACATGCTCTCAGCATATCTTCAAGTGTTTGTATTGTTCTTTCACTTTGACCATCAGTCTGCGGATGGTAAGTTGTGCTTAAACATAACTTGGTACCCATTTCCTCTTGTAGACTTTTCCAAAACCTTGAGGTGAAACGGCTATCACGATCCGATACAATCGTTAACGGAACACCGTGAAGCCTCATAATTTCCTTCATGTAAGAATTCGCAAGCTTTTCCATAGACCATTTCTCTCTGGCCGCTATGAAATGCGCACTCTTAGTGAATCGATCAACGACCACCCAAATCATGTCGTGACCATTCTTTGTTCTGGGCAGTTTAGTGACAAAATCCATAGCAATGTCTTCCCACTTACCCATAGGCACAGGCAATGGTTCTAAACTCCCGTAAGGTTTCTGATGTTGTGTCTTGACTCTCGCACAAGTCACACACTCGGCCACATACTTTGCAACATCAAGCTTCATTGTCGGCCACCAGTAGTAGGGTTTCAGGTCCCTATACATTTTAGTGCTACCCGGATGAATTGAGTACATGGTTTTGTGAGCTTCTTCCATCAGAAGATCCCTAATTCCTCCTGACTTAGGTACCCAAATACGATCTTGGAATACCTTCAGTCCATGACCGTTAGTACCAAACACCAATGTTTTACCCAAACGTTCCTCCTTTCGGTCATTTTTCTCAGAAGCTTCCTCTTCAGCTTTCTTTATACTTTCCACAATAGTCGAGACAACTTCAATTCTCAACGCTCTTGGCCTCTTCCTTTCAAGATTGACCTTCCGACTGAGAGCATCAGCAACAACATTAGCTTTACCAGGGTGGTAAAGTATCTCACAGTCATAGTCTTTAAGTAATTCTAGCCAGCGTCGTTGCCTCATATTCCATTCTTTCTGATTAAAGAGGTATTGGAGACTCTTATGATCAGTAAAAATTTTGCACTTCGTGCCATAGAGGTAATGTCTCCATATTTTCAGAGCGAAAACTACCGCTGCCAACTCCAAATCATGAGTCGGGTAATTCTTTTCATGCTCTTTCAGCTGTCGAGACGCATATGCTATCACCTTTTCTCTTTGGTTCAAAACACAACCCAATCCAACACCAGACGCATCGCTATAAACAGCGAAGTCTTCAACTCCATCGGGTAGAGAAAGTATCGGTGCCTCGCATAGCTTCTTCTTTAACTTCTCGAATGCTTCTTTATGCTTATCACTCCAAGCATAAGTAGCTCCTTTGTGGGTCAAAGCTGTCAATGGAGTAGCAATCGAAGAAAAGCCTTGGATAAACCTGCGGTAATATCCGGCTAATCCCAAAAAGCTTCGAATCTCCGTGGGACTTTTCGGTTGTTCCCACTTCGTCACAGCTTCGATCTTCGCTATATCAACCATTATACCTTCTTGGTTGACCACGTGACCCAAGAATTGGACTTCACGAATCCAAAAATCACATTTGGAGAACTTTGCATAAAGCTTCTCCCTCTTCAAAACTTCTAACACTTCTCGCAAGTGTCTGCCATGCTCCTCCTGGCTTTTCGAGTAAATCAGAATGTCGTCTATGAACACTATCACGGATTTATCAAGGAACGGGTAACAAACCCTATTCATCAAATCCATGAACGCTGCTGGAGCATTGGTTAGTCCAAAAGACATAACCAAGAACTCGTAGTGTCCATATCTAGTTCTGAATGCAGTCTTCTCGATATCTTGCTCTCTTACTTTAAGCTGATGATATCCTGACCTAAGATCGATCTTCGAGAAATAGCTCGAACCTTGCAATTGATCAAACAGGTCATCAATCATCGGCAACGGATATCTATTCTTTATTGTTGCCTTGTTCAGCTCTCTATAATCGATGCACATTCTCATACTTCCATCTTTCTTCTTCACAAATAACACCGGAGCTCCCCAGGGCGATGAACTAGGTCTAATGAAACATTTGTCCAATAACTCCTGAAGTTGCATCATCAGCTCCTTCATCTCCGTCGGTGCTAATCGATAAGGTGCTTTTGCTATTGGTGTGGTTCCTGGTAACAAGTCTATTCTGAACTCCACTTGTCTATCAGGTGGTAATCCAGGAAGATCTTCGGGGAACACTTCCGGAAAATCACACACCACTGGAATGCTCTGCATCACCTTCTTTTCCTTCTTAGCATCAATCACAAATGCTAAATATGATGTACATCCCTTAGTCAAACACTTTCTGGCTTTCATTAGAGAAATGATTCCAGAATTCACTCTGCGTTTGTCCCCATACACCATAAACGAATCTTTCCCAGGCGGGTTTACTTTAACTATCTTCTTCTTGCACAAAATTTCGGCATCATTGGCGCTAAGCCAATCCATTCCCAACACGATGTCGAAACCATTAAGATCGATGGGCAATAATTCCTCGTGAAACTTATTCCCATTCAGATCAATTAAGATGCTTTTCATACGATGGCTAACAGGTACAAACTTGCCACTAGCTACTTCGACTAATAAAGCATTATCTAGTCTATCAATAGGCAAAGCTAGCTTTCTACCAAACTCATGCGAAATAAAGGAGTAGTTGGCTCCAGAATCAAACAATATACGAGAAAGGTACATGAAGCGACATCAGCTTCATCTTTCGCAGCCTCAAGTGTCATCTGGAAGGCTCTTGCCTTCGGCTTTGGTGGAATGTTGGGCCTAGCTGCCTCCTTCTTCTTTGGACAGTCTTTCAAAATATGCCCCTCTTCATTACACCCAAAACACATCCTTTTGTTGTTCGGACATTCATTGGCAAAATGTCCGACCTTTCCACACTTGTAGCAGGTTACATCCTCGCTACATTTCCCAAAGTGCTTTTTCTTACACTTATCACACCACTTCGCCTCACCTCCTTTTCCTCCAAACTTTTTCGAATCAGATTTCGAAAATTTTCCTTTCTTACCGGAACCAGATGTTCCCTCAAACTTCCTTTTCTCACCAACATCAACCTTGTCGGTGGTTCTCCCCTTGATCATGTTCTCCACAGACTTGGCAGCCCAGATAGCTGCCTCTAGAGTAAGTGCCTGACGTACTGGCACCTCGTACTCCCATGGAAGTCCCTTCGCATACCGATCCACCTTTGTCAGCTCGTCGGGAACGATACGCAAGGCAAACTCCATCTTATCGGTGAAGTTATTGGTGTACTCATCCACTGACATGCTACCCTTCGTCAATGTCAAAAACTTATTCTCCAACTCCAACAGATTTTGAGCCGAACAGAACTTGCGCTTGAACTGCACCAAGAATTCTGCCCATGAGAATTGCAGTGGCTCATTAGGGCTTAAGGTCTTCCCTAGAGTGTTCCACCAACGAACGGCTCCACCTCGGAATTGACGCACGGCATAGATAGTCTGCAATTTACCTCTGCAGCCACACGTCATGAAGGCTAGCTCCATTTCGGAGATCCAATCCATAACCCCAATTGGATCCTCCTTTCCATTGAAGGTCGATGGTTTGCAAGTCAAAAAGTCCTTGTACTTGCATCCCATTCCATCATTCCTTCCTTCATGGTTATCTTGCCTAACTATCGGTGGGTTGGCTGGACCAACAGACCCACTGAAGTTTCCTCCTTCTGAGTGCCCTTCATTTAATTCAGGCTCCTCCACACGAATCGACAGTTCTTCACGATTTTGTTGAAGCAACCGTCTAGTTTCATCCATCTGACGATCCAACATCGTCTGAATCATCAATTGCACACCAGCCATGGTTATTGGCTCAGGTGCTGCTGCTACGACAGGTATTGGCTCAATCACTGGTGGTTGATTCATGTTTCGTCAGCATTTCCAACTCCACTTCTTGTTCTCACCATTTTGATCTACACACCGAATAAGGTGAAATTAGATCCTCAATCATGATAGATATTCAAATCATCCTTATCACTCCGAAACGTTTACATGCTAGTTCTAATATCGTAGACGTACGCTTAGAATCCTACACACATAAGGTTTCTAGATCCGGTCGGCAACAGACCATAGATCCGAACAAATAATATCATATATATGGCAACATATAACATTTAGCACATAAAAGCATTTTAGGAAACTTTCCTAAAATAAACTAGTGCTCGTGTCTAAATCACAACAGACACACATCTCAAAACTTCACTTAGCATTCTAAGTTTAAGTCTAGAAATCCTACAAATTCCTAGTTCGCTTAAACTAATGCTCTGATACCAACTGTGACATCCCCAAAATCTCGGCCAGAAAAGACCGATTTTTATTTATGCTTTTAAATATTTTCAGAGTAAGTCCTTTTGATTTGAAAAAGTTGCGGAATTTGTTCCAAAAAACAAAACATGATAAAACAATGTTTACCGAAGCATTTCATAAAAGAAATGTATTTTCATTATAATCAAAACTCGGGGTGTCATGTTCCGATACAGAACAATAAGCATAAACGAATACATTACAATTCATATACCAAATATAAACATATGCACACTTGTAAACAAAACAACTTGATGGATCATCCATCTCATGCCCTTCCGCCACTTCCTGTAATACAATTTAAAACTGAGTGGGTCAGGCTTGGGAGCCTGGTGAGCATATAGGGTTTTCAACCCACAATAAATATCATATTTAATTTTCACCAACCAACAATAACCCAATTACCCATTCCCGTTATTCTCACTTTAATGTCCCTAAAACAACTAACATAAGGGACCTAGTCTAAGAATACTTCATCGGGGCGACAACACATGCTTCGGGGGTACCTCAGCAATATAAGTCAAATAAGGCAACCATGAGGGGGATGGAGTACAGCGAATGAACACCCAAGTTCATTAACACCTACAGGTGGCGAACCTGCTAATGTTTCCACAAGACTGTCTAGAATAGCCAGTGGTCGTCATCTAAACTCCGCTAGATGACTCAATCAAATAACAACGAGGCCTCTCATCTGTTTATTACACACCAACTGTCTACCCATGTTCTACCCAACATATTAGTAGATAAAAATATACATTTGTATACATAGTTTAAAGAAAACCTGTATAGCATGCTTTAATCAACACATAAATCACAAAACAGATGAGGCACACACACACACATAACACATATCTCATAAAGAAATAAGCAGATCTATAAGATAGAAGAGAGTGAATACACATTCACACATAACACAACCAAATATATACACATAGCACGTATTTTTATATAAAATACTTCGTATTATTGTATTAGAAAGAAAATAACTACACACTCACACTTATAAACAACAATATAATTAATACACTCGAACCAAACTCGTATTATTATTGTGTTTAAGAAAGTTAGTATACACTCACTTGATCAGGAGATGATCCGACAGCACTACGGCTTATAGAAGTAGTATTCCTCAGCAGATCTGGAAGATCTCCTCGAAAATCGAACTTCTCGCGGGCAGAGCTTCGACTCGGGAACCGCACTTCTCGGGATCTTCAGGGTCTCGGGACTTGCCTCGGGGCTAGAGTATGATACCAGGGCTTCGGGGTATCTTCGGCACGAAAAACGATGCAAAAGACTAGAGAGAAGAGAAGAAATGAACAAGAAATATGGCTGTCTTCGGATCCCTTATATAGAGGCTGGAGCCTCGGAGTACGCGGGGCGTACTGCAGTACGCAACGCGTACTGCGTCCGAAATCGTCACTGCATGCGTCATCCGAAGTGTCGACACTATCGGAGTACGCGATAGCGTACTCACGTACGCGGGGCGTACTCCGGATCACACCGGTGACTCGGCTTCGGATAAGGCTTCCGATTTTGAATTAAATATAAATACAAAATGATTAATAAACTTCGGAAATTCATAACTTCTTCATACGAACTCCGTTTTCGACGTTCTTTATATCCACGGAAAGGTGAGACCACGCTCTACGACTTTCGTTTAGACTCCGTCGGCTAATTTTGACTTTATTTTTATTAATTATTTTTAATAAGCCGCGACAAAAACTTTCGTTATAAATTCATAACTTCTTCGTTTGACGTCCGTTCTCGCCTAACTTTTTATCGCTTCGATACCAACAATGAGATCTTTGATTCTCATTTAGATTGCTTCGGCTAAAAACCGCTCGATCTCAAATCGAGTATTTCAGGCTGCATGCCGCTAAGCCGGAACTTCGATAAATCATAACTTCCTCATACGAAGTCAGATTTGGGCGTTCTATATATATTTGGAAACCTCGTTTCAACTACTACAACATTAACCAAAGATATTAAGTTTATTTTACACTTAAATTTTGACGCTTATTTTTATTCTTAATTAATCAAACCACATAATTAAGCAATTAAGCACAAAACACATAATACTCAAATAATACAATCTTATTATTTCAAAACGGGTTACAAAAGTTAACCTAGACTATTATATTGCTACAAATGGCAAGCCTGGAAACACAGGCGTTACAGTTTATACATTAAGGAAATTAAAACACAATAATTTAAATACGTTTAATTACTATTTTAACAAAAAGTGATAAGTACAAAAAGGTCTTTAATGTCAAACTTAAGGATTATTTCATGCAAAGTTTCTAATAAAAAACGTAAGAATATAAACAACAATTACGAAACATATCAAATCATCTTTTAAAATTTATCCATATATATATAACCATTTTCATATATATGTTTTGTTTAAAAACTTGTCTTCGGCATCAAAAATATACAAATATTATTTACGAAACTTTACCCTATTTGTATCCCGTTGAGCAAAGGGTAAAATATTATCAAATGCATATCTAAAGATTTCACGTCATTTTTCATAGCTATTCCAGTCTTAAGGGATGAAACTATATGTTCCCAATTTTGTCAATTTTAGCAAACGAACCATTCGGATGACTTACAAGAAGATTTAGTTTCGAAACATCAACAATATCATGTAGAAGTGACTCAGATGAGGTCATATGTTGATTTATACCTAAGTACAGAATCTATTTTTGATGATTAATGGTAAAGTTATAAGACCTAAAAAATGGAAAACCTACCATATTTTCACTGACAAAAGTATCCTCATAGACAAAAGACTTCTCATTGATAATACTCAAAAGCATATTACACTGCTCACTTGTAAGATAAGGAGCACTACCATTTTCAATCACATCAAAGGTAAAGCTAGATGAAGAAGGAATACTAGAAGGAATGGATGAAGAATTCACAAAAAAAGATTTATTATGACTTCTTTGATTATCATTACTATATTCATTCCTATGCTTAAAGACTTTTGGATAACCAATCAACTTATAACATTGTTCAATACGATGTCCCTTAAGACCATAATTCTTACATTGTAAGTTTTGATTTCTTCCTCTATTAGAATTATAATTTTGATTCCTTTTATAATTAAACCTATTGTAAAAGTTGAGGATTGAGTTTTAGGCACACTAGAAGAAGATGATAGAGCTCCATTCTTGTGATGAGATTCCTCTCTAGAAACAATTAAGAAAAAAAATTCTACATTTAGAAGAGGGTCCATCAGAAGAATGTGACTCTTCACTTGATTAAAAGGGTCATCAAGACCACTTAAGAACTGCATTAACTTCATAAGTTTTGAATGATCATTATATTTAGTAGCATCTTCATAAGTACATTAAACAAGATTAGTAAGACCATCAAATTCTTTCTAAAGAGTGAAGTTTATTAAAATACTCAGACAATGAAGGCCCATTTTGATTAAGTGGATTAATATGTTGATCTATATTGAAAACAACATACCCATCAGCCTTATCATAAGTTTCAAAAAGCTTATCGTAGATATCTACAATAGACTCAGGGTATGTATGAACAGAGTAAATTGACTCAGATAAGGTTCCAAGGATCCAAGAACAAACTACAACATTAACACGTTCCCAGATTAAAGATTTGAGTTCATCAGTAGAGTCCTTTATTACAGTCCTATCAACAAACCCTAATTTATTCCTAGCCTTAAGGCTTCTAGTCATAGAGTTATGCCACACATAAAAATTTTCGGTCCCAGTTAACTTGAAATTTACATTTGTAGTAACAGTATTATCTGATGGGTGTATGTATAAAGGATCATCATAGTTCACAGGATCAACCTTAGAACCATTACTAGATTCAACAGTAGGAGTGGATGCAGTCATAGTGTATACAAAAAGTAAATCAAGTAGCAAGCACATAAATCAATCAAGGTAAACACATAAAGAAACCATAAACAACTGTGACCCTTACGCGTCCAGATGGTCACCACGGTATGGTGGGACCCAACACAAGAATCATAGAGTCAAAAAACAATCACAGAAATCAAATAACAAGTCGAAGTAATCAAGACAACCAGGATCTCCCATAACTATAGTTAGAATAAGGTTAAAATGGAACAAAAAACGCTCACAGAGCAATAAGCCGGAGAAACAACACTGATCGACTATTGTTACTCTCTTCCCTACAAGAGTTAACGGTGATGAAATCCATTCTCAAGAGAGTTATTTTAAAGAACAAGATTGGCTGATCGAAGAATTAATCAGATGTGATTCATCAATCAAGGATCTCCGCTTGAAGCCAAATTGTTAATCAAGGATCTCTACTCGAAGACATATCTACAAGAATACACAAGAACTCGTAGTACCTGGATCTTAAGAAACAACAGAGTAGACAAAGAACATTTTCTATTTAGGAGAAAATCCAAAAGGATAAACCTAGATCGGGAACCAAAGAACCCTAGATGTTCACAGACAGGTTAAATGAATCAGAGATTTCAAAGGAAACCTCGAGGTTAACCAAACTATGAAGATTTACAAGGATATAAACACATAAATAAGAAAGAGAAAATACCTTTCGACTTAGATGAAAGTCAGACCATAGATGATCGTCGAAACACAAAATCAGAGCGCTATAGCTCTGAACCATGTGAAAAAAAAATGTAAAAACAGATATTCCCGACATCATCATCTATTATATCATTTGAGTACAAATAGACAAATGGTTTTCACTTACTTACACAAGAGAACCTCACTACATAAACCTGATTTACTCTCAATACAATCATTCAATCATACTCTACAATGAAGATCAAGAAAATTGAAGAAAATGTAAACCCTAATCGTTATATAACGAAGAAAAACGAGAGAGTTTGAGAAAGCTCTGTGATGTTTGTGTGTGTGTAGGTGTGTGTGTGTGATCCAAATGAGTTACAACTGAACATTAAATATTCCGAGTAAATGGATCCTTCAACTGTACAAAACCAAAGAATGTCAAGTTTGAACCTAAACCAAATATTTTTAACAACATTCTTCGGTTACAATATACATGTTTTTTACTAATAAAATTATAAGTGTTTTTCTTTTTAAAAGACATGTACTTTCAATCTAGACCTTTTTTAAAATATGCACACGAAATCATAAGTACGTTTGCTCCCCAAAGATAATTAAGATGGGTGTATTTTGTGCTTTAAGTGGGTTGGTATAATCTACTTTGTGATCATTATTTCAATTCATCATCACATCTCAAAAGCAGCCAAACTATCTTTTATTTTATGGAATGCTTAATAACTTTTTTCTTTTTAAAGAAAGAAAGAAAAAAAAAAGGTAGTAGTGTCTTGATAAATGATAACTACAAACGGAATATTAGTTCGTCGATTACTAATTTTAATATAAGTTTATAAGTTATGTTTTGTTTTGTTTTGTGTTCCATTATAAAAATTTTAAATATTTTACTAAGTATATATCTCAAATCAAACGCTATATTTTATCAACAAAATTATCAATATTTATTTAAAATTTAAAAAATATTGAGAAAAGCACAAAAGGAATAATACTATTTGATTGTTGACTTGTTCAATCACAAAATCAAAAGGTAAAGTTTTAGTAAGTGAGTGATGTTCATTTCACTTTGTTGATGTTAATAAGAAGATCTGAACATGGGAGTAAAAAGTAGGATTTTGAAGGCGATTGAAGAACGAAAAGAGCTTTTTTGCATGGTCTCCAAGAACCAATAATTGAAATCTTTGTGGCTTTTAAGATAAAAAGAGTACTCTAGACTTCAAAACAAGATTCATGATGGCTTTTGCCACTCAATTTTGTATGTTATGTGTTTATCCTCATCTTTAGGAATGGAATCTTCCAATCAATGTCAGCCCAAATCAGGGCTCATTCTGTAAAAGTATAAGAATGTTGTCGTAATTGTCAATCTATGAAAGAATCTATGGTGGCTAGGACCGTCTTCCTTTTCTCATCATATTCATGTTCAATGTGTTGGATTAAATTCACTAAGCTATGGATGTGGTCAACTCTCACATTTTTACATCTGTTACTTTTTCACACGGCCTAATATCATAAACGTCATAAACGTCATAAGATTTTACAGCGTATTTGGAAAAAATCATAGGAAAATTTTAGTATTGTTATAACCATAACTTTCTCGTAAAATTATGGCTTTAATCTAGTTAACGCAATGTTTTAAAAACCGGTTTGAACCGGCCGGTCGAACCGATTGGACCGGAAACCGGGGGAGGAAGTGGTTCAACTATCACCGGTTTTATGTTGATTTCTAAACCGGATTGAACCTGAACCAGATTGAACCGGCCGGTTTTTAGAAAAACCCGGTTGAACCGGTCAAAATAAACCGGTTAAACTAAATAAAAATACATCGAAAAGAACCATTTGCATAATAAATTTTGTTGATTTTTTTCAATTCTATTTAGTTTTTTCTAAATAAAATATATTATAAATGTTATAAAGTTTTTTGATGTGTTTGTATTCATCTAAAACTATATTTTGTTTCGATAATATATTTTATTTTCTTTTTGACGTTTATGGATTGATGTAAATACTAAAACTTATGGTTATATGTTATTTTAATGTATTTGAATTTATCTGCAACTTATTTTTATATGTATTTTTAATTTTTGAACTTGTAAACGTCAAATTCTCGATTTATATATGTATGTATGTATAGAAAAATCGGAAAGAAGATGAAAATTATAGAAATCGGTTAACCCGACGGTCAAACAGGTTAAACCGGTTGAACCGGTCACCATACCGATTCAACTAAAAAACCGGTTTTTAAAATATTGATTTTAACGGGTTTTATGGTTAACTCTGTTATCTTTTTTACAAAATCAGTTCTAAAATTGGGTTTAAACCTCAAATTTAGTCCCTATAGTTTGCAAAAAATTACACCACATAGTTTTTTAACTTTATTTTTCGTTTTTTATATACTTTATTTATTTTCATTATATATATATATATATATATATATATATATATATATATATATATATATATATATATATATATATATATATATATATATTATACATTTTACATTTTTTGTATTTTTTAGTTTTTTTTTTTCATATTTGTTTTCGTATTATATCTTAATTTTTTTCAATATTTTTCAATTTTTTGGTATTATTTGTTTTCATTTTTTTTTATTTTATATTTTTAAGTTTTTCTTGGCCTTTTAAAAACATGCAAAATGTATTGATATATTAGAATATATTACAATTTTTTTAATTTTTTTATTTTTATTCAAGTAAATAAAAAAGTTAATTTTATATTTGTAATTTCAGTCCAACTTTTTTTCTTTTTATTTGTACCATCCTGTCTTTAGTTAATTTCATTTTTTTGACCCTGAGTATTTAATTTGTTGCAAAATGGTCCCATGGCTCACTTAATGAAAATGTGCATTTAGGTGAGTACGTTGGACCTACTCACAAGTACGTTGGGTGTATATAATAGAGGAGAAAACCCTAATGTTTATGGTTTAGACCCTATTTAAGCATCATTATCTTCTCAAGACCTTTTCCCTCATCAGCCTCCATCTCCTAATTCGTCCCTAGCAAGCCCTAGTCCTTTGTGTGAGCTTTTTTGAGCTTGAGAGTGCATTTTTTGTGTTCTTGAAGGAATAAGAAGGAGGTGGAATCATCTTGGACCCTTAAGGCATCCTGGATCCAGAAGTGTTTCACCCTCAAGCATCCTTTAAAGGTATAAAGTCTGAAACTTGATGAGTTATTTTCTTTGATCTTTCTAGTGCTGAGTTTGTGTTCATATTTGGTCCCATAAGCTTGGTGTTCATGAGTATGATCTACTTTAACCAGAAGAGTTGTCCTTTCAGACGTTTTGAGGTGCTAAGTACCATAAAAATGTGATTTTGATCCTTTTATCCCTTCCATGCAAGAGTTATGATGTCTTAATGTGTAACATCCACAAAATTCATGAAAATTTTAAATTTTTAAAAGCAACCCACAAATCATCATTGTATAAAATTTAGTTTTCAAAACATATTTAATATTAGAGTTTTTCCAAAATCACGAATCAAAACACGAGGAGGTGCATTATTATGCCTTCGCCTTCCCGCGATCATCTGAGGTACCTGAAACATAACCCAAAATTGTAAGCCAATGCTTAGTAACTTTATCCCCAGAGTACCAACACACACAAACATATAACAATAACAAACAACATACATGCAAAGCTTTCAGCATGACTGGACCGCCTTACAAGCCTTTAGCCTATCTGGACCACTCTTCGGGCCTTCAGTCTGATTGGACCGCCTTACAGGGCCTACAGTCTATCTGGTCCGCTCGGATGTCTTGGCCTTCAGCACAAAGCCCGACCGCTTCAACCCAACCAACCATGATATGTCGACATACACATAACTAATACACATTTAACTAGATTCATAGATCACAATCGCATGCTAACACCCTAACTAATGGGGTATATATCTAATAGACCACTAAAATACACTTCATAGGATAAACCAGGATAACAATCCAAATAGCCAACTTTGTTGCCTTCGACCCGTGAGTACAGTGAGGAAAACTCACCTCGTAGCTGAATAGAAATGATGAGGACCGACTCCGAATCTCATCTCTCTACACAATACCTATATCCATCAAGTGACCAATTCTATTAAAATCCCAAAATACCCAAAATTCCCTTAAAGTCAAACTTGGTCAAACTCAAATTCAATTGGTTAAACCCACCAAAACGACTGAGTCAACCCAGCCGAGTCAACTCAACAAGGGCTGACTGATGTGAGTACGCGGGGCGTAACCCAAAGGTACGCTAAGCATACGTGTAGCCTCGCATTGACCAGCTTACGGGGTGGCTAACCAGGTACGTGGGGGCGTACTCACTCCTACGCGGGGCGTAACCCTACAAACCCCAAAACTCCATTAAGTGCTTAATGGCTTAAGCACTCAAGCCTATACTTCAGATCTACGGTCCAAATGCACCCTGGAGTCATAAAGTCTCCAACCTTTTGACTTTACACGTTAGTAAAGTTCTTAACGCAAGGTCTTAATCCATTAATACCTTCTACAAGATGCATGGGGAAATTCTAGCCATTGGGACCTCATTTTATGGCTTAGGGCCTTTCCTAGGACCTGGAAGGACAACTCAAAATGAAAATAACCAAACATGCACAAAATGAGACCTTTGGGACAAGAAAAGCTACATAAAACTCCCAAAAATGGAATCTTACAACCAAGACATCAAGGTATAGAATTTATACCTTCTGGAGCTTCACAAGAGGGCAAAGATCCTAGATCCACAAGCTTGTTTCCACTTCAAGGCTTCTTGATGCAACTTCTTCCTTTAACACACCACAAACACACTCTTGAGCTCAAAATACACACTAACGGGCTAGGATTTTGCGAAAACGTCTCAAAGGATGTGGAGGCTGAAAAGGTGGAGAGAAATGAGCCATAAAGATGTTTAAATACCACCCAAACCCTAAAATTTAGGGTTTCCTCCTGACATTAGTACGCCCAACGTACATAAGTGTATGCACAACGTACTAGAGCGCGCCATAGTGCGCTCAACGTACCCTCATGTACGCTTAGCGTACTCTTCTTGCCCAAAATTGCAATATTGCCACTATGGCTTCAAGGCACCTTTTATTGGACTTTAGGACCAAATTTCATATAATAAAATTATAGGGATGAATTTAAAAGTACCTGAACCTCGATGTGTTACATAATGGAATAATAATTTAGAGTTTCTAACTTTTGGACCTTTTCTACCCATGGAAATGTTGGATTAATGTCTAAGTCCATAACTATAATTGGTAAGACTTGACCCGACCCGGCATGGTCCATTTGGGTTGCATACCATCATGCACTTGGATAGACTATAATGAGAGAAATAAGACACTTATGGTTATTAATATATTATAAGTTCTAGTATATTAATAATAAGAATAATAAGATTATTTAATTAGTATTGATCAAGAATTAATCTAGGATTAATTAAGTGATCAAAAGAAGACTAATTAAATATATGGGTTGATTGTGTAAATCATCCATACTTGTATAGTGGGCTAATGCTCCATGGATAATCAAGTTGGGCTAAAACTCATAGGATGGTCCATGGATGCTCCATGGTGTATTTGTACCCATGGATCATGGAAATGAAAGGCCATGTCAATTAGGGTTCACATGATGTAACCCTAACTATATAAGCATCTTATTCTTGACCAAAATCGGCCACTAGAGTGTGTGAAGAAAAAGGGCTAGCCGATTTCATGAGTTGTAGAATTCTCTCAAGCTATTCTAAGTGTTTTGATGATTGTGATTCCATTTGAGGTGTCACACTTGGGGCACTAGGCACTCAAGCTTCATGAAGACTTTCTACATCAAAAAAGGTATGTATTCTATCTTGTTACGCTCATTGTTTTTGTATGCTAGATTAGGATAATACCTTGGAAGTTCTTATTTGCATGTATAATAGAGAAAACATAGATCCAAGGTATTTAGGGTTGCATGTACACTTAGGAGTGTTAGAATGCTCATAACCCAACAGTGGTATCAGAGCCTAAGCTTGTTTTCTTGTTATACCTGCAATAGAAGCTGAAAAAACGAATTTGGTGCTATCTGATCATCAGACTCGGCGAGTCCATCAGAGGACTCGGCGAGTCCATGCCTAAAATGTGATCAAATCGATCCAACTCGCCGAGTTGGTTCATGCACTCGACGAGTTGGACCCCTAGACAGCATATTTTCGAGTTTTTTGGCTAGAAATGGACTAGGAACATTACCCTAAGTTGTTTTTGAACTTATAAACTTATTTTTTGATGTGGTAATGTTCATGCTAATCCATTTTCAAATATAATTGTCAATAGATTCATGTTTTGTATTAGTTTAAGGTTTAGACTAATTACATGAAAAAGTTTGATTTGAATTATCTTGTTCTTATGAGTTGCTTAGATTAATAGAAATGTTGAGTGAAATAGTTGTTTTCAATCCATTTTAATCTAAGAGTTGAGTATAAAATGTGTTTGTGTAACTTGTCCTCAAGTTACATGAAGAGTCACATTAAAGACTCATAAAATTCATAAGAGTTGGCAATGGTTACAAAATGAAGAGTCTTGTGTCATTGAATAATTTTTTTTATGACTCCATAACTTGTCCTCAAGTTATGGAAGTTCAAGAGTCACTTCATTAAAGAAAAATATGTGACCATAATTAAATCCATAAGTTATAAAATAAAGAAAAGTTAGTTCTTTTATTAGTTTAAAGTCTTCCATAACTTGTCCTCAAGTTATGGAACTTGAAGAGTTTTTGGATTAAAACTACTTTAAACACATAAGTTATGGAATTAATTAGTTTTGAATAGTTTCAAAACTTGCCCTCAAGTTTTGGAATTTGTAAAGTTTTCACTTATGAATACTTTAATTCCAAGTTAGCCCTTAGAATTTTAAAAGTTAAAATTCAACCCTTATACTTTATAATATTATAAGTTAATAATATATATATATATATATATATATATATATATATATATATATATATATATATATGTATAAGAGTAAAGTCAGTCTTACCGCTAGTACGCCTCATTCACGAAGCCGGTCTATAAGGTGGGTATAAGGTTGTTGCCTATAAAATGGCAACTTAATGGGTGTCCACTCTCACCCACCGCTTGCTTGACTGGTGGAGGGTCGTTAGCCGAACGGGTTTGACAGGACTAGAATTCTCCCTTCTTTAAAAGTATTAATGATAATACTAAGTAACTAAACTCTTAATAATACCCAATCTTAGTTACTTAGGAAAAATGTGAATAAGGTGCTAACCCATGAAATTACACTTTACACTTTGTCTAAGTCGTTAGTGGAGCGTGTGTGGTTAACCGGCACACTAACTTGGACTTAACAAGGTAGGTAAAGGGTGACTTAATATTTATCATAGTATCGATGGAGCGTGTGTGGTTAACCGGCACATCGATTGAGGGGTAATTTATTAAGGGTACCAAGTGATTTGCATGGTTACTTCACACCTTGTTTTGTGATCCTCGGCATCCCAGTCACAAAACCTGAAGGGCACACTCGAGATTGAAACATGCCATTGAACAGTTCAATGAATCTCAAAGATCTAGGAGTTTCAAAACCAATTAAAACATAATAATACATTTCGTTTATCTTGGTGGAAATTGGTGAATCGTCATTCACCTACCTTCAAATATTTTATAGCTTGGATTACGGCATACCTCTTCTAAGTTATAAAATAGTTTGTTGGGTCCTAGCCTTAATATTTCATATTGGGTGTTATATTAAGGACTTAAAATCAACTATCTTGAATATCTCCCAAAAGATGTCTGGTTTAGACACCTATGATCTTCCCAAATCTCTTGAAACAAGGTTTCCTAATGAAGATGATGTTCCTTGGAAATCATACTGCTTTCACCTCCTCCAATTATTCTCCCTAACCCACAAGTTCTTGAAAAGTTTAAGGTCACTCAAGCCCTATTGGCAAGGCAAGGTCTAGGTGTGAACACATCTTGGAGATGTAGTCACATATTGACAAGCCGAGAGAGTTGGGTGTCAAAGTCTTGAAAAAGTTGGTGGTTCAATCACTTTCCAAGTCACATAGTGAGTTCCTTTGGAACACCTATGAAACAGACTATGACAAGACCCTTAATGATCTTATCTATTTGCTAAGATCAACTTCCTAAAACCTTATGGTCATTGACAATGATGACATTGGATATCCAGTAAAGCTCTCTCTTCCCAGTGGAAAGGGATCGGCCATAGTCAACTCGGTTGACCAAATGGTAAAGAGAAAAACTAAGTCTATGATAGTCTCGTGTACCATTATCAAAGGGTCCATATGTTTATATTGCCAAAGGAAGGGGCATTGGTTGCGAAGCTGCCAAATTTACCTAAGGATGTTAAAGTCAATAAGCTTGACTCTACTTCAGGTAAATTCCACTATCTAACTCTGTTAAGTTTCTATTCTGAGATTCCTGATACATGTGTGACTGGGTCACATGGTAATGTTTTAAGAATCAAAGAAAAGTGAAGAAACTTAATGAAAGAATATGTTGAATCTGATCACATAGATGGATTTCTATCGCATAGTTTGAAGATCGGATTCCTGAGCTACTTCTTAGGAGTTATGAGATGTTGCCTAGGAATAGATAACAACAAGTTTTCATTTGGATTGTAAGGATAAGTTTTTCCGCAAAGTTTTAAAATAAAAGAAAATTTTGATTTTATTTATTTTAAAATATCCTTACAATGGCATTTGAGGAAAAATTGTTGCTTACATGATTCCATTAATAGCAAGAGTGGAAATATGAAATTGATTCTTTCATTTGTGGTAATGTCTAGATTTACCAAATAAGGAAAGATTCTCATCACCTAAGTTTCAATTGGACCGGAACTTGGAATCATGCAAGTTGTATAGCATGATGAATGAGAACTTTCAAGTTTTGGAAAATTAAGACTAATTACTTGTTCACATGGATGTGTGAGTCGAGTAAAGGAATAAGGGATCGAGTACACATTCTTGTGCACTGATCAAGTTCACTACAAAAGTTTGATAAGACTATTCGTCATAGTTTACTGAAGCTCAGTAAATATGATTGTACTTACAAGCTTAAGTGTAACTCTGAGACATTGGAAAAGGTTCCAATGTATGGCAGAGCGAATAAGAAGAATCAAATAAGGCAGAAGGATAAAAGTTTCTCAAATCTGAAAAGATGGGAGAGTACTTTAGTATCAGTTTTGTGATCATCTTAATGATTAAGAAACCATAGCACAGTTAGTTCTCTAAGAAAGTCTTAGTGCATTCTTATGACTAAGAAGAGGGATCTTGAATTGTTGAAATGGTTAAATCAAGAAGATGAGTCATACTTCGTTCCAATACAAGTCTTAGAGTCATACTCCAAGATTGTAACTTGAGTGACATGTCTTAAAGAAAGGTTTAAAACACTTGTCAAATGTAAGAGTAAAAGTTTTCTACTCTTGTACATTTGAAATTGGTAAGTTGTGATGTTTTGGATAAAACAAAGACCAACTTAGGCCAATTGTCTGAAGTGTTTGTCTTGATTAGAATCCGCACTATCTCTTGGATGTTTGACTAGGGAGTCTTATATGTCAAGAGGACAGTGGGAGTCTTAAAGGTCTTGAAAGTCTCAAGAACTAATCAAGAATAAAACCTGAAGTTCTTCACTAGCACACGACTTGAGGTTTATAACCTATCGTGTTGACATATTCTGTGCCCATTCCAGTTAAAGTTGGCTTTGCATATGAGTTCTTAGAGTTCTCAATTTGTTGCACAACAACTTGGAAGCAATGGCAGGCCCTTGAGCTGCCAGGTGGCAAGAAAGTAAGATTGAGTTCAGTCCATATGAGTTTGGATCTGTCATTATCCTTGTCTTGTGTCTATGGTTTTGACAATTCACATGGATAGGAACTCATACACCATATAAATCTAAGTGTCATAAGGTTTCTCTCCGATTCATGAAAATGATGGTGAGGAAACACTTTCACTAAGTAGATTTTAGCTAGATAGCAATTGTGATATTTGCATTCTCAAGTCGTTAGTGGAGCGCGTGTGGTTAACCGGCACACTAATATGGACTTGTGAGAAGTGGCAAAAAGGTCTAACCATTATGATTACGGCATACCTCTTCATAACTGTTTAGACACACAAGTGTGCTATCTAAGGGAAGGTGTATGATTTTTGATAAAGTTTTATCAAAACAATCTAGTATCAGAAATCTGAACTTTGGTAAGAAAGTCAATGAAGTATTGATTTCTAGAAGTCCAGCTGATTTCTGAGTACATGTCAAAGCTAGTGGGAGCATAAGTGTTATGCTAATAATCATCATGTTAGTGGGAGCATGATCATTATGATAATTATTGCAAGTTAGCAATGTTAATTATAGAAAACAAAAGTTTCAATTGGGAAAAAGTTGTTTTGCTATAATTAAGGGAGAGGAAATTATACTTCATCTCAAATCTATATGCTTAGATCGTGAGGTTTTAATCATTTAGTCAAGGATATATATATGAATTTCCTGTTGGAATGGCTCAACATAAGGAAATTCTGTATATGGGTCCATTATTTGCGTTCTAAAATTCGGTTATGATTACGGCATCCCTTTTCATAATCTAAATTATGAGAACTTGGCAAATTGAAATGGAAATGTTATAGCAAAAGGCTGGTTTAGTCTTTATGTGAGACATCATGAATCGTGTCCCATATGCTTCGGATATAGGATCGATTACATGTGCTATAATCATCCGTTCTAAAATTTTCCAAATGCCTAGGGTATTAAGAAGGGAAAAGGTTTAGAACTGGATATGACTAAAAAGATTAAACAATTGTCGAGGACAATCTAAGGTTTACCAAAGATCGGTTGCTCAAGGACAGTTGGAAGTATAGTGATAATTCTGGAAGGACCATATTGACATAATCTGTAAGGAGGTAACTCTTGTTCAGAAGTGATAGTCAAAAATGGAATCTGGAAATGTTTCAAAGTTAAAATTTTCAATCTGTGTAAGATTAAGGAAACTTAATGCAAGAAGGATGTTTCCAAGGAACTGATCTCCTTTGGAATGCTCTGTAATGTTTGTTGTCAAGTCTTTATGACTTTGTGCATAATCATTACAAGAGGATCAATGCATATAAGTTTAGAATCTAACAGATTACAGTAAATGGCATGAATTTGGAATTCTTGCATTTGCGGTAAGGATTTGGGAGTGTGAAAAAGGAATCATTGAAGTTATATTCAATTGATCTAGTTCACAAAGTAAAGATCATAGACAAACATAGTATGCATACTTGGTGTATGGCATGGCTAGTGTTTAAGAAAACATAGTGTACATGCTTGGAGCATGGGACAACTATTGTTTTAAATTCAAGAATAAAGTTGATAGCTGAAACAGTATACAATGAATAATGTGTAATCATATGGTGATAAATAAAAGGTGTTTTATTTATGTTCAAAGTGTTGATACCATATTGGATTCAATTATTATTGTGTTTCATTTTGCATGTTTTGACTTCCCGAATAAACTGGGTTATTCTTCCGAAATGACTAAGTTATTCAAACCATCCACAGTCAGTCATATGTTGGAAGTAGATATGAATTAAGACTGTCATGGGTTGGCTTGTAGAGGTCTAAGGTGTTGGACAAAGGGCTACAACACTCATGAGTGCTCATAAGTTCTGAGTATTGGATTCAACCCACGCTCATTGGAATCACTTCATGGATTTTATCACGAGTGATCATGAGGCGATAATATCTTATATTCTTCAAACCTAGAGATATGAGTTGTTACTATGAGTTGATAGTACATTGATTGCACGAAAACGCATTTGGTAACTCGGTGTTATAAAACGTGCCTTTGTGTATGATTCAACAAGTAGTAGAACAAGCCATATGAGTCGAAGTTTATCCATTCCTTTTACCTTCGGGATAAAAGCGATATCTGTGGGCCCCTCGATGATTTGATGATGACAAATGGAAGTGCTCGGCCGGGCCAGGACTGATTTGATTTGTTCAATTAGTCAGTCGTCATAAATCGCAAATCGGGAAACAACAAATGGACAGAGAGAATGATTATAATCCATGTCTCAGTCCATATGATATCTAGAATGGAGGAATATATGATCCCTTATCTAATGGACAAGTCACTGACAAAGGTCAGAGTTCATCTACAAGGTCAGAGTTCGACAGAAGCTTTTGAGAGCTACGATTGCCAGTTGGTTCCTGAAGTCATACGCAATAATAGTTTTAGACTTATCCAAGTGGGAGACTGTTGGATTAATGTCTAAGTCCATAACTATAATTGGTAAGACTTGACCAGACCCGACATGGTCCATTTGGGTTGCATACCATCATGCACTTGGATAGACTATAATGAGAGAAATAAGACACTTATGGTTAATATATTATAAGTTCTAGTATATTAATAATAAGAATAATAAGATTATTTAATTAGTATTGATCAAGAATTAATCTAGGATTAATTAAGTGATCAAAAGAAGACTAATTAAATATATGGGTTGATTGTGTAAATCATCCATACTTGTATAGTGGGCTAATGCTCCATGGATAATCAAGTTGGGCTAAAACCCATAGGATGGTCCATGGATGCTCCATGGTGTATTTGTACCCATGGATCATGGAAATGAAAGGCCATGTCAATTAGGGTTTACATGATGTAACCCTAACTATATAAGCATCTTATTCTTGACCAAAATCGGCCACTAGAGTGTGTGAAGAAAAAGGGCTAGCCGATTTCATGAGTTGTAGAATTCTCTCAAGCTATTCTAAGTGTTTTGATGATTGTGATTCCATTTGAGGTGTCACACTTGGGGCACTAGGCACTCAAGCTTCATGAAGACTTTCTACATCAAAAAAGGTATGTATTCTATCTTGTTACGCTCATTGTTTTTGTATGCTAGATTAGGATAATACCTTGGAAGTTCTTATTTGCATGTATAATAGAGAAAACATAGATCCAAGGTATTTAGGGTTGCATGTACACTTAGGAGTGTTAGAATGCTCATAACCCAACAGGAAAGTCATAAAGTTGGGTTCAGACAGAGTATGTTGGGAGTACCAAGAGGTATGTTGCATGTACTAGGTTAGAGTTATGTGGTTTGTATGAGTGGCGACTACGCCCAACGTAGTCACTAAGTATGCGGGGTGTACTCAGTCAGTTTGACTTTACTTGGATTTTTAACTTTCTGACTTTGACCTTTGACCTAGGTTTCACCAAGTTTGACCTAGATGCATTTTGGGTATTTTAAGTTGTAGTTTGAGTTTATTTCATTGTTTGTTGTATAGGCGACCTGTAGAAATGGCATTTGGAGTAGCGCTCTTTTCTACTATCTTTTCAGATTGTGAGGTGATTTTCCTCATTTTACTTGTGGGTCGAAGGCACCAATGTCGGCCCATTCACTTATATATTCTAGTATATAAGTTATTTCTATGTTGTAGTGATCTGTTAGTTCTGCATATATGTTTATTTGTTACATATGTCAACATAGTATATGTGGGTTGAGGCTGTACTACTTTGTGTTATTAGCCAACAAACTTGGGAAATCCAATCGGGAGATTGTAGACCAGTGAAAATCCAATTAAGAAATTGTGATCCATAGTGACAATCCACTCGGGAGATTGTGGGCTTGAGTGGTAATCCAACCGGGAGGTTGTGAGCCAGGGTAATCTAGTTGGGAGACTATGGACCCAATATGTATTTTGTATCTTTGTTAGTTATGTGCGGTATTTGGGAGAACTGACAAAGATTTGGCTTACAGTTTAAGATTTATGTTTCAGATACTTCACATGATCATGGCAAGGTGAAAGCTTGATCTTTCACATCCTTCAGTTTTTATGAGATTTGATTTTGGGACAATATGATTTGTGATTTTGACTTTGGAAACTAAGATAGTGTTTGTTTTTTGTCTGCACATCTGCGTGGTCTCTTCTGTCTGCGCCGCGCAGGCCATGCGCAGACATTAGTCTTCGCAGACTGTTTGTTTTTTTGAAGACTGCAGACCTAAAAATGTCTACGCGTCCTCTTCTTGACGCAAATGTGGACCAGAGTCTTCTAACATCTTCAGACATCTTCTAGCCTAAAAGAAACATATATATCTTAATTTTTTTCAAGTTTTTTTTTTAATTTATATTTTTTCCAACTTTATTAATGATAACAATTTGAAAAAAAAGTTACAAAACTTAAAAAAAAACTTTTGACGATACAAACATGATATTTTTGACAAATTTATAAATAAAGAGTATTACAATAACAGTCGTTGAACTTGTTTATATAAATATGAAAAAAAAATCATAATACATTCTTATATTTTTTTGCCAAATTTTGTAAAACATTATTTAATACAGTATCGTCAATTTCTCGAGAAAATATTTATGGTACGTTTTTAATGGATTTAATTGAAAAAATCGAAGTTTATTTCCATCCATTTATGTATCAAATTTTTTGATCACTAATTATAATGTTTAGTTATAATTTTGCAACAAAAGTTGTTGGTTTTTATCAAATATATACGTTAATTCATACCATTTTTATTTTTATTTTTTATACAATAATACATAAAAGTTGATCTAGATTCGTTAATTATTTATAACAAAATCATAAAAATATTAAAAAATCACTTTGAAGTTTAAAAAAATCCATTTATTTAGATTTCAATTTATTTTAGTAGCCCGCAGATGTTAAAAAAATAAACAGTCTTCTTTTTCAGACTGCAGACGTTTGGTCCACCTCTTCTACTGCAGAGGTCTACAGATGTGGTCCACAGACTGCAGACATTTTGCCTCAGAAAAAACAAACAGCACCTAAGTGTTGTAAACATTTATGGTTGTGGTTTGGTTCAAAAAAATAAAAATTTTACCTCGATTTTTGAGATTTTATATTATTTTTTTGTTCTTTAGTGCTATTATATTTATGTTACGAAAAAAATAAAAATTATAAAAAAAAAAAAAAACCAACAAACAGCTTTTTATTGAGAATTGATGTTTCAATGTGTGATATAAATTGAAAATTAAATCATATTTTGTATATGATATCATTAGTTCAAATTCAAGATAATATTTTTCAATTTGATTATAAACTAAAAAAAAACAAAATAAAACAATACTCGTTCTCTATACTAAAAAAAAAACTTGTTATAATATTTTAAATTGAATTTAAGTTCATTTACTTGAATCAAAATAAATAAAAGCATTTGAAAAACCATAAATAACTAAAATTGAAAAAAAAATAGAAAACAAAAGGTAAAAAAGGTAAATAAAAAATCGAATTATTGAAAAATAAGATTAAAAACGAAAATAAATAAAGTATATATAAAAAACGAAAAAAAGTATATATATATATAAAAAAGAAAAGAAATAAAATATATAAAAAAACAAAAAAAAAGTTAAAAATCCATTTAGTGTAATTTTTTCCAAACTATAAGTACCAAATTTGAACTTTAAGCCTATTTATGATTGATTTTGCAAAACAAAAACGATAATAGAATTACCTATAAAACTCTTTAAGTGGACTAGAGTGATAATTTTGCGAGAGATTATGGGCATAACAATAAAAAAAAATTCGTGCTTTTTTCAATTATGCTTTACAAATTTAGAATTTTTATGATATTAGTCATTTTTACACCCCTTGTTTTTTTAAGATTGATGTAATTGTCCTTAGACGACTGTTTTGATCCCATTTAGTCTTTAAGATCCCTAAACTATAAATTTGTTGTTAATAAAGGGCAACCCTTGTTTTTTTTTAAGATTGATGTAATTGTCCTCAAACGACTGTTTTGATCCCATTTAGTCTCTCGGACACGAAACTATAAATGTCTTATTAATAAAGGGCATATAACTTCTATTTTCCAGGTTCACGAGTAATGTTGGGGAAAAATGTATCAACCCAGACTCCACATGATAATATTAATTATTTTTATTTCATTAAAGATTGGGGGAAAATATATCAACCCAATAATTCACAATCAACATATTAGAAGAGTTGATGTCTTGTTTACTATTATTATTAATCATTTAATTGTTTAACTTTATTTATGTCTTTTATGTTTGATTATTTATGATTGTTTATATTTGTTTACCATCTTGATAAATATAAATGAACAGTTAGATAATTTCTTAAGTGAAGAAGAATTTTGTTTATTTATATGTTTGTGTTTGTTATTTTGTTCAGTTAAGTTAAATGAACGAATATTAACAAATCATTGTTTGTGTTCATTTGATTCGTTTACAACCATATTTATAACTAAAAATCCCTTTGTTTTCAACCTTAAATCAATACACATTGTGAATGTTGGTCACTTGACCCATATAATTTTTTTTATACAAGTAATATATAAAATTTAGTTATGAACTACCTAAAATTTTTTTATACAACGTAATTTTATAAGTGACCTACCTTAGTTTCATTGACAAAGAAATTAATGTAAATCATAACATTTAAAGTCATTTTTTTATATCTGAGTAGTCTAAGGGGGTGTTTGGGTTGCTTTTAGAATGATTTTTCCCTTCTAATTTTTCTAAAAAATAAACAAAAGATGTTTGGGTAATAAAAAAGTTTTTTTAAAAATGACTTTTGTATAAAGAAAAATAAAGAGTTTCAAAAAATCAAAAAAACCTAACTTTTTGTGACTTTAAATGTAAAAATTAACACAAAAGCCTTTTACTAATCCAAATACTTTTTAAAGAACTTCTTTCACAATAAGTTCTTTTATTAAAATTCCTACAAAAAGAACTTTTGATGTTGAAAAACAATGACAAACACCCCCTAAATACTTAATTTTCCAATAAAAAAAAATAACTCAATATAATTTTGAGTTATAGTTTATGTTATATGTTGAAAATTTTGTTTTAGATAGTTTTAGTATCGATACAATTGTCAAAAAAATTCAAGATATTAGACCTTATATATAGCTGTTAGAGATTTAAATTGTTTTCTCCTTATACAGCACGACCCACTACCAACATTTTTTTGACTATTTTATTTATATAGATCGGTTTTACTTAAATAATGAACTATGTGTGTTTCTGTTCTAGACTCGCTATTATCTTAAATAGTAATTATATTTTACGTCATAATCTCGTAAAATGGAATCCTAACTTTGCAAATATCATATACGAAATTGATAGCTTGACCATATGACTAACTTTTTACTATTTCTAATAAAATAATGAATGAGATTGACATATTTGTTTTTTATTTCTATGTATTTAATTTAGTGATTTTAGTTAGTTTTTGAGTGTATATAAAGAATGTAGTTTTTTTTTAACCGTGGAAAATATATTAGCCACTGTCTAAAAGAAAAAGACAAGGCGAAACAAAAATATAGGGAGTTTGGAGTTGTAACCCCTTCGACATTTATAAAGAACGTAGTTGGGTGACCTAGATGTAAAATAAAATTTAATATTGGGATAGTGTTGCAATAAATCGGTTTAATGTCAGGGTCGGTCCAGACGGTGGGTAACCCGTGCGACCGTTCAGAGCCAATGACTCCAGGAGGCCCAAAATTTATGGGTTATGTAGTTTATATATATAAAAAAAAAACTTATTACCTAAATGATTTTTAGGCCTAAAGTTGGTTGATACTCAAATTAGCTCAAAAAATAAACAACATTGTTTGCTTATTAGTGCTAATTGAATACGTTTATATTGAAGAGTAAATGTTATATTTTTTTAATCTTTATTATATTTATTTTTGAGTGACATTTTTTTTTCTTTTTGTCCCGAATCTCGTATATGTTTGGACCGGCCCTCTTTAATGCGGTGGAGCCACTTCCATGTATTGAGGCTGAAGTTGGTAATAAAATGTTTATAGGGTTTGAATTTGAACTGAATGAGAAATCAATGGATATCTTAGGAAGTTTCAGGGAGATCGACGTAGAAACGGTAGGAATGATCCAGCAATTGGATGTTGCTGTTTCGGTTGAAATTGATAATATCTCTAGGGCGTTTGTATATATATATATATATATATATATATATATATATATATATATATATATATATATATATATATAAAAGAAATCTAACTATTTCTAAAAATAGATTGATTATAATAATAATATTTTTTTAAGACGTTCAAATGATAAAGCTGATAGTACAAGTAACCATTAATAAAATAATATTAAATTTTAACCACGTTTTGAATTCAAATATTTCTCATCAAATGTCCTTATATTTCTCAGCAATTTGATATGGTTCCCTCAAATCCTAGATTCATTCAAATTTTGAACCCTTTTAGATATCCTTAAATTTAGCATGTTGATTCAAATATCTCTCCCATCGCATATACCTCTTTGTTTCCTCCCCTGCTATAAAGCCCACCGTCCAGGAACAGAAAATGACTTCATCTCCCGTCTTCCACTATCCCCAACCACCGGTTCTATGACACCGCTTTCTGACGTCTTTCCTTCCAAAAACGGCTTCACCACAGGAACCCTAAATTACTTTTGGAAGCTCTCCCTTTTCTCATTCTCTATCTTTTTTCTCTCAATTGACATTTAGAGTTTTGATTTGTCATATGTGACGCTGTCCACCGCGGCCATGACATTTTTTTGATCGTTTTTACACCGTCGCTTCCAGTCAAACCCAACCATTCCCAAATGTCGGCCTGATCGATACACACTTTTGTCGTTTTCATGGTTATGCCTTCAACCACCCAGCACTATGGTTTCCAACATATTCAGGTATATTTCTAGACTATACATTTATGTACAATCTTTATTGCAATTTTGAAATATTTTAAATAGATACTTAGTTTTTGACCGACTTCGATTTTCTAAACATCGAGGTTCAATTTTGTGGAAAGATCTATGTTTGATCTTTTTCGTTTTCATGTTTATTGTATCATTTTCCGAATTGAGGATGTTATTACGAAGCTCAAAATCATGGGGGGCTTAGAGGGGGGGGCAAAGTGGGCAGCTGCATAGGGCCCAATTTTTTTCATTGTATATTTTTATTTAAAAATACAAAATTATAATAAAGATAAGGGCCCTTTTTTTCTTGTTCGTCTTGGGCCTTTAAGAATATTTCATTTTTCAGGACCGGCCCTGCTCAAAATCTAAAAGAAAAAATGAGCAATGGGTGACATTCATATTAAAAATAAGGGAGATAATCATTGCCAAAAGGAAAGTGTTCACTAAAATAAATATATTTGATGTCTGCAGAAAGAAAGCTAATTATCTATTGAAACTAATCGACGATAGTGAAAAAAAACTAGCCTTCATATCCAAATTTATAGCATAAAAGTCCAAAGTTAATAATAAAATCATAAAGAAGACAAACTTTAAGTTTTTTTTACATAACATTGTTTCTGCTAGGGATACAAAAGTATTAGTGAAGCTTAACGACAATTTAAAAGGTGATGAAATTTATACATCAAATGTGGTGTATAAAGAAGTGTTGCACGATTAATAATATATAATTAGTCATGTGTTATTACAAATTTTCATATTTTGTGTATTCTTATAATTCTTTATTTTTGTTTGAATGACTTAAACATTTCATATTTTATGTCGTCTTGACCAGTTTGTTTTTATCGGTTATTTGTTGTATCCTGTAACAAATAACACCATAATTTAATTATTTTGTCTTCGACATGTACTTTCTTTTGTAACAAAACATTTTTGTAGAGGAAACATATCACCGAAAGAATTTACACGCCCCGCCGCTTTGCGCGGGTACACTGCTAGTATATATATATATATATATATATATATATATATATATATATATATATATATATATATATATATATATATATATATATATATATATATATAAACAATACATTACTTAATTTTAGAGTTTATTTTTTTTATTATTATTTTCTTCCACTTCACAGCATACGACGATACGATGGTGAATTGGTCATATATTTTTGGACATGTATTTTTTTTAATGTTAAATTTGTCGTATTTTATATTTGTAAATTCATTGGATTTGTCTTTTTGTAATGTTGAATTTGCAATGTTGGATTTTTTATTTTTTAGTTGTTAAAAAACTAGATTTTAAGCTTTGAAGTTATGAAAAATAGTTTTTTTAGCCTAAAATATGACAACTTTTTTTAGCTAAAAAACAAAATTCTAAGCCTATAAAACGGGAAACGGAGGCGAGATCGGGAGTGATGGGGGTGAGATCAAGGGCTATATAAACGTCGGATTTGGGAGTGGGGGCCAGGGCAACAATTGATTTCCAAGGCGCGTACAGCTATTTCCGCTCCCGTTTGGTCCGGTTTACGTCCTTAAATATGGCTTAACCTAAACCCATTTTATTTGGGCTGAATATATATTTATAGGCTACTATTGTTTTTTATATGAATTTGTGAACGAGCCATATAGCTTTGGACTTTTGTCCCAATTTCGAGTCCCCCACTAGGAAGTGTAACCCATTTTTTATTAATATTAATATTAATATTGTATTATAATAAAATTTGATTCAGAGTTTAATGTTTGTAATCAAAATTTGATTAAATCCTCGAAGTCACAATCGCAATTTACTTCGGCGCATTATCAATAGATTCAAGGGATTTCACTTAGAAATTGTAATACGATTCTCAAAACATGCATATAACGTTTTGGTATTTTATAAGCCGAGGAAACAAATTTAGCCTAATTTTATAAGTTTACTTTTAAGATTTAGATAATTTCCTTAGGTCCCTACCAAATGGCCCAAAGGCCTACGAAATGGGCCTTATGGATAAAAACATATTATGCTCATTTTCATCTTTTATTTTTGTAAGTCACCAAAAACGCTCATAATGGCCCGATGGAAGTAAGTTTCTTTATGATGTATTCATTCTATTCTTATTTTCTTGTATAGATCTAATAATTGCACAGAAAGACGAGAAAATCCAATTTTCTTCTTTCTTAGCGTGCCTTAAAACTCTAAGACATTAAATATTTAATCCATCAAGTCACCTTTTTTAATATGAACTAGAAAAGATTCCCCGGCGTTGCCGGGGTCGGAAGGTATTGCTTTGTAAAGTAAAGTAGAATGTTGAATTGCATTGAGATAATCTAGTAAAGGAAGATAAACAATGTCATTTAATTACATAAGTAAAGAAATCTAAATCATTATTTCTTGCAATAAATGAGGAAAATAAAAAAATGATCTCACAAATTGAACTTTATTGTCATGTATGGCAGCGGCCGAAAAACCAATCTGGAAAATATAGACCGTTGTTTTTGTCCGTTAATGTGAGGGTAATTTGGTCTTTTAAGGTAGTAGGGACTGAATTTGTGACAACGGGTAAACCATATTGACAATTTATGTAATTTTGGCGGTGGTGGTGGTGGTGATGACAATTGGTGGGTGGCTTTATGGTATTAGGTAGATACTTTCTAATAAATGAAACATTAATTAAAAACCAAAAAGAGAAATATAAATTAATAAAAAAAATCAGATTAGGAGTAAAAGAGTTATTTTGGTTTCCATCGTTGTCCTCAATGTGTTAAATCTGGTAAACCACAGGGACCAATCGTGTAATTTTGTCTAACAATAATAATAATAATAATAATAATAATAATAATAATAATAATAATAATAATAATCAGGGACCATTTTTGCCAAAAGACTAAATACTAATAATATGTAATAAAAGGCGAGGGTTATATGAAACATTCAAACGAAAGTGAAACGGTTGTTTGTGAACAAAAGTATAAAAGTGAAGGGTAAATAGTTTTTTAAAACCAACATAAGTTGGAGGACCAAAAGTGACAAAAAAATTGACAAAAAAAATGAGCAAATATACATAACCTTAGGGACCAATCTTACTAAACACTTAGGAAGTTTACTATTCATAACTTTCATATCTTTAATATATATATATATATATATATATATATATATATATATATATATATATATATATATATATATATATATATGTTAGTTCAAAGAATAATATCAAGAACTATTTGAATTACTAATAATCATTATTTCAATTATAGAAAGTTTGGCGATGAGAGGTCAAAATACAATGCTTTTTAACAAGAAAAATGACATTTTTGTATTGATCTGGTCAAGGCCAACCCCACAGCAAATCCAGCCATATGGGGTTGGGTTTCGATCAAATCTAAAAAATGTTGTAAATTGACTTTGGCTCACTCCTTAAGTTATTGGTTGTTTCTATATAACCTTCGAAATTGTATAAAAAATTATTAGATAAGTTAACCAACCTTAGAATGGTATTTTGGTAATTTTGTAACCTTTTAATGTTAAATGATGTGACGTGGTTCCAACACTACGATGTTCTGCAAGATTTTATGACTTTGGTGAACCTACGAGGACACAACGAGAAATGATCATCAGCCGTTCTCTAGGAGGGGGTTTCCGGGAAAACGCTCTGACGGTCAAGTCAGTGGATAGACTTGGAGTTGTATTGTGGGTAAACTGAGAGAGAATCACTTACCTCCTAAGGCACTTGGAGTAGCCTTTTGTACTAGACCTTTCTGCTAGTCCGTACGGGACAAGGGCGTCAGACCCGACAAGATTGGGGATGTTGATTGGTGGATCCTGCTGCTTATTCTGTCAGAGCTAAGGATTGCTTCAGGCGGTAATGCTCTGAGCATCTGCGTTGTCGTCTGAAACCGTGACATTTGTCCTGGAGTGGAAGGTGCCCCTAGCGGGACCGAGCCTTTCTCTGCGGACGCCCTGCTCTTAAGGGTGCTATCGGGCGCTAGGTTCCGTCGGGCTTAGCCTACCGAGCGCGACATGCCTTGGGGAATTCTCTGGCTCAGCCAGGCGTGGCTTCTTTGCACGTGCTAGGGGCACATCATCAAGTCCCATAGTCAAATAGTCATAGCATTGCTAGACTAGCTATGACGTTATGGACTTAACTGCTTGGTACACGCGTCAAGCTCAGATTCAATCGTCGCTTCGAGTTTTACGGCGACGTGACTCCCCATTATGGCAGTCAGTTACATCATCACCTCAAAGATTTTGAATATCCCGCCTTTCCTTATTCTTTATAAGGTCACAGAGCGATCCCTATTCAAGCCACTTCTTTTTCTTTTATTTTCCTTCTTCTTCTAGGGTTTTTTCTTGGCTTCATAGCTGCTCTATCTGGTGCTATTCTGTCTGATGCCGACTTCAAGCTTCTTGGCGATGCTTATGGCCTTTCTTCCTTAGACGAAGTCAAGTTTCCATCGCCGGAGTCAAGGATCTTATCTCCTCCACCGGGCAAGGTGGGTGTCTACTTAAAAACACTTGACGCCAGTCTGCGTCTTCCTATCACAAACTTTCAGGAGGAAATTTTTGCAGAAGAATGGGTGAAACATCCAAATGCTCACTCCGAACGCTGTTAACAAAGTAGTTGCGTTCGAAATGATATGTCCAGCCAACGGTCTACTTCCCGATTACTTCGTCTTCAAGCATTTCTTTAGGTTTTGTGCTACTGGCGACAAGTATACTTTCTCCGTTTGACGAGGGGGGCATACTTTAGTACCTGGCGGTAAAACCCCAAGAACTTGTAAGATCGATGGTTGTGGGTCAACCATGATCTACTTGGCAATAGGTGATATCATGCAAACAATTTTGCTGATGCCGCACTAAGTTATATCCTCACAACCAGGCCATCGCTGATCTCCTGAGGATTATTCAATTTGCACCTGAGGAATACTCTAAGGTATTGCTTGCTGGCATCAGAATGAACCCTTCTTGGATGCGTCGAGGGAAGATGTCCATTTTCTATACTGTTATTGATGGTGAGTAGTTGTACTATTCTTCCTTCTCCTCCCTTTTTTTTGGAAAAAGAAGTGGTTGAATTGTCTACTTGGTTATTACTATTCCTGATTTGCCTTTTCTTTGATAGGCGTTGAATCCCCACTTTCAATGGATGAGGGTTTGCGCAAGCGGTATCGGGGGAAGTTGGAGCATCGGGAAACTGATATGGTTGAGATACTTCCCCCGCCTCATCGGGCTGATCAACTCGTTGTGATTGCTTCACCGGTATCGCCGGCTGTAGAGAGATCTTCGGTGATCGTCGGATAGCAACCTTTGGCTGCCCGACCTATCTCAACGGTTGCTCCATCTCCTACTGTTGGTTCTGGCCATACGGAGGTAGTCGAGGATAGCAAGGATGGCATCATTTCTAATGCCCGGCGGGCTATTGCTAAGAGGAAGGCCATCTTGGCCATGGGGAGACCTCCACCGATGTTTTTAACATCGGGAGGCAGGTTCAGTCGAGGCGTAACTTTACTTGTTTGTTGAACTCGATCTCCTCCATGCCGGAGGCAGTTGTTGTGGTCCCCGATAACGACGCGCACCAGTCCGAGGGGAATCAAGGGGCGATCAAGCAACCCATAGTTCTTGTTTAGTCTGTTCGACAATCTTCTTCTGACCATTCCCTCCTTGGGGCGCCAATGGTGTCGAGCTGCATCAAACCCCACCTCGCGAGGCGGTCCTCGGGGGCAGTTCTGGTTCTAATGTTTTTTATCTTGCTTGGAGTTTAGAAAATGAATCCCGCTTGTCTGTCCGTACCAACGCTGTGGAATTTGCTTGCCATGCGTTCCTGCCCGCTGCTATCGCCGATATGGAGGCTATGGGTAGCCATGCCTTGTCCCATAATATATCTTACACCACTGCCCAGGCCATGTTCTATCTTGTCGCTGGTGCCCACCGAATCCAACCACTCGGTGAGATAGAGGTTGTCCATGCAGTGTGTGGTGCCCAGGAAACTAGCCTGAAGCATCAGATTGTTGAGATCGAAAATGATGTTCGTGGTTTTGAATAAAGGTGTGTTCTGCTTGCTTCAGAGAAAGCTGCTGTGGAAGAGATCGGTCTGCCCTGGAAGCCAAGGTAGATTCTCTGACTCAGGGCAACGAGGGGCTCGTGATTCAGTATGAGAGTTTGGAACGTGATGTCTGCGACCACAAAAAGCTCCTCGTGAAGGCTCGGGCTGAGGCGGAGGCCGCTAAGCGTGATCGGGATTAGCTTTTACGCATGGGCGTCGTACGCATTATGGAAAAACTGATTGAACATCTGGAGTTTATTGGTGTTGTGAGTCAGATCAGGTATACAACGTTTGTTTCCGGAGATGAGTCCGAACGTAGCACGTTGAAAGTTGAGGTGGATTTCGACTCCTGTGAACCTAATGTTAGCGACTTCGGGTCCAGCCATACTACGAGCCTTAATGATTCACTTCTTGCATTTGACACTATGGATCATGCATCTCTCCTAGGTTTGGGTAATTTGGACATGGAGGGTATGCGGTAGCTTTGCGTTCTAGAGGAGGTTGATGAAATTCTTGATCGCATGCTGATTGATGGAGTTGGTGGTGGCGGAAAAGACAATGGCGGCGGCGGCGATGGTGATGTGGCTGGGAATGATGCTAGTGGTCGCGGTGATGATGATGGTGGTGCGGTGACGAGAAGCAATGTTGGTGGTGCTGGCCCAGTTAGTTCTTAAGGTACTTTATCTACCATGTGCTGGCCCTTAGGGGTGTGAAAAAAAAAACTTGAAGCTATTGTAATATGTTGTCGTATTTCTTGATAGTACTTGATAGTGGTGTCCTTCCCGGCCTTGTCTGTAAAAACTCTTTGTTTTTTGCAATATGAATGGTACTCATTGTGTTCGCTTTATTCTCTTTTGGGCAGGTGTTTTTTCTTTTGACCAATGTTTTTTATTGCTAGGTGATAGGTGATTGCTTCTTATCGCTAGGTACGTGTTTGATCTCGTAAATACATTAAGTATTTCGATTCGATTGCTATTTTGAGCCATATAAATACATTAAGTATTTTAAGCTTGGTGGTTGTTCTGAGCCTTGTAAATACGCTGAGTATTTAAGTTTTATGACTGTTCTGAGCCTTGTAAATACACTAAGTATTTAGGTTCTATAGTTGTTTCTGAGCCTAGTAAATACGCTAAGTAATTAAGTTCTATGGTTGTTCTGAGCCTTGTAAATACACTGAGTATTTAAGTTTTATGATTGTTCTGAGCCTTATAAATACACTAAGTATTTAGGTTCTATGGCTGGTCTGAGCCTTGTAAATACGCTAAGTATTTAAGTTTGGACACGCTGAGCATCTTAATAAAGTTGCATGCCTACTTTGTAAAAAAAAAAGAAATAAAGTTGCATGCCTAAGTGCACCGAGTCTCCGGCGTCCAACATCCCTGGAGCGATCAATCCGGGCGATGCGTTAGAAATGGAATTTCCTCAGGTTTCTGGCATTCCATGTTCTTGGAATTTGCCTTCCTTCCATCGTCTCGAGCATATATGTACCGATGCGGTTAGCTTCAATGACCTTATACGGCCCTTCCCAAGCGGGGCTAAGCTTTCCCTGTGGTTACGCGTGGCTTGCCTTATTTCGTCTCAACGCGTAATCCCCTACTTTGAAAGCTTTCTCCTTGACCCTCTAGTTATAATACCTTTCCGCGGTATGTTTGTAAGCTACCTGCCGGATGTTCGATCGTTTGCGCTTCTCTTCGATGAGATCTAAGTTTGCTCTCAGATATGCATTATTGTTTGCTTCTTCAAAATAGGTCGTTCGGAGCGACCCCACCGTCAATTCTATCGACAGCATTGCCTCCGTTTTGTAGGTCAGGCTGAAAGGAGTTTCTTTTGTGCTCACTCTTGGCGTCATCCTATACGACCAAAGCACGCTTGGTAGCTCTTCGACCCAAATGCACTTAGCTTTCCCCAAGCGCTTCTTAATTCCATTGACCAACGTTCTATTGGAAACTTTTGTTTAGCCGTTAGCTTGGGGGTGTGCTAGTGACGTGAATCGCTATTTGATTCCGTTGTCTATGCACCAATATCGGAATGAATTATCAACAAACTCTAGGACGTTATCATTGATGAGTATCTTTGGTATTCCAAATCTTGTTACAATATTTTTCCATAGAAACTTTATCATTTGTCTCCCCAATATGCACACTAATAGCTCAACTTCTATCCATTTTGTGAAGTAATCTACTACGACTACCAAGTACTTTACCTTGCCTTGGGCGTCTGGGAACGACCCCATAATGTCTATTCCTCATTGATAGAAGACCACGAACTGGAAATACTCATCAAAGACATTGGGGGTTCCCTTGGATTGGAGAGTAAGTATGAAACTCTATACACTTTCGTGTCACTTCCAATGCATCCTGGTGTATGGTTGGCCAGTAGATACCCATTCAAAGTATTTTTCTTGTCAGGGCTCTTGCCCCTTTGTGTGCACCTGTCAGGACGTCATGCGTCTCTCAAAACGCCTCCTTGTCGTTGGCTTCCTCCACACATTTTAACCATGGTGACATGAATCCTTTCTGATAGAATACCCCGTCCATGATTGCATACATCTGTGACTTGATCCGTATTATTCTAGTTTCTTCTTAGCCGTCAGGCAAAATACCATGCTGTAGGTATTCGACTATCAGTGTCATCCATGTGTGTCTGGACGGTGCTAATATTGAATTTGTTAAGGCTACTATCGCTTCTGCGCCCATTTGCTTTGCTAATCGTAGGCCGACTAGCAAGGCCTCATACTCGGCTTCATTGTTGGAAGTGTTGAAGTTGAAGTGGAGGGCATAAGTGATATCTTTGCCTTTCGGGCTTGTCAAGACTAGGGTTACCCCCGGTCCTTCTTTACTTGATGCTCCGTCAGTATACAAGGTCCATTTTTGGTCATCCCCGGGCTGGTTCGTCCCTAACGAGCCTTTTGCCTGAGTTGCGGTTTCCCCTCGCCTGTAATTTTGAGTAGGAAGTCTGCTAGTGCTTGGCCTTTAATGTTGGTATGTGGGAGGGAAGTTAGTATCATGCTCCCCTAGTTCGATTTCCCATTTTGCTAATCGTCCGGATGTCTCTGGCTTGAGCAATATTTATTTGATCGGGCAGTTTGTTAGTACATCTATTCGATGTGGTTGGAAGTAGCGTCTCAAGCGACACGCTGCATAGATGAGTGCTAGCACTAGCTTTTCGAGAATAGGATAATTGATTTTGGGACCCTACAACGCTCGGCTAACAAAATAAACTATTGCTTGCCTGCGTTCCCTTTCCACGACCAGGACTGAGGATATGCCTTTGTCTGAGGCTGAGAGGTATACCTGCAGTGTTTTTCCTGGGACTAAACTAGCCAACTTGGGTAACTTGTATAGGGAGTCTTTGATTTGTTGTAGTGCTGCTTCTGATGTCGTTGTCCACTAGAAATTGTTCTTTTCGGTGCATCCTTTGAGGGCGTGGAAGAGGGGCAGGGCCTTTTCTGCTGATTTAGAGATGAAGCAGCTTAGCGCAGTCAACTTACCGTTTAGTCCCTGGGCATCTCACAAGGTTTTCGGGGAGGGAACCTCCATGAATTCATCAATGTTGGTTGGGCTTGGTTGGATTCCCTTCTTGGTAATGTAGTACCCCAGGAATTGGCTTTCCTCAACACCAAAAGTACACTTTCATGGATTCAGCTTCATCCAGGAGCTTCTTGTTGTCAGGGCTCTTTATGACCATATCGTCGACATAAAATGTGATATTTCTTCCGATCTGTTTGGCAAAAATGGAGTCGACTATTCGTTGATAGGTCGCCCCTGCATTTTTCGGACCGAACGACATTTTGGTGTAGCAGAAAGCCCCGTGATCTGTGTAGAAAGCTGTTTTCTCTTCGTATTATCTACTCATCAAGATCTGATGGTACCCCTTATATGCATCTAGGAAGCACTTTACCTTGAAGCCTTGCAAGGGCTCAAAGTTTTGGTCGATTTCTGGCAGAGGGTAGTAGCCTTTGGGGCATGCTTTTTTCAGATCAAAGTAATCAATGCACATGCGCCATGAGCCATCGTGTTTCCTTACCATGACAGGGTTGGTAATCCAAGTGGGGAAAATTTATTCTCGTAGTATCCCTGCCTTGGTTAGTTTAGCAACTTTGGCATTGATGGCCATGTTATTATCTCCCCCCTGAACTCTTTTTTTCTGCTTGGTTTCTTTGGTACCTGGTTTGATCATGAGATTCTGCTCTATAACCTTCTGATCTACCCCTACCATGTCCGTAGGAGTCTAAGAAAATACATGCTTGTATTTTTTTCAGGAGTTTGATCAGCGCCTGTCTCGTGGCTGACGGGATATTGCTACCTATGTTGATTGGTTGGTTCAAGTATTCCTTATTGATAATCTCCTTGTCACTTGTTGGATCTATGTGCGACTTCTTTCTCTCTTGTGCTATTTCTTTCGGTTACATGATCTCGTAACATTGTAATTCCCTTGGTGGTTGTGCAAGGATTGTTCTCGACCCTTCTGTGGTGCTGAATTTTATAATCTCATGTATTGTTGACGGGATTTCCCTAAACTTAGGTAAGGTTGTCCGCCCGAGGATGATGTTATGCTCTGTTGGGTGTCTTATCACGACAGGGTCTATTAGGGATGTCTTCTTTACTCTGTCATGGCTGGTCAATGTGAAAGACATATGAATTGTGCCTATGGGTCATAGGATGTGTCATGTGAAGTTGGTTAGTCTCCTCGTTATGGGCTTGAGGTTCCCCTTCCATCTGTCAGGGAGAAGGCGGAAACCGTGCTCGTAAATAATGTCCATCGAGCTGCCCATATCAATGTACACTCGATGGATCATCACATCCTTGATAGACCCTTGGATTATGAGTGGTTCATCACCCCACCAACCCTTCAGACGAGGATCTTTTGCTGAGAACATCAATCCTTGCATGGATCTGGTGAGACTGTCCATATCGGCTTGGAGCGTATCATCAAGATTGTTGGATTGGGTGTCTAAGCCCTGTAAGTCCCTAATCTGCCCGTGTATCAGTCAGATCCGTTTGATGGTGCGGCATCCCACTCAAACGGATGATGTCAGATCAAATAAGAAGAGAAGGAGAAGAAGAATATTATGAATCTTGAATGTATTGATAATATGAATTAAATTCCTTACACAAGATTCTCACACACTCGTTTTTCTCTCTCTAGGCCGTAAACTCCTTAGGGTTCATCAATCTCTACTCCTCACCCTAACACCTCTATTTATACTTGAATATGGGCCGGAAACAAATGGGCCGTAAATGAGTTTACGGCCATAAACTCAGCCGTAAACTAGGCCATAAAATCATAAAATATTACACAAAAATACAATTGCCCAGAAAAGTAAAGTATAAACCATATTTTGACCCAACAATCTCCCCCTTGGTTTATAGCTTTCTTTTCTTAATGACCCAACAAGCTCCCCCTAAAAAGTAGCTGGCTTTGCTTGTTAATCTTCATTGGGAACTTGGCTTCAGCATTAATCTTCAAATTCTTCACAGCATCAGTATGAACATATGAATCTTCCATGAATGACTTCATCTTGAGCAGTTGGGCTTTTCTTCAGAGTTTGGCATTGATCGCACATTGGGTGAGGAGGCTTGACGTACTGATTCTTGAAAGATAACGCTTTCAGCTTGAGAATCTTCAGAGAGAACATCAGAGAGAACAAATCTTCTAGATCACTTCAGCAGGTTCATAGATAGCAGCAGACTGATTGAGGAGGCTTCAATGCAATCCGTCACATAATCTTCAATTGCAGCTTCACCTTGCTTCTGGGGTTGAAGGATTCAATGTTGAAAGAATGATCTTCATTTCTTGCTCCTTCGAATGCGAATTGTTCGATGTTCACGGACAAAGGCTTTGGCTCAGAAATCTTCAACACAAACTCCATGAGTCTTATCTATACCTAAAATCACTATTCAAGACAAAAACAAAACTAAAAGAAAACTTAGCACACAAATTAAAACAGAAACAAAAATATTTTTGGATTTTTTGATTTTTCTGAACAAGAAATAAAACAGAAATAACACTATTTTTGGATTTTTTAATTTTTCTGATTTTTTTTCATTATTTTTAATTTTTAATTCTCCCCTAATATTTAAATTAGAAGAAACTATAATAAATTTAACAAAAATAAAAATGATATCTAACTTTAAGAGTGATTTGGGATCAAAGTTTTTAGATAGCCTTTATCCACTTGTTGGTACCTTCCATATTCACATCTTTGTCTGGTCGATCGTCGATATTGTGGTCCACTTAAACACGAAAAATTTGTGACAGATTTAGGATATACTATTTGTTACAAGACAAGGTGAACTTAAAAACCTAAAATTTATATCTGATCCTACTTTCTTAGATACTATATCTTAAGGTCCATTCATCTGACGAAGACCAGGGATATTGTTGTCCACCTAAATTGAGCAGCGAGATCTACAGACAATCTGTATGAGTTCAATTTTCAGTGTACTGGAACGTGTTTCCCGCTTCCTGATATGCCCCAGCCATCAAGAACTTCCAGAGTACTCCTACACCGTGTGAGCAGACAACCATTCAGAGAGAGAAGAGATTCAGAATTCTATTGCTAACTACATCAGAGGGGTTGAGAAGAAGAAGGTTGCATATGCTGTGTACCAGGTCGGATTAGAAGTCACGCAAAGGAGACAGCATATGGCTAACTGATAAGAAGTATTTCACACATTTATATATAGCCTGCAAAGAAATAGAGTTGCATATGTTATGTACCAGGTCGGATTGGAAGTCACGCAAAGGAGACAACATATGACTAACAGACGGAAAGAAAGAAATTGATATTCTACAGACCTAATTTATCGGAATTTACCAGTCGCCCCATCCAACCGGAATTAAGGACAGAATCCGCACATCGAGGAAAAGTTAAACCACGGTTCCAAGTACAGGTTCAATTAATGTGACGAGTAGATTCCCATATATATATATATATATATATATATATATATATATATATATATATATATATATATATATATCCCTGCTCAACCTATCCGAGCATCGTATTGTCAAGCTGAACGTATCTAACTAGGTCAAGATTTGTCAAGTCTATAAATTTTCTAAGTTCAACTCTGCCTAGTCAAGTCCATTTAGAATCTTTCGTGCCTACCGACGCATCAAACCAGAGCATAGACCCTTCAACTTTGGGTACGTTACGCAGACTCAGGTTGCCTGTTATCACTAGATAATATAACTTCCCAAAACATCTCCCTCAGACACATTCCATTTACACCATATTCTTTTATTTTCTGATTTTCTAATGTTTTTGGATTTTTTAATTAAATTTTCTAATTTTTGTTTTGTTTTTATTTCTCCCCCTAAATTTGTGCATAGGAGAGAAACGAAAATAAATGCGCAAATTTAAACTATCCTAAAACAAAAATTAGTCTTTAAAGTTAATCAGCTTAAGAAAAACTCAGGAGTATAGAGAAGAAAACGCAAACCGTAAGTCACTGATTGAATTTGCATCAAGAAGGTATGAGAACAACAAGCATAATCTCAGAACAGATCCGAAAATTCTTCATATCATTAAGCACTAACCCCATTTGTGATCTCTTCCTTTCTTCCTTTCCCATAAAAGGACACATACTCTCAAACAAAGGTCTGAATGTTGTACAGCTGAGAGATTTCCCCAATCATATGCCAGGAGCAGCCACTACCAATAAACCGAAGTCTGATGATATGCCTCCATAGATGCTCCGACACAGAGCGGGATCAGTTGGTCTTTGGAACCCAGTCCATTTTGAAACTGGGCCGACCTTTGTCATCAATGCAGGGTACTCTCTCCCATGACATATCCTGCTTATCACAAACAGAAGACGATGAAATATTAGAGTCATTAGAAGATTTGGGAGTTTTCACCTTTGGTACCCATCTATATTCAGGTTTAACCCATTTCTTGTTCGATCCGATGGATGCCTCGGCACTTGATTTGGAACTTGAAGCCGTCTGCCTAGATGACTTTGACCTAACCGGTCTTGGTTTCATAGGAGCATCTCTTGAACTAGACTTCTGGGCCTTCATTCCCTTCTTGCCCTTGGGATTCAGATTCTTTGCCTTGTGGTTTTGATTCTTGGCCTTGTGCGCGTTCCAGTCACCATTGTCTGAACGTGACCTGGAAGGGTTTCTTTTGAAGTATCTCCCACTTGGCGCGTTTTTCCATCCTTGTGCGTAGTAGGGAACATACGCGCGATTAGGACAATTTCTGGCAATGTGTCCAGGTGTTCCACAGCGAAAACAAGTCCTTTTCTTCACTGTGAAGTTGTTTCTTCCTGCCCATGGTGGCGTAGCCTTGCCTTGTCTCTTGTTGTTCCCACATGCACACTTGCAACAAGCACTCTGTTGCGTTGGAATTGGAGGCCTATATTTCTCAATGGCAGGTTTATTAGGAGTAACAGAATTCGAAGCAACGGATTTTGAGTTCAAGGATACATTGGTTTGTTCAATAGTGCTCTCCTTGTTCTCATCTTCTGCTACTTTACCTGCACATGAAGTAGAAACATTAGAATTTTCTACATTAATAATTCCTCCTGACACAAATCCAGCTGGTTTTCCGTATTTAAGATGTGCCTCCCTGTCAATTTCTTCTTGTTTCATAGGGATGGATGTGTAGTTATGATTGTAAGGAGGAGGTACACTATCATACCCTAGACCCTTGTTTTGATTCCTTTTAAACTGCATGCTTTGGTCTATCATATTTGCAACCACCTCACTTGAGAAATCATATTTTCTGACATCAAGTTTGGTGGTTTCAAACTTTCCTTTCAAAGATTCAACTTCAGCCACTAGCTCAGCATTTTGTTTGACTACATAATCATAGTTTTCACATTTGTTACTGTAGTCTTCCTGAAGTTTCCTAAAGTCCTTGGTTTTTGCTTCTAACTCAGCCTTCAGGGGTTGCTGTCCTTTCCTAAGTTGACATCCTTCATATCTCAGGTCCTCAAATTCTCTTTTAAATAAATCAATTTGATCCCGAAGAAATTTAATCATATCTTCACATGATTGAGAACATGAAACTTCACATGAATGAGAACATGACACTTCATTGACCGGAAGGTTTACAGAACTCTTTAAAGCGTCAAGCTCTTCAATTACTTCAGCAATACTAAGACGATTGAGATCTTTTGTCTTCTTGATGACAACTACATTCATATCCCACGATTTTGGAAGTGAATTCAATAGCCTTTTGTTTATCTCAGATTTGGTCAAAAAGATCCCAGCAATATTCATCTCAGTAATGAGTGTGGTAAATCGCTACAACTGAGCTTCCAGGGTTTCTACAGGGATATAATCGAACATGTTGAAATTTTGTCTTAAGATATCCTGACGACTCTCTTTCATGTTTTCAACTCCCTCGTAGACCTTAAAATCAATTAAAAAGCACAACTAGAAGCTAAGATAAAAATTAAACGTCAAATTTAAAATGCCTTTTTTTTTAATAAAAAATCAACCTTAAAAGTCAAATTTAAAAAAATTAAACTCAAAAGTCAAAATTAAAAGTCAAATCGAAAAGTTAAATTTGAAATTTTAAAAGTTAAACGAAAAAGTCAAAGTTTAAAGTCAAAGGTCAAACTTGAAAGTCAAAGTCAAAATTTAAGGTCAAACGTTAAAAAAATAAAAGAAAAAAAAATTAAAAATGGTTTTATTTATTAATTTTAATTTAATTAATTTATTATTATTAATTTTTTTATTTTGGATGAAAAAAGAATTTAGAACTAAAAGGAATTGAGTTTTGGGTTAAAACTGTCAAAATAGGAAAAGTGGTGCGACAGGGAGTGTTTATGAACAAAAAACGAAAGGTAAGATGCATGTGGCAATGTAGACGAATTGGTAAGGTGCTGGTCTTCTATGGAGGAGACTCGGGTTCGAATCCCGGCACCCCCTAATTCCGTTTCGATTTTTGATGCGAGGCTGCAAGGCGCTGATGCGAGGCGAGGATCCGATGTGCTGCGAAGACGAGGTCTGAACTCGTGCGAGCCGTAAACCACCGAAGATCGCAAGCCGACGCCGTAAACTCCGAGCCGCAAGCTCGGAAACCCTAGTCGCAAACACGAACTCCGCCGCCGGCCGTGAACAGTTTCCGGCCGTAAACTCCGGCCGTGAACTGTTTCCGGCAGTAAGCTCCGGCCGAAAACCTTTCAACGATTACATGAAAAACAACGTTTTTTCGACTTTGAAGCTCCAAAACTCGATCAAGAACCCCCTTTTTATGAAAAACACGAAGAACAAATCCCCTTTATTTTTGCGAGATCTATCCAAAAACGCAAAAATATTTCGAAAATAAGATCAAATAATGCCCCAAAATAGAGTTTACTGCCCAAGAACTCGGTGTTTACGGCCGTAAGCTTGGACCGTAAACACAGAATATTCGATTTTTGGATGAAACAATAAATCCTTTTGACTGATACAACTTGGCTCTGATACCAATTGTAAGTCCCTAATCTGCCCGTGTATCAGTCAGATCCGTTTGATGGTGCAGAATCCCAATCAAACGGATGATGTCAGATCAAATAAGAAGAGAAGGAGAAGAAGAATATTATGAATCTTGAATGTATTGATAATATGAATTAAATTCCTTACACAAGATTCCCACACACTTGTTTTTCTCTCTCTAGGCCGTAAACTCCTTAGGGTTCATCAATCTTTACTCCTCACCCTAACACCTCTATTTATACTTGAATATGGGCCGGAAACAAATGGGCCGTAAATGAGTTTATGGCCGTAAGGTGTTTACGGCCGTAAAATCAGCCGTTAACTAGGCCATAAAATCATAAAATATTACACAAAAATACAATTGCTCAAAAAAGTAAAGTATAAACCACATTTTGACCCAACAAGCCCATAACTATAATTGATATGTACTTGAATTGATAGCAGAACAATGCTTTTGGGTTGCTCTCAAACCTAGCAACTAGACAAAGGAAATTATATAAGGAGAGAGATTAATTTATTATAAGATTAATAAATTAATATAAATGATTTATTAATATGTTATGAAAGTAATATATTAATTAGAAATCATAATGTTTAATTAATAGTTAGCTAGAAATTAATTGGAATTGATTTTGGGATTAACTGTATTAATTATAAACTACAGGGACTAGTTTGCAATTATCAAATAGTTGGATGGAAGGTTCCAGAACCTCCTTTGAAGGGGGTGGACGAAATCTATAGGGGAAACCCTAATGATTTCGTCCAAGGGCCTTGGATAAGGCTTTTGGATAAGCTTAGGCCCTAAGCAAAGGAACATTAGGGTTTTCCCTAAACCCTGGGTACCTCAACTATATAAAGAGCCACGTGGCTCTCAAATTCGGCCACTCCTACTCTTGAAGAAGCCTCTAGGCCGAAAATTGCATACCTTAGCTTCTCTCCTCATAAGTTTCCTTCTTTCTAGCTCTTGGGTTTGATTCCATTAGAGACATTACATTTGTGGTGCTAAGCTTCTAAGAAGAACAAGTTCAAGGACTACCAATTGTTTAGTGTATCAATTGAGAGGTATGTAATACTAACCCTAATTTTTAATTTTTGAAATTAGCCTCCTCTTTTAGGTTTCTTGTTTTGCAATTCAAAGTTATATGCTCAATAGTTAAAACATAAATCCAATGTAGGTTGCATGCGAACTTGGGAATTGTTTTCTAGTTTATTTGCTTTACATAGAACCCATCAGTGGTATTAGAACCATTGGTTTTGTTTTAAATTGAATTGCTATGATAGTTGAATTGCAAATCAGGGTTTATAGGTAATAAAACCTAAATGCCATTTTTCGTTTTTAGGTTTTTGGTTTGAGGGGTTTTCGTAAAAAACCCTAGCCTCGATAAACGCTAATCAAAATTAGGGTTAGGGTTTTGAAAAACCCTTGCCACCTCCCTTGAATTTCGAAATATCCTTAGGATTTTTAGGGTTTCTTGTTTGGATAATTGTTGCTTAATTGGATAATTATCCTTTACCCTAAATTTTCGAAATTTATAGGGTTTAGGATTAGGATTAAATTAATTGTTTAATTAATTAGATAATCCTCCCAAGATTTAATAAATTAATTAAAAGTTAATAGATAATTATTATATCTAGTTTTTGGTTTATTTTGAATTTAAAATTAATAGTCTAATTTTCGAAAATTCATATAAACCCTAATGTTTTAAAAGTTTAAAACACACCTTATATATGTTATAATTAAAAGTTAAATATTATATATGTATAAGAATTGGTCACACGAATCGCTAGTATGTCTCATTGACGAAGCTAGTGTATAAGGGGGGTATAAGGAAACTGCTTATAAAATGGTCGTTGAATAGGTGTCCACTCTCACCCACTGCTTCCTTGATTAGTGGAGGGTCGTTAGCATAACGGATTTGATAGGATAAGTTAATCTCATTTAAAGTGTAATGTTATTAATTAAGTACTAGAACATCATTTTACAAAATCCCAACTCTAGTTGCTTTAGGAAAAATGTGAATAGTATGCTAACCCATGAAATTACACATTAGGCTTTATAAGTTGTTAGTGGAGCGCGTGTGGTGTGTATTAAATAGTGACTTGTGTTGATAGCTTAGGTAATAGTGTGTTTAATATTGACTTGTCTAATAGTGTAGACAAGGCATGCTTGTGACATTGTTGTCTTGGACACATTTACAAGAAACACATAACCCAACTCCAAAAGAATGGATTGTTGAAATCATTTGACCTGGAATTAGATGATATGAGTGAGTCTTGTCTTTTGGGAAAGATGACAAAATCCACTTTCATAGTATCTTTTGAAAGAGGTGAAGGTCTGTTGGACCTCATGCGTACTGATGTGTGTGGACCCTTCAGATTGACTACAAGGGATGTTAATCGATTCTATAGGGGTGTTCGTTTGGATGGATCGGTTTGATTCGATCCAATCAAGTGAATCCAAATTGATTTTAGTGTTCAAAATATGGATACGATTAGTCCAAACCAAAATTCAAATCCGATCCAATCCGATCCAATTACAATTCGGTTGGAACGGTTTTTATAATTCAGTTTCAAAAACCGAAACATTTTAAAATGACATATAATTATAATATTACACAAGCAGAAAAAACCAAATTATTTTGTTGTGATTTGAAATTTATAAATAACTAATAAGAAGATATATTATAGTTAAATATTTTATAGGTAGAAAACTTTTGAGAGAAAATGCATATTAATATTTTTTTTATCCGGTGAAACGTTTTGAACTTATTTAAAAAAATAAATTACAAAATTAATAAATAACTATAGATATATATTATAAATAGATAAATAATAAATATTTATTCGGTTTTTTTTGGACTATTCGGTTCTTATTTTATAAACCAAAAGCAATCCAAAATCCAAAATAATAATTCGGTTTTGTTGAAAACCAATCCAAAAATCCGAATATCCGAACCAAATAGTCTAATCCAAATTGTCCAATTGGATCATTCGGTTTTATCCGAATAGTGAATAGCCCTACGATTCTATGTGACTTTCACTGATGATTATAGCAGATATGGTTAGATCTACTTAATGAAGCATAAGTTAGAAACCTTTGAAAACTTCAAAGAGTTTAAACATGAGGTCGAAAATCAATTGGGCAGGAAGATAAAGATACTTACATCCGATAGAGGCGGAGAGTATCTTAACATCGAGTTCAACGACTGTCTAAAGGAATGTGGAATAGTTTCATAATTAACTCCTCCTAGGACACCACATTTGAATGGTGTGGCTGAGAGGCGCAATCGGACCTTATTAGATATGGTTTGTTCTATGATGAGTTGTGCTTCACTTCCTATTCAATTCTGGGGGTATGCCTTAGAGACATCCGCCCACATCCTCAATCTTGTCCCTATAAACAAGGTTGCCAAAACATCTCTCGAGATGTGGACAGGAAAATTGCCCTCGTTAGAACATATCAAAGTCTGGGGTTGTGAGGCTTTTGTAAGACAAGAGACTCATGACAAGCTAGCAGCTAGAAGTGAGAAATGTGTTATCATTGGTTACCCAAAATAGTATTTTGGATATTTGTTCTACATACCTAGTGGGCATGTGGTCTTTGTAGCAAGAAAAAGTGTCTTTCTAGAAAGAGAGCTCATATTCAAAGACGACAGTGGGAGAACCATTGACCTTGAAGAGATTCAAGAGTTAGCCAATAAAGGAACCTTAGATGACACTAGCACTCAACCACAGGAAACAATTCCTATTGAACCAGTTGATAACTCATTACCCCTTCGAAGATCCACTAGGTTTAGTGTGCCACCTGAGTTATATGGTTTCCATATCACTTCAGACGGTGACACATTTATCAGTGACAGGGCATTGGTAAATCTGGATGATCCAGGTAATTACAAGGAAGCAATGGCAGGCCCAGAGACTTCCAAGTTGAAAGAGGCAATGGACAACAAGATAAATTCCATGTATGACAACCAAGTTTGGAATTTGGTTGATAATGCATGAGGTCGTAAGCCAGTTGGGTGCAAATGGATCTTCAAAAAGAAAACATACATGGATAGAAACGTGCACACATTCAAGGCTCGACTGGTTGCAAAAGGTTTCACTCAAACCCAAAGGGTTGACTATGGTGAGACCTTCTCACCAGTAGCCAAGATTAAATCTATTAGGATATTGCTCGCCATAACTGCCTTTCATGATTATGAAATATGTTAGATGGATTTCAAGATTGCTTTCGTTAAGGGGAAATTGGCTGAGGATGTTTACATGAATCATCCATAAGGTTTTGTTGATGCAAAGTTTCCCAATAGAGTATTCAAGCTTGAGAAATCCATTTATGGATTGAAACAATCATATCACAGCTGGAATCTTTGCTTCCATGAGAAATTCAAAGAGTTTGGTTTCTCTAGGAGTGAATATGAGTCTTGTGTGTATATCAAGGCTAGTGGGAGTATAGTAACTTTTCTGGTGTTATATGCCGACGACATATTACTCATTGGTAATGACATTTAAACCTTGAAAGATGTTAAGTCCTGGCTTGGAAAGTGTTTGCCATGAAAGACCTTGGAGAAGTTGCCTATATTCTTGGGATTAGAATATTGAGAGATAGAAAGAAGAGACTAATTGGACTTAGTCAGAGCACATACTTGGACAAGGTACTAAAGAGGTTTAGTATGGAAAATTCCAAGAAGGGAGAGCTACCTATCTAGAGCAATACCAAATTGAGTAAGACTCAATGCCAGAGCAATACCAAATTGAGTAAGACTCAATGTACGCTATGACATGTACCCGCCCTGATGTGGCCTTTGCTTTGAGCATGGTCATCTATTATTACGGAAATCTGGCTAGAGCTCACTGGATAGCAGTTAAGAATATACTCAAGTATTTGTGAAGGACAAAGGATTGGGTCCTTGGTCTTGGTGGCAATGATACTTTGAGAGTATATGGTTACAATGATGCTAGCTTTCAAATGGATAGAGGCAACTTCCTCTCTCAATCTGGTTGGATATTTCTACTAAACGGGGAAGCAGTTACTTGGAAAAGTTACGATGGCTGATTCTACTTGTGAATCAGAATACATAGCAACGAGTGAAGCATCGAAAAAAGCAGCTTGGTTGAGGAACTTTATCGGAGATCTCGGAGTTGTTCCAATCATTCAGGAGCCTACGGAACTGTTCTGCGACAATGAAGGAGAATTTTCCTTAACAAAGGAACCAATAGATCTTGGTAAAACTAGACATATCGACAAAAAGTACCATTTCATAAGACATAGAGTAGAAGAACGCCACCTTCTCATAAACAAGGTATCATCTGAGGATAACCCAATAGATCCCCTCACAAAGAGTCTGAGTAATGTTAAGCATATTCAGCATGCTCACAGCATTGGACCGAGAGATTATATTAGTATTAGCAGTTAGATTAGTTTTGTTCTGAAACATGTAACAAAGTAAATGTAACTGACTTTGGTGATTAAATAATAAATTATTGTTTATAAGTTTGTTTACTGCCTTCTGTCGATTGTTTATTATTGTTTTTCACATTTTGCATGTTTTACTTCAAATATAATATGATTATTCAAAATCCACAGTCGCTCGTACTTTTGGGAGTAAGTAATGAATTAAGATTGTCATGAATTGGATTGTAGATTATCTAAGGGAATTAGACATAGCAACAGAATTGATGCAATGTTCATGAGTACTCAGAAATGCATATTTGAGTATTGGATAAACCCTCGCTTAGAGTATTACTCCATGGAATTCATCACGAGTACTACTGAGACGATAATATCTTATGATATTGAAATAGAGAAATATGTGTTGTAATTTACAAGTCGGTTACACATTGGTGATACGTAAACACATCAGTAATTTGGTGTTATAAAACAAATTGTCATGTATAATTTCATAAGTAAAAGTTATGAGAATATGAGTCAACATTTATTCGTTCCTTTTGCCCTAACGGGAAAAGCGATATCTGTAGGCCCCTCGATGATTTTGGTGTTGACTTATGTGATGAGCCAAACCAGGGCTAAATTGATGTGTTCAATTGAAGTCCTATGTCATCCCAACTCATAAATTAGGAAACATAGATTGTGGACAAAGAGAATGATTGCATTCCATGTCTTATGTTTGGGGATATCTTGTAGAACGAAGGATTATATGGTCACTTATTTTAGGACATCTAATTGACCGGGTCAGAGTTCGGCAACAACTTTTGGAAGCTACAAATTATTGGTAAATTTAGAATTCATAGTAGCAATTATAATTACAGACTAATCCAAGTGGGAGACTGTTGGATTACGTTTCTAAGCCCATAACTATAATTGGTATGTACTTGAATGGATAACAACACAATCCTTTTGGGTTGCCCTCAAATCTAGCAACTAGACAAAGGTAATTATGAAAGAAAGAGATTAATTTATTATAAGATTAATAAATTAATATAAAAGATTTATTAATATGTTATGAAAGAAATATATTAATTATAAATCATAATGTTTAATTAATACTTAGCCAAAAATTAAATGGAATTGATTTTGGGGATAATTATATTAATTATAAAGTACAAGGACTAGTATGCAATTATCAAATAGTTGGATGGAAGGTTCTAGAACCTCCTTTCAAGGGGGTGGATGAAATCTATAGGGGAAACCCTAATGATTTCGTCTAAGTGTCTTGGATAAGGCTTTTGGATAACCTTAGGACCTAAGCAAAGGAACATTAGGGTTTTCCCTAAAGCCAAGCTACCTCAGCTATATAAAGAGCCCTCTGGCTCAGAAAATTAGCCACCCTTACTCTTGAAGAAATCGTAGGCCGAAAATTGCATACCCTAGCCTCTCTCCTCATAAGTTTGCTTCTTGCTAGCTCTTAGGTGTTATCCCATCGTAGGCATTACATTTGTGGTGATAAGCTACCAAGAAGAACAAGTTAAAGTATTACCAATTGTTTACTATAACAGTTGAAAGGTATATAATACTAAACCCTAATTTGTAATTTTCAAAATTAGCCTCCTTTTGTAGGGTTCTTGTTTTGCAATTCAAAGTTATATGCTAAATAGTTAAAACATAGATCCAAAGTAGGTTGCATGTGAATTTATGAATTGTTTTCTAGTTTATTTGCTTTACATAGAACCCATCAAGGATTTCTTGGGGTTGGTCGTGCTCTCTGGCTACATCTTTGGCGTTCTCAGTGTTAAACTTGGAATGAAGGCTTCGTGCTACCTCAATGAGATTCACCTTCAACTTTTTTCTTCCATTTCCCTTTTTAAAATTGAGCAATTGATGGTGTCATGAGTTATACTTTTGTGGTACTCACATAATCGCCCTTTTCCCTTTTTCACTGGTTGTTTGTCTGAGACTGCGTAGACTTCCGACCGCCTACCTCGCCTTTTATCTCAGTAGAATGGCTGAAGCATCCCTGTGAGCGCTTGCTTCACCCAAAGTGCCTGCCCCCGCCTTGGGTTTCTGGTTGCGACAGTGGCGAGATGTGGTGTTTTGTGGCCAAGACGGTCATAGCATTCAGGTATGCTTGTTTCGTTGCCTCACCTTCTTCCTGTATCAGGTGGCATTCTACTTTCTCTATTAGCTCTGCCACTATATGTGGCTTTTTTCCCATGAGCTTTTGAGACAGGGGTCCTGGTAGGAGGCCCCATGTAAAGGTGCCTTCTATTAAGCCTTCGTTGTGTCTTGGGACATCTAGCATGGCGTTGGTAAACCTGGTGAAGTATACTCTTACTGTTTCTCCTTCCTTTTGTTTGCAGCCAATGATTGAGTGTGAATCTTCCTTGTATTTATGCAACTGCATGAAGTTTGTCAGGAGTAAGTATTTTAACTTCCCAAATTTGTATATGATCCTTGGTTGCAGCGTCTTGAACCACGTTCCTGCGTTGCCATCTAGGGTTGTTGGGAAGTACGTACACCAGAATACCTCGTCCAGATTGAGTGATGTTATCGTCTACTCGTATGTGTCGATGTGACTGTTAGGATCTATGGTTCCGTTGTAGGTCTTTAAGTGTGGTATTTTTTCTATGTTTGGAATTTCGTAATCCAAGAGCTCCTTGGCGAATGGAGATGTTACGCTACACGAGAAGCAGTCTTGGTTTGGGATGGGAAAAGCACCCTGTGGGTTATATACTGTTTGGCAGTGGCATAGGGTTGCATAAGCATGTTGTTATATGTTCAAGAATGGCTAGGGTTTGGACCATAGAATGCTTGCTTTGGGAATGGGAACGTTAACATTTGGGTGGATATTATGGGTGAGTTTTGTGCAAGTGGATGACTGGGCATGAGTTGCTGGTAATGTGGGATTATGGTGGAGAGAAGTACGTTTGTTGTGAATGGAGGTGTGGGGAAAGCCATTGTTTGGCTTCTCACCATTTGGTTCAGGAGTGGTGTCTGGAAAACTGTTGGTGTTTCTCCCACCATCTACATTATTGGTGATGACTGCAAAACCACTGGTTGTGTTCCTGCCATCTGGTTTAGTGGTGGTGGTGTTTGGAAAACCATCGATTGTGCACCTGCCGTCTCATTTGGTGGTGGTTGCTGGAAGAAACTCGTTGTAGCGCTAACGAATTCCATTATTAGTGGCGCCATACTGATTGATATCACTGTTAGTTGGGGGCTTGCATCATAGTGCTTTGTGTTGACATGGCAGCGGAGGAAGTTTGTCCTCCGTCGACCGGTTGTTTTGATCGGGTTGTTGGTGCAACAGTTATTGTCGAACCGCCTTCTTGTGATGTTTCGCCGACGATTACTATGGGAATCTGGGTGGTGATTTTCACCAGTGACATCATAGGCTGGATGGGGTTGGTTGGCGTTCCATCGGTACCTCTGGTATCTCCGGATGCCATTTTTGACCGATGAAGAGTGTGCTTTTGATTTGTTTTTTGTCACACCATGGATGGCGCCAAATGATGTGACCTGGTTCCAACTCTAAGATGCTCTGCAAGATCTTATGACTTTGGTGAACCTGCGAGGTCATAACAAGAAAGGATCGTCAGCCATTCTCCGGGAGGAGGTTCCCGGGAAAACGCTTTGATGGTCAAGTCAGTGGATAGACTTGGAGTTTTATTGTGGATAAAGTGAGAGAGAATCACTTACTTCCCAAGGCACCCATAGTAGAGTTTTATACTAGAACCATCTTCTTGTCCTTACGGGACAAGGGCATCACACCCGACAAGATCGAGGACGCTGATTGGTGGATCGTGCTCCTTAATCCGTTAGATGTAACGATTGGTTCAGGTGGTAATGCTCTGAGCATCTAAATTGTCTCCTGAGACCATTACATTTGTCCCGAAGTGGAAGGTGCCCATGGAAGGGCCGATCCTTTCTCTGCGGGCGCCCTGTTCTTAGGGGCGTTGCCGGGTGCTAGGTTCCATCGGGCTTAGCCTACCGGGAGTGACATGCCTTGGGGCATTCTATGGTGCAGCCGGGCATAGCTTCTTTGCGCATACTAGGGTGTCATCATTAAATAATTGGTGGAGAATATAAGTACTACATCTTTAAAATGAGTAAAGAAGTTGGTGCGGAAGGAGACTCCCTACAATAGTAGGCGAGCGAGATTCGGTGCATGCGAGCGGTGACCCACCAGAGGTAGCCCGCACAGGAAAAGACTCGCTAATGGATACTTTTTCCCCCATGACAAAGTAAGACTCTAGTAGACAAAGGTTATGCTCATTGCATTACCACCCAAGCCGATCATAAGCTCTGACATGAACGAGAACACGATTAACCAATCAACGGGCACGATCTCTGTCAGGTCTAATGCCTTTGTCTACCGTACGTACCAACAATGAGTTATCAGTATAACATGTCTCTCTTGTCCACTGGAAAAGTAAGTTATATCTCTCACTCTCTCTTAACCTTGCCCTCTCTCTCAAGTCACTAACTTACTTGTCAAAGTGGTTTCTTCAAATCATCTCCCGACGATCGGTTGACCAGGTTGTTCTCTATTATGATCGGGTCTCCACCAAAAGATCCTCCTTCATCCACCGCATTGGAGATTTGGTCCACATAATTTTGAGGCCCTCTGTGTGTGACAACCAACACAAAAACTACACATCAAGCAACTTATGAAATGACGAACGAATCCACCGGATAAGGAAGTGAAACACCCAAAAGCCCCATACATTCCATGTCGACATTGGAACCCGTTCTCACTCCGGTGATGTCGTTGCCTCAAGCACCTACAACCACCAACATCGCACATTTTCCCGCTGTTGTAACAGAGATCACTACACCGATTAGCGAGATATAGAGACCGGCGATGTCCATCTCCACAACACCTCTTCCAAACTTCTTACTTCACCCTCAAGGTTTAGTTCCACCTTTGGGAACAATGACCCCTCCGGTGTTCATAAAAACAACTAACCAGAATTCGCTCCCTCCAATGAAACCACTGTTCACCCAAGTTTCATTCACACAACAACTGCAAGCACTGCCATCGCCCACAACCATGCAAACACCACCCCTTGTATTGCCTCACCAAACACCGACGAAAAATGTTTATAGCCAAACCAAACAACCTTTTTTGCATACAACATGTTCATATAACCACACATACAATTTCAACAACCCCACCCAAGTTATAGACTCCAAATTCCAAATCAAGACTATCTCCCGAGAAGTGTAACCTCACCATTCACAAAAGAGCTTCTCGACTATGCGATACCCAACAATACCAAACCTCCTAATCTAAAAACATATAACGACAAAACATTCTCAGGCAGCCAAATAGGACGATGACCTCACCAAAAATCAATGAGCGGTTCATGTGTACATACTTCCCTACAACACTCTTTGGCAACTTTGGTACAAGGTTCAAAATGCTTCGACTAGGAAGCATTTACAACTTTGGCCAGTTAAAGTACCTATTCTTAACAAACTTCATGCAACTTAGAAAATATAAGGGAGACTCACATTCAAATATCGGGTGCAAGCAACGGGAATGAGAATCAGTCAAGGACTAGTCCAAGCGATTTACAGATGCAACGCTAGATGTATCAAGTCATGATGAACAACTAATCACAGGAGCTTGCATATGGGATCTTTTACCACGCGTCTTATCCCAAAAGTTCATGGGGGAAGAAACCACATACGTGTGTCGAGCTATAGGAAAGGTTATAACACTATTAGAGACAAGAAGAAGGAGAAGCGTTGAAGACAACGTACCTAAACAACATGGCGGCACCCCAAGAAAATCAATATCACCCATCTAACCCATACCAAGACAATCCATGCAGACATCAATACCATGTACAGGAGGAATATCACTAAGGAAGTTTCATCCTTTTCACAAAGACGAAAGGAGGGGATGACGATCAGATATCTACACTATGACGGATAAACTTGCTGGAAAGCACACAGGCACAAAGACCGAATATTGTGAATATCACAAGAGTAGATCACACGATATAGCTAACTACTCCATACAAAAGAAATAAATGCAGGAGAAACAATTGAATGTAAATTTAGTGGAAATCATAAGGAACTTACACGCCAAGTTCGAAGAAGACCACCGAGACAAGATGGACGAACTGGTGACCGTGCCCAAGAGATTATGGACATACGATTCAACCACAAATAGGAGGACGATAAAGGCTCCACCAATGTCGATAGCCTCACAAAAGGTATACTACGGTAGACCCATACCCCTCTGAATGACATGGAAATGACCCTCTTGTCATTCCGGGATCGATACAGAACACTTAGATACATCGGGTGTACGTCGACATGGGAAGCTCTGTATACATCATTTACGAGCATTGTTGTCATCTACTGCCGGACGAATGGAAAGAAGGTTTCAAACCAACAACGGGTAGATGAACATGTTTCATAGGACACAACTTGTGGCCCTTAGGGACAATCCACTTACCCTTCACGCTTACGAACCATGATGGGAAGAGGAGAAATACAACCCTCATCTATTTTGCGATGATCTGACACCTGAGATAATACAATATCATAGTCGGACAGAAAATCTTTTTCAGATTTGAGACAATACCATACACCATACATGATATCCTCAATTTCTATACGACGGAAGGACCATGGATGGTCCTAGACACACCACCAAAACCATTATGATGCCACTAGATCATGCAACCTATGGACCACACCACAGGAACTAAGAGACGTAAATCGGAACTATGAAATGAGAAGGAATTCATAAACACAAAATATCACGACCAACCTATTGGAATAGGAACCAACATGACACTAGCGTCAAGGGAAGCGCTGCTAGGCATCCTAAAAAAATACAAAAACATATTCGCATGGAAACCTATGGGCATGGTGGGCTCTATAGGGAGGTATTAGAGGACAGGTTAAACATTAAGCAAGAAATCAATGAATTCAAATAGAAAAAATGAAGCTAAAGGGGATACAGGAACAAGGCGATCAATGCAAAAGTAACCAAACTCGTTGAAGCAGGGATACTTAAAAAATGGTCTTCACAGCTTGGATTGTAAATCCTGTCATGGAAAAGAAACATGAGGGTACATGGTTCATGTGTGTCGATTATTCATACCTAAACAACGTGTTCCCTAAAGACTATTACCTCCTCCCATAGATAGACCAGAAGGTAGAGTCGCTCCATGGTTTCAAATGGAAATGCTTCCTAGATGCTTATATAGGTTACCATTAGATACTCATGAATGACGAACATTATGATAATACCACCTTTTACACAAATCACGACATTTTTTTCTACAAGAAAATTTTGTTTCTACGGAAGAATACAACGACAACCTACCAGTGCCTAGTAGATTCCATGTTTTCCAAGTAAATCATGTGTAATGTGGAGGTATATGTAGATGACATGCTCATCAAGAGACCCAACAAACTAGAACTGCTTAAAGAATTCGAATATACCTTGAAACCTTATAGGGGGTCCAAATGAAAATAAATCCGTGAAAGTGCACGTTTGGATTCGAAGATGGAAAATTCTTAAGATATTGTGTTACGAGCGAAGGCTTTCTACCGAGCACAACGAAGTTAAAAGAGTTGCTAGTGAAAAGGTCCCCACACATTATATGAGATATGCAAGCATTCAATGGCAAGTTGACAACACTAAGCCGTTTAATATCCAAGTCAACGGAGAAGGACATACCACTCTACCAAGCACTTATGGGATGTGTAGAGAAGAACAACTTCCAATGGGCATACTCTATATTCATCTATTAACTTGTAGGTATTTAACATAATACCATTATTATCTAAACATACATACATACTCATTTACATGATTATAAGCATATAATCATAATCTATCTCCATCTTATGTTTCATGAGTATTCAACATAATACCAATTATATCTAATCACACTATCATACTTAATCTTTCATCTAATATATTATAGGAATCTAACACAATACCACTAACATATACTCATACACATATAATCATCCATAAGGGTATAATTCATATAGCCATGTATTATCTCCATCTAATGAGTTATAGGTATTTAACATAATACCACTATCATTTAAACATTCATACATAATAAAATAAAAACATAAAAACACAAAAACATAAAAACATGCTTACATAATCTACTTAGAGAGAGAGAGAGAAAGAGAGAGAGAGAGAGAATGGGAGAGAGAGAGAGAGAAATGTAACTCACATTGTTAGTTAGTGAAAACTAAATACCCTTGGCTTCCAATCTTCAATTGATGCATCTGAATCGGTATTCTTTTCTCAAGGCATATTAATACAACATATGAAGCTCCTTAGAACTTTTTTTTGGCATATTAATAGCTTAATCACTCTCTATATCAATATGATCGCTTAATTAATTTTAACTCTTACGTTTCGTATTTTACCTCTAAATCTATTTTAACCAATGAATTAAGCATCCAATACTACCTCATTCATTACACTCTAACCTCTATTGCAACAAATCGTCCCTCTCATTAGTTAGGGTTTAAAACCGTAACTTTCCATATATTCATTTCACCATGAAAATCACAAACAAAGCTTTTTTAAAGCTTTTAAAAACTCTCAATAAGATACTAGTTGATTTATAATCCAATTAACTCAGACAATGTAACCAAACTAACAATTTCACTATTGAAGCTTAAAGGTTCACAAAAAGGAGAAATCATTACGTCAAGGGGAAGTGGTTGTTAATCCTTTCAATTCTCCATCTCTAGCTCTACTTGGCACCTCCTTGGTAAAATCATCATCCATATGCTCTCTATAGAATTTAAGAAGTTGTTGATTGAGAATAAACCCTTAAAATATTTAAATCCGTCCACTAAACTGCAAAACCACATCATGGTAGTATGTTTACCACATCGTGGTGTGCCCTATTAGGTTGCAGTCTCCCTGTGACCGACTTACGGTGTCTTTCTCATATAGAATCTTACTTACACCACTACGTCGCAATACCTATATACCATACGCAGTGAAAATTATATTTCGTTCCACTTACGACAAAACGTTCATCCATATTAGTCTTCTAAAAACCACGCCACGGTGGCTGCACATTTGTAGCTCCTTAGTTGATTCCATTCCAGCTTTGGGATAGTTTCCTTCCAATCTTCTAATGCTCATAAATTCCTCATGTTAACCTGTTTTCTATGATCTTTACATCCACGTGGAGGTGGGGATACATTATACAAATGCATTAAGTCATTTATGACACACTACATACGGGTGTTACCCTATTAAGTCACAAACTTCACCTAAAAACATAAAATTCCCCTTTTACCCTTTATGGATCAAATATATCATATCTTGCATTTCTTATGTTGAACTCACTTATCTCAGCTTATAAAAGTGACTTAAACTTATCTTAACCAATTTCATGAAGTTACATCTTCTCGTTTAATGAAATTCTTTGTAAATGAGCAAAGTGCCCTTTTGGTCAATTATTCAACCAATATCAAATCTTTCTAAATTTTGGGTTCTTACAGTTATGACTAAGATCTTTATGGAATAAGAAATGTTATTAAGATCTTAACGTGATATTTGAATAGGTCTTGAAAAATATATTGATCAAGTGTACCAAGTAAAGACTTGAAGTCCAAGTAATCAATAGTTTTCACTAACTACTAAGGTGACTTCTATGGAGCTTTTAAAGCTAAGGATACACGGATTTATGAAATGAGAACTTAGTTTAATGAGTAATTATGAGTATGTTTATGTTTATATGATTTTAAAAAGAATGAATTGTAGTAAATGATTTGATTTATACGTATTTCATGTGAAATATGCTCAATGTTATTACTATGAATTATTGTTAAAACCATGACATTATGTGTGATCTAACTAGCCCAGGGGATCGCAAGGGACTAATGGGACTCTACTAGGAGGGTACTTCCTATCGTAAAGTCAGAGTCTTGAGTAATGGGGTCGTTACGAGAATTCATTCCCCCAAAATGGTTAGTACTTAAGGTCTCGTAAAGTGACTTAGTTTATTGGAAAGAGTTTCCAAGGTCTCTAGCTATTAATCACATTTCTAACAATATTGGTATCCTTTTGGGTTGTGTCACACCCCCATTCGGTGGCCGAAACACCTAGTAGTGAGACGACATCATGGATCATAGTACACAGAACAATAAAACAATATAAGATAATATGAATACTTTTATTACTTTAAAAAAGAAATTACATCATCTCTAATATATAGGTACATGAAATTTGAAAGTACCGAGTATGCCTTAACAATTAGGCAACTACGAAAACAAAATAATATGATAAGTAGATTATAATCCGGGCTTTACATTTCTCTCCCACTTAGTTTAGACTTCGTCCTTGAAGTCTGCTACATCTGGGAAAAGCTCTGGGTAGTGCTCCCTCATCTCTTCCTCCGGCTCCCAAATCCATTCCGAGCCCTTGCGGTGCTGCCATTGCACCTTCACTAACTCGACCTTTTTTTCTCAGATCCTTTGTCTTCATGTCGAGGATGGTTACCAACCGCTCAATGTAGTTTAGGCTGTTGTCCACCTGAATATCCTCTAAAGGCTCCATCGTAGAGTCATCTAGCAGGCACTTCCACAGCTGGGAGACATGAAAGGTGTTGTGGATATGACTAAGGTCGACTGGCAAGTCCAGCCTATACGCCACCTTGCCCACCCGTGCTATAACCCTGAAAGGGCTAATGTATCTGGGGCACAGCTTGCCCCACTACCTGAACCGGATGACACCTTTCCAAGGTGACACCTTCAGGAGAACCGTATCTCATACCTAAAATTCCAGTCTTGAACGGCGCCTGTCGGCATAAATTTTCTGCTGACTCTGAGCAGTCTGAAGTGTGCTCCGGACCTGCTGGATCCTTTTTTTCTTCTTCAGTACCACCTCGGTACTCCTCATGACCGTTTTCCCAACCTCATCCTAGCATATCGGGGTTTTGCACTTCCTCCCATATAACATCTCGAAGGGAGGACGGTCGATACTCGTGTGGTAGCTATTATTGTAGGAAAACTATGCCAAGGGAAGATAGGTATCCCAACTATCATCGAAGTCTACGACGCATGCCGGCAGCATATTCTCCAGAGTCTAGATGGTTCGCTCGCTCTGACCATCCGTCTGTGGGTGGAAAGTCGTGCTAAAATGCAGACGAGTATCCAACTCGTCGTGAAACTTCATCCAGAATCTAGAAGTGAGTCGTACATCTTTGTTAGAAATCATGAAAATTGGTACTCCGTGTCAAGCTACTACGTTATGGATGTAGATACCGGCCAACTTCTCGGCGGAAATGCTCTCCTGGATCGGGATGAAATGGGAACTCTTGGTCAACCGATCCATGATGAACCAAATCAAATCCACTCCCCGTGCGGTCCTGGGATGTTTCATGATGAAATTCATAGTAATATCCTCGCACTTCCACATAGGGATATTTAACAACTGCATCTTTCTATGGGGCTTCTGGTGCTCTACCTTGAGCTTTCTGTAGGTCAGGCATCTCTCGACGAACCAGGCTACATCCCGCTTCATGCAGGGCCACCAGTAATCAGAGCGATGATCTCTGTACATCTTTTTCGCCCCGGGATGGATGGAAAATCTGGACTTGTGGGCCTCATCCATCAGAATATGTCGTACTCCGTCCTGTACGGAACCCAGACCCTCCTATGTAGGGTCAGCAGCCCACGAATGTGATATTCAAATGAGGCCACCTGGCCTATGATCCGCTCACACTTCTAATGCTCTTCCTTCATACCCTCAACCTGCGCCTCTCGGATCTGCTCCAAAAGTGGAGTCACCACCATCATCCTCAAGAAAATGTCTCTGATCAGGGATACCTTTTGGCTAAGTGCATCAACCACAACATTGGCCTTCTCTGGGTGGTAAAGAATCGCACAGTCATAATCCTTCACCACATCTAGCCACCGATGCTACCTCATGTTCAGATTTGGCTGATCCATGAGGTACCTCAAGCTCTTGTGGTCCGTGTAAATGGTACAAAGAACCCCATAGAGGTAATGTCGCCAAATCTTGAGGGCAAAAACAACCGCCCCTAACTCCAAATCATGCGTCGGGTAGTTCACCTCGTGAGGCTACAACTACCTCAAGGTGTAAGCGATGACGTGCCCTCTCTACATCAACACTGCGCCCAAACCCGAAATAGACGCATCACAGTACACAACAAAGTCCTCCACACCCTCCGAAATACAACGACCTTCTTCTTCAGCCGCCTGCTGCTCAAGCCCCCAACGAAATACAACTACCTTCTGCATCAGCCGGGTCAAGGGTACTGCTATCTTAGAGAAATCCTGTATGAATCTCTGGTAATAGTCTGCTAACCCGAGAAAACTCCGAATCTCCGACGGAGACTTCGGAATCTCCCATCTCATCACGGCCTCCACTTTGGCTGGGTCAACCAAAATCCCATTTTGGTTGACAAGGTGCCCTAGAAATTGCAACTCGTGCAACCAGAAATCGCACATGGAGAACTTGGCATACAAGCTCTCCCTCCTCAGGGTATCCAACACCTCTCACAAGTGCTCCTCATGTTGCTCCTGTGTCTTGGAGTAAACCAAGATGTCATCGATAAAAACTATCACAGACCGATCCAGCATCGGTTTGCATACGCGGTTCATGAGGTCCATGAACACGGTAGCGGCATTGGTCAGCCCAAAGGGCATCACCACGAACTCGTAGTGGCCATAGAGAGTCCAGAAAGCGGTCTTCTGTACATCCTCGTCTCTGAATCGCATATCGTGGTAGCTTGAATGCAAATCTATCTTGGAAAACCAAATGCTCCATGTAACTAGTCGAAGAGATTATTAATCCTCGAGAGTGGGTAACAATTCTTCACCGTTACCTTGTTCAGCTCCTTTTAGTCTATACACATCCGATATGACCCGTCCGTCTTCTTCACAAACAAAATTGGGGCTCCCCAAGGCAAACTGCTCGGCCTAATGAATCCCTTGTCTAACAGCTCCTGCAGTTGTATAGACAACTCCTACATATCGGGAGGAGCCAACCGATATGGCGCCTTGGCTATCGGAGCCACACCTGGGACTAGGTCGACCCTGAACTCCACCTGTCTCTCCAGAGGTATCCCAGGCAACTCCTCTGGAAATACGTCTAGATACTTGCACCACTAGAACATAACTCACAATCGCCTTACCCGCCTCCCGAGTATCCATAACATAGGCGTCATACCCTGTGCAACCCTGCTGAAGGTAGCGCCTAGCCCTCGCTGGCGAACACAATGCTGGTCCACGTTGCGGCCTCTCGTCCTGAATCACCAGCTCTCCCCACTTGGGTTCATGACACGCACCAACTGCTGCGCACAGTTGATTACCGCCCCATTAGGGCTCAGCCAATCCATGCCGATGATAATGTTGTTCCCACGCAACAGAATGGGAATCAAATCCACAAGATAACGCTCGTCATAAAACCTCAAAACACAGTCTATGAAAACCTCTGATGCCTGGTCAGATCGGTCATCCACAATCTCTACCTCTAAAGGACAACGAAACCTCCCTGAAGACTCAGAAAACCTTTTGCTAAGTGCAAGAGAGACAAATTATTGGGTCTCCCCCGAGTTAAATAACACCTGTACTGGAATGTCGTTCACATGGAACGATCCTAAACAAAACACATAAACATAGCACATAAATATCATAAACGACATGTAATAAGAGTTACGGAGGAGAAAACATACCCGTCACCACATCCGGTGCAGCACACGCCTCTTCAGCAATCAGGTGGAAGGCTTGGATCCTCACCACTAGAGCATCTGACTTGCCCCGTCGGCCATCTGCGATCTGCAGGGTCGCTGGAACTGGTTCCTCCATTGGCGCTCCTGATATCAATCTTGGGCAGTTGGCCTTTTTATGGCCCTTCTGATTGGAATGAAAACAAATCAGGTCTGATGTCTGTAACGTAGGAGTAGGGGCCATACAATCCCTGCCAAAATGCCCAAGTTTGCCACACTTATAGCACCCCGATGACCCTAACCTACAAACTCCCTCACGTGTCTTTCCGTATTTCCCACAACGGCTCCGACCATGTTGGCCCTTCAACCTAGGGTCGGATCCCTTGGGTTTCTTCCCCGATACCCTAGTCACCTGCCTAGCCTCCGCCTTCCTCTTCCAGATGTGCTCTATATCAATCTCTTTCTCTCTCTCGCCCTGGCTATCCTATACTACAAAGTTGGGCATGCTGAGTAGTTGACATGTTTCTGGATGTCAGCTATCAACATGTCATAGTACCGGTCTTCCTCATCTCTTCATTCCCTACATACTGAGGCATCAATAAGGCCCTCTCCATGAACTTCACTGTAATATTCGCCACCGACTCAGTCGTCTGTCTAATATCAAGAAACTCTCTGGCCAGCTGCTGAATCTCCACAGCTGGTGCAAACTCAACCCTTAATTTGGTCACAAAGTCCAACCAAGTCATAGCCATAATGGTTGGGGCTCCCAATGTGTCAATGTTTGCCTCCCACCAGTCTCTAGCTCTGTCTCTGAAACACCCCACGACATCCCAGACCTTCGACCCCTCAGGGCAGAAGCTCGTCAACTGTGCAGAATCAATGTCTGCAATCCACCTCCTGGCCACAATGGGGGTCCTTCACCCCATGAAATTATGGCGCACCACATCCCTTGAAATCTTTAAAGGAGAGTGTGTGTGTCCCTGACTAGCCAGATGACATGTCACTCCTGAACACTCTGAGGCACTCCTCCATCAACTCGATGATCCCTTCATTGATCGACCCGAAAATCACTGGGGTCGCCTCAAGAATGCCTCTCGTAATATCAGATGCGATGAACTCGTGTAGTCCACAATCAACTGGCTCAAAACTTGCGCCCGAACCTGAACCTGACCCAGACCCTAAACCTCTTGCTCCGTGACGTGTCGCCACCATTCTGAAACAAAACACATAATTGTCAGGGTCATACATAACCTCGAGAGGTCTCACACACTCTACAATTCCCGGGTTCTATCTCAACCCTCCCTGACTCGAGTACAGATCCTCTACTTTCAGTAGTACGAGCCCATACTATCATCCACATGTATCCGTACTTTCCTCAAGGATTGCCTTGACTTCACCAAGTACATTTCACTACTAGTGCCCACTGCACTAATCTCATTGTAGGCTTACCCTAAGGTAACTCTGCTACCTAATCTCCGCCATCAGCTGCATAAGAAGTCCCTGTTAACCCCTAACTAGCTCGCGAATACCATTACATATTACTAAGACTAGATAATTCTTTGAATGAGGGGTCCGACCCTATAACGGTTGGACTCAGATAAGAGCTGCGAAGTAGGGCTAGACCTAACCTTCTGAAATTATTTTGTCCTCGTAATATGTTACTTAATGTATTCGTTTACTAATTATTTACAGATAACTAGAACTCCCAAAAGCACAAAGCATTCAACATTCGGGCATTGAGTAACCAAACCAAACATATCCTATACATGCCATCATATCACTGACTAATCAGTTCTAGCATGTAATTCAATATGCGCATATAGCAGGCACATAAGGCATCTTCCTAGATCCTTAGCCCTAATCTAGCATGCAGTTCTCATACACATATAACAGGCATATGAGGCATCCTTCCTAGATCCTCAGCCCTAATCTAGCATGCAGTTCTCATAATCATATCATATATCGTAACAAACATGTATGGGTATCAGGGGAAAAAATTACTTGAGCTCAGCCGATTGCACGCATACGCACCTTGTTCTTTCTCAAAACTCTTTATTTTAATTTTAGAAAAACAATTTTCTTGTAAAAATATTTCAAACCCTTGATTTGAGTCCAGACACCCCCAAAGGTGTGTCCGAATCCCTGAAACAAAAGCTCTGATACCAACTTGTAACATCCCAAATTTCAAGACAAAAAAATTTATTTTTAATTTTAAATAAGTTTACTAAAAATGCCATCAACGTTATCTCACATCATGAAAACCATAAGTCAAACATCTCAAAAACATGTCATAGGAAAATAATGTCAGAGTACAAATCCCATGAATCTCATGTGTGGAAAATCATGTGTGCGATGCGCTGCTATCATATCGGCTCCTTTCCCTTCGAAGAAGAAGGAACTGAAACAAAAACTGAAAATCGTAAGCAGAAAGCTTAGTGAGTTCCCCCATCATACCACATACCATACAATAAACATACTGTCTATCATATTTGGGTACTGGACTACCCCTTCGGTCTCTTTCAACTGGTAACTGCCTAGCATATCAAGGTGTTGGCGTACCCCTTCGTTCTCTTGCAACCGGTAACTTACCTAGCATATCAGCGTGCTGGCCTACCCCTTCGGTCCTTTCGTCCGGTACCTCGCCTAGCATATCAGGGTGCTGGCCTACCGATTCGGTCCTTTCGACCGGTATCGAGGAGTATTCCATCCCTACTTCTACCATATAACATTCTAGCTTATAAACACATAAGTCATATAATGCCTAGCCTATCCGGGTGTTGGCATACCCTTCGGCCCTATCGACCAGTGTCCATCTTTCCCCTGCTACCACTATCACATAATATCATAGCATACTAGCACATAAAGCATAATATATAGTGACATACTAGATAATTATCACAAAGACAATCATCTCTACTATAACTCTTACTAGTGCGCCGACATTGGTGCCTTCGACCCACTTCTACCGGAAGGCAACCCACCTCAAATGTGGTGTAGTAGCTGAACTATCCTCGGCTCTGGGATCAACTCCTCTCGAACTCCTACACATAAAAATCTCCTTTAATTACCCTTTCATACTCATAACCCCCTTTAAGGGTCAACTATGGTCAATGGTCAAAGTCAAAGTCAACATCCTGGTCAAAGTTAACATCATGGTTGACTCAACTCGACAAGTTGTTCCATCAACTCGTCGAGTTCCATGATCCATAAAACCCTTGAAATTTTGATCCTACCCGTCGAGTTCTTTCATGAACTTGTTGAGTTCCTCCTCATACAGAGTCGGGACATTTCGCTCACAACTCATCGAGTTCCTCCTTGAACTCGTCGAGTTCATCAATCTTCAAGCCCAAAACCATGTCCAACTCACTGAGTGATCTCCTAGACTCAAAGAGTTTGCCCAGCAACATAAAAGGTTGGGGAACCACGACCCAACTCGCCGAGTCATATGAACAACTCGTCGAGTCCCTCATATTCTAAACCCATTCAATCGTTTCGAGTCGGGTTCAATGCTTCCAAACCATAGATCTGGTCCCCTAGGACTAAGTTACCAAATAAAGTTGCTAACTTTACATCCAAGCATGGTGTCATGAAGCTAGAAACACCAACACTAAGCTATATAAGAGATCTAGGGCATGGGGAAGGGCCTAAGCTTAATAAAGCAGGCAACTTTAAGCCTCACAAGCTCATGAGTGCCTAGATTTGAAGTCAGAACCTCATGATACACTCAAACCCAGAAAATGCTTTCAATATCGCCCATTATTAATAAAATACACCCCTAAATAAAGATCTAAGAAATGGAAAGCTAAGGTATCGACTTTATACCAAAAGTGAGTCAGAAATGCAGCTCAACTTCCGGATCTACTGGCTTCCTCTTGAATCTTCAAGCTTCTCCTTCCTTCTCAAGCTTCAAAATCACCAAGAACACACAACAATGGCTCAAAAACACTCAAAGGTGGATTAGGGTTTCATGGATAGGGTTTGGGGTGATGGAGGCTGCAATGAGGCCACCCTTTGAGATTAAGGTGGTTAAATAGGATGAAAACCCTGAAAATTAGGGTTTCACTCTGGTAGCTGTACTCATCGAGTTGAGGCTCTAAACTCGTCGGGTAGACTTCAAGTCCTGCGTCCAAATTCCATTCATACTCGACGCGTTTGGGGCCTCCAACTCATGGAGTCCCTTTGCGAAAATGAATGATTTGTTTTAAATTACATACCAGGATCTGGGCGTTATAGTGTGGGGAACTCCTCTTAATGAGATATCTAATTCTCATTTAGAACATTTCGGCTAAAATTTGACCAATCTAAAATTCGATTTTTGTGCCCATACTGTTGCGCCGAATCTTCAAAAAATCATAACTTCCTTTCACGAAGTTATATTTGGACGTTCTCTATATGCATGATCTCCGTTTAACGACTACTATAACTTTCGTCTAGATCATTAAGGCTAAAAGGTAACCAAACAAAAATCTACTTTTTACAATGCATTTTGCCATATTGGGTCGAATCGCAAAACTTCAAATGATCATAAGTTCTTCATTTTAAGTCCGATTTAAGCATTTCGTATATCTCTAGAATCCTCATTATGACTACTCAACTTTTTTCTAGGATATTCATCCTAATTAATATTCAAATTTGACACGTATTGCGTTCCTATTTTTATTATATTTCTATAAGCAGATATACTACAAATAATTACACGTAAAACATATAATACTCAAATAATTTTCTTTATTTATTTCTTATAAAGGTTACAATTGATGACCTTAACTATTACATCATATTATTAATGCCTAGCGGGACACGCAAGAATGACTATTCTCTCCCCCTTAGGATGATTCCGTCCTCGGAATCCTACATCAACAAACATATGTGGATAACAATTCTTCATATCGCTTTTTGTCTCCCAGGTGAGGTTTGGCCCCGACATAAGTTTCCATCATACAAGCACTAAATAGACCATCTTATGTTGTAACTTCTTTATCTTATGTTCAACAATCTCTTTGGGCTCTTCAATCAACCTCTTGTCTTCATAAATCCTTAACTCCATAAGTGGAATAATATCAAGAACTTCTCCCAAGAACTTCCTCAAATAACACATATGGAAAGTGTTACAAATACCATCCAGTTCTTCTGTTAATTCCAGTTTGTAAGATCGGTTTTCAAATTACATAAGTCCCTGAGCAACACCAAATCTCCAACTTCGAAATTCATTAGTCGTCGCTTCTTATCAACATAGCTCTTTTGACGATTTTGAGCTACTAACATCCTGTCTCTAATCACCTTCAGCTTCTTAGTAGTTGGATGTACTATCTCCGATGTCATGAACTTCTTTTCTCCAGCTTCAAGCCAACAAGACGGTGTATGACACTTCTGTTCATAAAAGGATTTATAATGTCACACCCCCGAACCAGACGGCGGAAACGTCCGAGGGCTGTTGTGACTCAATTGAATACCATCACAATGAATATACATGAAACATAACATCATTCATCACCATGCATTGAAATATTACAACTGGTAGTGTTTACATTTAGTACATTGATCCATAATATTACATGCCCAAAAGTAAATTGTTCGATGCTAATTAAACCAACAGCAAAACGTTACTGAGTACATTTTTCCTTTTCGATTTACCTGTTACCTGAGAATACAAGTATTTTGAAAAACGTCAACATATGAAATGTTGGTGAGTTCATAAGTAATGTTTGAAACATAATGGTTTGTATTGTTTTGAAAATCACCAGAAAATCCGATATTTTCTGAAAAGAGTCATAGTATAAAAAGTGTGAAGATCCGTAAGTATGCTTGTTTGTTTCTATAGATGTAAAAGTACAATTTGTAAAACTCGGTATGTAACTCGTAGGTGTATTAATTGAAAACACTAGGAAAACCCGATGTTTTCCTAATACTTTGCATCAAATGTTTTATATTTTGTTATTTCGTTGCGACGGGTGTATTCGTTGAGTCCCGGTGACGTTGGATTAATTATGGATTGTGAATTGTTATAAACACACATTAATGAAAATGAGTAGTTTACAACTATACAAACGATCCCTTAGGCGTCGTTCGCACTATTCACTTAATCCAATCACCCGGACTTCTCATAGCCCCACAACCGAGGAGGAAAAGAGGGTGCGAAGCCCCCGATATTTCCATAAGTCGTTCAAGGCTATCGTGAATGCGAAGGGCCCTTAGCCCGACTCGCATTTGGTGAATTCTCGACTTTACTAGCAGTACCAGAGGACCCTTGGGGCCCAACAGCACAAAGCCTGTAAAAGTCCTTTTACACGGAATTAGGTCATATAAGACCCAACTACATGTAAGCGAGTTTCCTTCGGGCCTAAAGATCATGTCATTGGGCTAGCTAGGCCCAACAAGTACGATTTGAAACTTTCGGGCCCAAAGACGGTGTATCGACGTCTGGTGTATTCCCACGTGCGTATTGAATTCCCGAGATTTCTGCGTGTGTATTGAAGTATCGTCGTGTTAGTAATTTCGGATTCGTTATTGATTCGAGACCGAATCAATTCGTTTGATAACGATTTTTGGTGTTGAAGGTGTATTATATTTAGCCGATAGTCGAGGTACTAGTAATTCATCATGTCGGATTTATTGTTTAAAACATTAGAAATTTTCATTTTTCAGCCCCTTTCTTATGGATAAATTTACGCTTTTGACCATTTGTATAAAAGAATTTCCATTTTAGTCCTTAAACCATTTCTCTTGACACTTTAGTATCAAAACTTGTAGAAAAGGTATTTTTCAGCTCAAAGTTATTTGAAAAACAGTTTTGGTCCCTCAAATGAAATTTTTCTTGGCTGAAACCCTTATTTTCGCAATTTTTACACTTTTGGCCCAAAATAGAAAATCTTTGCATCTTTGGTCCCTTTTAAATATGAAAAGCATTTTTAACCCTTGAAATGGACTTGGAGCACTAGTAGTCCCCTGTTTTATAGAAAAATACAGTTTCAGCCCCTCTAATTTGGAAATCTCGCAATTTGGGCTTTATTGGGCCGAAAAGTTCATTTTTGGCCCAATATGCTTAAAAATTTCACATTTAATCCTTCAAAGAGAATATTTCCAGAAAAATACATTGTTGAAACTGTTTTGACTCATATCATCCATCAGAATTTGTATTTTGTCATTTTGGGCCCTTTAACCTTATATTTTTAACATTTTGAGTCCAAAAATGGGATTTTTAGCCCAAGGAGTTCATATCAACCAACTTGGTTATTTTTCTAGAAATGATTTGTGTGTAATAATATGTTTTATACTTGTTTCATACCTCCTAATGCAATTCTCGGTTTTAAGGACTTTTTGACTAGATTCAACACCATAATCACATAAGAACATGTAAATAAACATAGAAATCATACAAAGCATACATATACTCATAGATACACACATTTGCTTGTATTCCCCCCCCCCCCACAAAACTTATAAAAACCGAAAAATAGGGGGTATGAAGCTCACCTTGTTTGAAGGTTTCGGTTTTTGATGAAGATGTGAAAAGGTTTTTGGCCCTAGCAAACTTCATGAGGAGCTTTACAACTTAGATGGCTCTAAGATGTATGATTCACGAAATGGAATGGGTTAAGAGAAGATTTTGAAAAAATCAAGAAGCTAAACCATGGATATAAGTAAAAACCTACCTAGGATGATGATTTTTGGTGAAGGATCCTCTTGAAAGCACACACCAACTCGAGATTTTTGATGGAAGAGGGAGGAGGTTTTTGAGAGTGTTTAAGAGAGTTTTTGAAAGGAAAATGAAGGTGGTGAGAGGGTTGGCCGAGAATATGGAGAGAAGGGAGAGAGAGAGAGAGATCAAAACCTTGTTATTTGTAAGGTAATACTTAGCCTTGAAACATGAGATGCTACCATAGTTATATGGTGGTTAAACATGAGTTGTCACATGCATGTTTAGTCTTCATTTATCCATTCTTTTCCTTTTTTTTGTTATTTGTTGGCCGAGAAAAGGGAGAAGGGAAAGAGGGTTTGGGCCTTGAGTGCTTAAGTCCAAAATGTGGCCCATTTAAATGATTTTCGGCCCGCATGGTCTTTGGAGATGGCTCACAGCCCAAATAATCAAAGGATGAGTTTTATGGCCCATTAGGGCTATTTTATATTTGTTTTGGCCCAATAGGGCCCATTGAATATAACCTAGTTCAGTTAAGGCTTATAAGGCCCAAAATATTAAGCTTCATGCATATGGGTCCAATTAGGGCCCATTTGAATGTTATAGGTTCAAGATAGTTAACATAATTGTTGTAGTTACAAGGCATCAAAATTTCCTTGTTGTGACAACATCCCCCCGTTAGAGGGAATTTCGTCCCGAAATTCTTTCAAATGATAGATTCATGAATTTGAGTGGTTGAATAGTTTGTTCGCTTTGGCTAGTGGTTTGAGAGTGGTAAGCAATGCTCATACTTAGCTATGTTCCCATAGTCTTCTGGAATGACTCCTAAAGTCTTGAAGTAATCTCGTTATCTCGTTTCGAGATAATAGATACTGATACTTCATGGAGTCTCACGATTTGTATTAGCTGGAAATGGGCAGATTGGGTTAACCTATTGACGATCTCCCGGATAGCGCACAATTCAACTCGCATACCTATAAGCTTCGTCTTCCAACTCCGAGAGTTTCATCCATCCACGTAGTGTTTACTTCGCGATATTCTCAGAATTTGACGTTTTCAAGGCTGGTCGTAGATGTTGACAGTGTTTTGTTCTTGCTTCGTGAGTAGATGAGTATGTTATTGATGAAAATAATGAAAAGGCTGACTAGGAGTGGTTGAGAAAACTTTGTTCGTAGGGTCCATGAATAGCATGGGAGAATTCGTTAGACCAGAGGGCATCATAATGAATTTGAAATGGTCGTGACGAGTTCGGGAGGCATTTTTTGGAATGTCGTCTTCTCGGACTCGAGGTTGATGATGACTGGTTCTTGGATTTATTTTTGAGAAGTAACTAGCTCTTTGGAGCTAGCCAAATAGATCGTTAGTCCGAGGGAGTGGGTATCGATTTTTGATAGGGAGGTTATTCAATTCCCTAAAATCGATATACCTTCTGAAGAATCTGTCTTCTTGAAGAACAAGATCGAAGCTCTTCGGGATGAGAAGCTTAGGCTGATGAGTCCTTTGCGCAACAATTCTTCTCAATTGACTGGGTAACTCGTGAATTTTTCGGCGAGAGTCCTCCTATAGGGTGAATTGGCAATTGATGCAGTTCCCAGTATGAGGTCGATTTGAAATTCGACCTGCCTTTCTGGAGGTATTCCCGGAAGTTCTTCAGGAAATACATCCGGAAAATCGCATGCTAATGGAATACCTTGTATGCTTACTTCACCCTTGGTCTTGTCCACAACAAGAGTGAGGAAAACATAGTTTTTCTGGTGCAGGCACTTCTGTGCCTTGATGCACGAGATAGGAAGAGAATTGGCGCCAGGTTTGTCACCATGGATTATTAGAGTTTCGTGATTGGGAAGGTGAAGGCAAACGACCCTCTCGCGACACATAGCATTATCATGGTGGGGGCTTAACCCATCCATGCCGATTATCACGTCAAAACTCCTAATATTTACTGGCATCAAGTCTATTGAAATGAATGATTTTTTTTTTTTTTTTTTTTTTTTGTTTAGTGTTAAGATGTTCCCTACATAAATATCTTTGGTTGATTCGGTTTTCCCATTAATCAACTCTACCGTTAAGGATTAGTTTAGCCTCTAGGATTGTTGTTTTAGTAAGTGCTCGACTTTGTTACCAACGAAGCTTCACTCAGCTTCATTATTGAATAAAAGGTAAGCGAAAGAGTTGTTAAGTGGGAACATACCAGTAACAATTGTCGGGTCTTGATCTGCTTTGCCTTAACCCAAGGTCAGGATCATTTCTGATCCTTCTGCTCCTTGATTGTTATCCTTGGGGCAATTGTGCCTGAAGTGACCAAATCCTCCACACCTATAGCAGGCGTGTATGGTCTCATCATTTGTGTTGTTGTTAGGGTTGTTGCGATTGTTGTCGTTTTCATTTGGCTGACGATTTTGGTATGGATAAGTTCTATAGAATTTGGCGGTGTGATTCTTTCGGTTGTATTTGTTACAATGCATCTCCCGGCAAGCTCCATTATGATGGAATTTGCACTAGTTGCATTTTGGAAGGATTCCAACGTATGGTCTCCTGGTTGTTGGTGTAATAGGGGTCATGGTCGCATGAACAACAACAACATGTTGCTTCCTTAAGAACCCTTGAGTGGGATGTCCCTTTTTCTTACTTCCAGACCTCAGCTTCCTGCTCTTAAACTTGGGGTTTGGGGTTCCTTGATAGGTTGTCACTTGTTGGTTTCCATGTTTGTCCCTTTGGCTGGAGTTGTCAACGGTATTCCCGCCTCCATTGGGGTTGTTTGCATTGATTTGCGCCATCACAGCGGTTACTGCCGCCGTTACAGCAGCTTGGAATGTAGCATAGTCCATCTGCAGGAGTGGTGTCTCGCGGTTGCGCTTGTTATTCTTGCGGGATGGCATTTTTCTGTCGCACATTGATAATCCAGATCGTATGTAATGATCATCATTCCTGGTTGTACTCTATAAATTTTGCATCCTGTTGTATAATTCTCACTGCTTCCATCTACATCCCTATGATGTATTTGCGGTAGTACGTAATCACAGATTTGGCACGATCGTCATGTTTATCGTTAGAGTATATAGGTCGTTCTGGTTTCGAGATCCTTAAGTATATAGCGGTTTTGAGGGCTCGCTTGAGCATATAATTGAGTCTGTGTAGTGATATGAAATAAAGATAGCACATAATTGTTCCAGTGGTAAGTACCATCTTAGTACACGAAAGAGAGTCATATCGGATAGAAGGGGGAAAGAAGAAAAGGCTGATCCTAATTGTGGCGGGAAGTATCTGGTGGTGGTGCTGAGGGAGTGGGTGCACTTCGGAGACGAGCTACTTGTTGTTCGGTATCCCATAGTCGTACTTCCCAAACTAACCGTCTCGCTCGAGAGTCTCCATTCACTTCCTATGTTTGTCCCTCATCTTTCTCAATAGCAAACCACATTTGTTCCGTTCGATTAGGGGTGTCCTAAGCTTGGTTATCCATACATTAGGTGCGCCAGACCATGACTGGGAGGGTCCGGTCAGCTGGTCCCCTATAACTAAGATCGAAGAGATCCCGGTTCCTACCGTAATGTGGTCGTATCCCCTGCTGGTGACTCTATCTCCAAATATCATGTGCCCATGGGGGCATGGGGCTACCGGGGCCCACACGATAAGTCGGTACTCTGGCTTTTCATGGATGATTGATGACATCGCATTCTGCATCCAAGTCATCATCATCATTGCCCTTGGGCTCTTCCTCTTCAAGGTCCGCTATTGACTCGGCGGGTTCACCTACGAGTTCTACTTCATGTTCCTCCTGTGTTTTTTCCTCTGGGTCGAGCCACCCTACTATTCCTTGACTAAGGAGATACGGTTTCCTGGCTAATGATACTCGTCTATAGCGTATTGCACGAAGGGCTATGAATACTAGAAACAAATAGCATACCACTTACTCCTATAATTCTACGACTATTGCATAGATTTAGTTTAGGTTCCCTTCTTGGAGATTAAGGGGTATGTTTTTAGATTCCCTAGCTATCATGAGTTCTTCCAGACATGTGATGGTTGTACCTTGGAGGGAATGTAGTTGATCAGGCTACATCCGCTCCTTGATACAACTAAGAACAGTCTTGGATTAACCGAGATACTAGCATTATCTTGTTTGGTTCGGTGTTAGGTTCTCGTTCCTAATACAAGCAAGGGTGTTTTATTGTTATATTTTACTTGTTTTTTTCAGAGTTGTGTTAGTCCCTCTTTTGGTTTATAGTTGCATATCAATGTGTGGCTAGATATGCTAGTTCACTATAAACAGAGCTATGATACCAACCTGTCACACCCCCGAACCAGACGGCGGAAACGTCCGAGGGCTGTTGTGACTCAATTAAATACCATCACGATGAATATACATGAAACATAACATCATTCATCACCATGCATTGACATATTACAACTGGTAGCGTTTACATTTAGTACATTGATCCATAATATTACATGCCCAAAAGTAAATTGTTTGATGCTAATTAAACCAACAGCAAAACGTTACTGAGTACATTTTTCCTTTTCGATTTACCTGTTACCTGAGAATACAAGTATTTTGAAAAACGTAAACATATGAAATGTTGGTGAGTTCATAAGTAATGTTTGAAACATAATGGTTTGTATTGTTTTGAAAATCACCAGAAAATCCGATATTTTCTGAAAAGAGTCATAGTATAAAAAGTGTGAAGATCCGTAAGTATGCTTGTTTGTTTCTATAGATGTAAAAGTACAATTTGTAAAACTCGGTATGTAACTCGTAGGTGTATTAATTGAAAACCCTAAGAAAACCCGATGTTTTCCTAATACTTTGAATGAAATGTTTTATATTTTGTTATTTCGTTGCGATGGGTGTATTCGTTGAGTCCCGGTGACGTTGGATTAATTATGGATTGTGAATTGTTATAAACACACATTAATGAAAATGACTAGTTTACAACTATACAAACGATCCCTTAGGCGTCGTTCGCACTATTCACTTAATCCAATCACCCGGACTTCTCATAGCCTCACAACCGAGGAGGAAAAGAGGGTGCGAAGCCCCCGAAATTTCCATAAGTCGTTCAAGGCTATCGTGAATGCGAAGGGCCCTTAGCCCGACTCGCATTTGGTGAATTCTCGACTTTACTAGCAGTACCAGAGGACCCTTGGGGCCCAACAACACAAAGCCTGTAAAAGTCCTTTTACACGGAATTAGGTCATATAAAACCCAACTACATGTAAGCGAATTTCCTTCGGGCCTAAAGATCATGTAATTGGGCTAGCTAGGCCCAACAAGCATGATTTGAAACTTTTGGGCCCAAAGACGGTGTATCGACGTCTGGTGTATTCCCATGTGTGTATTGAACTCCCGAGATTTCCGCGTGTGTATTGAAGTATCATCGTGTTAGTAATTTCAGATTCGTTATTGATTCGAGACCGAATCAATTCGTTTGATAACGATTTTTGGTGTTGAAGGTGTATTATATTTAGCCGATAGTCGAGGTACTAGTAATTCATCATGTCGGATTTATTGTTTAAAACATTAGAAATTTTCATTTTTCAGCCCCTTTCTTATGGATAAATTTACGCTTTTGACCATTTGTATAAAAGAATTTCCATTTTAGTCCTTAAACCATTTCTCTTGACACTTTAGTATCAAAACTTGTAGAAAAGGTATTTTTCAGCTCAAAGTTATTTGAAAAACAGTTTTGGTCCCTCAAATGAAATTTTTCTCGGCTGAAACCCTTATTTTCGCAATTTTTACACTTTTGGCCCAAAATAGAAAATCTTTGCATCTTTGGTCCCTTTTAAATATGAAAAGCATTTTTAACCCTTGAAATGGACTTGGAGCACTAGTAGTCCCCTGTTTTACAGGAAAATACAGTTTCAGCCCCTCTAATTTGGAAATCTCGCAATTTGGGCTTTATTGGGCCGAAAAGTTCATTTTTGGCCCAATATGCTTAAAAATTTCACATTTAATCCTTCAAAGAGAATATTTCCAGAAAAAATACATTTTTGAAACTGTTTGACTTATTTCATCCATCAGAATTTGTATTTTGTCATTTTGGGCCCTTTAACCTTATATTTTTAACATTTTGAGTCAAAAAATGGGATTTTTTGCCCAAGGAGTTCATATCAACCAACTTGGTTATTTTTCTAGAAATGATTTGTGTGTAATAATATGTTTTATACTTGTTTCATACCTCCTAATGCAATTCTTGGTTTTAAGGACTTTTTGACTAGATTCAACACCATAATCACATAAGAACATGTAAATAAACATAGAAATCATACAAAGCATACATATACTCATAGATACACACATTTGCTTGTATTCCCCCCCCCCCCCCACAAAACTTATAAAAACCGAAAAATAGGGGGTATGAAGCTCAGCTTGTTTGAAGGTTTCGGTTTTTGATGAAGATGTGAAAAGGTTTTTGGCCCTAGCAAACTTCATGAGGAGCTTTACAACTTAGATGGCTCTAAGATGTATGATTCACGAAATGGAATGGGTTAAGAGGAGATTTTGAAAAAATCAAGAAGCTAAACCATGGATATAAGTAAAAACTTACTTAGGATGATGATTTTTGGTGAAGGATCCTCTTGAAAGCACACACCAACTCGAGATTTTTGATGGAAGAGGGAGGAGGTTTTTTAGAGTGTTTAAGAGAGTTTTTGAAAGAAAAATGAAGGTGGTGAGAGGGTTGGCCGAGAATATGGAGAGAAGGGAGAGAGAGAGATCATAACCTTGTTATATGTGAGGTAATACTTAGCCTTGAAACATGAGATGCTACCATAGTTATATGGTGGTTAAACATGAGTTGCCACATGCATGTTTAGTCTTCATTTATCCATTCTTTTCCTTTTTTTTATTATTTGTTTGCCGAGAAAAGGGAGAAGGGAAAAGAGGGTTTGGGCCTTGAGTGCTTAAGTCCAAAATGTGGCCCATTTAAATGATTTTCGGCCCGCATGGTCTTTGGAGATGGCTCATGGCCCAAATAATCAAAGGATGAGTTTTATGGCCCATTAGGGCTATTTTATATTTGTTTTGGCCCAATAGGGCCCATTGAATATAACCTAGTTCATTTTAGGCTTATAAGGCCCAAAATATTAAGTTTCATGCATATGGGTCCAATTAGGGCCCATTTGAATGTTCTAGGTTCAAGATAGTTAACATAACTGTTGTAGTTACAAGGCATCAAAATTTCCTAGTTGTGACATATAAGGTGCCATCTTAATTCTTGAATGGTAACTATTGCTGTAGGAAAATTCTACTAGAGGTAAATGTTCATCTTAGTTACCTTGGAATAATAGTGTACATGCTCTTAATATATCTTCTAGTGTTTGAATTGTCCTTTCACTTTAACTATCAGTGTATGGTTGGTAGGCTATACTCAAACACAACTTTATACCCATTTCTTAATGTAGACTCTTCTAAAACCTCGATGTGAAATGAATGTCACGATCCGATAAAATCGTTAAGGGAACACCATGAAGTTTTACTATCTCCTTCACGTAGACATCTGCAAGGTTATCCATAGACTACTTCTCATTGGTTGTAATGAAATATGAACTCTTTGTTAATTAATCTATGATTACCCAAATCATGTCATGATCTTTCTTCATCGTGGGAAATTTGGTCACAATATCCATGATGATGTTTTCCTATTTACCCATGGATACCGGTAAAGGCTCCAAACTCACATATGATTTCTGAAGTTGTGCTTTAAATCTTGCGAAGGTTACACAATCAGCCACATACTTTGCAACACCGTGCATCATCATCGACCAACAGTAATAAGGTTTTAAATCCTTATACATCTTGGTGCTTCCTGGATGAATTGAGTACATGGTCTTGTGAGCTTCTTCCATGAGGAGATCCCTCATTCCTCTTATCTTAGGCAACCAAATTCTATTTTGGAATACCTTCAATCCTTCACTGTTTGTACGAAACACTATCTTTTTTTCTGAAATGTTCTTCCTTTCGGTCATTTCCCTCCAAAGCTTCCTCCTAAGCTTTCTTAATACTTTCCACAATCGTTGAGACAACTTCTACTCTTAACGCCCCTTTCTTTTTCCTTTCCAGATTTAGCTTTCTACTTAAAAAATCTACTATGAGATTGGATTTACCAAGGTATTAAAGTATCTCGCAGTCATAATCCTTGAGTAAATCTAGCCAATGTCGTTGTGTCATATTAAACTCCTTTCGATCAAAGAGATACTAGAGACTCTTATGATCAATGAAGAGTTTGCACTTCATTCCATAAAGATAATGTCTCCATATATTTAGCGCAAAAACTACCACAGCCAATTCCATATCATGAGTGGGGTAGTGTTTCTCGTGTTCTTTCAATTGTCAAGATGCATATGCAATTACTTTATCTCTCTGGATTAGAACACAACCTAACCTAAGTCCAGATGCATCATTATAAACTGTGAAGTCTTCAACTCGATCATGAAAAGAAATAATTAGTGCTTCACACAACTTCTTCTTTAACTTCTCAAAAGCTTCTTTGTGCTTCTCATTCCATGTATAGGTAGCTCATTTTTGGGTCAAATCTATCAATGGAGCAGTTATCAAAGAAAAGCCTTGGATAAACCTTCTGTAATATCCATCTAATTCGAGAAAGCTATGTATTTCATTGGGACTTTTTGGTCGTTCCTGCTTCATTACAGCTTCGATCTTTGTAGGATCAACCATTATTCTTTCTTGGTTAACCACGTAACCTATCAGATCCAAAAATCACATTTGGAGAACTTGGAATACAACTTTTCCTTCTTCAAAACTTATAACACTTCGTGCAAGTGTTTGCCATGCTCCTGTTAAATCTTCAAGTATACGAGAGTATCATCGATGAACACTATTATGGATTTGTTGAGGAAAGGTTTACAAAACCTATACATAAAATCCTTAAATGTTGTTGAACCATTGGGTTCGTCTGAACGACATTACCAAAAACTCATAGTGTCCATATCTTGTTTTGAAAGCGGTCTTCTCGATGTCTTGATCTCTTACCTTTAGCTAATGATATCTTGACCTAATATTGATATTCGAATAATAACTTGCACCCTGAAGTTGATCAAATTTTCGTCAATCCTTGGAAATGGGTGCTTGTTCTTTATCGTTTCCTTGATTAACTCTCTATAATCTATGCACATCCTGATGCTTCCATCCTTTTTTACACGAATAACACCGAAGCTACCAAAGGTGATGAACTAGGTGTTATAAAATCTTTGTCCAACAACTCCTTAAGTTGCATCATAAGCTCCTTCATCTCCATCGGTGCTAATCGGTAAGGTAATTTTGCTATTGGTGTTGTTCCTGGTAACAAGTCTATCCTAAACTCTACTTGTCTATCAGGGGGCAATCTAGGAACATCCCCGAGAAAGCATACATGATAGTCACATACCACTGGTATTCTTTGCATCTCCTTTTTCTCCTTATTACATCGATTACGAATGCCAAGCATGATGTACATCCTTTGGACAAACATTTCCTATCTTCCATCAGGGGGATGATTCCAAAATCCACTTTGTGTTTGTCCCTGTACACCATAAATTATTCTTTCCTTTGGGGTTTCATCACTATAATCTTCTTTCTACACTTGATGTTGGCTTCATTCACACTAAGCCAATCCATCCCTAACAATATGTGGAAGCTGTTTAACTCAATGGGAAATAACTCCACGTGGAATATATTCCCATTCAAGTGGATAACAATGTTCTTTATGCAATCACTAATAGGTATGAATTTGCCACTAGCAACTTCTACTACTAGAGTAATATCTAGTTTATTCACACACAATGCTAGTCTTCTACCAAACTTATGTGATATAAAAGGAGTAATTAGCTCCAAAGTAAAAAAAAATATTTGCAGGAAATCCATTTACAAGAAAGGTACCTAAAGTGACATCTACTTCCTCCCTTGCTGCTTCCAGAGTCATCTGGCATGTTGTTGCCTTTGGCCTAGGCAACACATTAGGCTTTGCAGCCTCTTTCTTCTTCAGGCAGTCCCTTGCTATATTCCCTTCTTCATTACGTCCGTAACATACCTTTTTGTTGGATGTACACTCAATGGCATAGTGACCCATCTTTTTGCATTTGAAATAGGTCAACCCCTTGCCACACTTCCCAGAGTGCTTCTTCTTGCATTTCTCACACCATTTTTCTTCTCTTCCACCTCCAAAATTTTCGGAACCAAACTTTGAGAATTTTATCTCCTTGCTAAATTTAGACGATCCCTTAAACTTTATCTTCTCTCATACCTCTGTGCTCTCGAGACTCGTCTCTCTTTAATGGATCTCTGTATTCATAGTTGACTAGATGGCCTATTTTATAGTCATATCTATCCTTACCATTGGACCAAAGTCCGTCAGTAGTCCGTTACTAAACTTGTCAATCTTTAAGAGTTCGGTAGGGACCAGATGAGGTACAAACCTCATCTTTTCAGTGAATATGGTAGCATACTCACCAACACTCATTTTGCTCTTTTTCAGATTCTGGAACTCGTTGTTGATCTCTAGAAGGTATCTTTTAGAATGGTACTCCATATTTAACTGTGCGAGGAAATCCTCCCATGACATCCTTTTTGCTTCCCCATTTGGCATCGAGACTGCCAATAGATTCGACCAACTCAACACTACTATTTTCAGCTGTCGGACGACGAAAATCCTCTTTTGTCTCCTGTTGTAGTCACAACTATTGAGCACCATCTCCATCTCAGAGATCCAGATCATTACATTCACATGCATTGGGCTCTCATATAGGTTGGGTTGTTTGCCTGCCATGAAGTCCTTGTACTTGCAACCATTTCCTTTATTCCCTTCCTTAAGTTCATTTCTCCTAATCACTTGGGATTCCACTCGAGTAACAGAACTGTTGTAGTTTCCTCCTTCGATTGTTCTTCATTTAGTTTGGAATGCAAAAAAGAAACAATAGGTACATCCTTATTCTATTGAAGTAGATGCCTTGTCTCTTCCGTCTGACTATCCAACATCGCTTGTATCAGTATCAACGTGATAGGTTTTGCTACAGGGGCAACGACTGGTGCATGGTCAACCACATATCACTTAGGTTGCTAGTTCCTATTTGTGTTTCCTAATCCAATTTGGGTTCTCACCAAGATGTTATATAAACCAAAGCAGATGTTGGAGATGAGAATATTATGGTAGGGAAGGTTTTATTTGACGTATAATCCCCCTTATTACGCTGAAATGTTACATGTCAGTTCTAATACCGTACTTAAACGTTTAGAAGCCTAAACACATAAAATTTCTGAATCCAATCGACAACAGACCAAAGATCCGATCAAATAATGGCATCTTAGGTATGTATCCTAAAGCATCTAGCGGTATTATATATCAATAACATGTTATATCATAAATCATTTAGTACATATAAGCAACTTAGGCATCATTCATATTTCTATTAAACTAATGCTATCATACCAACTATGCCATCCCCAATTTCACGGTCAGAAAAGACCGATTTGTTTATGCGTATTCAAACTTTATGGATAATAATATTGAGAAATTTGTTCGCAAAAACATGATAATGATATTTTATTTATGTTAAAAACTTTGGGTTGTCATCGTCAATACAGTACATAAGTATAAACGGAAATAATACAGGCCTTACAAACATCTATTATTCTATTGGACTATAATTCATAAATCTCTCATCTAGTCATCACATTTGTGATCTCGTGCCGCTACCTGTAATACACAAAAATAAATGAGTAAAGCTTAGGGGCCTGGTGAGCATATTGTGTTTTCAACCCATAATAGTTAAATTCTTTTACTTATATATTTTCATCAAATCATTCGATCCGATTACCTATTTCAGTTATCCTCACTTTCTGTCCCTAAAGAATCTAATTCAAGGGACCTATCCTAAGGATCATCTTTGGGATAGACATGAATGCTCTGGGGATTAATTAACAATATATATTTCAATAAGGCAATCATGGGGGGATGGAGTACACTTGGTGAACACTTAGTTCAAAAACACCTACAGGTTGTGAGCCTACTAGCGTTCCACCGGACTGTCTAGAATCTTCTATGGCCGTCATCTATACTCTACCAGGTGACTCAACATGAAGTACATGTCGTACTAAACAGTTGAGGCATCTATCATCTATTTCATATTTTATCTACCTAACTCTACCCAATATATTTATAGGTATAAAAATATGTATAAAGTTTAAATCAAATAAAACTTGTATAGATTGTTCATCGAACACACATATTAGAAACACAAATAATAGGCACATATAACATGTAGTTATCATAAATACTCCATATCTATGTGTAAGATGAAAGTAACTCTGCACTCATTTGTTAAAGTGATGACTCGAAATTCAAACAACGTTTTGCTTCTAGCAACTGAATTTTCCTTTAATGTAACCTAGTATCATTATTGCTAAGTGTTAGTCTAACATTCTAAGTGACTAAAAAAATCTAGACTAATTAATCATTCCAGTGAATATCGATAGTTCTATCAAATAAGGATCAACTAGGTAGGACAGTTGAGAGGCATGACAATTTCAGTGTATAACCTTTTTGAAATCCAACAACCAAGAAAACATGATCATTCTAGACACCTCTCTTGTATATAGATCAATTAGTATTATTACTTGGAATTACTGTTAGTTTTTATTTATAGGTTCGCAATAACAAATTATGACTAAAAATATAAGTTACACTAAAAAGAATAGAGTGTAGCTTAACTTATAGTGATTCTCCTAGACAAGAGTCTGAACATCACACTGGCGGAACTCCGGGCAGATGGCTACTAAATCTCGAGCTCTTAAGGACCTCAAAACTTGTCAAAATATCCTAAGTACTAAGAAAAACCTATCCAAAAGAATTAGAAATAGAGAGAGAGAGAGAGAGAAAGAGAAAGAGAAAGAGAGAGAGAAATAGAGAGACAGAGAAAGAGAGAGAAAGAGAGAGAGAAAGAAAGAAAGACAAATTTGGATACATGTAGGGAAGGTATGACAATTAAACAACTATTTATAGGTTGCTCAGGTCACTGGCGTTCCGCATCCAAGACCGTGCATGCTACGCACTGGCTTTTTTCGCTACTCTTCCCCTCAGCGACGAACAAGTGTCAGGAATTCAATGGGGCTACATGGCAGAAATCGCAGGTACAGGTCCTATCTTCAAAAAATCATATCTCGGCTATACAAACTCCATTTTTGATGTACTTTATATCCATGTGTAGGTATTTCCAAGTTATGCAACTTTCCTTTTGACCTCATCAGCTAATTCCCGGCCGATCTTAAATTTAGCAGCCTAAGAAAATTACATTGTTAATGACCGTGTAAAATTCATAACTTCTACATACAAACTCCGTTTTCGAGTGTCCTTTTATCATTGAAATCCTATTAAATAGATCTTCAATTCTCACTTAGATCATTTTGGCTAAAAACTGACGAAACTAAAATTCGATTTCTCTGCCCGCACTACCGTGCTGAAACTTCGAAAAATCATAATTTTCTCTCACAAAGTCATATTTGGATGTTCTCTATATGCATGATCTCATTTTAACGACTACTACAACTTTTTATAGGTCACTAAGGCTAAAAAGTAACCTAACAAAATTTTATTTTTTACAACGCGCGCTTCCGTATCAGGTTGAATCGTAGAACTTCAAATGATCATAACTTCTTTGTTCTATGTCTGATTTAAGCGTTCCTTATATCTCAAGAATCCTCATTACGTCTACTTTAACTTTCTTCAAGGATATTCGTCCTAATTGTTATTCTATTTTTTGATGGATATATTTTATTCATATTTTTATTATACTGTTATAAGCACGTATACTACAAATAATTACACATGGAACACATAATACTCAAATAATTTTATTTGTTTATTTATTATGAATTTCATAATTGTCGACCCTAACTATTACATAATCTCATTACTCCTAGCAGGAAACACGGACGTTACACCTTTGATCCAAAAAAGGTGGCAAGAATAAGGTTTCACACAAGTAGATCATTGGCTTCAAAAGAGGTGTGTATTTTCTATCTTTTTTTAGTGGTAACATGAATAATACGAAGCTTAGATCCTCTAGGTTGCATAAACTCATGGGAATATTTTTTTTTTCAGTTGTGCAATATCATGTGCTTAGATTTAGAAAACCTATCACATTCCACATCAGACTTTGAAAGTAGATGAAAATAAAAATATATTACGAAACATGATAGAACCCATATGATTGAATGTATCAGAACATGCATTGCATATTTAATAAATGTTTTCTAAAGTGTTATGAAAGTGGTATTTTTATCAAATGTGTAAATGTTTATTCTTCTAAACTCAGATAACTTATGAGACATTATTTTCCTACATATTTTTTATTTTAGGTCATATATCCTACGATTAGCTACAAAGAATTAGTGAGTGTGTATATTAGTAGTAAGCCTTGAAGAGACTATGCCTAGATAGTTATTATTTTGTATATGTAATTTATGCTTACTATGGTTTGTATTCTATCTGTTGTACACCTTGTCGATGCTTTTTTTTGAAACAACAGTAAACTTGTTTGCGTTTTGTGAAGCTGCGTTTTAATGAATATGATATGAAATTTATAATATTTTCAAAACTATAGTATTTTAATGTATGAAAAGGACATTGCTATAGTTTAAATTATTATACTCATTAAGTTAAAAAATATCTTATAAAAAGCAATGACCTCGATAATGAGGGTTTGACTTGGATTTTGGTGATCCACATAAATAACATGACTCGAAACGAAGTGAAAAAACTAGAATGACGATTTTCGAAGGGGCAAGTGCTTAAAATAATTTGAAGTTCATTAGGCACCTTGCGGTATAAACCTGTTTTGTTATTGTAACATCCCTATTCTCAGTATGTAATTTAAATATGGTTTAAATTTTATAATCCGCTGAAACTTTAAATACTAAATTAATCGCAAGGAAGCACGACACACTTAGGCCTATGCGATGAATGAATTTTTAGGGTTTTGGGGCTTCTTAAACACAATTTAGCCTCTAGGGCATTTACATCCTCCCCTACCCTCAGAGCATGTCTTCTAGAAAATCTAACCCCTCTACTCTCTTTTTGAACTTGAAATCTCTTTTGGAAGCTTATTTCTTTTGATATGGTGTGAAGCTCGAAGATCAAGGTGTTTTCAAAGTGTTGTAGTGAAGGGATCAAGTGTAGAACCAACAAGGTTGCTTCATTTACCGATCATTGTGATCGAAAAGCTTCTAAGTTTCTCATTGGTTTCATATATCTTGTTGTTGGCCATATTTTTCACGTTTTAGTCCCTCTGAGATTGTGTTTTGGAGTTGAGAGAACTCTAGCACCTTTTGAGCTCTATAGAAAACTCTTCAAACTTTTTAGACTGTGAAAGTTGTGTATTGATACTTCTTCATTAAGCAATGCAAGTGTTGTGGATGATTTAGATCATTTGAGTCAAAAATCTGGATCTTGTGAGTGTTCAGATTGGTATTTGGTTTCTAAGACCATAACTATAACTGGGATGTTCTTGACTCGATTGTAGCATGGTCCTTTTGGGTTGCCTTCACCAATGCAATTTGATAGGATGGAATTTTGAGAATAAGGTTAATTATGATTTATTAATATATTACAAGTATAATATATTAATATGAAATCATATTATTTAATTAGTATTGATCAATAATTAATTTGGAATTAATTTTGTGGTCAAAATAGACTAATTAAATATATGGGGATTGATTATGTAAATCAATGATTCTTATAGTGTTGGCAAATGATCCATGATTAGTTAGATGGGCTAAACTAATGAGATAATCCATAGATAGTCCATGGAGGTTAAACCCATGGAGCATAAGAATGTGAAAGGTCATGGAGAATTAGGGTTTGTATGAATGTAACCCTAACTTAGCAATACTATAAAAGCACACCCCTAGTCCCAAAATCGGCTACCCCATTCATTTTAAGAGAGTGAAGTTGATTTTGTGCTAAGTAACCTACTCTCTCAAAGCCTCCTCTTGCATATTGGTGTTTGTGAACCATTAGAGGCATCACACTTGGGGTGCTCAAGCTTTCAAAGGTCAAGAACTACAAGTCCATCTAAGAGGTAAGTCATCAAACTAGTTGTATTGTTTATTTGACAATTGTATGCTGCTAAGGATATATGCTTTGGAAAAATGAATAAAATGCATGTATAATTAGAGAAAACATAGATCCAAAGCATTTAGGGTTGCATGTGCACCATAGGAGTGTTATAGTGCTCAAAACCCAACAGTGGTATCAGAGCCTAGGATTGTTTTCTGTTATACTTGATGCTTATTGTTTTTCAAAATTGAAAAATCGATTTTCTGGCCTCTGACTGATGAATTCGCCGAGTCCACTGGCTGACTCGACTTGTCCACTCAGTAACATAGCAACTCAACGAGTCAGTTCATGCACTCGACGAGTTGCACTGTCTGAAGGCAAAATTTCGAGTTTCTTGGCCTAGATTGGATTAGAATCACTACTACAAACTACTTTACATCATTAAATTTGTTTTTTTTATATGGTAGTGATTATGCTAATCCAATCACAAGATAATTGTGAATGTTTTAAGATAATTGTTGTTTTATATGATAAACAAAGTTGCTTGCAAATTGTTGTCTTGATATTATATTTTTTATGATTTTAGCTAGATCAATCTTGAATTATATGTTAATTTTAGTTGTTGAAAAATTGATCTAAATGAATTTTAATGACCTGCATAACTTGTCCTCAAGTTATGGAAAATGAAAAGTCTCATCTTTAAAAATGCATTAAACCCATAAATTATGAATTCCAAGAGTCATTAAAAGATAGTTGTCAAAATTCTTATGACAATTCTTTGTTTATATGTTAAGCCAATTATTTGTATCATTTGATTTGAAACTATTTTTGTCTTATGAGTTAGTTTAGATCATGACTAAAAAAAATTTTATGATAATTTTCCTTGATATAATTGATCTAAATATTCTTTAATGGGTCCCATAACTTGTCCTCAAGTTATGGAACACGAAAAGTCTTATCATAAATGTTTTAATGAACTCCATAACTTGTCCTCAAGTTATGGAAAATCAAGAGTCTTTTCATAAAACCAACATTAAAGTCATAAGTTATTGAATTGAAAAGTTTTGACAAGTTTCAAAACTTGCCCTCAAGTTTTGGAATTTGTAAAGTCTCACTAATGAAACTTTAATTCTAATCCCTAGAGTTTTAAAAGTTAAAATTCAACACTTATACTTTGTAATATTATAAATTATATATATATATATATATATATATATATAAGTCAGTCTTATTGTTAGTAGGCCTCATTCACGAAGCCAGTCTATAAGGGGGTATAAGGTTACTAGCTATAAAATGGTGGTTTAATGGGTTTCCACTCTCACCCACCACTTCCTTGACTGGTGGAGGATCGTTACCCGAACGTGTAGGATAGGACATTAATTATCCCTTATTAAAAGTGAAATGATAAATATAAAGTAACCAAACTTTTATTAAATTCCCAATTTTGGTTACTTTATGAAAAATGTGAAAATGGTGCTAATCCATGACATTAAACTTTGCACCTTGTTAAGTCGTTAGTGGAGTGTATGTGGTTAACCAAAACTAATATGGGACTGACAATGTGTGGCAAAGGGTAGCTTGATGTTAATCATAGATCAATGGAGCATGTGTGGTTAACCGACACATTGATTAGGTGATTTGTAACATTGAGTGTACCAAGGTAATTTGCATGTTTATTCACACCTTGTTTGTGATCCTCGACATCCCAGTCACAAACTTGAAGGACACAATCGAGATTTAAACATGTCATTGAAAAGTTCAATGAATCTTAAAGGATCTAGGAATTTCAATCCAATTAAAACTTAGTAATCCATTTCGTTTTTCATGATGGAAATCCGTAAATCGTCATTTACCTACCTTCAAATATTTTACAATTGGATTACAGCATTCCTTTTCGCAATTGTAAATATTGTGTGGGGTCTTAGCCTTAATATTTCGTTTTGGGTATTATATTAAGGACTTAAATCAACTAACATGAATTTATCCCTTTATAGATGTCTAGGTCAGACAACTATGGTCTTCCCAAATCTGTTGGAAAGGATTTCCACATGAAGATGATATTCCACAATATCATACTTCACTTCCTCCACCTCCTCCAATTATTCTCCCTGACCCACATGTTCGAAGACTTGAAAAGTTCAAGGTCACTCAGGCCCTATTGGCAAGCAAACATGAAGATGGAAGATATTTGTGTGCACATGTCTTAGAGATGAAGTCACACATTAACAAGATGGGAATGTTAGGAGTCGATGTCTCAAGGAAGTTGGCTGTTGACTTGGTTCTTCAGTCACTTCCCGAGTCGTATAGTCAGTTTGTTAAAGACTACTATGTAACACAGCACAACGTGACCCTTATCAATCTTACCTATTTGCTTGTTGTTGCTGAATCAACAATGATTTGGCGCACTGGTAAAGCAAATTTGATTGGAATTTGTAAGTTGTAATGTTTTAAATAAAACAAAGATCAACTAAGACCGATTGTCAAAAGTGTTTGTCTTGATAAGAAATCGCACTAACTCTTAAATATTTGTTTGTCAAGTAATGTTTCTTGACAGAGAGAAACTTATATGTTAAGAGGTCAGTGGGAGTCTTAAAGATCTTGAAAAGTTTTAAGAAATAATCAAGAGTCAAAATATTGTTAATCACTAGCACACAACTTGAGGTTTGTGACCTATCTTTTTGACATATTCATATTTTTGTGCCCATTCCAGTTGGTTGACTATGCATGTGAAGTTCTATGAGTTCTCAATTGTTTGCATTACAACCTGGAAGCAATGGTTGGCCCTTGTGCTACCAAGTGACAAGGAATTAAGATTGAATAGGTTCAGTCCATATGAGTTTGCATTTGTCACTAACCATGTCTTAAGATTATGGTTATGACAAATTCACATGGATAGGAACACATACACCATAAAAATCTAAGTGTCATAAGGTTTCTCTCCAATTCATGAAAATGATTGTAAGGAAACGCTTTCACTAAGTAGATTTTAAAGAGTTATAAATTGTGATATTTTCATTCTCAAATTCGATTATGACTACGACATCCCTCTTCATAGTTCGAATTGTGAGAAATGGCAAAAAGTCTAAACATTTGAGACTTATTGTTGTAAGTTCTAAAATTATTTAGATACACATATGAGTTTTCTAATAAAAGGTGTGTGAGCTTAGATAAAGGCTTATCGAAGCATCTCGTATCAGAAATCTGAACTTTGGTAAGAAAGTCAATAAAGTATTGATTTCTAGAAGTCCAACTGATTTCTGGCTTATGTCACAGCTAGTGGGAGCATAAAATTTATTCAAGTAACAAAATAATTGTTATGCTAGTGGAAGCATAATTATTATGGTAAGTGTTGCAAGTAGCAATGTTAAATATAAAAAACAAAGTTTTTTTCGCAAAGTTGCAGGGTTGAAAAGTTGTTTTGCTATAATTAAGAGAGAGGAACTTATACTTCATTTCAATTTTAAAAGTTTAGATTGAGATTTTAATCAAATTTAGTCAAGGCTTTATATGAATACCATGTTGAAATGCTTCAACATTGGAAATTCTATATATAGAAATATTATAGCAAAAGACTGGTCAAGTATCATCTCTTTATGTAATGCATTATGAATCGTATCCCATATGCTTCAGGTATAGGACCGATTGCATATGCTATAATTGTAACAACCCGAAATTTCATATCACTTCTTGTAACTCAAATTGTAATCCAATTCGATCAACCAAACGTCGTTTCCAAATTCGTTTCCGATTTCGCCATTTAATTAAGTCATTAACTTGTATTGATCCATTTGAAATCATTCTAACACCCCATAATAATTATCGGAATAATTCTAGAATCGACCATATCGGGTTACGACAAATTGGTCGGGTATGACCAAAAGCCCCACTTAACGCCGGTATCGGGTAGAATTTCGTCGTGTCCAATTCCCGAGCACTATATAAATGATTCAAATCTTTCATTTGAAGCTTTTGGCCATTTCTTCCATAAACACTTCCAACCTTTCTCCTCACCTATAATCAAAGGTCCAAAAACAAAGATTTAAGGCTCCAAATCAAAGAGGTAACATCCCTAACTTGTTATCTAACCTCTTTAGCCTTCAATTTGATGTTTAAATTGAGTTTTAGGACCTAGAACATGTGTTTACGGCCAAGGATCAAGCTTGGGCCATAAACACCTAAAAATGGGGTTTTTAAGCCAATTAACCCTTCCAAATCATTGTTGGGACTTAGATACGACCTTAAGGCTTGCAAATTGGGACTTAAAACATTTAAAACATAAAGTTTGAGGGACAAACAAGAGTTTATGGCCAAGACACGTGCTTGGGCCGTAAACTCCTCAACCATGGGGGATAAACTCATTTTTACATGTTAGAATGCCTTGAAACTTAACCAATAGCTTTGTGGTAAATCCTAGATCCATCTAAAAATAGTTTAGGGGTTTGTATCACATAAAAAATACCACATATAGGAGTTTACGGCCTAGGAACATACCCTTTGGCCGTAAACTCATGAAACTATGTCAAAAGATGCATCTAATTCACTCCAAAGGCTTGCATAAATTTCTAGAATCACATGTGATTGTTTTAAGTGTCAAAAACTAATTTTTCATGAGCATAGGAGAGTTTACGGCCATAGAACATGCTTCTAGGCCATAAACTCCTAAAAATAAGTTAAATGGTGACCTAAATTCATAACAAGGCTTGGAAAATTAACTAGAATCACATGTGATTGCCCCTTGTGCCTCAAATCAATTTTTCTTCATCCTAGGAGAGTTTACGGCCGTAAACTCCAAGTTTACAGCCGTGAACTCCCTTTTATGTGGTATTAATTCATTCAAATTATTCAAAGGCATTTTAGTAAGTCATTCCAACAATCCCCAAGTCCAAACAAGTCAATAAACCCTCAAAATCATACCCACATGAGTTCACGGCCGTGAACTCATGTATGTGGGTGTTATTTGGCCATAAACTCCTTAATATAATTACTCTTGGAGAGTAAACTCAATTTCTAAGTCCCTAGTGCCATATCACGTTCGTAGATGTCACCCGGGTCACTCCAAACGCTTGTTTTGAGGTGTTTAACCTCGTTGGAGTGTAATGCTCCATATGATTAGTGATTGTAAATCTAATTAGTTATATATGGACATTATTACATTTTACATAGGAACATCGCGAGTAAACAAGCCCCGAACCAACGTCTAGTATCCAAAACCGTCGCATTTCCAAGTCCGGTGAGTTCATACCCTTACCCTTTTTCACTGTTTTCAGGGGGGAACACAACCAAAGTACAAGGGTTTTCTTGTACTCAAAACTTATTTTCGTGTGTGTGTGTTTCACATTTCATATGCTTTTAATACTAATATACAAAACTGATAACCAGTAGAACATCCAGATCACGTAAACATTTATTTGTGAAAGGGGTTTTATAAACTGTTGTGTTTTATATATTTCACAAATGGTTTTCCACATTTTATCAGTTAAAAGCATGACATTAGATCACATGAACAATATAATTTGTACAGTGCCTTGTCCTCGGTAACATTCCACATAGATACGCGAATGGAGGATTATCAAATTATTACTAGTAAATTTGTTATTCTTGTATGATTGGAGACACGTCCTCGGCGAACACTCCACAGAGATACGCGAGTGGAGGACTACACCCGTAACCAGAATCTCTGGGATTTAAAGAGCGTGACTTGAGTGTATAGATCTATACGGAGCTGAGTACCCCACACCTGGCTGCTAGCTACAGCCGAACCGAAATGGTTCAAGGGTGATGAAAGTCATAAGGTTGTGGACTACTTATTGCCACAGGTTCAGTCTTTAGTATGGTTATGGAACTCGCAATTAGGATAACAGAGATCTACTTATAGTAATAATGAATAACTTATACATCTTTTACACTGATAACCAACATTTAGGAAAGTATGGGACTTTCCTGGGAAACCTTATACATAACTGGGTCTAACAGAATACATCTTTACAATGAAAATCAACATTTAGGAAAGCATGGGGCCTTCCTGGGGAACATATACATAACTAGAAAAGTGTAACAAAACAGATAACATTACAACTTTTACAAATGATAACTCACAATCAGGAAAGTATGGGACTTTCCTGGGGATACATTGGAACTCAAACAGAATAGTTTAACAAACCGGATAATCAAACTATACATTTTTCACATGAGTAACGTGTTTTCTGTGTACAAACCTACTATACTTTGTAATTGTGAAACAACAATCAACTTTTAAGAAAATATGGGATTTTCTTGGCGTGTGTTACATTTTCAGAAACAGAAAGGAAACATGAACATTTTCACAAAACAAAACTACTTATGAACTCACCAGCGTTATGCTGATTTTCAAAACCGCTTGTGTTCTCAGGTCAACATTAGAACAGGTACCGAAGATCCTTTTTGCTCGAAGTTGGAGTGCTCAGAAGACCCGTTTCATTTTGTTCATATATATATACTATGTATCACAACTGTACAACTTTACTTTTGAAAACAAATGTAAAACTTTTATATGTAATGTAATGGTTGTTCTACTTTACTTACTATGTACATTGGATTTGATACTCAATGTGGAGTCAACCCCGGAAATGTTTCCGCCTTCGGTTTTCGGGGTGTGACAATAATATTCATGTGTTCTAATTTTCCAAATGCCTAGGGCATTTAAAAGACTAGAACTGGATATGACTAAAGTTATTAAATAACTGGTAAAAACAATCCAAGGTTCGCCAAAGATTGGTTGCTTATGGATAATTGGAAGTATAGTAATGCATGGACCATATAGACATTATTATGAATAGACATGATTCTGTTAACAATGAGTTGTCATATGGAAAATATGGAAATGTTTCCATAATGGGACTTGGATATCAAGAATCTATGAGAAAGTTAGAAACTTTTATGCAAGAAGGATGTTCAAAGGAATGTGCTTTGAATATGAGACTTCGGATCTATGGAATTGTCTTGTAACAATATCCAATGAAAAGATTTGTAATTGACAAAGTCTCTGTGACTTGTGTACATAGTCATTACAAAAGGATCACTGCATATAATTTTAGAAACTAGCAAATTACAGTAAGTGGCAAGAACTTGGTATTCTTACACTTATGACAAGGATTTGGAATTGTGAAATGAGTATCGTTGGAAAATGTTTATAATTGATCTATTTCATAAAGTAAGGACTGTAGGTAAACATAGTGTGTATGCTGGGAGCATGGGATAGCTATTTTTTTTTTAATTCAAGTATTAGTTGATAGATCGAAACAATATAAAAAGAATAATGTGTAATCAGTATGGTGGTTAAATAAAAGGTGTTTTTTACACTCAAAAGTTGTGGCGCCATTAGGATTAGTGTTATTCTTGTGTTTCACTCTGTGTGTTTTGACTTCCCGAATAATAAGATTATTCAAACCATCCGTATTCGATCATACTTTGGAAGTAGGTAATGAGGCTAGACTGTCATGAGTTGTCTTGTAGATTGTCTAACGTGTTAGACATAGCAAAAGTTTGCGACACCATTCATAAGTGCTCCTGAAATAAGATTTGAGTATTGGATTCAACCCACGCTCACCTGAATTACTTCATGTAATTTATCACGATTAATTGTGAGACGATAATATATTATAATCTTCAAACAAAGATATATGAGTTGTTCACTACGAGTTGGTTGTGCATTGATGGCATGAAAACGCATCAGTAACTTGATGTTATAAAACATGTCGTTGTGCATGATTTGATGAGTAGTTAGTACAAGCATATAATGTCGAAGTTTATCTGTTCCTTTTATCCTAAGAGGATTAAAAGTGATATCTTGGTCCCCTCGATGATTCTATTTTGAATATGTGTCGGGCCCAATCAGAACTAAATTGATGTGTTCAGTTATGTTCTATGTCAGACGAATCAGAAATCGGGAAACAAATTGCAGGTCAAAAAATTATGACTATGTTCCATGTATTTGTCCGCATAGATATCTTGATAATAGAGGAATATATGATCCCTTATCTGAAGGACGCGTCACTAGCTAGGCCAGAGTTCGACAGTGGCTTTTGAAAGCTAATGATTGCTAAGTCGGGTCCTGAAATTGCATTGGTAGTTATAGTTATCAGACTTATCCAAGTGGGAGACTGTTGTATTTCGTGTCTAAGCCCATAACTATAACTGGGATGTACTTGACCCGATTGTAGCATGGTCCTTTTGGGTTGCCTTCACCAATGCAATTTGATAGGATGGACTTTTGAGAATAAGGTTATTTATGATTTATTAATACATTACAAGTATAATATATTAATATGAAATCATATTATTTAATTAGTATTGATCAAGAATTAATTTAGAATTAATTTTATGGTTAAAAGAGACTAATTAAATATACGGGGATTGATGATGCAAATCAATGATTCATATAATGTGGGCCAATGATCTATAATTAGTTAAATGGGCTAAACCAATGATATAATCCATGGAAAGTTCATGGAGGTTAAACACATGGAGCATAAGAATATGAAAGGTCATGGAGCATTAGGGTTTGCATGAATGTAACCCTAAATTAGCAACACTATAAAAGCATAACCCTATTCCCTGATGGGTTTTGAGCAAAAGAACATCCTATGTGCACATGTAAAACCCTAATGCTTTGGATCTAGGTTTCTCTATCGTACATGAAAATTTTTCCAAAGCTCATAAACCCTAATCTAGTATACTTTGAAATCAAGATCTATAACAAAAAAAAGTTTAGATGATACCTTTCAATAGTTGCAAGAATCTTCAATCTTCAAGAGGCTTAGTGTCACAAGTGTAACACCTCTAATGGCTCACAAACATCACAACCAAGAAGATGATCTAGAAGAGAGAAGGAGAGACACAATTTCGGCTATAGAAACTCTAGGGTTTCTTGGTGTAGTTGAAACTGAAACCATGGGGTTCCTTATATAACTGAGCTGCTAGGGTTTCAGTCAAAACCCTAATTGGATGACTTATGCCCTAAGAAGCTTAAGAACCTTCTTGAATAAGGCCTCTTGGACGAAATTAGAGTGGGCTTACACTAATTTTCGTCGCTCCTTATATCCATAAGGATTCACATCCCAAAATCAATAATCTTAGAATTGACAATTCTGGTCCCCTTTAACTAATTAATCTCTTTTAGCCACAAAATTAATTCTTAACTAATTCTTGAGAAATATTAATTAAACTATATGATTTCTCTTTTAATATATTATTCATATAATATATTAATAAACCATAATAACCTTTCTTTCTCCATAAAGCATCCTGTCTAGTTGCTTTGGTGAACGCAACCCAAAAGGCCCATGCACAACCAGGTCAAGTACATACCAAATATAGTTACAGGCTTAGACACGAATCCAATAGTCTCCCACTTGAATAAGGCTAGTAACTATAAATGCAAGTACGACTTCAGGATCGATTAGCAATCGTACCTCTCAAAGACGCTGTCAAACTTTGATCTTATAAGTAACCTGTCCTTTAGATAAAGGATCGTACAATCCTTTGTTCTAGATATCGTGGAGACAATTACATGGAACATAGTTATACTTATTGTCCTACAGTTTGTTTCTGGATATCTAATTCGTCTGACATAGAACTTAATTGAACACATCAATTCAGTCCTGACCGGGCCGGACACATAAGTCAAATCAAATCATAGAGGGGCCCACATATCACTTTTATCCTATTACGATAAAATGAATAGATAAACATCGACTTATATGCATTTACTATTCACTCATCAAATCATGCACAATAATGCATTTTATAACATCAAGTTACTGATGCGTTTACACATTATCAATGCATAGCCAACTTGCAAACAATAAACCATATATCTTGGGTTAAAGACTATATGATATTATCGTCTTGCGATCACTCGTGATAAATTCCATGAAGTGATATCAGCAAGCGTTGGTTTAATCCAATGGTCAAATCTTATTCATAAGCACTCAGGAACATTTTTGCAAACTTTTGCTATGTCTAATAGACTTTAGACAATCTACAAACCAATTCATCACAATCTTCTTTCATACCTACTTCCAAAGTATGAGAGACTATGGACTGTTTGAATAATCTTATTATTTAGGAAGTCAACACATGCAAAATGAAACAATTGGTAAACAATTAACATAAGACAGTAACTTTACTTATAAATAGTACTCCTTTATTTAATCATCAAATGTTAATTACAATTTATCTATTACACGTTTCGAAATCTAATCTAAACTAATATCGTCCTTCAGCCCAATGCTCCTAGCGTGCTACTAGTGCTTAACCCTACTCAGTCTCTTCGTAAAGGGATCTGTTGGGTTATCCTCTGATGATACCCTCTTCACTACGAGGAGTCCCTCTTCCCCCCGATGTCTAATAAAGTGATATTTTTCTGTCAATATGTCGAGATCTACCATGATCCCTCAGTTCCTTGGTCAAGGCAACCGCTCCTTCAGTATAACAGAAGATCTCCATAGGCTCCTTTATGGCTGGCACAACTCTAAGGTCTCCAATGAAGTTCTTCAATCATATTGCCTCCTTTGATGCTTCGATCGCTGCTATGTACTCTAATTTGCATGTTGAATCAGCTGTGGTCTCCTGCTTGGAACTTTTCCAAGTCACTGCTCCTCCATTCAGGGTAAAGACCCAACCCGAATGAGAGCGGTATTTGTCTCGATCAGTCTGAAAACTTGCGTCACTATACCCTCGCAGCCTTAAGTCATTACTCCCACCGAGGATTAGAAACCATTCCTTGGTCCTCCGAAGGTACTTAAGAATATTCTTGACTGCGGTCCAATGTGCTCTGCTAGGGTTCCCTTGATATCTGCTGACCATGCTCAAAGAGAAGGCCACATCAGGGCGAGTATAAGTCACAACATACATGATTGAGCCAACTGCGAAAGCGTAAGGTACACAGCTCATCTCGGCTATCTCAACTTCGATACTCGGGCATGAGTCTTACTCAACTTGGCATTACTTTGGATCGGTAACTCCCCTTTCTTGGAGTTCTCCATACTAAAATGTTTTAGTACCTTGTCCAAGTAAGTATTCTGACTAAGTACTATTAGTCTTTTACTCCTGTTTCTCACTATCCTTATTCCTAGAATATAGGCAGCCTCTCTGAGGTCCATCATAGCGAAACAATTCCTAAGCCAGGACTTGACTTCCTGCAGGGTCGGGATGTCGTTTCCTATGAGTAGTATGTCATTGGCATATAATACGAGGAAGCTAAATATACTCCTACTGACTTTGAGATATACACATGATTCATCCTCGCTTCGCAGAAAACCAAAAGCTTTGAATTTCTCTTCGAAACAAAAGATTCCATATGCAAGGCGCTTGTTTCAATCCATAAATGGATTTCTCAAGCTTACACACTCTATTAGGATGCTTCGCATCGACAAAACCCTCTGGCTGACTCATGTAAACATCCTCAACCAACTTCCCATTAAGGAAAGTGGTTTTGACATCCATCTGCCATATTTCATAGTCATGAAATGTAGCAATGGCTAGCATCTCCCAAATAGACTTTATCTTCAAAACCGGTGAGAAGGTATCATCATAGTCAACTCCGGCAGTTTGAGTAAAGCCCTTCGCAACCAATCGTGCTTTATAAGTGTGTACCTTCCCATCCATGTCGGTCTTCTTCTTGAAGATCCACTTGCACCCAACCGTCTTACGACCTCATACATTGTCAACGAAATTCCAAACTTTTTGTCATACATGGACTGAATCTCGCTGTCCATAGCCTTTTTACACTTCGTAGACTCCGAGCCTGCCATGGCATCCTTATAGTTGTTAGGTTCGTTTGTAACGCCTGTGTTTCCGGGCTTGCCATTTTTAGCAATGTAATAGTCTAGGTTAACCTTTGTAACCCGTTTTGAAATAATAAAAGTGTATTATTTGAATATTATGTGTTTTGTGCTTAATTGCTTAATTATGTGGTTTGATTAATTAAGACTAAAAATAAGCGTCAAAATTAAAGTGTGAGATAAGCCCGATATCTTTTCATAAAGTTGTAGTGGTCGAAACAAGGATTCCGGAGATATAAGGAATGCCGAAATCCGAGTTATAACGAAGAAGTTATGACCTGTCGAAGTTTCGCGACAGAACCGGCACGACCCAGCGCGACGTAAATAGTGAATTTAAGGTAGATAGATATCTATCCTTAGTGATCTAAATTAGAATTGAAGATCTCATTGATAGTAGTGCAACGACGGAAAGACAGACGGAATCGGAGTTCAGATGAAGGAGTTATGAATTTCGAACGGAGTTTTCCTGTCCCGGCCTACTAAAGATAATATATAAGTAATATACTTATAATATATTAAAAATAAATTCAAAATTAGCCAATGTAGTCTAAACGAGAGTTGTAGATCATAATCTCACCTTCGCGGCGATATAAAGAACGTCGAAAACGGAGTTCATATGCGAAAGTTATGAATTTCTGAAGTTCGGGGCGCGAAACCCCAAAACTGTCCTGTCACCTCCGGAAGGCCCCCAGATGCAACTTGGGATGACGCATGCAGGGACGACCAAGCCCACAACGTGGAACAAGGTTGCCACGACGTGGCAAGGGCCAAATTTGCCCTATAAATAGATTTGAAGGGCCAGCCGTTTAGGGTTGCTATTTTCTCTCTTCTCTCTCCCATTTTGCATCGATTTGCATGCCAGAAGTATCCCGAAGCCCCGGTATTGTTCCCGAGTCCCGAAGCAAGTCCCGAGATCCCGAAGATCCCGAGAAGTGCGATTTTCGAGGAGATCTTCCAGATCTGCTGAGGATTACTACTTTTGCAAGTTGTAGTGTTGTCCGATCATCTTCTGATCAAGTGAGTGTGTAGTTACATTTTTCCAAATACAATAATATGAAGTATTTTAAATAAAATACGTGCTATGTGTATATATTTGGTTGTGTTATGTGTGAATGTGTATTCACTCTCTTCTATCTTATAGATCTGATTATTTCTCTATGAGATATGTGTTATGTGTGTGTGTGCCTCATCTGTTATGTGATATATGTGTCGATTAAAGCATGCTATACAGGTTTTTAAACTATGTATACAAATGTATATTTTTATCTACTAATATGTTGGGTAGAACATGGGTAGATAGTTGGTGTGTAATAAACAGATGAGAGGCCTCGTTGTTGTTTGATTTAGTCATCTAGCGGAGTTTAGATGACGACCACATACTTTTCTAGATAGTCTTGTGGAAACATTAGCAGGTTCGCCACCTGTAGGTGTTAATGAACTTGGGTGTTCATTCGCTGCACTCCATCCCGTTCATGGTTGCCTTATTTGACTTATATTGCTGAGGTACCCCCGAAGCATGTGTTGTCGCCCCGATGAAATATTCTTAGACTAGGTCCGTTATGTTAGTTGTTTTAGGGACATTAAAGTGAGAATAACGGGAATGGGTAATTGGGTTATTGTTGGTTGGTGAAAATTAAATATGATAATTATTGTGGGTTGAAAACCCTATATGCTCACCAGGCTCCCAAGCCTGACCCACTCAGTTTTAAATTGTATTACAGGAAGTGGCGGAAGGGCATGAGATGGATGAACCATCAAGTTGTTTTGTTTACAAGTCTGCATATGTTTATATTTGTTATATGACTTGTAATGTATTCGTTTATGCTTATTGGTCTGTATTGGAACATGACACCCCGAGTTTTGATTATAATGAAAATACATTTCTTTTATGAAATGCTTCGGTAAACATTATTTTATCATGTTTTGTTTTTGGGAACAAATTCCGCAACTCTTTCAAATCAAAAGGATTTACTCTGAAAATATTTAAAAGCATAAATGAAAATCGGTCTTTTATGGCCGAGATTTTGGGGATGTCACATCGTCCAAATTTACTAGTGTACTATCACTAATAAACGTATCCCCTTCAGTAGTAATATGAAAACCATAAAACAGGGGTGGAATGCTAACCCTTTTGGAACGTCTAAGAAGTAAGGACTCGTCAATCGGTTCAATAGGAGTTTCCTCCTCAAGTTGAGCGCTAGTGTTAGAGGTTCCTTCATCATTCGATTCTTGAAGCTCTTCAAGATCGATTTGCCTCCCACTGTCCCCTTGGATTATGAGTTCTTGTGATTAGAAAACCCCTCTCCTCGCAACGAAGACAACATTGTCACTCGGTCTATAAAGAACTTATGCGGATATCTGATGAAAATACACCGCTCACCATGAGGTTCGAGCTTGTTGTGAGTCTCTCATCTTATGAAAGCATCGCAACCCCAAACCTTGATATGTGCCAACAAGGGAGCTTTCCCTATCCACATCTCGTGAGGTGTTTTGGCAACCTTCTTTATAGGGACTACGTTAAGGATATGGGCGCAGTCTCTAAGGCATACCCCCAGAATGAGATAGGTAGCGAATCATGATTCATCAAGGAACGAACCATGTCTAACAAGGTTCGATTATGCCTCTCAGCCACACCATTCAACTGCGCTATCCTAGGTGGCTTCAATTGCGAAACGATTCTGCATTCCTTGAGGTAGTCGTGGAATTCAAGACAAAGGTACTCTCCACCTCGATCGGATTGAAGCATCTTGATTTTCCTACCCAACTTATTCTCCACTTCTTGTTTAAACTCTTTAAACTTTTCAAAGGTTTCTGACTTGTGCTTGATTAAGTACATATACCCATATCTGCTATAATCATCGGTGAAAGTCACATAGAAGCGGCTCGAACATGTTATCGTCCCTAAGTTCAAATAAACCCTCACCCTTTTCACAAGCACCAGTGAAGGGTGACTTGGTCATCTTTCCATGTAAACAAGACTCGAACATGTCATTGTCCCTAAGTTCAAATGACTCCAACACTCCATCCTTTTGGAGTTGGGCTATGCGTTTCTTGTTGACATGTCCAAGATGAAAATGCTACAAGCAGGCTTTGTCTAAACTATTGGAAGATTCAATATGTAATACATCACTTCCGAAGTTGTCTACAACCATCACAGTTTCATATATTCCATTACAAGGCAATGCTTCAAAATAGAAAACACCATTAAGATAAGCATAAATAGAACCCTTTTTTATTATCAAATGAATATCTAAATCCTTGTCTATACAAACCATGAAAAGAAATGATGTTTCTTGCCATTTTTTGGCGAATAGCAACAATTATTCAAATCTAGTCATAATCCATTACTAAGCACTAGAGAGTCAACTCCAATCTTGGTGACAGGCGATGCTCTTCTGTTCCCATGATCAAGTTTATCTTTTCGTGCTCCACATCCCTTTTTCTTCTTAGGCCCTGGAAATTAGAACAAATGTGAAACGACACCCTGTATCGAGAACCCAAGAAATAACATGTGATGAATCATTAGATTGAATAGTATAAATACATGAGTAGGACGAGTTGATCTTTCCATCCTTGATATCTTGCAGATATTTCGGGCAGCTTCATTTCCAATTCCCTTTGGCGTGGTAGTGATAGCACTATGCATCCTTAGGGTTTGAGGCGGGTGCAGCGGGACCAGCCTTGGTTCCACTAGAAGAGGTGCCATCATGGGACTTTCCCTTATGGTGGCTCTTTGAGGGAGCCTTCCTCTTCTTACCCGTCCCCTACACAATAGCTAAGACGGGGACAGTTGTAGGAGTAGGAGTTTGTGCAACGGACTTTTCCTTGAGGTTGCTCTCAGTAGTCCTCAACGAGCCTTGAAGCTTGCTCAACGTGACCTCCTCTTTGTTCATGTGGTAGGTCATGCAAAACTGGTTGAAGCAGGGTGGAAGTGAATGCAGAATGATGTCAATCACCAGCTATTCATCGAAGTTACACTTAAATTCAGTAGGCGGTCAACATATCTTTGCATCTTTTGCAGATGAGCAGTGACAGACTCTCCGTCTCTCATCTTGGTCATGATCATCGAAGTGATGATCTTGTACCTCTCCTGCCTTGCACTTTGGTGGTACCTTTCAAGCATATCCTAATGCATTTCATAGCGATAGGAGTCCTCGTAGGACTTTTGGAGTTCAGCAGTCATGGTCGTTAGCATGATGCAATGGACTTTCGTGGCATCACGCTCATTGGCCTCAAAGGTAGCGATCTCCTCTGGAGTAGCAGTGTTGATGTTCACCTCTTTCAGCTCCTTGTCGAGGACATACTCCTTGTCCTTGTAACGGGTGACCATCCTTATGTTGTGGATCCAATCGGTAAAATTGTTTCCGTCGAAGATCACCCTCCCACACAAATTCATGAGTGAGAATGAGCCAGAGGTGTTTGAGACTGAAGCGTTGTTGTTTGAGTTCGACATCTGAAAAGGAAAAGAGTCAAAGTTGATTAGATAAGAATCCCCAATTAAACACCCAAATGAGAAATTAGGGCTAGGATCCAACAACATTATTTGCAATTTAGAAGAGGGATGTCGTAATCTAGACAACAAATGATTTGAAGGTAAGTGAATGACGATTCACTAATTTCCACCATGAAAAACAAAAAAAAAAGATAAGTGTTAAATGTATTGAAAATCCTAGATCTTTTGAGATTCATTGAACTTTTCAATGGCATGTTTAAATTTCGATATGCCCCTCATGTTTGTGACTGGGATACCAAGGATCACAAACAAGTTGTGAATAACCATGCAAATGTACGTACATGGTGCCCCTAATGTTACAGTCACCTAATCAATGTGCCGGTTAACCATACACGCTCCATTGATCTATGTCAAACATCGAGCCACCCTTTGCCGCCATTGCTTAGAGCCAAATTAGTGTACCGGTTAACCACACACGCTCCATTAACGTCTTAGCAAGGATGCAAAGTGTAATTTCATGGAATAGCATCAAATTCACATTTTTCCTAAAGTAACTAAGATTGGGAATTTTAGAAAAAATATTTAGTTACTTTATTAATCATTATACTTTTAATGAGGAATGAGTTGCCCTATCCTACCCGTTCGGCTAACGACCCTCCACTATGCATCAAATACAATAAAAATGATGCGTTTTGAGTAAAAGAATATCCTATGTGCACATGCAAAACCCTAAAGCTTTAGATCTAGATTTCTCTATTGTACATGCAAATTTATCCGAAGCTCATAAACCCTAATCTAGAATACTTTGAAATCGAGATCTATAAAAAAAAACAACTTTAGATGATACCTTTCAATAGTTGCAAGAATCTTCAGTCTTCAAGAGGCTTAGTGTCGCAAGTGTAACACCTCTAATGGCTTACAAACACCACAAGGAAGAAGATGATCTAGAAGAGAGAAGGAGAGAGGCACAATTTCAGCTATAGTAACTCTAGGGTTTCTTGGTGTAGCCGAAACTGAAGCCTTGAGGTTCCATATATAGCTGAGCTGCTAGGTTTTCAGTCAAAACCCTAATTGGATAACTTAGGCCCTAAGCAGCTTAAGAACCTTTTGGAATAAGGCCTATTGGACGAAATTAGAGTGGGATTACACTCTAATTTTTGTCCCCCCTTATATCCATAAGGATTCACAGCCCAAAATCATTTATCTTATAATTGACAGTTCCAGTCCCCTTTAATTAATTAATCTATTTTAGCCATATAATTAATTCTTAACTAATTATTGACCAATATTAATTAAACTATATAATTTCTCTTTTAATATATTATTCATATAATATATTAATAAACCATGATAACCTCTCTTTCTCCATAAATCATCATGTTCAATTGCTTTGTGAAGGCAACCCAAAAGGCCCATGCACAACCAGGTCAAGTACATACCAAATATAGTTACGGGCTTAGACACTAATCCAACAGTCTCAAAATCGGCTACTGTGACACCCCAAAACTTTCTTCCTATGTAATTGATCCGAGTGTTGTCTTTAAATCTTGAATTCATCACCCTTTGTAAATCTTGTGGTTCCGAATGCATGTTTTGGACATAATATAATCTAGTTATGGGTCTTAGGAGGTGTTGGAAAGTGTTTTGCATCATGAAATGTGATTAAACACACCAAAATAGGTGTGTGCGGCCACACACCCATGTGTGCGGCCGCACACCCAACTGTACACCCTCCAGCCTCACACCCAAACATATATATAGATGGGTACCCTCTTCATTCATTCATTTGGATACTCCTTACTCTCTCTCTCTACTTCCTCTCTCTAAAATCTTCAACAAAGAACACCCTGAAGGCCTCATATTGGTGATTTAGTTCATCTTCAAGCTTATTAGAGGTAAACACTTAAATCCTAAGCTTTAAAATTCGACATATTCATCATATTCATGGTCCCTTGAAGGTGTACGGCCGCACACCTTCATGAAGGGGGAAGCACACATTCAAATCTCCTTAGTGTGAAGAGCAAACACTTCATATGGACTCACAAGAGGAGTGTACAGCCGCACACACACTCTGAACGGCCGCACACACTTGTGTGCAGCCTCACACACCCTTCTGGCCGCACACCTTAGCCGCACACTCAATTTCTAGACCATGCACTCACTCAAATGCCCACTATTGGCCCTAAACTTGCATGAATCATTAAGTATGGATCATGAAACACTTGTATTCAGTAATGCCGAGCCCTAAGAATGTTATCCATCATGTTTAAACATGAAACATTCTAGTTCTAACCCAATTGTGTGTCATCACATGATTTATAGGAACCATTGGCATTTAGGGCATCCGTTGACACTCGAACCCTTCGATAAACAGTGAGTTCATACCCCTTTAATGAACCTTTCAAATGTTTTAATGTTTTAGGGGGGGGATACAAGTCAAATATACATGTTTATGAAAATTAATCACATGTGATTCGCTATCCGTAACTTAAATCACATGTGATTTATCACTATGCCTTATAAAAAGAACTTTATGTTTTAAAAACTATTTCGGATAAATAAACCATTTCTAAAATGTTCCCTTTTGACAAGATTTTCATTAAATATATTTCTTATAAAATGTAACCACACTAATATATTTATATAAGTAATACTTGAAGGACTTAGGACTGATAGCTCGCCTTATTTCCTGTTCTTGTTTGATTGTGGGCTTAGGGTAGTTGTTATCCGTCCGACTGTCGTTGAATTCTTAATTATATATCATGTATATTGGTGTTGGATACGGTCCTTTTCATCTCAATCAATGTCTACACTACTTAATTGCCAAGAATTATACACACTAAGTTAACTATAATGGGTATAGTTAAGGCCACTGCTACTCGTTACTGCTACTATCTTACACACTATAATACACACTAATACGAGACGACTCACTAGTAAGAGAAACTCACTATGAACTATACAAAGGACAACTTCACTATAATACAAGAGAAAGCACTAATCAGGGGATAACTAACTAACTCACTACGAGATACGCTATTCGCTACATACTATGCCCAGAGTTTTCTGACATGAAGACGACGCTACATGTATAGATCTATACGGGGCAGACACTATTACATCCCGACTGTTAATCTCAGTCCGAGCCTTGCAGGCCCAGGGATGCCGCTACTTCTCTACACTATGCATGACCGGGAAGGTCATGGGGTACTCTATTACTCACACCATCAGAATCATACAAGGAATACACTACATTCACACTAAAATGCTAATACTAAAGAATAAGTTAAAATCCCGAAGTAAATAAGTATATAATACTAATGAGAGTTTGCACCATTATTACTGATATCAGGCATAACTTTCTTATTACACTACTTACTGGGGGTTCACTAATATACTTTTATTACAAGCGATCTCTTTAAAATAATGAGACTTACATGCAAGTTACAGGTTTTTCAGTTATAATGTATTTCTGGGAAATATAAGATTTTCTAGAGTTTCCTATTACTTACGAATGTAAACTACAGCCCTCACACTATCTATACTAATGCATTTTATACTAAAACTCACACTAAACTCTTATGAACTCACCAGCTTTATGCTGATACTCGTTTTCAAAATAACTTGTATCCTCAGGTCAAAGATAAACAGGTACAGGTGCTACATTTTGGAGAAGGTGGAACATACAAGATCCATCTCTTATTTTTGCATACTTTTGGTGTTTGTTAAACTTTACAGAACACACATGTAATTACACTCATTATGTAAATGAAATGGTTGCATGTTTCTTGTTTTTACTATTATACAATTGTGATGATACCGTACATGACGTCCTCCACCCCGAAACGTATTCCGCCGTTATTGGTTTTGGGGTGTGACAGCTACCCCATTAATTCTAAGAGAGTGAAGTTGATTTTGTGCTAAGTAACCTATGCTCTCAAAGCCTCCTCTTGTGTATTGGTGTTTGTGAACTATTAGAGGAATCACACTTGGGGTGCTAAAGCTTTTAAAGGTCAAGAACTACAAGTCCTTCTAAGAGGTAAGTCATCTAACTAGTTGTATTGTCCGTTTGACAATTGTATGCTAGTTAGGATATATGCATTGGAAAAATGAAAAAAATGGATGTATAATTAGAGAAAATAGAGATCTAAAGCATTTAGGGTTGCATGTGCACCATAGGATTGTTATAGTGCTCAAAACCCAACAGGGATGACTTAATGGATAAAGTTGGAAACTTTATCCATTTGAACGTTGTTAAAGTCCAGATAAGAAAGATGGATTTCTGACGTAATGGATCTAGTTGAACTACCTTGTGAAGTAAGCCTAACCAGGCTCTCACCTCATATCTGGAATGCTCCCGTGCGATATCTAGAAAGACTGGATTACCCCGAACCCATCGTATGAATCTGGCATGCCAATCGGGCCCTCACCTCATATCTCTTTTAAACTATATGATTTCTCTTTTAATATATTATTCATATAATATATTAATAAACCATAATAACCTCTATTTCTCCATAAATCATCTTGTCCAGTTGCTTTGGTGAAGGTAACTCAAAAGGACCATGCACAACCGGGTCATGTACACACCAAATATAGTTACGGGCTTAGACACTAATCCAACAGTCCCAAAATCGGCTACAGTATTCACTCTAAGAGAGTAAAGTTGATTTTGTGCTAAGTAACCTATTCTCTCAAAGCCTCCTCTTGCGTATTAGTGTTTGTGACCCATTAGAGACATCACACTTGGGGTGCTAATGCTTTCAATGGTCAAGAACTACAAGTCCTTCTAAGAGGTAAGTCATCTAACTAGTTGTATTGTTCGTTTGACAATTGTATGCTAGTTAGGATATATGCTTTGGAAAAATGAAAAAATGCATGTATAATTAGAGAAAACAGAGATCCAAAGCATTTAGGGTTGCATGTGCACCATAGGAGTGTTATAGTGCTCAAAACCTAACAGGGATGACTTAATGGATAAATTTGGAAACTTTATCCATTTGAACATTGTTACACTCCAGATAAGAAAGATGGAATTATGACCTAATGGATCCAGTCGAACTACCTTGTGAAGTAAGCCTAACTAGGATCTCACCTCATATCTGGAATGCTCCCGAGCGATATCTAGAAAGACTGGATTACCCCAAGCCCACAATATGAGTCTGGCATGCCAATCGGGCCCTCACCTCATATCTCTTTTAAACTATATGATTTCTCTTTTAATATATTATTCATATAATATATTAATAAACCATAATAACCTCTCTTTCTCCATAAATCATCATGTCCAATTGCTTTGGTGAAGGCAACTCAAAAGGACCATGCACAACCGGGTCAAGTACATACGAAATATAGTTGTGGGCTTAGACACTAATCCAATAGTCCCAAAATCAGCTACCCCATTCATTCTAAGAGAGTGAAGATGATGTTGTGCTAAGTAACCTATTCCCTCAAAGCCTCCTTTTGAATATTGGTGTTTGTGAACCATTAGAGGCATCACACTTGGGGTGCTAAAGCTTTCAAAGATCAAGAACTACAAGTCCTTCTAAGAGGTAAGTCATCTAACTAGTTGTATTGTTCGTTTGACAATTGTATGCTAGTTAGGATATATACTTTGGAAAAATGAAAAAATGCATGTATAATTAGAGAAAACATAGATCCAAAGCATTTAGGGTGGCATGTGCTTCATAGGTGTGTTATAGTCCTCAAAATCCAACAGGGATGACTTAATGGATAAAGTTGGAAAGTTTATCCATTTGAACATTGTTATAGTCCAGATAAGAAAGATGGAGTTCTGACCTAATGGATCCAGTCGAACTACCTTGTGAAGTAAGCCTAACCAGGCTCTCACCTCGTACCTGGAATGCTCCCGAGCGATATCTCGAAAGACTGGATTACCCCGAGCCCATAGTATGAGTCTTGCATGCCAATCGGGCCCTCACCTCATATCTAGAATGCTCTCGAGCCCTCAGTATGATTTTGGCATGCCAATCGGGCCCTCAACTCATATCTGGAATGCTCACGGGTTTCTTGGCTATAGCAAAAAGCAATACAACCTCAACGCAACATAATATGTCGATATATGTAACAGATAAACATAAACACATAACCATCAAATACAAATAATCATGCACATCTACTAATCATCCACCAACTAGCATAATACTATCCTAACTATGATAAATAATCTGGTGGGACGACATTGATCCCTTTGGCCCACGGTACAGTAACAAGAAACTCCCCTAGTTATGCATGTAGGTTACCACAGTAGTAACGAATAACTCCTCTATCTTCAACTCACTTCCTTCACCTAGAGGAAGACACTTGAGTCAATACCCAATCATCATGTCCAATATTAGAGTTTTTCGACTCTAGGTTTCTCACATAGAATAACTTTTAGGGTTAGTGTTCCACACTTAACCCATTAATGGCTTATTCCATTAATCCCATCGCTCTAATAGGCAATCATACAATGTGGTTGAGTATAATTCATAACTCCAAACCATCGGTCCAAAACATAGGTCCCAAAAAGTCCCAAAATAAAGTATCCAAGATTAAGGTTTTCTAAACCCTAGTTAGGGTTTTCAACCCAAAAACGTGCCAATTAGGTTCAAGGTTAGGTTTTTAGGTTAATTTGAGTTTAATAGGTCAGGAGCCACCCACTGCCACCCCGGCCGGTGGTGATCGATGGTGGTTTACGACTGTTATTGCCTTATTTATACATATATTTAGGCAATATCTTAATAGATTTTAATTAATATTTTGGTTATTTCCAAAGATATGTTGTACTTATTGAATTATATTTTATTTTCTAGCCAAATGGAACACTCTTGAAGAATATAGACCAGAATTGACAAGCATTGGAACTTTGGAGGATTGGAGATTAAAAGAAAATTCAGCAAAAAAAACCCAACTTGCGATGTGGGGAGGGTATTCTAGAAGATTAGCACGCGGGAAGTCAGAATCCTTGCCTAGTATAGATAAACACCTAGCTCATGACGTGAGCCATGTATTTTCCAAAACTATAAATAATCTTTCACACTTACTATTTAAGAAGGCTTTTGGAGAGTTTTCCTTTGGAGGAAAGGTATTATGAGATAACCGATTTAGAGGCCAGAAAAGTGCAAAAAACATACCTTTGAAGGAGATTTAGCTAGGAGATTAAGAGATTGAAGAACACATCATCACATCGGTTTGATTTACTTTAATCATGTTGATATCTGTCGAACTTATGTTTTCATTTTCAACCATGACTAGCTGAACTTATTTGTTGTCGTTTAGCTAGGTGATACTTTGAATTTATGGCTTAGTTATGGATTTATAGATTTTAAAAGTTGGTTTTGTGCTTGTGTTTGATTATCATTACCTAGAATGTTAAAGCTGTGATTTTGTTGCTTAAATTCAAGTTACGTGTAGTTTGGTTACTATTAAATTACATGAACTTGATTACCTAGTGATTTAGTGACCATTAAATTACTAGAGCTAGGTTCTACCAAATCTTAGAAAAGTAATAAAAGTAACAAATTTAGTTGTGCTAGAGAACATAAATTGTGACCATAATTGTGTTTGCTTAGAGAAATCTTACATAGCCTATCTATAATTAATAACTAGTTATGTCCTTTGCTTATGTATGACCATAAAAGGTAGTTCATGAATTGGTGAAAATATTAGTAAATTTGGACTTGAATTGCTAATTAGATAATAACTGGTAACCAAGTTTAATAATCCATAATTAGTAACTAACCATAGAGGAGAAGTGGATTCGAACTAAACGAAAGTGTTTTCAGTATATTGACTAAAACCTGTTAGTTAAGCATTTAAGTTTGTCTGAACTTGAAAAATCAGATAAAAACCATTTTTTAACTTTTGCTTGTTCTAGGTTAATATTTAATAATTATTTTAGTTAATAAAATTTGTTCCCTGAGTTTGACCCTAACTTCCTTTACTATATTATAATCCGACTAGGTAAACTGCCTATAGATGCAATAGTAGATAAGTAGTTAGGATATAGATTTAAAACTAGATATGTATAGTCTGTACAACATTAACGGCGGTAGCCACCACCTCATGGTGCTGGTGGTAATTTTCGAGTCAAACAAATCCAGCAACCAACACCTCTTACATTATTTGTGCAAGTCTGCACAACATTAACAGCGGTAGCCACCACCTCATGGTGGTGGTGGTAATTTTCGAGTCAAACACATACACATATTACTACATGCACACAACCACCTAACATCACTGAAAGCAACAGCAAAGTGACAGCCACCATGGTTGGCTACCATGGTGGTTTTATACTTGGTGTTCTGGCCAACCACACACATAGAACGAGCAACAATAATGTAGTACACACATACATGTGAAACATACACACGAATGCACCCACAATAGCCTACTTTAGGGTGGTAAACGACGACCGGAGCAGCAGAATGAAGAGCCGCATGAGTGTCGGTGACAACGGGCTAGCTAGATTCTATAAAACAAAACGAAAGTGGAGGGGGAAAAGGAGCAGTTTGTGGTGGAGAGATGCAGGTTTATGTCCGCCATCGAGTATGGTTGCATCCACGAACCCGACTTAGTCTCATGATACTCTCTCTTAGGTCTCGACATTCAACCCCAACCTCTTCAACGTTAGCAGCAAGGTTGACGGTGGTCTCCAACCAATCGGAAAGGCAAGGAAAATGGTGGCAGCGGCTGGAGAATAAAGTGGCGACTACATTTAAAATTATGGTTAGGATTTTATGCGGTTGAAGCCGAGAAGCAAGAGGGTGGAAGGTGAGTGGGTTTAGGTCCCGCCTATCTTTCAAATATTAATCCATTTTTATAATTTCAATCCCTCACCCTCAATTGATTTTCAAATTAAATCCATAATTTACTCTATAGCACCTTGCTTTTAAAAATCCTTTCAATTCAAGTCTAAAAGTTACCAAACAGCCCTCGGATTCTGTCACACCCCCAAACCAGAATGGCGGAAACATTTGAGGGTGGATGACTTCACGTAGTATCATAACAATTGAATATTTGTAAAGAAAGTACACATCTATCATATATAATAAAAACGTGATTGTTGAGTTATACATATTTTCAAAAGAATATTACAATATGATGATATGAATATAATAGTAAACGTCCTTAGCGTTCCTTCTTCAAAAGCTGATGGTTACCTGTATTACTGGTTCCCTGAGAAATACAAGTGGTTTTGAAAAAGTGTCAACAATTAAGTTGGTGAGTTCATAAGTGTATTGTATGAAAAAGTATGTCCTTTTGGTAGCAAATCGATGAACGAAGTTTTTCAGAAAATCCAATATTTTCTATAAATAGTTTGAAAAGATTCCAGTGTTGGCGTGCGTTAGTATTTTTGGTACTTGAATGATAAAGATAACTTTGTATGAAAAATAATGTAGAAAACTGTATGCATATATGAATCTCGTAAATCAAACATGTTTTTATACTTTTATGTGAGTTTTATAACCATACTATTGACGCTGACTGCCTGTAACAACATTCTTCAGGTGTTGTAGTGTTATGAAATTTGTCACCCCAGACCTGCCGGTCTAACTGTAGCTAATAGTTTAGGTGCGGGGTTGTCAATCCCGTATAGATCTATACACAAGTATCACGGTCTCCCTCCAAGAGATTATGGTATATAATACAGGACTTGAAATGCATACATAAGAGTACGTTGAAGTTTGAATATCTCACATTGCTTAGTATAAATAGATTTACAATAGGAATGACTTGACTTCTTTTGAAAGTATTTCGTTTTTCATGATGTATATGTAAAAACGTACGATTGCCTTACTAACTATACCCATTATAGTTTTTCAGAAAGTATGTTCCATTTGGTGAAAATAACTTGGTGATATAATAGCCCTTTATACATAAAGATGTTTGTATCGATACTCTATAAGATAGATATTACATTTACGTTTATAAACTGATACTTTGACTTGTAATGTACTTGTATTTTCCCCCCTAAAACATGAAAAGAATTGAAAGGTAGGGGTATGAACTCACTCGTTTGGTTTGAAGAGAGAGATGCTAGAGTTGAGCAGAGCTTCGACTGCGGAAAGTTGCGCATTCGGGTTCTTCGGGGATCTCGGTAGCGTAGATCTTTCGTCGGGGCTCGGGTGCGAAAACCGAGGGCGTCGGGACAGCTTATGGAGCTTGAAAGTATGAGAGGGTGATTGGGAGTTTGAGAGATTGTGCAAAAACTCGTAGCTCAAACCCTCTATTTATAGGGCTGGAGGATCGCGTACGCGGGGCGTACCACCGGAGTACGCTGGGCGTACGCGTTACGCGGGGCGTAACATCGCTATATGGCTTACGACTCCGGTCTAGCTAGGCGTAGAGTTGCAGCCGATGGGACTCGACTCTGCCCCTGAGTACGCGGGGCGTACCCGTATATTACGCGGGGCGTAATCCTGATTTTCGTCTTCTAAATTCCGTAACTTTCGCGTATAGGTTCCGTTTTTCGCGTTCTTTATATCCATGCGTAGGTGAGATTATGCTCTACAACTTTCATTTAGACTCCGTCATCTAGTTTTGACTTTATTTTTAATGATATATTTTTAATAGGCCGGGACTACTAAAGTCCGTTAAAAATTCATAGTTTCTTTATTCGACGTCGGTTTTCGTTTGTCTTTTTATCATTTTATTCCTATTGTGGAGCTCTTCAACTCTCGTTTAGGTTGCGTTAGCTAAATAACACTCGATCTTCAATTCGAGTTTTTTTAGCCCTCTAATACTGTTACGAAACTTAGGAAATTCGTAACTTCTTCATACAAGGTCCAATTTGGGCGATCTTTTTATGTATGTTTACAGTTTAACGAACTCTACATCTTTTGTTTAGATACTTATGGCTAAAATGTAGTTTATTGCAATTTCGCTTTTTACGTTTAAATAATGTTTTAACGGTGTGTCGTAATTATTCGAGCGGTTATAATTTATTCGATATAACCCGGTTTAGAATGCTCTTTATGTTTTTGTAAACCTTGGCACGATATCTAACATTTGGTGCATCCCAATTTAGATATTTGAACACTTTATTTTTTGAGGTTAATTTCGTTGACTCCAAATAGTTTTCGTTGTATTTGACTTTTGAGCGTTACACTGCTTTTGGAAAAATATAGGGTTTTCACAGATTCCACAAATCTATTCATAACTGGTCTGAAGGTTACACTTTCACCCTCGATTTCTAAAATTTATAACATTAAAGTCCCTAAATTAATACGACTTTTGTGCTAAATTAAAAATAAAATAAATACATACGGTTTACTCTGAAACAGGATGTTACACATGCCCATGGGATAAACGACTTTTTTCAGTTTTTAGGGCTATTTAAACACACTTTAGCCTCTAGTGTTGGATCATTTATGATCTCCCTCACACCTACAGCATGTTTTCGGAAATCCTAGCGTCTCTCCTCTCATTTTGAGTTTAAAATGTATTGGGTTAATGTCATAAAAATCCTCAAGTTTTCAGGTTTTTGTCGGTTTTACCCAAAGTTGAATTTTATGTCCGTTTTTACCCTAACATTTTCGAAAAAATGTTCGGTTTTACCCTTTTACTGGTGATAACAGGTTTTTTTAGGTTACCATTATATTAAATTCGAAAAAAAACCCTTAAGTTTACCATTCTTTGTGTTTTTACCCTTAAGTTTATAATTTTTTTACACTTTTACCCTAAGTATTTTTTTCATAATATACGTATTCATGCAGAAAAATCGTATTTATATATGAAAAAATGTTTAATTAAATATTGTATTTATATTTTTTTAATGTTATATATATATATATATGTGTGTGTGTGTGTGTATGTGTGTGTGCGTGTGTGTGTGTTTACAAGGTTATACCATTTAAAAAGATAAATAATATTTTTAGAATTATGAATACGTGCTTTATAGATATAACTTTTAGAAGTATAAATACATTTTCTTTACATTTTTATACATAAATATGTATCTATACTTCTAAAAATATATTTGTACTTAAAAAAAAAACATATATCAAAATACATATTTACACTTCTAAAAATATATGTATATACTTATATAAACATGTTTATGATTCAACAAGTTTTTTTTATTGATATGCGTATTTTTAAATGCATAAAAATATGTACTTGTGGTTCTAAAAACTTATTAATTTGTGTTTCTTTTACATCTTAAATGGTTTGTCCAAGAAAAAACCCATACACATACACACACACACACACACACATATATATATATATATATATATATATATATATATATATATATATATATATATATATATATATATATATATATATATATATATATATGAAGAAATAACATTAAAAAATTTAAATACAATATTTAATTAAAAATTTTTCGTATATAAATATAATTTTTCAGCATGAATACATATAATATGAAAAAAAAATACAAAGGGTAAAAGTGTAAAAAAAATATATAAATTTAAGGGTAAAAACGTAAAAAACTATCAACTTAAGGTTTTTTTGCGAAACTAATATAATGGAAACCTGTTATCACTAGTAAAAGGGTAAAACCGAACATTTTTTTTGAAAATGTTAGGGTAAAAACGGACATAAAATTAAACTTTTGGCAAAATCGACAAAACCCTGAAAATTTGAGGGTTTTTATGATATTAGCCCAAATGTATTTTAGAATCTCTCCTCTCATTTTGAGCTTAAAATGTATTTTAGAATCTTATTTCTCTTGATTTGGTGTAAAGCTTGAAGATCAAGGTGTATGCAAATTGTTTTGGTGAAGGGATCAAGTGTATATCCATCAAGGTTGCTTAATTTATGGACCATTATGAGTAAAAAGCTTCTAACTTGCTCATTGGTTTCATAGATCTTGGTGTTTGTCATATTTATAATTTTGTGGTCTCTTTGAGTTTGTGTTTTGATGTTGAAAGAACTCAAATACCTTTTGAGCTTTATGGAACACTCCTTGGACTTGTTGTACTAGGGAAATTATGTATTGATGCTTGTTTATTAACCTAAGCAAGTGTAATGGATGATTCAGGTGATTTTGAGTTCTAAAATCTGGATCTTTTGAGTTTTGGGAGAATTTAATGGTAAAGCTGGAAAGTTTATCCACTTGAACATTGTTAGAGTTTAGATTTGAAAGATGGAATTCTGACTTAATGGATTAACTCGAATTACCTTGTGAAATAAACCTGTGCGTGACACATTTTTATTTGGCACGACGCGCTTTTAGGGTTTTTAGGAGCGCGCTTGTTTTAGGTAAAAAAAACCTGATTTGTGTGTCCTTTAGTGGGCACAGGGCGCCTAAGAGAAAGCATGTCACATTTTTTTACCAAAGTATTGACTTATTGACTTTTGATTAAGTTTGACCTTGGGTCAAACTTTAGGGTTCTAGGTCATAGCTGAGGTTGACCTTAAATTTAATGTCTAGATGGTGTGTGAGACCCGCATGTTAGTATTCACGTGTGGTGGTGGTTGTTCAGTTTATTTGTGAGGTGAGTTATCTTATTATATTACTTATCTCCTATTTGCTATGATTGGATTGTATGTTTTGATGTGTTTGACTATTGTTGTATGCTAATATTCTGAAATCGAGTCATTGATGACTTGGGGTTGCTGAGGACTTGGAAATGCTGTAATTGAGTCGTTGATGACTCGGGGTCATTAAGGACCCAAATATGTTGTATTTGAGTCGATGAGGACTCGGGATTGAAATCTTTTAGTTGTGATGTGTTATATGTCATATTTTGGGGAATTCACTAAGTTTTGACTTATAGTTGTGGATTTAAATTGTTTAGGTGCTTTTGAGGATTGGGGAAAGACAAAAGCATGACTGTACACTCTCATCGACATCTTCAACATTTTATGAATTCGTGTTGTTTTGATACTCTGATTTAGATGATTGTCTTTTGGAACATATGATTTTATCAACATGGTTTATGCTAATGACTTTACCTTAATTAAAAATCAAAAATTTATATTGTGTTATTGGAACTTTATAGTTATTCTATATTTTTTTATATATATGAGTTCGACTCAATAGTTGTTACGGTTTTTCGGTTAAAAATATTCGTAGCTAATGATTTTAAATTCAAATGCATCACTTTAAAAACAGCCTCAGTAATAGAAGTCATCATGTTTTTTTTCCTGTGGATATATGTCACATGGAATGTAAATTCTTTGTGTGGTTTTTCTCATTTTTTTTATTGCTTTCTTAACAATGGTGTATCGTATATAAAAAAAAGTAAAAAAAAAAAAAAAAAACCCTCAACTGCAATACTGATCCAACACACATTTAAAAGGATACTGTGAACATTTATCCTCATCTTTTATGATGACAAATATCGATAATGCAAAAAGCTAATAATGACTAAGTTGTAAAGATTTTATGGGCCATAATATGTATCTCATAAACCTTAAGATGACTCATACGCTTCGTAGTGTTTGGATACTATCAAGCTTATTTTCATGATGCCTACCTGACACGATAAGGGATTGGTCATTAGCCTAAGCAGAATCAAGAACCCTCCTACCGATTCATTTTAACCTATTGAATATCCAAGATGCTATCATCCTTATGACAATTCTATCATCAAAGAAATTAAAGGCAATAAACATACGTGTTTTTCATATGATTTGAAAAAGTGCATTCAAAGCTGTTGAGACCATGTATGATATAATTTATAATGAGGTAAAAGGTGTTAAAAAGACCCTTTAATTCACTATATATTCATATACATAAAGAGGGATACTCCATTGCATAGAATATAAAGGTCCTCACCTTCAACTCTCCATTCACCAACTTCCACGTGAGATATGCACGTGCCTCCCACCCCAAATCACGTGACTAGAGCAAGACACGTGCTTCCACGTTCAAGAAAAAGGAAAACTAGAAAACTATAACAAAATATTATAAAGAAAATTTGCATAGTGAAACCAATGTAAGTTAATGTCATTAATAATATTGCTTAAAATAGGGACATATCCAATTAAAAAACAACACGTGGCATTGACCCACCGCCTTCTTGGCTTTTGAACATGAGTGAAGCCTCCACATGCTCAGCTGACACTCCCCTCGACCCACTGTCACGTGCTCTTTGGACTGTTTAAATTTGTATTTGGTGTTTTAGTTTTAAATTTTAAAGGAAATTAATGTTATCTAAAATTACTTATAGAGTTCTCTCAAAATTGATATTATCTGAAAAAAAAATTAGAACCTGTGAAAATAAGATTAATGTTATAAATTTGATGTATATTTAAACAATATATTATAGAATATTGGTATAATTAATGAATTACAGAGAATAATAATTATAAAATATTATCTTTATATTGACAATAAGATTCTTCTATTTCAGTTAGATAATAATTACTCTGGTTAACTTCAAAAGTAACATATAACTACTTCAAAATGAAGTAGTTTTGTCTTAAATTCAAACCTTATTAATATCAATGTTGAGATGATTAACTTACATAACAATATTAAGTTTAACACATATTACTTTCTAATGATAATTCCAAATTTGGATTTATTTATGTATATAGTAATATTTTTTTATTAAAAAGAGTAAATTGTTGTAGGGATGGAGGGAGTAAATGCAAACGACAGTTACCAATAAGGGGTGTGTACTGCAAGATTTATTCGGTATCATTCCTAGGGATCGTTTCATTCACCATTGGCCCCACTATTGTCTGATGTAAGCAGGTAATTCCGCGTGGCATTAACTTTATGTTTTCCAAAAAATGTATCGAATGAATACAGTCATAACCCTGTTATATATAAATTATGCTGAACATATTGTACTGTAAATTGTTCTAAAAAGCTTTTAAAATATTAACATGTGAAAATGCTTTTATAAGCACATCTTTAAATTTTGTTGTTCATAGAATACTTTTAACATAATATTGTTTTAGATCTTGCACACAAATGATTATATTATATTAATCAATGTCTACCTACGTTCTTCTTTGTTATTTGTTGTTTAGCCCACTTATCAATCCTTATTTTTAGAGGGTATCAATTAGGTTAGTCCAAGGTTGTCTTTACGAATCAACAAATTGAATAGTCGCTTTTAATTTGTTTGTAGTTATTCTGTTAACTACACTTAACAAAAATCAGATACTTTTATAAGTTGGTTATATGCCTTAATGTTGAGATTAATGTCGAGATGTGGAGTCTTGTTTCAAAAGACAAAGAATTCCGAAGGGTGGAAAATTCTTAAGAGCACGGTCTAGGCTTCGTCCTATAGCACAGTCTCGGTTTAGGACTAGGGCGAGGTGCAACGTAGTTCTCTGTAAATATTGAAGATATTTGGAAGAAACAAAGTCCATGCACATGTGAGGTTTTAGTTAGAAGTTTCAAATCATAGTCTTTGTTTTTGTATTCCTACGAGTAGTGACGAGTCTAAAACATAAAAATACGAATTTAAAATCATTATAGAATATTTAAAATATTAAAAAATTTAAATTTGGGCAAATATGATATTTTGAAGTATATGATAGGTATATATAATATTTAGAAATTAGTCTCGATAAATATGATATTTTAATGTTTAAGAATGATAAATATGAAATTCTCTCTTTACTATTTAAGTGAATTGCCGTTTTGTGTTATATTTTTTGTTTTATTTTTCAATTATTTAATTAATTTTAAGTTGTATTGGATTATCTTTTATTGGATAATATGTTAAGTAGATTGTGCATTTGGGATTTTGGGTAATTGAAATATAAAATGTGTGCTTTAGAAATCTTGTTTTTTTATATGTATGTTTTACCAGATATATTAAGCTAGGTACTAAATTATTTTTATATATAACTATTACTTTTTTTTTATGTGGGTCAAGTGACCACCTTCTTTAGGTATAGCTTCTAGCTTCGCCCCTTGCCAAAATAGATTCATCATGCAAAACAATTTTTAGTTCTAAGCTTCGGAAGTCTCCAAACAATATTTGAGAACAAGTTTGACTCTATGCCATTCTCCAAAATCTCATTCCAATTCTATGGTTTTTGAATGCCCATGAACTCATACTTCTTCACAAAATGGGAAAGTCGAGGGCAATGTTAAAGCTATTAACAATATTATTTGAACATTCTTTTATCATGCAAATGCCCCACTTGTTAGATAATAAATTTATCGATTAATATTAAAGGTTAAACCTCATATAAATAGGGATATATAAAAGGTTATTAGACTAACCTGAACCCTAAGGGCCTTAGGCGTAAACCCTAAATGCTTAAATACTAACATCCCCTCTCCCCCACCCCCACCCCCACATCCGCAGTTTGATCGGGAGGAATCAATTAAATTGGAAAAAACATAAAAAAAAAAAAAAAAAACAAGGGAAAATGACATAAATGACCTACACACTTTCTAGGGGTTACTCATATAGTCTCTAAAGTATTTTATTCGGGCTTTATAGGTCCTGAAACCAGGATATGATCTGCTCTTTTAGTCCCTGTCAATCTGTAATAGCCGGTTCAGTGACATTTTAGATCAAAAAAACTCACATTGTGCCGCTATAAAGCCAAAAAAATAAGTCCGGGGATCAATTTAGCAAAATTTAAGCCGTAGCTTAGGGTTTAAGTCATGCCGACAATTTTGTTTGATGGTATTCACATTCATTTAAAAAAATGCAAGAACTCAACAACCAGGGTTCATCATGGTGGTGGGAACTGTCGGGCAGCAACAATTATCACCTTACTCTTGCACTAGCCACCATTTCAACAATGATCTTTGCTTTTTTATGGCGGAGATGGAACTCTTCCAGCTCTTCAAGTACACCATCATTGCCACTAGGCCCCCTTTCCTTGTCGATTGTGGGCTACCTTCCATTTCTTGGTCGTAACTTACACAAAGAGTTTCGTAACATGGATCACATTTAAGGACCCATTTTCAAGTTTCACTTAGGAAGCAAACTTCATGCCGTCATAAATACACTTGACCTAGTAAAAGGTCGTGGTCCGTGAGCAAGATGATATATTTGCTAAACGCAATCCATCAAAAGCCACTTTAGCGATCTCCTATGGAGGCCTAGATGTAGTATTTTCTGAAAACAATTCAGATTGGTGTAACCTTCATAAGATATTTGCCCATGAGGTTCCAAGCAACAAGAATCTTGAAGCATGCAGGTATTTTCGAAGGGATGAAGTTAGGAAAACTATATATATATATATATATATATATATATATATATATATATATATATATATATATATATATATATATATATATATATGTATATATAGTAAAATCGGGTCCACAATTGAGATCAGCGAGATTGCTTTCTCAACAGACGCTAGCGTCCTCACAAGCATGGTGTGGGAAAAAACTTTAGCTCCAAACACAATAGGTAGCCATTTTGGACCAGAGTTGTAGAGGATTTCTTCAAATAATGTTGATCTTCTGGGACAGCAGAATCTATCTTACATCTTCCCTAGTGTTGGATGGCTTGAATCATTATTTGTTACGAATCGATCCCCAAACTTATTTTATTTGGCTTTACAGGGTCATAATGTGAGTTTTTTTAGTCTAAAAGGTCAATGAACCGACTATTAGAGGTTGACAGGGACTAAAAAAGCAGACCAAATCTTAGCTTAGGGACCCATAAAGCCCGAAAAAACTTTAGGGACTAAATGGGTAAACCCTAGAAAATTTGTAATGCATTTATGTCATTTTACCAAAAAACAAAACATAGATGAAGATAGCGACATCGGTGGTGGCAGAACTCTAACGATGGCAGCTAACAACAACTGCTCATCGAAGAAGGAAGTAGAAGAAGCGGCTGCCAACGTTGGTTCCTTTGTATAAGAAGAGTGGAGCGGCAGTGAAGACGATTATGGAGTCGGCGACAAAGGAGTCCAGACAAAAGTAGTGAGAAAGAAAGATGGCTTGAGATGCGGAAGACGTAGCCTATTCCGGATGACTCGAAAAATATATCTGAAGAAGAGGCGAGCTGAGGAGAAAGCAGAAGGCTTGGAGGTAGGGGCCATCCTAAGAGGAGGAAACTGAAGAAGACAATGAAAGAGCTCCAGTTTGGTGCCTACGACTGTTTTATTATTTAGGAAGAGAAAAAAAAGGGAAAAATATGGAGTATAATGAAAGCACCTCTGACAACTACGAAAGAATGTCGTCGGAGATGGATATCGTAGGTTGCTGCATGTTGTGATCACTAGTAGTAGTAGTAGGGTTTTAACCTACATCTTTGATACCATGTAAGACAATTAATTGATCGATTAATGTTAAGGGTTACACCTCATATAAATAGGGATACGTATGGGGTCCTTGGCCTATCATAAACCCTAAGGGCTTTAGGCCTAAACCCTAAATGCTAACATACTAATATCCTCATTATTATACCAACCAAAATCCTCCACTACAACAACCCAACCCCTGAATTATACAATTACACTCCATGTTACCAAAATAAATAACTAAAACAAACTAGAACCTCAAACATAATGTAAACCAAAGGCCGAAAGCTTCACTTGAAACCTTCTCCCCTTCCTTCTGATTCGTCCCTCTTCTGATTTTTTTTATATTCTGCATTCTCTTTTTTTGGATGAAGTTAAGGATCTATTTATAGCATTTGGAAACTGATACACATCATAGAGAGAATTAAATGTTGCACAACGATTTGCGTATATAAGAAAATATATTCAAAATCTTCATTAATTTTGGAATTATCCATAATTAAATATTTTCTTAATCTTCAAGCTACAAAGTTTTCTCAAGAATTTGCCTTTATATCTTTCATTTTAACACATTATCCTTTTAATATGAAATATACAAATTTATAACTATTAAGTACCGAATATCTTCAAAAACAAGCAGAAAAGAATAAAATATATCCCTTAAAATATGAAAAATTTAAGATTTATTAAAATACCCTACACTTGCTCTTTGCTTGTCCTCAAACAAATAACTATTAACCAATCAACAATTATTATGGATAATCCTTAATTTAAATTTTCCAGTTATACATAGCTTCAATGTGCATATATGTGTCTAATCTTAATAACTATCTCAACTTTAAATACTTACAATATTCATAAATGCTCAACACTTAATAAAAAAAATGCACACTTCTGCATCCCTTCGAATATACCCTTATTAAAAATTTCTCCAACCTCAAGGGGTTTTTATGAAGTTCTCATGTTATAGATATTAGTGTAAAATGATTTTTCTAGATAATATACCACTTTCCACAATCCGTGGTACATAAGTTTCTTTGATATAACTTATTGCATATGATACCAAATTTACTAGCTTTATCTTGTGACTTTCTATGAGAGAATTTTGGATATGTGTTATTGCTCCTCCCAAGTGCCATTAAAAGAAGCCCATGATTTTTGATACAGTCCATATAACGAGAATTCTACCTAATGATCCTTCAGAGTTTACTATCTCGAACTGTAAAGGCCACAAATTCACTTCTCTTCTTGAGCTCAACTAAAAAAATTTAATTTTTCCATATTTCATAATTAGAAATTTTCTTTCCATTATTTATATCCAAATTAGAAACTTGCTATCAACATTTATTGGTTAAAATATACTTTTAGGTGGATGTACATTTAAGTAAATAATAAAAATATATATCATCCCTCAAACCACATAAGTTCACATTTATGTTTCATGATTTCACTAAATCTAGAAAGCCACATATATACTATAACATATCCAATATATATATATATATATATATATATATATATATATATATATATATATATATATATATATATCCTTCTAATTTGTTTCGAATTATCATTCATAAGTTGATATAAAATTATAAATTTTAATAATTTTAGTAGTATTTTTCTAGATAGCTCTATCTTATAATCAATTTCCTATAGTACGCTTTCCATTACTCTCCTAAGCCATGCTTCAAATATGTAAAGTCCACGTTCTATATAAATGTAAAAATTTAGAGTAGTGAATAAAATAAAACTTCCCTAGGGTAGAGTGGATAGATTGGTTGCTTAGTAGTTCGTGCTTTTGTCAGTTTCCTTATTCTTTACTATGAAATGCATGAGAGGTTCATTGATCTTTGTTGAAACCAAAGATGTTTTCTTGAAATTCATCCGTTTTTGTTATAGATTCAAATTTCAATGAGATCTGGAATTCAAGGCACAAAAATTGGTCATGGACATATAACATGTGAATTGGCTGATTTTCTAGGCGTTAATTTTCTAATCTCGGTGCGATTCACAAATAGTGAACATACTTTATTCTTCAAATGTTGATAGAGAGGCTTGTTTAAAGCAGACACTTAACTCCATATTCACCTACACATATTTTGTAGTTGGTTGTGCTCTCACATAGCTTCTTTTCATAATCTTTACCATAGATGAGCGACTATAATTATCCTAAATTTCAAAGAAAGTTTCAAAAAACAAAAACAAAATTGAATTGCATTAAATATTAGAAATTTAAACATACATAAAAATAAAAATAAAAACTTAATACAAATAACTAAATCCCATTCCATTTGTTTCCTTTAATCTTCACTTTCAGTGATATTGTAAAAATCCATCAGATCATTATCGTGGAGATAATCTAAATGTTCTCCATTCAAAAATTCTTGTTCAAACTTTTCATTGTTCCAATATGTCTCTTTATCTTCTTCATATTCTTCATATTCACTTGGATCTCTTTCTGGTTTATAATCATTTTCCACTTATTCTTCATTAGATTCCTTTTTACTCATTTGCTCATCTTCTTCATCATCTTCATCTTCACTTATGGGGTTAGGTAATGGTTTGTCATCACTTTCTTTTAGTATTAAAATTGTCAATATTACCCAATCCATGATCATATGTAATCCATCCAAATTCTCTCTAATTATTAGTAATATTTTTCATTAGACCATTAATCATTTGTTCATTGTTATTTCATCTAGCAAATCATCATTTAGTTTTTGTCTTAGTTTCCTTGCATCTTCCTTTTCTTGATTTCTTTTAGCTCCATTTTGCTTCCTTAAACCTCCACTTATCTTGCACTTTCATTTATTCTTCACTCTCCTCATTTTTCTTCTTTAACCTTATAATTCCTTGGATTTCTTTAAAGCATCAATAATTAAAGGAAATTCATGTCCATGATGTTTGGTGCATATCCTTGCCTACTTATTAGCACCCTATTTGATAATACATCAAATGCGTTAGCAATCCTTTTTATAAAGCGGTCTCCAACAATAACATTGCTATGGGGTGGACCTCCTCTATGTATTCCTAGATAGTACGTGAGGTGATAGGGTAGGTTTACATCTTCATCAAATTTGAAAAGTTAGTGCAAGAGATAGAGTTCATTGTAACACACAATATCTTTATTCTAGTAATGAACAATGGTACTAGAAATAACTTATTGAATAACTCTATGCACAAGACTTTCAATTCTTCTAGATGGGGTGTTTAAATAAAAACTTCCATACTCAACTTGTTCCTAAGCACTTTGATGATCAAAATATTTTGGTATTTTTCATGGTAACATCGATATGTACTTGTCACATTCTTAACACATAGATTCTTCTTTTATGTAGATTCCACATCACCATTCTAATTCTAAAATGCTACACTCCCTATCTTTTCCTCCTATCCAAAAAAATATAGTTCCTTTTTCGTGACAATCGAATGGGTCAAACTTGGTGCGTTCGACCCAAAAGTACAGTGAGGAAAACTCACCTCACAAACTGAATAGAAGCTGATGAGGTCGCAAGTCCGAATTTAACATCCCGACTCCCAGGTATAATTTTTAAAAGCTTTTTATTCATTTTATTGAGGGAACTCGACGAGTTGGAGGCTCCAACTTGTCATGTCGAACCTAGCCATCCCGCATGGTTTATAACTTCTACTCGACGAGTTGGAGGACCCCGACTCGACGAGTAGAGGTTGTGGATGAAAACCCTAATTTTTAGGGTTTGCACCCTTTTTAAAGGACCTTAAGTCCTTTCCTCCAGCCTCCTTACCACCTTTTGAAGGCTAGAAGCAATCCTAATAGATCTAAACCCTATTCTTGAATGTGTGAGAGGCTAAATGTGTGTTTTTGGTGCATTTGTTGAAAGGGCTTGAAGATTAAGAAGATTGGAACAAGGTGAAGCTTGTAGATCTAGTATCTAGATCGTGTTGGCATCCAGTAGAAGGTAAAAAGTCTTTACCTTGGCCTTCCATTTGTTAGATCTCTTCTTATGTTGGAATATGGGCATTTTTGTGCAAAATGGAGTGACTTTCGGATTTGAGCTTGTCACAAGGGCATGGTTTCAGATCTGGACTCCTCTAGGCCCATATGGACATAAAGCCTCAAGCTTTATGAAGCTTTGGACCTCCTCTATGTCCAAAACCTTCTTCTAAGTCTAGTTATGAGTGTTTTAGTTTAAGGAGCCTTACATGCACGTAAAGTTGGCAACTTTACATGATAACAACACCCTAGGAGCCTAGATCTATAGTTTGGAGCTTTGGTTTCACTTAAAATCATCTGAATGAGAAATGGATTGAAGGAACTCAACGAGTTGAATGAGGATTTTCCGCCTTCTGGATTTTGCATGAACTCGGTAAGTTAGAGAGGTAAGTCGGCGAGTTGGTTAGGGTTTTCCTGACATTCTAGACACTACATGGACTCGATGAGTTGTCTGGAAACTCGGCGATTCAACTAAGGTTTTTATGAACTTGACGAGTCAGTGAGCTACACTTGATGAGTTGGGTTAACATGGACTGTTGTCCGTGACCATTGACTTTGAATTTGACCAAGGGTTGACCAGTTTGACTTCTGGGGGTATTTTAGTAATTTGGAAATTTATGGAAGTGGATCATTGGTGAATGTATATATTTGAGTTGGAGCTGTATTTGGGGAGTTTGACATTATCATATCGAGCTACTTGTGAGGTGAGTTGTCATTACTATACTAACAGGGTGGAAGGCACCAATGTTGGCCCTTCTTTTGGAATGTTATCGTGGTTATTGCATGATGATATGCTTAGTGACCTGTTAGGTCAGTATCCTGGTATATAGGATGATGCTATGTTAGTGACCGGTTAGGTTGGTATCTTGATATATAGGATGATGTGTTGTTAGTGATCTGTTAGATCTGTTCGACTATTTGTACATGTTAGCTAGCATATGATATTTATGTGCACATGATTGTTTGATTGGGGTTGGGTTGATGTGGTCATGCTTTATGGTTGCGCCAACGTACCCAGGGCAGACCGGATAGACTGTAGACCCGGTTAGGGCGTACAAGTCAGACCGAAGGCCCGGCGAGCGGTCTAGATAGGCTAAAGGCCCTAAGAAGCGGTCCAGATGTACCGATGGCTTGGAGAATGGTCCAAATAGAGTGATGGCCCTACGAGACGGTCCATTCAGGCTGATGGCTCATTATGCATGCTCTTTGTTTATATGATATGTTTATCGTTTGTATGGCGTTTGTATTTTGGGGAAACTCACTAAGGTTCAGGCTTACAGTTGTTGATTATGTTTCAAGTACTTCTGATGATTGTAGGAAGACGAATGTGTGATCATGAACCTCCTTATATTTTTATTATTTGATTCTGGGATACTCTGACATGAAACCATTTTGAAAACAAATTTTTAATAACTATTAGTTTATGAATGATTTAAAAAGTTTTAAATTGGCATGATTTTTATGGGTGTTACACCGAATCTCAGCTCTCTAACCGATACCTATTCCCACCAAATGACCAGTTCCATCAAAATACCCTTAAAGTCAAAATTGGTCAAAGTCAACTGGTCAAACCCACTAAGTTAGCTGAGTTAACCCAACCAATTCAACTCAACCGGATTGACCCAGTGTGACTACACGGGGCGTACTCTGAAGGTACATTGAGTGTATTCCAAATCCTCGTAGTTGACCACCATCGGGGTGGTTGACCTCGTACGCAAGGCGTACTCCGAGTACACGGGGTATACTCTCATAACCTTCAAAACTTAATAAGTGATTAATGGCTTAAGCACTTACATCCATAATTAAGATCCAAGGTTCAAATACACTCTACAATCATAAACTTTCCAACTTTATGACTTTACACGCCCATTAAGTTCTTAACTCATGGTCTTAATCCACTAAGACCTTCTACAAGATGGATGGAGCAAAACTAACCATTGGGACTTCATTTTATGACTTAGGACCCCTTCTAGGATTTGAAAGGACAACCTAAATCGTCCAAAATTTGGAACCAAAAAGTATCACTAAAACACCCATTTCTAGATCTACATGATTGAAAGATCAAGTTGAGCGCTTTATATGTTTGAAGGGTGGTATATAAAGAGTAAATCCCAGATCCAAAGTGCCTCACTCTCCAAAGATGAGCTTGGCTTCCTTCCTTCTTCTTATAAGCACACAAACACACACTTTTAGGCTAGAAATAGATTCTCAAGGAGAACTACGGCTTCAAACACAAATGAGAGGGCGGAGGCTGATAAAGTGAAGGGAAATGATGCCATAAGGATGCTTAAATACCATCAAAACCCTAAAAATTAGGGTTTCCTCGTTTAGCAAGTACGCCTAGCATACCCTGATGTACGCCCAATGTACTAGGGCGTGCCCTAGTACACTCAACGTACACCACGTACGCATGGCATAATCCAAAAGCATCTAATTACAAGAATGCCTTTGTAGACCTTTTGCACACATTTCTTGAACTTTGGGACAAAATGCAATATAAATGAATTAACTTGCTTAAGTTTAGGAGAACCTCACATCGGGATGTTACAATATTAAATATTTAAAATACTAAGTGACTTTTGTTAAAATTTTGTAGATATATACAATCCATTCTCATTACCATGAATCATCATTTCTTCAATAATATGAAAAACAAATAACATGCAATATACACAATTTCAATAAACAGGTTCATGTTTTAAGAAATCAGAAATTATACACTCTTAAAGGACCTATTCATAAACCACCTACTTTAAGCAATAGAAATGAACATGATACCTGGTAAAGGGGTCACTGTGATGCTAAAGATGCTTTCACTATCCTACTAAGAGCAGTTATTCCTAACTTCTAGGAAGTATTGGATAATATATATATATATATATATATATATATATATATATATATATATATATATATATATATATGATGATATAAGAACATACACAGATTCTCCTACAATACAATGGTATTTTGTTTTAAACCAATTCAAACAATCGAATAATGCAATATTGAAAAGAGTCTCCATTTTTTTTTATCTAAGAGGATCATAGTTTATGAGTGAATACCTTTAGGCCTAATATATCCAATAAGTCCCACAAAGATAGATCTTGTTACTTTTGTGAAGAAACATGATACTTGAAAGATGATCCACTCCTTTATTTGAAAAGAAAGTCTAGAGTGACTAGTAGGTCAGGTATTTACTAGAAAAATCTTATATTTTTCATATAAAACTCAAGTACTTGGTACTTAAATGTAATCATAATATTTTCAAATTGTATGCAGATATTCAAGAAGAGAAAGCAGATGAGTACATGAATGTTGGAATTTCACTCTCGGATTTTAGTTTAAAATTTATGCTTAGAATATAATGTACTTGTATTGTAAAACAACGTTTGTTTTGAAAGAGTGTATGTTTTAATTCAACATGTCTAGATATATATCCTAGTTAATTTATTAATGTTTGATTATTTACTTAAATCATTTTTTTATAACATGAATATTTATATTCTGAAATGATTAAATTTTATTTATGAGAACATATCTCATATTAGAATTATAAAGTAAATATAAATGATTTCTAAATAAAAGCTTCTATATGCAAACACTTTTAACTTAAAATTGTTTTATACCAAACTCATCAAAGATATTTTTATCTTTGCTGATTAATGAAATACACATATTCCAAATTCAAGGAAGGGATCTTTGAAGGATAATAATGTAGTTTATTTGACATATGTGGATCTTATTTATATAAAATATTCCTAATGATATTTTCACTATACTGTATAGAAAATAATTATTGAGGAGCTATACACTATGATGTATGACTTCCTTTCTAATGAATGTCTAAGATTTATCCAAACATATCCAATCGGCTTAATGGCAATTATAGTAGTTATAATTATTTTACATGTTAAAACATAATTGTGAAATCTTTGTTTAAGTTTTTCGAATATAAAGTTAAGATACAGTACTGTAACACCATCTAAAGCCTAAATGATAATAAAGGTTGGACTAAACTTTATTTGATATGGTTTACTTACTAATCAACAAAAATATCCTCCTTTCTTCTCGTGGCATTATACTTCAATCAAAATTAGTTGTATCTTTAATAGAAACACTAACTAATAAGTAGATAAAAGACTTTATAAAATTTTTATGCAAAGGCTCCATCTTTTATCTTACATAATGTTTTATGGATTTAAAGTTGTTAGACTAAAGCTTATAATCCTAAAATCTACTAAATACGTATTTGTATAATACTCTAAAAGATTGTTTAGATTATTATATACAAACCCACCAAGAATAAGGTCTCTTATTCCTCTGAAAGACGAGTTAACAAAAAGTTCGATTTTAATTACCAAGCAAGTAGGAGGTACATGGAACTTGAAGCGGATCGAGAACCATAGCCTGATATAATACAAGTTGGCACCAGTAATAACAAGAAATTTGAAGGTTTGTATCGATCGGATACACTTCAAGTACAAAGAACAAAAACAAATTAACTAAGCAAATAAAGAGCAGAAAGTAAAGAACACAATATTTTCTCCAAATTGTCTTTCAGCAAGAAAATGGGTAGTCACAAAGACGGTCAACAAGAAGAGCACATTAGGGTTTCACCCTAATGTTGAATATATACTAATCTATATAAGTACATCCCTTGATTGAAGGGATTGTATCTAATCTATACTAAGAACCGATCTTCATAACAAATATATCAGATCTGCTATCTATTCTATACTTATATATATATATATATATATATATATATATATCATTAGCTAATATACAAAGGTTACATTCAATAAGTATCTATATGATGATGTTCACGATATTTAAGACATTGTCGCTAAGGTAGACATAGACACTAGTGCTGGCAGATAACTTATAAAGTGTTTGAGTCATCAGATCATAAGGTGGGACCTTACAATCTCCCATATCTAATGATGTCAAAACTAATCTACAATAAATTCTTTAGCCCGTTCTCTCCCAGAGAGTAAGATGCACGATTAAGTTCTTTAGCTTTAACGAATGCTCAGTGTATGACTCTTCCTATTTTTGATTACCAAGAAGTTGAGGACAACATATAAGAATTTCATAGCAGACATATATGGATAGATGATGAGCTGATAGAGTGTTGATATCAGCAATCAACTGGGCTCCCCTTAGCTTTTGCTTGTCTTCAAATCAATAACACTTTGTAGTTCTTCTTATTTAGCAAGTTTCTCCCCCTTTTTGACATCATTAGTAAATCCGATCAGTGTATCAGAGTTGCGTCTTGTAATCTAGTAAGTTGATGATGTCACCTGATAGTATAGGTTGGAACTACTGTTCACCGACATAGTATTACAAGATCTCATGAGCATGTGGTTTCATATGTCGACTCATTAAATCTTTTATGATAAGAAAAGGGAAAGAGTGGTCTGATGCATGTAATACATTATGATTTGAAATATACCCATCGACAAAGAGTGTCGAAGTTTTATCAGTGTATGTCTAATAAAGTGATTCATTAACTTCTTAATAGAAGATTTATTGGGAAACAATGGGTAGGTGCGTCTAACATATCACGGTCAATGATATACCCATCGACACAAATTTTTTGAATTCTTGTCAACATCTGGTATCATACACTAAATCATAATATTCTAAAGAAACATTTAAGGAGAAGAAGGGGTTGGTGCGTGTGATAGTCTACGGTACATAGACTAACCATCAGCACAACGTTTCAAACTTTTATCAGTGTGTGGTGTAGCATAGTGAATCATAAAGTTTTAGTAAGAAGAAATTGAGGAAATAATGGATTGCTTCAGTCACATTGAGGTGGAATTAACATGAGTCATAAACGGTGTTAGTTTATCAACAAGAAGTCGTTTAGCTTCCATTTCATTGAGTCAAGTTGCAGTCTCGAACTATAAAGCTCACCATCAATGCATTTGATATGGTATATGACAAAGTAGAAAAGAAAATCATCGTGATGACAAGATCAACATGAGGGAATTTGAGGTTTTATCAGATTATGAGTCAGTAGATGAAAACAAGACTCTTTGTTTTTGTGATTGTTGGTTGCATCCATAACAATAAGTCGAGGAGAAAGAGGGTATTATCAAGAAGAAGAGGACACGATGTCCCTATTTTTCTTAATACCAAGAGCATTCAGAACATTCTATATGACTCCAACTCTTGTAAACTCTAGAGGAAGAAGATGCAGATAAATCTTATATAGACTTGAAAAATAGATGAAAGAGATAAAAGAGAATAGTTGTAAACATTAGAAGCGCAGCTTAAGCAAACTATGTAAAGTTTTTCAATTAAAATAAAAGAAGCACTTGTTTTTGTGCTTTTTTGTGTTTTTCAGAAAACAAGCAGAAGCAATTTTAAATCAAACGGATTAGAAAACAATTAAGTCATTGTAAGCATGCAAAGATCTGAAATTAATTTTTTTAGAGTCTTCTCCTCCAATGCCTTTTTAGCCAGCTGATCAGTGGATGGTATGTAGAATAATTCCACTTTTCCCTTTTGAACGGTGACCCTAATGAAGTAGTGATGACGTATATCAATGTGCTTAGTCTTGGAATGTTGCATTGGATTCTGTATCATCTGAATGGCACTGGTGTTGTCACAGCAGATGAGAGTCTTTGAGAAATTTAGACCATAATCCAAGAGTTGATTCTGAATCCATAGAATCTGAGCACAACACCTTCAAGCATTTACATATTCAACTTCACTAGTGGAACAAGCTAATGCTGTATGCCTTTTGCTGGACCACCTAACCAATCTATTTCCAAGAATTTGAGTCGCTCCTGAAGTACTTTTACGATCAATGCCACAACCACCATGATCGGAGAAAGTGTATCCCACCAACTTGAAGTAGTGAAAAATCTTTTTTATAGTAAGAATATGAGATTCCTTAGGACTGCCTTGATAACGAGCACACAATATAGTAACAAACATATTGTCATGGCCACTGACAGTAATATAGAGTAGAGATTCTATCATTCGTCAATAAAGAGTTGCATATATATTAACACAATTTGGATCAGGACCAATAGACGATGATGAGGACATCAAAGTCTTTTCTGACTTCCATTCAGAGAAACAATACTTCTTCAACATATATGCAATATATTTAGCTTAACAAACAAAAATTACATCAGTTAGTTGTTTAACTTGCAATCCCAAAAAGAAAGTTAGTTCATCTATCATGCTCATCTCAAAGTTCTTAGTCATGATCTCAACAAAATTCTGAACTAAGTTTGTCATTAGTGGATCTGAAGATGATACCATCAACATACACTTGAGAAAGAATGATGTGAGATCCTAAATGCTTGATGAAAAGGGTGTTGTCAATATTTCCTATTTTGTATCCACTTGCAAGAAGATAGCTCGCCAATATGGTATACCATGCTCTAGGTGCATGCTTTAAACCATATACAACTTTGTTAAGACGATATACATGACTTGGAAACTCTTCATTTTGAATCCCTGGAGGTTGCTTTATAAAAACTTATTCTTTAAAATCTCCATGTAAGAAGGCAGTCTTAACGTCCATTTGAAAGACTTTGAAGTTCTTGAATGAAGCAAAAGCAGGAAATAGACAAATTGCTTCAAGTGTAGCAATAGGAGAAAATGTTTCATTATAGTATAACCCTTCCAAATGACAAAAACCTTGAGCCAATAGTCTAGACTATTTCTTATGATGATCCCATCTTCGTTCATCTTGTTTTTGAATACCTAACGAGTGTCAGTGATAGTTTTTCCTTGAGGCTTGGGAACAAGAGTCCACACACAATGATATTCAAATTCATTCAGCTCATCCTGCATAGCTTTGATCCAGTCAGCTTCTTTTAGAGTGTCAATGGCATTCTTTGGTTCAATCATCGAGGAAAAATTCAAAAACATGCAGAATTTGCTACTAACTCTACTACGAGTGAGAATTCCAGAATTTACATCTCCAAAGATTTGAGATTCAGGATGATCTCGAAGAATTCTAGGATTAAAACTTTCATTCGTATTACTCTGAGCAGAATATTCCAGATTAGATGGTTCAACTTCTTTAGGGATAACAGGCTGATCTTCAAAGATAGGTTGTGAGCAGATGATTTGATCAACATTAGGAGCAACAAGCTCAGTTTTATTTGGCAAGAAATCAGGAACATGGTCTGAAGGGTTGTAAGTAAGTTCATTCAAAATTAATGAGGGATGATTAACCCGATCATGAATGAATGAGTCTTCATCAAAAGTGACATGAGTTGTTTCCTTAATTCTCTTCCTAGAATGACTGAATACCCTGAAAACCTCGGATACATTAGAATAAACTAGAAACATTCCTTCAACAGCTTTAGGTTCAAACTTTGAGCGCTGATCTGCTTGATTCAAGATGGAACAAACACACCCAAACACATGCAAGTGAGAGATTTACAGATTCCTTCCCTTAAGTAGCTCATAGGCATGTTTCCCATGACGCTTGACAATAATAGACCGGTTTTGGGTATAAAAAGTTGTGTTCATAGCTTCAACCCAAAATACCAAACGAAGACCATCTTCAACAACCATAATTCTTCCAACTTCAGTTAGAGATATGTTTCTTCTCTTTGCAACACTGTGTTTTTGGGGAGTTCAAACAGTAGAGAAGTTATGAGACATGCCTAAGATTGAACAAAAGCCTTCTAGGGAGGAGTATCTAAATTCAGTTCCATGATTATTACTACATAATTTCCTTACTTTATGATCATAGAGAACTTCCCATTGCTTAATGAGAGAAATGATTTCATTAGTGGCATGACTCTTCTTTATTAAAAAGACTACCCATGTAAATCTTGAGAATTCATCCATAATAACAAGAGTATACTTCTTCCTAGCTCCTGACTTAATCAAGACTGGTCCAAAAAGATCTATGTAGAGAAGATGAAGAGGTTTGTTAATGAAGAGTAGGAACTTTGCTTGAAGGAAGACTTAGATTTCTTTCCGTTTTCAAATTTTGATCACAACTTATCCTTGACAAATTGCATCTTAGGAATTCATTTTACAAGCTGATTCCCTGAGATATTTGATAAGTTCTTGAAATTCAAATGATATAACCTCTTGTGCCACAACCAATTCAGATGAGACTGAGCACAAGAAAAGAAGCGGCGATGAAGAGAGCCGTCAACAGAAAACATATCTAAAACATAAATTTCATTATGTTGATTTGTAGTCAGAAATGCGACATTGTTTTGATCAACAACCTTTCATTCTCTCTTGTTGAAGAGAACTTCATAGCCAACATCACACAGTTAGCTGAGTGAAATGAGATTATGCTGAAGACCCTTCATATGAGAGACATTCTTGAACACAACATGATTGCATTTGATGAGTCCATATTCTTTGGTAGTTCCCTTGCTATTATATCCATATGTAACAATAGTACCGTCCTTCTTTATGAAATCTTCCAAGAGAGACTTGAATCTCGTCATGTGTCTTGAGCAGTTGCAATCTAAATACTAAATATGTTCTTTACCGTAAAACTAAAAAAATATACAATTAATATACACTGACCCATCTTGCAATGGGTCACTTTTGAAAAAAATATTATGACAATCATCAGGGAGACAATTTAAAGAGTTTCGCTTTTTGATCGACTTATCATTTCTATTCATGATGTTGTCAGCACGAATGGAGTTCATTTCAGAAGTGCACTCGTTGACTTTGTGAGAGGCATCACCAAATCGATAAAAAAAAACATTGATTCTAGTATTTTTCCTTTAACATTAGATTTTAATTTCTTTTGAATTGTTGAATCTGAAGAACTTTGATTATTTGATTTAAGAGTTCTTGTTTTAGTTCTAGAATAAGGCATGTCATCGATCGTATGCTCAGATGACACCTTTTCATGAGGCTCATGATACATACAAGAGTCGTGCGAATAGAAGACTTTGATTGATCTTCAGATTCAGAGTTACTAACATAGCAATGAGGAAAGATGCTAAGAATTTCGTTTACTGAATGAACTTCACTATTACATATAGGAATTTTTAGAAAAATCTTAGCGGAGGGAAGAACATACTCATGATGAGAAGGTTGCCAAGAAGGATCAAGAGCAGACAATTGAGAAACACATTTGGTAATACTGTTAGAATCAGTGGAGAAATGAGTATCAATTAAAGTTTGATTTATAAAATAAGAACTCACAAATCTATTATTAAAGTCATTTTCTAAACAATCAACTTTATAGATGGTTTGTTTAGTCTCAACACTTTTGGTTAAGGAAATAACACCTTCTATATTGCCTCCAAGAATTTTCTCACACTGATATGGAATTTGGGCATTAATAATTCTTGTGACATTATAGTGAGAAGAGACCCAGTTTTTTAAAACATGTTTCGTGCATCCAGCATGATCAACAACTTTTTCCTTTTCAGAATGAAGTAATTTATGGTCAGCGAGATACAAGTATTTCCATTTTTTAACAGAGAAACAAATTTTTCAAAGAATGAGAGTATTTATTTAATATTTTTTAATTCAGAACTAAGAAAAGATTTTTTTTGAAGTAGATAAATCAAAGCATAAGTGATCAATCGTGTCAGCTTTTTTTATGTCTTCAATAGAAGAGTGGTTAACAAGATTTTTACCTGATACGCTGATGTAGCTTCTCATTCTGACTTATAGTCTCCATTAGCTTGAGAAGGATCAGTGTCAAGAGTCCCAACATTATCATTTGATGTTTCAATGCGAGATTCAACGATCTGGGCCATGAGACACTTACCTTCTTCCTCTGAGGAGTTCTCATTTTCAAAAGTAGAGGATAGTGTGATCATCATCTCTTAAGCAGTTGAGCAGTTTTGAACCAACCGATAGACAGAAAAGGGAGTGAGTATCCAATAGCAACTCTCGCTTTACATCGAGATTCAGAACCCTTTTCTTTACCTTGTTGTATCCCATCACATATTTCCCATTTAGTTTACTATCAAATGCACTATCAATGGATGATTGATGCGTAACGATGATAGGACATTTGTTGATGATGTCTAGCATGTCAAAGTCCATAAACTCGATAACTTCCATGGCATTTGATTTCCATGCAGACAAGTTGTGTTCATCAAACGGAGGAACCTTTTTGCAAGCATTCGATTTTGGACTGAAGGAGACCAATATAATTACTTGAGTGTATTAAAAACCTACTCTAATACCAATTGAAGGTTCGTACCGATCGAATACACTTCAAGTACAAAGACCAAAATCAAATTAACTAAGAGCATAAAGAACAGAAAGTAAAGAGCACAAGATATTATCCAAATTGTCTTTAACCATGAAATGAGTTGTTTTCACCAGAAAACGGGTTGTCATAAAGACGATCACCAAGAACAAGACATTAGGGTTTCATGCTACTGTTAAATATATACTAATCTATACAAGCATATCTATTGATTGAAGGGATTATATCTAATCTATGCTAATGTTAAATATATACTAATCTATACAAAGGTTACATAGAATAACTATCTATAGGCCGACACTAATGATACTTGAGACGTTGACGCTGATGTAGACGTAGAAACTGGCATTGGCAGAAAATTTATAAAGTGTTTGACTCATCAGATCATAAGGTGTGACCTTACAAAATTGTTTAACATGAGGTACATGTAACTTTTAGTAAATCCATCACTACCAAAATGTATCAGATCTTGAGTCTGGTTAATGGCAAAGAGTCATGAACACTTAGATGTAATCCATGTCTAATAATCAAGTATGGAGTTGAATAATCCTCTTATCTATAACAAGGCTATAAGGAATAAGATATTCTTTTAGAAATAATACATACATGGATATCAATACATATTTAATAATACTTGTTATAAAAGGATTTTCTCATACTAATGTCATTGACTATGGTCCTTATCACATTCATGACATTGACTATGACTAGAATTTTTCAAAAGTAGCTATGATTAGATCAAAAGGATATTATTTACATTAAGTACATATTCTTAATATGAGATATGACATATGGATTTCAACAAACCCTGCTTTTCTTAATAGACATGTACTTGAAGATATCTATATATCTTAGCCTAGCGATTTTCTTAATGCTAGTTATCCTAACAAAATATATAAAGGTTAACATCAACTTGTGGATATAAAGAAAACATCTCAAGGTCGGAATCATATTTTTAATATACAAATAAACTGTGTACTTTTATATCAAAATGAAGATGACATTTATGTTTACTAAGAACTAGTGGGAGCATAGTGATATTCTTATTCTTGTATGGATGAGACATACATAATCATAAGAGATTACATTCCGACTATGCAAGGCTCTTTCTCCTTAACTCAGAAAGTATTTCTAAGATGAAAGACTTAAGAATGACAAGATACATTCTTATAATGTAAAATCTACGGAGATAGATAAAGATAACTATTAATGTTTTAAAATACCTATGCACTTATTAACAATGTCTTGAAAAAGATTAAGATAAAAGATTCCTTTAGAGGACTCTTGGCATTACGACATGGCACTAAGTTTGAGCTAGCCTCAAAAGGACCTACCACATTGGTTTGAGTTAGATAAAATGAGTGATATTCCGTTTGCTTGGCAAATGATTCCACTATTTATGCCATTGCCATATTATACACAAGACAAGGTATATGATTATGTCGTAGTCATATCATAAGATACCAATTGGACACATGGGTAAGTCACTGGATGACTATAAGGACATTCTAAGAGTAATTAAGAAGAACTAAGAGATTGTACATGAGATAATTAGTTTAGAAGAAGATATTGATGTGTTGAGCAACACAAGTTGATAACTTCAAAACATATATATATATATATATATATATATATATATATATATATATATATATATATATATATATTGTAACACTGTAAATTTCAAAACAATTTTTCATTTAAAAATAATCGTTTAATTCTTAAAAACACTTTTCTTAAAATTCCAATCATAATCAAATTACAAAAACATAACTCCATTTTCACTTGCTTAATAAACCAGGATCCTCAAAACATGACTCTTACTCTGGTGTATACAATCGAGCCGGTGCCGTCCCGTGATCCTAAGAGAAACCTGAAACACACAACACAAAACACTATAAGCACGAAGCTTAGTGAGTTCCCAAAATACCACACATAACTCATATTAGCCACTCGAGGCTATAACTCTGTTGGTCCGTGGACCCTACCTTGTGAACCCTCTGGTTCTAACTCTGGGAACGTTCCGGTTCTAACTCTGTAAAGATGCACAACATAAATCACATAGAAATAATGCAGTACAACACATGACATACATAGCATACAAATACTCTGTCACATAACTCTGGTTACCTACTCAAGGTAAGGTATAGTGAGAAGACTCACCTGACAATCAGAGGCAATTATCTACACATGCGATCCTCGGACTCACCATCGCCTAACACATAAGGCAAATTTCTCTAATTAATACTCGAAGTCCCAACTCTAATTAACCGGCGATTACTCTTTCCCTCTCTAGTCAGGTGATGGGTCAAAGACCATTTTACCCCTCCCTGACCGTTATTACTTCTGCTGGCCAAAACTCCTAAAGTCAACATAAGACAACTCAAGGCAACGGTCAACACTGACCAGACTCGGCGAGTACACAAGAGTGACTCGGCGAGTCCATGTGGGTTCTCTAAATCCTTTTTAAACCTCTCAGACACGACGAGTTCCCTCTCCACTCGTCGAGTTACTCGGCAACGAATCACAGGGCAACCCCGACTCGACTCGTCAATTCTGCCTATGGACTCGGCGAGTTGCTCCCATGACAACCCTCATCTGACCTTCTGAGGTCAGATCTGCTTCACCAAACCATAGATCTGACTCCCTCAAATCTAATAACCACGAAAAGGTTGAACCTTGGGCACTCATGCAAGGTTCTACAAGCTCGTTTAGGTGAAACCCCTCATTACATAACAACCCTAGCTCAAAACTCCAAATAGAATGCAAAAAGCAGGATGGAAGGGACTCTCTGGACCTCTTTGGGCCCAGATCTATGGCTTCACACTCAATGGGACACTATACTCCACAAGCAAGCCATAAAAGAGGCTAGAAAACCCTAAAATCACCACTCTTACCCAAAACAGAAAAGGGAGAACGATTTGATACCTCTATGGTGAAGATGCAAGCTCAGAAGCTCTGAATCGACACCCCCTTTGACCTCCCTTTGCTGGAAATGACTACTCCACTGCACAACCACCTCAAGAATGCTCCAAAATGGCTCTTCTTCACTCTCTCAGCTCTCTAGATCGCTAGGAGTCTCTCAAGGGTGTAGGTGGCTGCCACTAAAGGCCATAAGGGCCTTTAAATAGGTCCCAAACCCGGACAATTAGGGTTTTCCTTGACAGCGCCGACTCGGCGAGTCCAAATACCCGACTCGTCGAGTCGCTTCATTAAATTGGTCCCCAAAACGCGATCCTACTCGACGAGTTGAGGCGTCAACTTGCCGAGTCTCCTCTTTCCCTAATATAAAATAATCAATTTCTCACACCTGGATATCCGGGCGTTCCCAAACCCGGACAATTAGGGTTTTCCTTGACAGCGCCGACTCGGCGAGTCCAAATACCCGACTCGTCGAGTCGCTTCATTAAACTGGTCCCCAAAACGCGATCCTACTCGACGAGTTGAGGCGTCAACTCACCGAGTCTCCTCTTTCCCTAATATAAAATACTCAATTTCTCATACTTGGATATCCGGGCGTTACAATTCTCCCCCACTTGAATCAGATTTCGTCCCCGAAATCACTCCTAAACCACCCAAGACTTAAATCATTAATCCGAAAGGCACCACCGAAATGATCCACATACCGCCCGGATATCTTTCTCTAGAGACATCCAAAATCACATGGAACCTCCAAAAAAAATTCTAAACCAACACTTTCGCCACTAGAAATACGCCTTCCCAATAACCGGAAACTCGAGTGGCCTGAACCGCCTCCAGACCGCCTACTCGAGTGATCACCATGATAATTGCTCCTCGAATAACAACCTTGCTTTCTCACTAGTTTTCTGATTCTCATACGACCATATCCAACAACCAACTATCTCTCCTCCAAACTGATCATGCCATAACTAACGAACCCCACCTCTGCGAATAAAAGGGTTCACACTCCATCGGGGCACATCTTCTAAAACTGCTATCAGAAACCGGCCGAACAGAAATCCCGACACTCTGCCCTCAGACACACAAGCATAACCATGCTTGCTCAGAAGTGTCCTCAACATCTCATTCATAAGCCTTCGCTCTAAATTTTATATCTCTTTTAACACCACACGAGGACTGACCTCAACCAAAAATTAAACCTCCACAGTTGCCCATAATCATGATTCAAAATGTCTCACTGAATTCCTCCTCGCATCAACTATCTCAGCCCAATGGCACACCAGCCACGGAATTCTCATTACTCATACAAGAACTGCAACCCAACCGAAGATCAACTCAACCCCGACCTCGGATGTTAGCTGCGCACATCTCCTGTGCATCTCGCGATATCTCTTGCACCCGAGTACTGACCTCTACAAGAAAAATAATCTGACGATAACAATACCTCCCATCCAAGAATTTACCTCAAAAGTCTAAAATCTCATCTCGTTATCCTCCCACTATCAAAGCCAAACTCAACTCGAGAGTTTGGGTCCGACCCAAAGTTGAAACCTCGTGTCCCAAAAACATTTGTCTCATGACTCACCCTACGCCCCGCATGAATACCATTTCCCAATTTCCTCATGCTGCGACAAACACAACTCAACTCATCTCAAAATATAATAATTTCTCGAGAGAGAAGGAGACTCCCGTCTCGCCCCTCGCCTAACCACCAAGCTCCAATCAACTCGATACCAGGCTATTCGAGCCTAAAACGCCTCTGCATCATACTCTGATCGGAGAACACTTCATCATCACACTCTGTTGCCGCCCAGAATACTACGGCTCCTCAACATCACCAAAGCTTCTGACCAGTGAGTACTACGGATCCCCGTAGCATCACAACACCCTCTAACCAGTGAATACTACAGCTCCCCGTAGCATCATAACACTCTCTGACTAGCGAATACTACGGCTCCCCGTAGCATCACAACACTCTCTGACTAGTGAATAGTACGGCTCCACGTAGCATCACAACACTCTCTGACTAGTGAATACTACGGCTCCCCGTAGCATCACAACACTCTCTGACTTGTGAATACTACGGCTCCCCGTAGCATCACAACACTCTCTGACTAGTGAATACTACGGCTCCCCATAGCATCACAACACTCTCTCCCATTACCCCATAATCTGATTCTCATACCACACCACACTATGTCCACTAGCTCATGCTCTGCGGACTATCATAGATATCTACACACACTTTCCCCAATTATGCATCATAAATTATGACGACAATCGTCATAATAAAATACCTCATTCTTCAGAAAATCCACATTCTTAAATAATCCTTCCCGACGACAACTCCCAAGGCTCCCACTGGAACCATAGATACTTGATACACCACAAGTCGTCTCAACTCAAGATTCACGAATAACTCCGAAATCAAGATATCATACCTGGATACCTCGAAACACCCCAACAGAACATCACAAGATCCTGCCACAACCACTGATCTCCTGCCCCAAGCATCATATAGATACAATAATACATTTCCTTTGAACCCCATAATTAGATCTTCATTTTTTCCAAAGTGCAACTTCAGTGTATCTAATTACTCAATTGGAACATGAGAAAACGCTAACGACACAGAATACGTTGATAATTCTCCGAAACCCTTTTTCCTACCGCTCAAAATCCAAGCAAGAATACGCATACCGACCCGGGAGTTGGCTGCTCAATCATTCTCTACCTACTTGCAACAACACTGACCACTACCAGGTTCCTGACCATTAACCACCTGGCATGGAGACGTTCATCCTTCTCAAACAAGTACTTCCTGCATTAGCTCACTCTGACCCCTTTCCTCGATCACCAATATCTCTGGTCTCATGAGTTCTTACCGCAGATCTCTATACTCCACTTATAACCGCTCTTGACAAATATCTGCTTTCTTCCATACGGTACCCGGTTCTCCCCCACTCAGGGTTCAAACCATCACCAATTGGCACACAACCATCCCACAAACTATTTTCACCAGCAAAATCGCATCTGCCCCTGGAAAGTGCTACGCAACGCCCGATAATCCCCTTTAAGGAAATCAATCGACCTCATATACTTTGAACCTCAGATGAAATCCTCATGAACTTCTCGTCACGACTGCCTCTAGTCGCTCCAAGTCTCGTACCAATCCAATACCAAACAACTCAACTGTCCAATAACATCACTGGCTCATAGACTGAACCACAAAATCATCATACTCCCCCACCTCAACTCATCAACCAACGTTCCAACACATGGATCATCCCAAGACCAGGGACCCACTCCCATATTCAATACCTAACATAGATAGAAAACCCACTGCACTGCTAAACTCGACTGAACTCCCCACTGATACCACTACAATACGCCCTACTATACTCAAATAGGTGTAACGTGGTCCTCGACTATCTCAGTCCCAACTGACTATCTGCTCATGATAAATCACTGCCTCGTGGCACACATGCTACCTGATACTCTGGTGGAAAATCATCATCAATGACAACTTGCAGGGTTTACCCCCAAACCCAAAACTTAAACATCATGCTTCTCATGTTTTGCACACGAACATAATTAGTACCACCCAGATCATAGAAGGTGACATCTCCTTTATCGACTGATTGCTCAACTCATACCGAAATTCTCCCCTCTCTCTGACTCCTTACAAAAATACTCTGAGAGGCTCTCGATCTCCCTCTCAAGGAACGCCTCTTCGAACTCAATCATGACTGGATAACCGGAGAACCACAAGCATCATTCACTATGAACCATGGTACTCATTCCATGACATCTCTTCTCAATATGCTCCAGTGTATGGTACCCGAAACATAACATCACTCCTCAATCCGCTCCGATGTCTGGCACTTGAACCATAACATCACTCCTCAATCCGCTCCGATGTATGGTACCCGAACCATAACATCACTCCTCAATCCGCTCCGATGTATGGTACTCGAACCATAACATCACTCCTTAATCCGCTCCGATGTATGGTACTCAAACCATAACATCACTCCGCAATCCGCTCCGATGTATGGTACTCGAACCATAACATCACTCCTCAATCCACTCTGATGTATGGTACTCGAACCATATATCACTCCTCAATCCGCTCCGATGTATGGCACTCGAACCATAACATCACTCCTTAATCCGCTCCTTAGAACCTTCAGAATACTCCTTGTATCAAGTATGGGTCCTCTGCTTTCAGTAGTACGCGCCCATACTACCTGCCACATCTACCCATACTTTCCACACGGACTATCCCGGAGCTCCTAAGTAGCTGCTCGAGCTTCTCTTTCAACAATCCCATCGCGCGTGCTCGCTCCCCAGCGAAATTCTCTACTCTGCCAGCGCACTCATCTGGCTAAGGTTACTCCCTAGGATCTTCCTAGATTCCCACACTTCTCTGCCATCAGCTGCTGAAGAGCTCCTAATGATACCAGCCATCTACCTCCTGAATATCGTCATATTCACTTAGTAGCTGACTCCCATCATCAAGAGCTCCACAAAGCACGAAGCAAGCAGCATTCGGGCATTGAAGCGTCCCCTTCAGCACGAAAAACCTGCTTAGGTTATAATCCACTCGCCTTCCTCATTCGTGATGGATATCACTGAACTCTAATAACTCCGCACCACGTGGGCATCTGGCTACCCTCTCGGCAAGCTCCTCATATGCTCATATAGATACCTCTTCTATATTACTTCCCTGCTCAAATCCCCTAAAAATTTCCTGTTGGACACTCTCGCTCAGCACATACTCAAAAGCACATCACATATATCAGCAACCCTACGCTAAGGCATCACAAATCAGGCCACTCTAGTTCTAAAATATGAATTGCCTAGCCTGCCTCTAGCATGCACAATATCTCATAAAATATATCACAAATATCTCATAACACAAAATAAGGGTGTTTTGGGAAATCACCGTTCGGGCTCTGGCTGATTGTACACACTGCTCTTTTTTGCTTTCTCTTTGAAACTCTTATTCTCTTTACAAAAACACATTTATTTTTGAAAATTTTTCTTAAATCCTCAGTTTGAGTCCAGATTTACCCGAAGGTGCATCCCTCAAACCAAGGTTCTGATACCAACTTGTAATACCGTAAATTTCAAAACAATTTTTCATTTAAAAATAATCGTTTAATTCTTAAAATCACTTTTCTTAAAATTCCAATCATAATCGAATTACAAAAACATAACTCCATTTTCACTTGCTTAATAAACCAGGATCCTCAAAACATGACTCTTGCTCTGGTGTGTACAATCGAGCCGGTGCCGTCCCGTGATCCTGAGAGAAACCTGAAACACACAACACAAAACACTATAAGCACAAAGCTTAGTGAGTTCCCAAAATACCACACATAACACATATTAGCCACTCGAGGTTATAACTGTGTGGGTCCGTGGACCCTACTCTGTGAACCCTCTTGTTCTAACTCTGTGAACCTTCCGGTTCTAACTCTGGGAACCTTCCGGTTCTAACTCTGTAAACATGCACAACATAAATCTTATAGAAATAATGCAGTACAACACATGACATACATAACATACAAATACTTTGTCACATAACTCTGGTTACCTATTCAAGGTAAGGTATAGTGAGAAGACTCACCTGGCAATCAGAGGCAATTATCTACACATGCGATCCTCGGACTCGCCACCGCCTAACACATAAGGCAAATTTCTCTAATTAATACTCGAAGTCTCAACTCTAATTAACCGGCGATTACTCTTTCCCTCTCTAGTCAGGTGATGGGTAAAAGACTATTTTACCCCTCCCTGACCCCTATTACTTCTGCTGGCCAAAACTCCTAAAGTCAACATAAGACAACTCAAGGCAACGGTCAACACTGACCAGACTCGGCGAGTACACAAGAGTGACTCGGCGAGTCCATGCGGGTTCTCTAAATCCTTTTTAAACCTCTCAGACACGACGAGTTCCCTCTCCACTCGTCGAGTTACTCGGCAACGAATCACAGGGCAACCCCGACTCGACTCGTCGAGTCTGCCTATGGACTCGGCGAGTTGCTCTCATAACAACCCTCATCTGACCTTCTGAGGTCAGATCTGCTTCACCAAACCATAGATCTGACTCCCTCAAAGCCAATAACCACGAAAAGGTCGAACCTTGGGCACTCATGCAAGGTTCTACAAGCTCATTTAGGTGAACCCCTCATTACATAACAACCCTAGCTCAAAACTCCAAATAGAATACAAAAAGCAGGATGGAATGGACTCTCTGGACCTCTTTGGGCCCAGATCTATGGCTTCACACTCAATGGGACACTATACTCCACAATCAAGCCATAAAAGAGGCTAGAAAACCCTAAAATCACCAATCTTACCCAAAACAGAAAAGGGAGAACGATTTGATACCTCTATGGCGAAGATGCAAGCTCAGAAGCTCTGAATCGACACCCCCTTTGACCTCCCTTTGACCTCCCTTTGCTGGAAATGACTACTCCATTGCACAACCACCTCAAGAATGCTTCAAAATGGCTCTTCTTCACTCTCTCAGCTCTCTAGATCGCTAGGAGTCTCTCAAGGGTGTAGGTGGCCGCCATTAAAGGCCATAAGGGCCTTTAAATAGGTCCCAAACCCGGACAATTAGGGTTTTCCTTGACAGCGCCGACTCGGCGAGTCCAAATACCCGACTCGTCGAGTCGCTTCATTAAACTGGTCCCCAAAATGCGGTCCTACTCGACGAGTTGAGGCGTCAACTCGCCGAGTCTCCTCTTTCCCCAATATAAAATACTCAATTTCTCATACCTGGATATTCGGGCGTTCCCAAACCCGGACAATTAGGGTTTTCCTTGACAGCGCCGACTCGGCGAGTCCAAATACTCGACTCGTCGAGTCGCTTCATTAAACTGGTCCCCAAAACGCAATCATACTCGACGAGTTGAGGCATCAACTCGCCGAGTCTCCTCTTTCCCCAATATAAAATACTTAATTTCTCATACCTGGATATCCCGGTCGTTATATATATATATATATATATATATATATATATATATATATATATATATATATATATATATATATATATATATATATATATATATATATATATATATATATGACTTCATTATAGAATGAAGAGTAAGTTTTAGGGCTAAAATAGCACTAAGGGTGGCAACCCTAAGCCCAATAATCGGATTTAAACCATAAAGCTTCATCCTTTGGACCAAAAAGGTCCAAAAACTCTACATAAGGGATGTAAGGAAATAACCACAAAGTTTAGGACTTTATACCTCAAATGAGAGCCAAAAGTTGGTGTAGTTTGGATCTAAAAGCTCTATCTTCTTCAATAAGTCTTCAAGAAAGAACAACTTCTTCAAAAGCACCAAAATACTCCTCTAGTGGCTATCCAAGCTTCAAAATCACTCAAATGAGGGCTAAGGATCGATTTCTTGGGTTTTAGAGGGTGGATGCTGAAGCTTAGGGTTAGGTTATGGGATAAGGAGCTTAAATAAGGTCCAAGACCCTAAAATAGGGTTCTGATCTAACAGGCATACGCCTAATGTAAATATGGTACGCCCAGTGTACCCCGAGGAACATTCGCGACCATCCTGGTCAGCACACCCAGCGTACTCCAACGTACGCCCCACGTACTGGCTTTTTCACTAGTATGCCCACGTACTCTTTGTGTACGCCCCGTGTACTCGGCTAAGCGTGAAAACTAGGAAACTTCCGAAGGCCATAACTTCTTCATTATAAGCCTAATTCCGACGATCCTTATATCCGCAGAAAGGTGACGAGAAATCCTACACTTCTATCAACTCATACCTTCCTTAAGACCTTCCGAACAAAAGTCAATCTTCCACAAAAGCCCAAACTAACACTTTACCGAAATAACCTTACGCTCCAAAACACAAACCGAATATCCGGATCACTTCTAATACACCACTCACACCCAAATGGGCCTAGATCTTACCTTTTCAAAACCCTTAATCGTTATGATGACCGATCTTCAGGCCACAACCTCAAACTAAGAATCGATTCGGAACAGGACGTTACACATCAATTCGGTCGAACTTGCCGACCATTGTCCTCAATCTTTTGAGTTATGTTTTCTTCTCAAATTTCAATATCCTCCATTCCGTTATAGCATTTTTTATCGCCCTTTGATTCTGAACAAATAATGCATCATCCTGACAGCTACCAATAAACGACCCCTAGGCCCTTGTAACAATATCATCTATACCATCTCCAGGCATACATGAATTGAAAAAACGAAAAGGGGGAGGGCCAAAATTCACATTGTCATTGGTTTTTAAAATGATATGCGAACAATCAGAGTATTCTCGGGGCAAGGTAGTGACAGAATGAGAGGAATATGCATTCAGGAAATTATGATAATCTAAGAACCACTCGAGCTTGCTTAATTTAAACTCATCATCACTAGAGTTGGTCCGTTGATTTTGAAGGCTCTATGCGAAAATTAAAAATACCCCCCTAAGATATCATATCAGACTAATGACACATAGGAACAAATTAGTGATGAATAGTGACAAATTAGTAACATATCAGATAGCGACAGATTAGTGACTAAACCCCAACAAATTAAAATTTTGGGCCTTGATTATACGGGCATGTGTGGTGACACACCCCACACGTGCTGAGGGTCGGCCCTAGTCATCACACATTGAGTATATCGACAACCCCATATTAAAAACCAAAAAGCACCAATCATTAATGAATTTGTTAAAACATTATATATTATTTAATGATATTTAACAATTTTCCCATTTTTTATTTTATATATATTTTACGATCATCATCTTAAAAATTATTGATAATCAATTTGATACTATCATGATCATTATCGTGGTTTCATCGTGAAATTTATATATAATCAAAATGAATCTGATATTTCTAATTACTAATATTTCTTGAATTCCATTTAGTCATTAGTGTAGGAAATTAATTTTCTGATTTGTCTTCCAACATGATTATTGTTGAAATTATAATATAAATATTTATTTAATTATTTAAAATAAAAAATGTTTTTCGTCAGAAAAGAGCTCCATATTTTTAGGTGTCCGCCAGCCCCCTTCAAACGCAAATAAACTCTCTCGTTTCCCCACCCTCACCTCTCTTCACTCCTCAACTCTCTCCTCCACACACTTTCTCTCTCTACTCTCTCTCTCTCTCTCTCTAGCATACCCTTTTTCTACGTTACCCTTCTCAACAATTCCCCACAATTACACAAATGGAAACTCCTGAATTCCTCCATGGATCATTCACGCCGGAAAAACGATACACCGACGTCAAAACCGAACAATTCATCATCGACGACCTTCTTAATTTTCCCACTGACGACACCGTCACTGGGGAGGAGGCATATGATGACGCCGGAGATGTGCCTAATGGCGGCACCTCCACTGACTCCTCCATTGTTTCCACTGCCATCGACAGCTGCCACTCCTCCAGAGAGCTGGTTGCTCACCGGAGCTTCCCCGACACTCAATTCTCTCATGATCTTTGTGTCCCGGTAATATTCATTGGTTCTAATTTTCTCCATGCATTACTTAGCTGTAACTTACAATCAAGCTATGCATATTAATTACCAGCTACCATGCATTTTCTGTAACCCTATAAATATATTTTTTTCTTTTAATTAATTAATTAAGTTTATGAAAATTATATTTTCATTAAAACAAATTTCATAACTAATATCTATAGAAAATTTTATTATTTATTTTTGTAGCAATCACAAAATTAAATACGGTACTTGCTAGAAATAATACGAATATACTTTTATTATTGAAATTCAGTAATTATTATTATAATATAAAGTAAAATATTTACAAAATTAAAGTTCACGTTACTAGTAGCTTTTTGTGGTTATGAGATCTTCTCGAAAAAAAAAGTTTTACTTTACTTTTCTTTTTTGGTAGTGAGCAATGGTTAAAAATGAACTTCTAAAAATAACATATGAACACTTCGGCATTTCACTACTATATTTATCTATAGGTGTGTAGCAATCTATATGAACAAAGCTATTGAAAGACAATTACACAGTACATTCATTTATAAACTTTAATTATATCAAACATATATATATATATATATATATATATATATATATATATATATATATATATATATATATATATATATATATATATATATATATATATATATATATATATCTAATATCTTATGATATTTTCTAATGTAATTTGGACAATTTACAAATGACAATTCTAACAATATTGATTTCACAGTATGATGATGTGGCTGAGCTAGAATGGCTATCGAATTTTGTGGAGGATTCATTTTCCACAGAGGATATGGCGAAGCTTCAATTGATATCTGGAGTCAAAGCTCGACCCGCCGATGATTCATCTGAGACCCACCAATTCCAACAAGAAAGCTATAATCGGGCCAACAACCCGATATTTAACACTGACATGACAGTCCCAGGCAAGGCACGTACCAAGCGTTCTCGTGCTGCACCATGCAATTGGACCTCTCGGCTTCTTGTTCTCTCACCGACATCAACGGGTCAAACCTCAGCCATTTCATCGGAGTCCGAATCTGATATTGCCACAAGCTCAATTTGGAAAAACAACATGAAGGCTCCACTAAAGAAAAAAGAAGTTTATGAAAACACAACAAACAATGTGGAAGGACGAAAATGTCTCCATTGCGCCACTGATAAAACCCCTCAGTGGCGTAGCGGACCATTAGGTCCGAAAACACTATGTAATGCTTGTGGGGTTCGCTACAAGTCTGGTCGACTAGTACCTGAGTATCGACCAGCTGCGAGCCCCACATTTATTCTGACAAAACACTCGAATTCTCATCGGAAGGTACTTGAGCTAAGGAGACAAAAGGAGGTGCAAACTACACACTTGCAACACCAACAACCATTCTATCATCATCAGAATATGATGTTTGATGTTTCCAAAGGAGAAGATTACTTAATCCACCAACATATTGGTCCGGATTACCGACAACTAATCTAATAAATCAGTTGTGTGGTCAAAAAGCGTAATTTTCGACTTTTTCCTACGTTCTTTGAAATTATTTTAGCCAATTTTTGCGATTTTTAAGCCAAAATTTCATAGTGTTAAGTCCTAGCGTATGAAGTTTTGAGGAAAAAAAGAGTAGTGGAATTTAGGAGAGGTAAACATCAGATGTTTGTAATCTCGATTGAGATATCTTTTGCCAATTCTTGGATCAGTTTTCGATTTTAATGCTCAACCAAACCCCCATTTAGTTGTTTCTTCCATAGCTTAGTTACTTATTTCATTTCCTATCATTTTTTCCTTGATTTAAGTAGTCGAACTTCATTTAAGTACAAAATTGTAATAAGTACGTACGTTATTTTTACGATTTCAGCTTTGAATTTTCTTATATATGTGTATTGCATAGTCTATTGCATTATTGATGGTTTTGCCTCATAATTTGTAATGAAAATCATTTGTTTTAGATGATAAGCATACGCCAATGAAATAAAGAAATTAAGGGTGTATATGAACAAAAAAGATATATTTTTGCTTGTCAGTAAAATTATAAAATCATATATGTTTATAGACCTTGCAATTAAATAAAATTGTTTGAGATTTTTGTCGAACATTATATCGAAATCTATCTAAATAACATAAGATATTTAATTTGATAAATTAATGAATTATCGTTTTATCATAAAGTTACTCACGTGAACCAAGATTACCATGTGCATTACTTTTATTTAATTAGGAAAAATAAAATAAATTAAAGAAAATATAGAAAATTCATGAGATCATGTGCCACCATCAACCTCAAGACTACTACATATTGATGACTTTAAGCCAAGTAGTATCCAATGGTTGGCATACTTAAGTTCAAAATTCTATAAGTCATCCACTAGGTAATTTTCTGGTTAAAAGAGTTGAAATTTATATGATTTTACTACAATAACAATTTGCATAAATTAATTAAAGTAAAAGTATTAAACATTAGAAGAAACCAATTGTCGTTGAGAATAGAAATTAGTCCAATGACTTCAGTATTGAGTAACTTGACTACGGTGTTTTTTTTTAAACGATGAAATATTTTAAGCAAAAGACTCTTATTAACAAGAAGCTAAAACATAAGCAAAATAAATCATTTCTAATCAATAAAGGTTTTTTTGTCGTAGGACTTCTTCTCCTTCATTTTGCCACATGATTCTTTTGGTTTTTTATTTTATTTTCTTTTTATTTTTCACTTGTCATTTTTTTAGGTTTTTTATTCTTACATTATATTTCCAGAATTTATGCTTATTCACATAAATGTTAGAAAGTCATTTATTTACTTTTTTTTTCAATTAATTTATAAAATGTTTAATGTTACATATTGATATTAAACTTATTATTTTTAAGAAACTCGTGTAGGATACGGGTCTCACATTTAGTATGAAATGAATTACAGATTAAGATGAGCGAAACGTGAACATCTTCAATCAACCCAACTACGACAACTTACTCTACGACAACTTTCTTACCGTCAAAGGTTCCAAGGTAAATAGAAGAAAATGGCATTGAGAATATCTCGTGTATGCAGACAATTTGTCACACCCCCCAAAACACAACGGCGGAAACGACTGGGGACGGATGACTTCATGTACAATATCATAACAACTGAATAATAGAGATCAAAAATTACAACTATTGAATTGAATATTTAATAAGTTTATATTGTGCCCAAAAACATTGTTTACATGATATCAAATGCATGTGACAAAAATGAAATAACGAGATGCGACTACGTCCCATCCACCATAATCTCTTGTGGTTACCTGTTTACTGGTTTCCTGAGAATACAATTGATTTTGAAAAGTGTCAACAATTAAGTTGGTGACTTCATAAGTGTTTTTGTATGGAAAATATTTGTAATTGTTTTGTGCAAAATGATAGGGTATACTTTCAGAAAATCCAATATTTTCTCTATAAATGAACTGTAAGTCTTAATCCAAAGACTAAAACTGTAAATAATGTTGTACTGAAATGCAGTGTTATGATGTTTTATCTTTATATAAAACTACTTGAATGTATGTTATCATCGTTGTAAGTCTTAACTCAAGACTAAAATGTAAGTGAAGTTGTACTGGAAAATAGTTTTAGTAAGATTTATCTTTTTGTGAAAACTATTTTAAGTATACTCTAGCCCATCAACCAAAATGTTTTGTTAATACCCGATGTGAATTATTATAACCATACTAATACGACTAGTTGGCCTGAACAAAGTTTTTCAGGCGTCGGAACTGTTACGACATTTGTCACCCTAGACTGGCCGGTCTAACTATAGCTAACAACTGAGATGCGGGGTTGTCAATCCCTTATAGATTTGTACACAAGTGTCACACTATCCCTACAAGAGACTTTGGTTATAATTTCAGGACATAGTTTTGTACTCTGGTAAGTACGGTGAAGCTAAATGTCTCACAAGTGTGTATCAACCGGTTTATGTCTATTGTATTGTAAATTCGTTATCTTGTAAGCAAAATAATTATGCCTTAAATAATTATTTGTTTCTGCTAAAATGATACAGAAGTGTTTGTAACTCCCAAACTGTATCAATTATAGTTTATCATATTTGTTTGTCATGAGCACTTACATAATCCTCTATCTAAAAACATGTAATCATGTTGTTTAGTTTCTTATGTAATATAAACCTCATATTTTTGGGTTGAAACCAACAAAATAGTGGAATAAATAGAATGCACTTCTTTTTGTTGGAAAAACCGTATTTTTGTAAAAAGCATCCAAAAACCTTATAGTTTTGTAAATCATAACTTTCCTCATGATTTTTATAACATATATCTACTTTTGTTTTTGTTAGTTTTACACTTGAAAGCTAATATAACACAAATGCTTGTACAAAAACTAGTTATAATCACATCTCCTGCAAATAAAGGCTTATACTTTAACAAAAAGATAAAACATGAAAATATTTGTGTGATACAAATTTTTTTACTTGTATTCCCCCCTAAAACATGGAAAAACTTGAAAATGTGGGGTATGAACTCACCTTGAGTGGATTTGTGGGTTGTTTGAGAAGGTAGTGTGAAGATTTCCAAGTTTAAACTCTTGAATGTAGTAGATGAACTTCCTTGGAGATGTTATTATCCTAAGGGTTTTAACACATAATATTGTGTGTGAGGATGAAACTAACATAAGAATGTATAAAAACACAAGATTATTAAGAAAAGCTTACCAAAATACTAGGATTAAGCTTGAAGATTAAATCCTTGGAAACTTTTGGACTTAAACTTTAAGAGGATTTGGTGTAACTTGAAGTAGAAATGAAGAAGGTGGAATGATTTAGGGTGAACTCATTCCAAGATATAACGGTATAGTGAGTTGATATTTACTTTATTAACTGTTGTGTAATTCTTAGGATACTGGTGGTTAACATTTTGCATGGGAAATGGGTGAATACATCAAGTCATAAAGTCAAAATCAACTTTTCTTTATTATCACCGAAAACACATTAAAGCTTCCTACTATGACCAAAATCACATGTGATTTTGGTCCTAGGCTTGTCTTTATTAAGAGATTTCGGTCATAAGCCTTTCCCTATAGTTTTTTCGGTTTTGACTCATCCACTAAGGGTGATTTCGGTCCTATACTATTCCTTTATAGTGTTTCGGCCTTAGTGGGGTTCTAGGGTGGTGTTTTCGGCCTAGGGTGTTCTAGGTAGGAGATTTGCGCCTTTAGTAGTCCTAAGCAAACCGAAATCTCACGGTATGTGGGGCACTAGGTCAAAAACCATAAGGCAATATTTAATTTGTGTTTGGTTCTATCTTATTGACCGGTCAATGTTAATTACGATATGGTTTCTCAAGGTGTATGTGTGTGTGTGTGTGTATATATATATATATATATATATATATATATATATATATATATATATATATATATATATATATATATAAATATAAATGTTAACTTATAAAAACAACACCCTTTTGGTTTTCAAATTTTTGTTACGACAAGGTTACATTTTGGTTGTACTTATACATGGTTACATGATAAACCTTGCTTAATCCAAAATTTTCTAGTTGTCACATCATCCCCTCGTTAGAGGGAATTTCGTTTCGAAATTTTCATCTTGGACGGGCTCTTGCAACTAGGGAAAATTTGTGGGTATTTCTGTTTCATTTGATCTTCCCGCTCCCAAGTGAATTCAGGTCCTCGCTTGGCATTGCAGCGGACCTTCACTATCAGTATATGGCTTTGTTTCATCTTTTTGACTTCCCTGTCCATAATTTGAACATGTTCCTCTATGAAGTGTAGACTCTTGTTTACCTCGATCTCGTCGAGTGGGACCAGAAGAGTCTCGTCGGACAGACGCTTCTTTAGTTTGGACATGTGAAAGACGGGATGTACATTATTCAGTTTCTGTGGTAGACATATTTTGTAAGCCACCGTGCAGATTCTTGCAAGGATCTCGAATGGCCCGATGTACCTTGGATTTAGCTTTCCACGTTTTCTAAAACGTATCATTCGCTTCCAGGGCGAGACCTTCAACAGTACACGGTCAACTATTTGGAATTCCAAGGGTTTCCATCACTTATCAACATAACTCTTTTGCCGATTCTGGGATGCCTTTAACCGTTCACGGATCTGAATGATCTTTTCCGTGGTTTCTCGTATGATCTCCGGGCCGGTGAGAGTGCTATCAGGCACTTGCCTCCTTGCTAGTTGTGTGTCACCCACTTCAACACAGCACAAAGGGGATCTGCACCTGCGTCCGTAGAGGGCTTCGAATGACGCGTCTTTGATGCTAGTGTGATAGTTGTTATTGTAGGAGAATTCAACGAGTGGAAAGTAAGTATCCTAGTCCTTACCAAAGTCTATCACACATGCCCTCAACATGTTTTATAGCGTCTATATGGTCCTTTCACTTTGACCGTCTGTTAGAGGGTGGTAGGCTGCACTAATATCGAGTTTGGTTCCCAAGGACTTTTGTAGCAACTGCTATAATGTGACATCCCCAAAATCTCGGCCAGAAAAGACCGATTTTCATTTATGCTTTTATAATATTTTCAGAGTAAATCCTTTTGATTTGAAAGAGTTGCGGAATTTTTTCCTAAAAACAAAACATGATAAAACAATGTTTACCAAAGCATTTCATAAAAGAAATGTATTTTCATTATAATCAAAACTCGGGGTGTCATGTTCCGATACAGACCAATAAGCATAAACGAATACATTACAAGTCATTTAACAAATATAAACACATGCAGACTTGTAAACAAAACAACTTGATGGTTCATCCATCTCATGCCCTTCCGCCACTTCCTGTAATACAATTTAAAACTGAGAGGGTCAGGCTTGGGAGCCTGGTGAGCATATAGGGTTTTCAACCCACAATAAATATCATATTTAATTTTCACCAACGAACAAATAACCCAATTACCCATTCCCGTTATTCTCACTTTAATGTCCCTAATACAACTAATCATAAGGGACCTAGTCTAAGAATATTTCATCCGGGCGACAACACATGCTTCGGGGGTACCTCAGCAATATAAGTCAAATAAGGCAACCATGAGGGGGATGGAGTGCAGCGAATGAACACCCAAGTTCATTAACACCTACAGGTGGCGAACCTGCTAATGTTTCCACAAGACTGTCTAGAATAGCCAGTGGTCATCATCTAAACTCCGCTAGATGACTCAATCAAACAACAACGAGGCTTCTCATCTGTTTATTACACACCAACTATCTACCCATGTTCTACCCAACATATTAGTAGATAAAAATATACATTTGTATACATAGTTTAAAAACCTGTATAGCATGCTTTGATCAACACATATATCACATAACAGACGAGGCACACACACACATAGCACATATCTCATAGAGAATAAATCATATCTATGAGATAGAAGAGAGTGAATACACATTCACACATATAAACAACAATATACTATACACATAGCACGTATTTTATAGAAAATACTTAATATTTATGTGTTAGAAGAAGGTAACTACACACTCACACTTATAAACAACAATATTCTTAATACACTCGAACCAAACTTGTATTATTATCGTGTTTATGAAAGTTAGTATACACTCACTTGATCAGAAGATGATCGGACAGCACTACGACTTGCAGAAGTAGTAATCCACAGCATATCTGGAAGATCTCCTCGAAAATCGAACTTCTCGCGGGCAGAGCTTCAACTCGGGAACCGCACTTCTCGGGATCTTCGGGATCTCGGGACTTGCCTCAGGGCTCGGGAATATTACCGGGGCTTCGGGATGGAATCGGCACGCAAAACGAGGCAAAGGACTATAGAGAAGAGAAGAAATGAACAAAACTTTTGGCTGCCTTCGGATCCCCTTTTATAGTGTTGGACCCTCGCACGAACGCGGGGCGTACAGGGCTCCGAATCGTCACTGCATGCGTCATCCGAAATGTCGACACTCTTCGGAGTACGCGGGGCGTTCTTGTGTACGCGGGGCGTACGTCGGATCGGTCCGGTGACTGGGCTTAGGATAAGGCGGGATTAAAAGATTAAAAATAAATAAAATTTATTTAATAAACTTCGGAAATTCATATCTTCTTCATACGAACTCCGTTTTCGACATTCTTTATATCCACGGAAAGGTGAGACTACGCTCTACGACTTTCGTTTAGACTTCATCGGCTAATTTTGGCTTTATTTTTATAATTTATTTTTAATAGGCCGCGACAGACAAACTTCGTTATAAATTCATAACTTCTTCGTTTGACGTCCGTTCTCGCCTAACTTTTTATCGCTTCGACACCAACAATGAGATCTTCGATTCTCATTTAGATTGCTCCGGCTAAAAACCCCTCGATCTCAAATCGAGTAAAACAGGCTGCATACTGCTAAGCCGAAACTTCGATAAATCATAACTTCCTCATACGAAGTCAGATTTGGGCGTTCTATATATATATTCGCAAACCTCGTTTCAACTACTACAACATAAATCAAAGTTATTAAGTTTATTTTACACTTAAATTTTGACGCTTATTTTTATTCTTAATTAATCAAACTACATAATTAAGCAATTAAGCACAAAACACATAATACTCAAATAATACAATCTTATTACTTCAAAATGGGTTACAAAGGTTAACCTAGACTATTACATTGCTAAAAGTGGCAAGCCCGGAAACACAGGCGTTACATATAACTTGGAGGTGACTCTACTATCTTTGTCGGAGATAATTGATATAGGCACACCGTGTAGTCGCACGATTTCTTTAATGTACGTCCTTGTGAGCTTTTCTATCTTTTTGGTGTCCATTATTGGTAGGAAGTGTGCGGACTTAGCTAACTTGTCAACGATTACTTAGATGGTGTCAAGTCCATCCGTCATCTTGGGTAGCTTGGTTATTAAGTCCATGGTTATCCGCTCCCAGTTCCACTCGGGTATGTCCGGTTGCTGAAGCAAACCCGAAGGCTTTTGATATTCTAGTTTGATCTTGGCACAAGTCATGCTCTTGCCCACATAGGTAGCGATCTCTTCCTTCATGTTTTGCTAACAATAAATTTGCTTGAGGTCCAGATACATTTTTTCTGAACCTGGATGAACATAGTATTTTTATTGTGAGCCTCATTCATGACCACGTCTCTGTACCCGCCGAACTTCAGTGTCCAGATGCAGTTCATGAGATAGTAAGCTCCGTCCTCCTTAACTTCAAAGATTTTGTCCATTCCTTGTAAGGCCTCCACTGCGACATTATCAGGATTTAATGCATCTTGTTGCGCTTCCTTGATCTGTGTGGATAGGTGGAAGTGGATAGTCATGGTTAATGATTTTAGTTGGCGACCCGAGTATTCCTTCCAAATCAGGGAGTCTTCCACTACGTCGGCATTTCCTGGATGAAATGAATTTCATATTCGTAGTCATTTAGCAATTCAACCCGTTGTCAAAGTCTCATTTTGAGCTTCTTTTGATTGAGAATGTGCTAAAGACTTTTATGGTCCGTAAAGATGGTGCATAGATTGTCAGAGCAAACACCACTGCTCCTAGTTCAAGATCATGTGTGGTGTAATTGACCTCATGCTTTGATTTGTCTTGAGGCATAGGTGATGACCTTTCCTCGTTGCATGAGAACACATCCTAGGCCCTACTTGGATGCATCACAATAGACCACAAAGTCTTCAGTCCCTTCTGGGAGAGACAAGATTGGAGTGCTACATAGAGTTTGTTTAAACGTTTGGAAAGCAGTTTCTTCTTTATTCTCCCTGTTGAAGCTCACTCCCTTTTGAGTGAAGATAATGAGTGGCTTTGCGATCTTAGAGAAGTTATGGATGAATCTTTGGTGGTAGTCGGCCAGCTCCAAAAATTGGCGTGTCTCCGTTGATGTTTTGGGTGTTGCCTAGTTTTCAATCGCTTTAACTTTATAAGGGTCTACATGTATCCCTTCCTTGCTGACTACTTGCCTCACGAAGTCTACTTTTCAGATCCAGAACTCACATTTTGAGAACTTTACGTATAGCTTTTCTGCCCTTAATGTCTCCAAAACCTGTCGTAGTTGTTGACTATGTTCCTCCTCGCTTTGTGAGTACAACAGTATATCGTCGATGAATACAATTACGAATTTATCGAGATAAGGACGGCACACACGATTCATTAAGTCCCTAAACACCGCTGGTGCATTAGTCAGGCCGAAGGGCATCACCACAAACTCGTAGTGACCGTAGCGAGTTCTGAATGTCGTCTTTGGGATATCCTCCTCCTGAATTCGTATTTGGTGGTACCCCGAACTTATATCAATCTTTGAGAAGTAGCTTGATCCTTGCAATTGATCGAATAAGTCGTCTATTCGAGGTAGGAGATAACGGTTCTTGATAGTGAGTTTGTTCTGTTCTCGGTAGTCTATGCACATGCGGAACTATCTGTCCTTCTTTTTCACGAACAAGACCGGTGCTCCCCATGGTGAGAAGCTCGTTCTGATAAACCCTTTGCTCAGCAGCTCGTTCAGTTGGCTGGATAGTTCCTGCATTTTGGACGGTGCTAGGCGTATGATGATTTGGCTATGGGGGTGGCTCCGGGGATTAGGTCGATTCTGAATTCGACTTGGCATACAGGTGGGAATACCGGAAGGTCTTTTGGGAATACATCCGGAAAACTCCAGACCTTGGGAATATCTTTGATGTCTTTCACCTTTTGTTTCTCATCCACCACGTGATCAAAGAAGGCATGGTATTCCTTGCATAGATACTTCTAAGCCTTGATGCATGAGATGATTTGTAGATTCACACCGGGTTTGTTACCATAAATGACGATTGTTTCATTGTTATGCAGGTTGAGGCGGACGACCTTTTCGTAACATAGAATATCGGCATGATGGGGGCTCAACCAATGCATTCCAATGATGATATTGAAACTACTTATTGCGACTGGCATCAAATCGATTCAAAAGGAGTGATTGTTTAAAGTTAGTGTGCATCCTATGTATATATCTTTAGTTCTTTTTGTTTTACCATTCGCCATTTCCATGGTGAATGTTTCATTTAGTGACTAAGGTTTTTGTTTGAGTAAGTGTTTAAACTGGTGGCTCACGAAGCTTTTCTCTGCACCATTATCAAATAGTGTGCACGCATATGAGCCGTTTAGGAGAAACGTACCAGTAACTACGGTAGGATCCCTCATAGCTTCCTCATGCCCCATCGTTAGAACTCTCCCCACGCCTCCGACACTGCTTGCTTTTGGGCAGTCCCTCTTGAAATGCCTCGATTCCCCACATATATAGCAAGCCTGACTCACCCCGACATTAGCAGCTTGGGTGATTTGTTGGGCTGGTGTCCTACAGAAATGGGCGGTATGCCCCTTCTTTCTACATTTGTTGTAGTACATTTCTCGGCAGGCCCTAGTGTGATAGAAGTTACACTTGTCACACTTTGGAAGGGTTCCAACGTAATTCTTGGCTGGTGCAGAGGTGGTAGGAGAGGTGATAGCATGAACGACCATAATTTGCTTCTTCTTGGTCAGGTCTTGAGCAGATTGACCCTTTTTCTTGTTCCCAAACTTCCGTTTGTTGTTTCCCCTCTTCGGTGGTTCGTGCGTGGGAGTTATGATACCTTGGCAAATCCCCTGATCAACAAGAATTTATGTCAGGCGCTTGGCACTATCAAGGGTACTCGGATTGGCAGATATGACCATCCTCTGGATCTAAGAGGATAGTCCCCAAATGTAGCGCTCCACTTTCTTGGCCTTTGGAGTGACCATTCTCGGGCATAGATTCGCCAATTCGTTGAATCGGGAAGTGTAAGTGGCAATGTCAGAACCGTTCATGGAGTGTTCCCGCAGCTCCTGTTCAAGCATCTACATCTCGCTCCTTGGATAATATTCCTCAACCATCATCGCTTTCAAATACTCCCAACTCATGTTCCTCTTCCTGTTCATGTTCCTCTTCCTCATATTCTTCTTCCTCCACCTCCGGATCCTCTTCGGGTTCTTCTTTGAATTCTTCTTCCATTAGTTCCTCAGGATCCTCCTTAGAATCCTCTTCGATCCACCTACCATTTCTCTCGTTTGGGAATTAGGGGTCTCTGGGCATGTGAAATCCTGCCATGATATCTGTACGAGAATGGAGATATGAGAAAAACATGAAAACTTAAGTGTATGATCTTGTAATATTCTAAAATACTACTATAGTATTTTTATTTTTTATGTTTGATTCTAGGGTTTTAGGGTTGGTAAGTTTTAGATTCGTTACTCACTGCAACCATTCATAAACACCTGTTGATCATATCTCGTATAAATATAGTTGATCAGGTTATATTTACACCATATATGATTACATAACTGTCCAGGCTTAATTGTAGTGGTTAACTTATCTAAATACTTTTATATGTTTTCTTGTTACGACACTGACCTAGTATGTATGTATGTATGTATGTATGTATGTATGTATGTAGGTATGTATGTATATACGTACGTATGTACGTACGTATGTATGTATGTATGTCTGTATGTATGTATGTATGTATGTATGTATGTATGTATGTATGTATGTATGTATGTATGTATGTATGTATGCATGCATGCATGTATGTATGTATGTATGTTTGTATGTGTGTATGTATGTATGTATGTATGTATTTATGTATGTATGTATGTATGTAAGTATGTATGTATGTATTTATGTATGTATGTATGTATACTCTTATAATAATACTTATATTTTGAAAGTATACTTGTAGTTAGAGTGTTTTAACCCCATTGTATTTATAGTTGTATATCTTTCATGGTTCTGATATACTTATTTCACTATAAACAATGCTCTGATACCAATCTGTCACACCCCCAAACCAGAATGGCGGAAACTTCTGCAGACGGATGACTTCATGGACAGTATCATAACAATTGAATAATTGAGATCAAATCATTACAACCATTGAATAGAATATTTAATAAGTTTACATTGTGCCCAAAAACATTGTTTACATGATATCAAATGCATGTGAAAAAAATGAAATAACGAGATGCGACGACGTCCCATCCACCAAAATTTCATGTGGTTACCTGTTTACTGGTTTCCTGAAAATACAAGTGATTTTGAAAAGTTTCAGAAATTAAGTTGGTGAGTTCATAAGCGTTTTTGTATGGGAAAGATTTGTAACTGTTTCGCTCAAAACGATAGGGTATACTTTCAGAAAATCCAATATTTTCTCTATAAATAAATTGTAAGTCTTAATCCAAAGGCTACAAATGTAAATAATGATGTACTAAAATGCAGTGTTATGAAGTTTTATGTTTATATAAAACTACTGGAAAATAGTTTTAGTAAGATTTATCTTTTTGTGAAAAGTATTTTAAGTGTACTCTAGCCCATAAACCAAAATGTTTTGTTAATACCCGATGTGAGTTATTATAACCATACTAATACTACTAGTTGGCCTGAACGACATTGTTCTGGCGTCAGAACTATTACGACATTTGTCACCCTAGACTGGCTAGTCTAACTGTAGCTAACAGTTGAGGTGCGGAGTTTTCATTCCCATATAGATCTATACACAACTGTCACACTCTCCCTCCAAGAGACTCTGGTTATAATTTCAGGACTTAGTTGTGTACTCTGGTAGGTACGGTGAAGCTAAATATCTCACAAGTATGTATCAACCAATTTACGTCTATTGTACTGAAAATTCATTATCTTGTAAGCAAAATAATTATGGTTTAAATAATTATTTGTGTCTTCTGAAATGATAGAGAAATGTTTTTAACTCCCAAACTATACCAATTATAGTTTATAATACTTGTTTGCTAAGAACATTTATATAATCCTTTATATAAAAACATAGTAGTAATCATGTTGTTTAGTTTCATATGTAAGATCAAACCTCAATTTTTGGGTTGAAACCTACACAATAGTGGAATAAATAGAATGCACTTGTTTTTGTTGGAAAAACTACATTTTGGTAAAAAGCTTCCAAAAACCTTATAGTTTTGTAAATCATAACTTTCCTCATGATTTCTATAAAATATATCTAGTTTTGTTTTTGTTAGTTTTACACTTGAAAACTAATATAACACAAATGCGTGTACAAGAACTAGTTATAATCGAATGTTATGCAAATAAAGGCTTATACTTTAACTAAAAGATAAAATATGAAAATCTTTGTGTGATAAACAAATTTTGACTTGTATTCCCCCACCCCCCACCGCCACCTAAAACATGGAAAATCTTGAAAATGTGGGGGTATGAACTCACCTTGAGTGGATTTGTGGGTTGTTTGAGAAGGTGGTGTGAAGATTTCTAAGACCAAACTCTTGAATGGAGTGGATGAACTTCCTTGGATATGTTATTATCCTAAGGGTTTTAACACACAACATTGTGTAAATAGGATGAAACTAACATGAGACTATATAAAAACACTAGATTATTAAGAAAAGCTTACCAAAATACTAGGATTAATCTTGAAGATTAAATCCTTGGAAACTTTTGGACTTGAACTTTGAGAGGATTTGGTGTAATTTGAAGTAGAAATGAAAAAGGTGGAATGATTTAGGGTGAAATCGTTCCAAGATAAAGGGTACAATGAGTTGATATTTACTTCGTTAACTTTTGTGTAATGCTTGGGATACGGGTGGTTAACATTTTGCATGGGAAATAAGTGAATACATCAAGTCATAAAGTCAAACTCCACTTTTCTTTATTACCACCGAAAACACATTAAATCTCCCTAGTATGACCAAAAGCACATGTGATTCGGTCTTAGGCTTGTCTTTGATTAAGCGATTTCGGTCCTAAGCCTGTTCTCATGGTGTTTTCGGTTTTGACTCATCCACTATGGGCGATTTCGGTCCTATAATATTCCCTTATTGTGTTTTCGGCCTTATTGGGGTTCTAGGGTGGTGTTTTCGGCCTAGGGTGTTCTAGATGGGATATTTGGGCCTCGAGTGGTCCTAAGCAAACTAAAATCTCAAGGTAGGTGGGGTACTAGGCCAAAAACTATAAGGCAATATTTAATTTGTGTTTGGTTCTATCTTATTGACTTGTCAATGTTAATTACGACATGGTTTCTCAAGGTGTATATATATATATATATATATATATATATATATATATATATACATGTTAACTTATAAAAACAACGTTCTTTTGGTTTTCAAAGTTTTTTTACAACAAGGTTACATTGTGGTTGTACTTATACATGGTTACATGATAAAACGTTGCTTAATCCAAAATTTTCCACTTGGCACAGAATTGCCCTAATTAGCAACAATGTCAATGAATTCAGAAACACTATAGAAATGCCGATAAAGAAATCCAAACCACTTTAACACCCACACTATAGGAGTCATATCCATATGGCATATGACCAACACATAATCCATAAATTCCAATTCGGCATCACAAAAGTTATAACAGGAAGATTGGGTATTAATACCTCTAACAGATAAAATATTAGCCAATGGAATTTTTTCCACAACGGTGGTTTATTCTAAATCTTTTGATTAATCTACCCTAACAAATAAGAATAATTTGTCTATTTGTCCTCTGCTTATTCAATATGCCACATGGTTTTTTCTCAATTTTTTTATTTTCATTTTATTCCACTTGGCAAATTCTAGATTTTCCTCCTTTTTTGTTAATATAAAAATTAATTTATGTTGACTACATTTTAAAAGTTGAAAACTCCTTTAATGGTGACTGTAATTTGTAAATGGAATGTATTGATGTCAAATAAAGATCAACATAATTGTGAAAACATAAATACGGTTCTTTATTAAAATCATGTACTTTGTATATACGTTTCATAATTACTGAATTTGAAATCAAAGAATTCAAAATATTGTGATATTGATCATAATATTAATTTCTTCATATCCTTTTCAAAATCGTTGTTGAAAATCATGTATAAGTACAATCTCATTCAGTTGTTATCACAATTTCTTCAAATCTGTACTTTGCAGCATCACGTTTGAATACAATACCCACTTCATAAGGTTAGCAATTTTTTTTATTTACTGATTAATTTCTTCTATAAATCATCTGATTATATTTTTTGTGTTCAATATATGTATCAATCTTACATTTTCCATGCATTGATCGTGTTCTCATGTTCTATAATATTCAGAACTGCTAATGATCTAGTGCATATATCATGTTCGAAAAATGCCTCAAAGAAACAGATTTTCACATGGAATGCATGTGCTATATTGTTTATTGGCATTCTTTTTATTTAAAGACACTAATATGGACTAGAATCCATCCCTAGCATGATGTCGCTCTGTGTGTGTGTGTGTTTGGATTAATTAGTTCCATGTTCGGATTGGATGAAAAGACAAATAAAGAAAAGTAAAAGTTGAGTACCTTGAAGAAGATTTTAGTGTCCAAAAGTTGAATGTCCTAGAAATGAGTGGATTCAGTATGAAGTATACTGCATAAGAATATCAAAAAGAATATCATGTTCGAAAAATGCCTCAAAGAAATAGATTTTAACATGGAATGCATGTGATATACCGATTATTGTTTATTGGCATTCTATTTATTTAAAGACACTAATATGGACTGGAATCCATCCCTATCACGACGTCGCTCTGTGTGTGTGTGTGTGTGTTTGCGTGTGTGTTTGGATTGGATGAAGTAAAATTCAGTTTAATTAGTTATGTGTTTGGATTGGATGATAAAAGAAATAAAGAAAAGTAAATGTTGATTAACTTGAAGAAAGGTTTAGTGTCCAATAGTTGAATGTCCGGGAAATGAATGGATTCTGCGTGAAGTATGCTGCATAAGTATATCAAAAAAAATTGAACTCAAGACTTTCTTCCAAATATTAACAAAGCAAAGTTGAACTTAATTCTGTGTTTCTGATTCTAAATAGGTAACAACCAAACTTATCATATTTGGAGCTACAAAGTGATTAAATTTTATGAATTTGAACTAAATGATGAATTTATTATTATTCTTCAATGGATGGATAGGTAAACTTTGTTTCTGACTATTTGCTTATGTAGGTGCCACATAATTGGCTTGGATGTTATTCTATCTGTTAGTAATGGGTCTCTCTCTCTCTCTCTCTCTCTCTCTCTCTCTCTCTCTCTTCTCTCTCTCTCTCTCTCTCTCTCTCTCTCTCTCTCTCTTTCTCTCTCATTCTGTGTGTGTGTGTGTGTGTGTGATTGTAATTAGTCTTTTGGACTTGTCTATCCTTAATTCAATATTTCTCTCGATATTAATGCTTATTGGATGTAAGTTTACTGGATTATACATTTTTTACTATTTTTACCGTTACACCTTTTGATTTAAGCTCTACAGATTTTTCAATGAAACTTAGTACATATTCCATGTTGTTCCACAAAATTTAACTGAAGGAAAATGTTACTTCACTGATTTCAAAATATAATATGGGCTCCATATGCCCTAAAATTAGAGATACGTTTGTTATCCAATGTACCTAGTTATACGACATGCACTTCATAAAAACAATGGGGTGTTTCAATGTGCTGGGAAACAAGCATAATTAAGTAAAATACAAATTATTTAGTAAACTTAATACAACACATTCCTGTTCTTTCATATTATGAAGTCATTAATATGAATGAAGTTTATGTATATCACGACTTCATAAGACCACGACCATTTTGCCCTTAAAATTGACTCATATGTGTTGGGTTGTTTTCTCATACTTATGCATACTTATTAGTGGTTTTCTTTTCCCATAAGTATGATGGTATTAGATGGACATAAAAGTGTGATGTAATGACTTCCTGTATCAGGTAACTTATTTCCAACCATGTTTATTTTTTTGAGTTTGTTTTAGGATCATTACCAAACAAATTGAGTTTGTTTTAGGACCAATTTGCAGCATTTGGACCATTTTACCCCTGATGTTTGCTCATATCTATTGGTGTCAGGTCACTCCTTATGACCTAAGAGTCAAACAAACAACACATTGATAGATCAGTGCCAACGTCTACTACATCTACAACACTAGCGTATGAAGCTTATGAACGTCAACTTATAGTATAGTTATCTGATTGTAATCTTTTGTATATTAGGTAATGATATAGATAAGTATAGAATAGATCACCGATCCGGTATCTTTAAGATTGGTTCTTAGTATAGATTAGACGTAATCCCTTGATTGACGGGATTCACATGTATATATATATATATATATATATATATATATATATATATATATATATATATATATATATATATATATATATATAGGGAAGGGTTATTTGGAAAACAAAAAAACCATAAAAATCATAAAAATACATAAAACATAACTTAGAAATAACAAAACGATTTTATACTAAAAGCTGGGATTTTTTCATAAAAAAATTTAAATTTTTTTTTGTGATCCGTAAGTATCTTTTATGCATTTTTTTAATTTTTAGGGTTTTTTGTTTTCCATAGAACATTAACTTATATATATATATATATATATATATATATATATATATACATGCACAACATTAGTGAAAACCCTAATGTTGTGATCGTGGCTTTGTGTCAATCATCTTTCTAACAAACCTGTCATTTTTAGTGAAGAAAAAACCTCTTTCTTGGTGAAAGAACAATTTGGAGAGCTTCTGTGTTATTTATTTTATGTTTATTGATTTGCATAGATTAGTATTATTTTTGTTCTTAATACTTGAAGTGTATACGATCAATACAAACTTTCAATTGGTATTACTGCAGGTTTTCGACTTCAAGCAATTCCAAATCCTTTGGCCTCAAAAAAATTCCTCCCCTTGATAAACATAACTTTACCATGTGGAAAGCCAAGGCTATGGTGGTTCTTGAAACCATGGACTATGAGATGAGAAATATTGTTGAAAAATGTCCCCACGTTCCTATGTACCAACCCATGGTAAAAAATGCTCTGGTTGCCCCCCCTGAAGCATAAGCCAGAGACAAGTTATGATGATGATGACCAAAGACTGCTTAGTCTTGATGTAAAATCCAAGGATGCTATTAGAAACTCTCTTACATACCACATGTATCATCTCGTATAGAATTGTGAATCAACCCAAGAGATGATGCACACGCTGACAGTGGCTTATGAAGGCACCGTGGAAGTCTACGCTACGAACATCAACAACCTTAATTGGAGATAAAGCATTTCTTTGCTTAACAAGGTGAGTCTTTTACCCAAACCTTCACTAGGTATAGCTGCTTGGTTAATGATATGCATAGGATATGAATCGTTAAGCACTCGTCACAATTGGTTCTGAAGTTTCTTGATTCTCTTGCGAAAATATGGGAACATCACGTTCATCTTCTTAAGAATGGTGAGAATATCGATACCATGGATCTAAATTACTTGTTCGATAAACTGCAAAATTATGAAGAGACCAAAGCTCTTCATAAAGAAATCATGAAGGAATCAAGCAAGGAAAAGTATGTTGACCTAGTGTCTCGAAAGGAAGCAAGGAAGACCATCAGCGACTCAGATAATTCAGATCAGGCTGAAGAACCTGATAAAGATCTCACTGATGACCTTGTTGCCAGTGCTGCACTTATCGTGAAGCGTTACGAAGAAAGTAGAGCAAACAGGATTAGAAGAACACAATTCAAAGGAAGCAGTTTAGGAAGAAGATCCACTTCAGAGAAGAGAAACTCAGGTAACTGCTTTAACTGTGGAAGCCCTAATCATTATTCCTGGGACTACAAAGAGAAGAAAGAAGCCCAAATTCCTTAGAACTTTGATGCTTTGTATAAGAAGCTGGTGGCTCATATGAAGAAGGAAAATATGTCTCTGCTAAAAGCATTCATTTCAAAACAATAGGATCATGAAGAATGGGTGGATGAAGAGGGGACATGTAAAGATGAGGGATTGAATGTTAAGGGTCTCATGGCACTTGTCAATGATTCCATTGATGGTATTTGTGACGCTGATGGTTCTCATGCTAGTACAAGATCAAGTCCAAATCTAGATAAAACTTGATAGCTAGATAGTAGAAATTCTAGACAGTTGACCCGTTACAAGTTACTCTTAATGAATTTTGCAGAGAAGGATGGTCTAATGGTGATGTTGGGTGACAATAGTGGAAGAGCTGTTACCGATGTTGGAACTATTGAATCTATTATTGTTAAGCTGAAGAACGTGTTTTATGTAGAAGGTCGCATAACTCGAAGGTTACAAAGATTGGATCCCTTTAACTCGTTGGTTACAAACATTGGTTCATGTTCTTCTTTTGTTCATGGTTAACATGAAGCTTGAATTTAATCTGAAGAACCTCAACGATTAAATGCATTCTCTTTCTCCTTGTTTTCAATGACTTGTGTTATTTTTGTGTGATATGGTTGATCATGTTTGTTCTTTTTTATAGCTAAAAATTCAAGTGGTAGATATCTCGGAAAATGGAAGTGCATTAATTTCCCTTTAATTCCAAAGATTTTATAGAACAAATCTTTATCACCTTTCTGAAGAAACTGCACACATTTTGATGTTTAAGCTATTTTCTTGTTTGACTAACTCTTCCGTTTGTATTATTATAATGTTTATTATTTTTTACCATTTTGTAAAGGAATCCGACGGTGGCAATTTTGATCCTGATATGCAACATTTGACACATTATCGTCCCTAGAAGCATGATGATGTATGTGACAAAATATCTCTAAGTTTCTCATCAGTGAGACCATCTGCTAAGAAGATTGAGTTGCTCCCTCACACTGATTTTCTAGCATTGTCTAAAATCTCAAAGTGAGATTGCTTGGTCCATATAAAAAATGATTGATAGAAAGGCTGGGGTGTTTATTTTTAATTTAATCATCTTTACATGGCCATCTCCCTAGAAGCATGCTTTCCGTATGCATCAAGTCTCATGTTCTACTAAAACCACATGCTAATGAGATCTTGCAATACCATGTCACTGAATAGTAGTTTACGCCCACACTATCAGGAGACATGACAAACTTACTGGGTGACCGTCTCAAGTTATTCGTTGAACGCCCACGTTGATGTTCATTGTTCCTGATGACGTGTCTGATGTATCTATCTTATCCAAACGGTAACCTTTTGAATGAAGATTAAAAGGTCTATCATTATCTTGGGATACAATTTTTTTACAGTGAAGATCTCTTCAGTCATGATTACATAAAAAGGAAGAAAATTTTGGGTATAAATTGGGAATTCTTCATCCTAGGTCACTTTTACAAGCAATTCAACCAATTAACCTCTCTATGTCTTAAAAAGACTCCAAATCGTCATCTCCCTCAAAGCTTTCACCATGTAAAATCCCTTGTACGAGTTTGCTCCTAGCACTAACGTCATCAAATGTCCTCATGCTCCAGAATCTACCATCATCATTCAATCCACCAATGTGGTGTTCTTGGATGAAATTCCAAAGCAATTCACAACATAGGAATTGAAGACTTTTTCGACTATGTGAAAAGCGGTCCTCTTTGATATGCATTCTGTGAATTCCCGGACCCTTTTTACCCTAAACAAGTATGTAAGTTTTATATACATGCTCTGTTGATACTGTTACTCGAACCAACACTAGAACCATTGGAGATGGTCAATATAAGGTTACCATTGATGTGGAGTCCTTCCGAACTACACTTTTTCTTCCTCAACTTGAAAGTTACTCTAAAATTCTATTTGAAGAATGTTGCAAATCTGTTCATGAAAAATTATGGTATAACTTCAATCTTCCAGGCCTCTCTCATGATCCGTGCAAGAACACTCTTCGTTAATGTTTTAATGTAGGATTGAAGTACTTAACAGGTGTGATTGGAATTATTATTCCAATCCCTACCCTCTCCTAAAAAATTGTCAATGCTGCTCCATCTCAGGATGGTTTTCCTATTACTGCAAGGATGTAAAAGTGGATTGAAAAATCCTATGTGGTTGAATCGTCAGACTGTGAAGAGGATAATCACAATTATGATGCTAGTAATGAAGAAGATAATGATGATGAGGATGATGATAATGATAATGATGGTATTGGTAATGAAGAAGATAATGATGATGATTCAGAAGCTAGTAATAAAGAAGGGGCCAATGAGGAAGAAAACACTGATAAAGATTAAGACTTCACTCAGAAAATGAACTCTCCTCCAAGGAAGAACAAGCACATTCATTTTTCAACTACTTCTTCATCCTCTTATTCTGCTGATGACATTGTACCTCGTGGATCAACTCCTCCTGTTGGAGATACTACTGAGCTAATGATCCAAGATCAACTTTCTCCAAAACCATTTCCTTCTCCTCAAGCTGAGACGGTTCAACTTACGCCGACACCCATTACTATTGCTGCTCTTCATTAGGGTGATTAGGGAGAATCCAGCTCCAACATAGAAACAATTGTGCTTTCTCAACTCTCCTTATTTGTGCAGCTAACCCGGTCAGTGGATAAAAGGTTGACTAAAGTTGAAATGGATGTGTCTACAATGAAGAGACTTATGGCCTTGGATGATGATGATGATGATGATGATGATATGGTAGTTGATGACAATCCACCAAATTCTTTAGGTGATAACCTTCCTCCACATGCACCTCCATCGACAAATCTTCCTCCAGTACCTCCTCAACCATCTAATCTTCCTTCTAGAACTCCTTCACTTCCTCCTAACTTTCCTCCCCAATTTGATGTTGCCTAAACGAGGGAGAATAATCAAGGGGATCCTCAGCCAATGGAAATACAGGTGATGATTATACAAACTCCATCTCAACATGAGATAACTAGAAGGGTTGAAGATGAAGCTGATCAAAAAGCAGAATGTTGTTATTGATATTCCAGACGTTGATGCTACAACTGATCAACCCACTCCAGACACTGATGACCAATCAGAAACCAATGAATATAAAGGATTTCTTGATCTTGGTTTCATGCACCAAGCTGTTGTTCCTATTGTTCCTTTAAATGTTGTCTATCCTGGTTCTTGTTTGAGGGAGAGATTTCTTAAGAAGTTTATGAAGGAACTGATAGTGATGTTGACTATGACAATGATCATCTCAATCCTCGAATGAGGAAGGCTTCCTTCTCAGGGGGAGCTTATGATGCTGAAGATGGAAGCTCTTCTGCTGCTATTGGAGATCTTTCAGCGTCTCCTCTTAAAAAGAAAAGCAAAATCATATTTGATCTTAATGAATTAGCAGAAATATGGAGTTTACCCATTGAGGAAGTTAGAGAAATGATGGTATAATATAATGCTGATGCTCGTCAAAGAACGAAGAAAGAAAAGCAGAACATGTTTCTACGAAACATGCTCAAGCTCTTGCCTCCGCCGATGAGAATGCAAATTTTCAAAGTGTCGATAATCAAGTCAAGAAAATCTTCAATAATAATGTAGAGAAACAACACATTATTTCATACCTGAATGACCATATTGATAGGAAGAAATTTGGAGATGTTCTTACTCGTAGGCCAAAGCCTATCATATAATCAAAGTGAGATGCACCAAGCCAAGGAAGGAGTCACTGAAGCTTCACTTGGTTAGAAAGAAAATAGAATATGAATACACTAAAGTTGTTTATGCTCGTGGGCTAGTCAAATTTGGCTACAGCGAGTGGATGCAAATTCAAGGAATTATCAAAAAACACAAGGGTGTTTGTGCTTAAGAAGTGAAGTTAGAATTTCAATAGGTACTCAACAAAGTCAAGAAGCTGAACCTTATGCCATCAGCTGGTCCATCAAGACCATCCTCCTCATGCAGAACATGTGCTCCTAGACAATCCAAGAATACCAAGTTTCTTCTTCCTTATGGAACTTGGTATATCAACAATGAGTTACCATTGGGTGTTGAACCAGTCCAATATATGTTTATTCTAGAACCAAAGCATGGGATATTTTATCTTGACAATTAGAATCATATGTGCTTTCAATGTACTAATGACCTTCCTTCTACTCCCATTGAACATTTGTTTCATCTTCTCTTGAAAGGACTAGGTCACTCTAAAATGGAAAGAGGATATTGTGTGCTGACTTCACTGGAGCTTAGTAGAAGACTGGATGAACTTAAGCTTGATAAATTTAGAGGGTCAAGCCTGAAATCTTAAAAGAAGCTGACAAATTCTACAATAACTCTTCCAATGACCATGACGAAGAAGTTTAGTTTTGACATCATCAGATAGGGAGACTGTAAGGTCACACCTTATGATCTGATCAGTAAAACATAAAATACACTGATAGATTAGTGTCAGCGTCTAGTACATCTACAACGCCCGTGTATTAAGCTTATCAGCGTCGGGTTATAATGTAGTTATCCGATTGTAATCTTTTGTATATTAGGTAATGATATAGATAAGTATAAAATAGATCAAAGATCTAATATCTTTGTGATAAGATCGATTCTTAGTAAAGATTAAACGCAATCCCTTGATTGAAGGGATTCACATGTATGGATTAGTGTGTATATATATATATATATATATATATATATATATATATATATATATATATATATATATATATATATATATAACATTAAGGAAAACCCTAATGTTGTGATCGTGGCTTTGTGTCAATCGTCTTTGTGACCAATACATCTTCTTGGTGAAGACAAAAATTCTTTCTTGGTGAAAGAACAATTTTGAAAATTTTTGTGTTATTTACTTTCTGTTTATTGATTTGCTTAGATTAGTTTTACATTGTTCTTAATACCTAAAGTGTATCCGATCGATACAAACCTTCATTTGGGTTTTATTCTCATACCTATAGCCTTACAAACAATTTTTTTTTTCAACTCACACTAACTTAGTTGGTTTCGTGTGTGTTCAGCTCACTCATTATCAACAAAATTTTATAATTTTAGTTTGTTTAGTCAAAATGACATTTTTTTAGATTTTATAGTATTAAAAAATGTACTTAAAATTTCATTTCATTTCCTGCTTAAAATTTATATTGTATTTGTTTTAGGCTCATTAATGACTTGAAAACTAGATAATAAAGGGTTAGTTGACTTTTAGAAATTTAGTAATGTCAATACTGGTTTTTTATTACATCAGATTCAATTACGTACTTATTCATCAAACTATTTTTCTGTATATTGGAAAAAAAATTTGTTCAATGACTACTTATTAATCATTTTTTTGTATATATTTAGAAAATTTTAATTAATTAATGTTTAATGTTTACAATATTATTCTCATTATCGTTTTATAAATACGTACGTTTTATTTTATTTGTTGATATATTGAAATAGTTAATTTATTCATTATATCATTCAAATTATGTAAAATTATTACTTAAAAACATGTAATGCTTATCACTTTATATTATATATATTTTTTTAAAATAAAACAAGTGTAGTACACGGATTCACACCTAGTTAAAATATCAGCCACTAGAATTATCCCTACAACGGTGGTTACTTTTAAAAAGCTTTTGATTAAATTGCCAAACTGTTTTCTCAATATGTATATTGGGATTTAGTTTAAGGAAATTGGGTTATTTAACTCATATAAATGAGCTATTTGGAAAAAATAATCGACATTGTATAATTTTTATAAAATGACCAATATGTTAGGAATAGGGCATTACATATCGATCTCCGGGATGTCAAAGTAGGATCCCATAGTAGCATTCCGATTTTTTTTTTTATTTTTTGTTTTTTATTTTTAATAATTTTATGTGTGTTAAACTTTTTTTTGTTTATATATTGTTTTATATGGTTTTTGTAATGTGTATTAATATTTTTGTTTATTTATGGTTTTATATAGTTTTTAAATTATAAACCGTATATATTGCAAAAAATACTAGTGCTTGAAATCTTTAATTCTACCAAAATAAATAATTACATAAAGTTAACTATGTTTTAAATAATACTACAATGTTCAAGTGGATCCTTATTTTATATTTGTACCCAAAAAATTTCCATCAATCGCTTGTGTTATGAGATGGTGCAGGTTCCGATTGAACCCTCTATCTTCAATGATTTCTCCGCGATCAACATCTTTGCGAACCAACATAAAACACCCCACAATCTCATTTACTATCAAACTGTTGTGGTACGTCAATGCCCTTTTCATGGGTGAATCTAAAACTCTCAAGGGGGATTAAATCAATGGGTTTGGTACCCCACTACTTGATACCCACTAGAGTTTGTGAATATCCGCTTGCATAACTATAAACCAAGATTCATCTTCTGAAAACCAATTGTCCACCCAATGACTGTCATATATAGGCATTTTGAATTTCTTGATATCCAACACACCCAAAAACTAGTGGGCATTTGATAATCGATATGGAAGTAAAGCTGCATAAAAAGTTGTAATTAACAAATCATAAAATAACATTTTCTTATAAATGTCTATTACTTAGGTAATTTAATTGAAACACAAGTATACCTTATCGCACATTGACCAAGTTGGATAAATGCATCCTTCAGCCATGTTACTCCAACCATATGCATCTGTGTTGAAAGTTGTCAACACAATTGTCTACCGAGCATCATTCGGTATACACCCTAGCAATAATACGATCAGTATCATGATGTGTTGGAAATTAACAGATGTATGCAATAAGTTAGTATTGTTACTAGATTTATACCATGTAATGATCACATACTTATATAACTAAGATCACATTCCAACCAGCCGAAGTGACTGTCCCCATATAAGCACGTCTAAACCTCAATCGTCGGTATACCAGTGATAAAACAATGCAAAAAAATAGCAAAAAATCTCATTCTTTATATAGAGTGTGAGTGGAAGGATCTATAAAACTACTCAATATTGTTGGTTGTTGGCATGCAACACCTTTCTTTTTCATCTACATCCATGGGGACTTAAACCAAAGAGATACATGTTTTTCTCGATGAGAACGCTTAAGAGGTGGTGTAGGTATTTTGTATTCTTCCTGGAGAATCACTTTTAAATCCGACGACTCATTAGATGTAGACATTTGCTTGGGTCCATCATTCGGCGACTGTACAGATGTATAAAACCCATAACCATACCCATGGTTACATAAACAATTGTTTTGTGTAGTACCAATGTCATATATGATAAGTGCATGTACGGTTCCATAGTATTTTGTAACATCCCATTTTCACGACCAATTTTTTTATTTAATTTAAACTTCCCAATTATAAAAGCATTTTAACAAAACCATTTGTTCCCAATTACAATTATTTAAAATCATAGTATTATAATGAACGTGGAATCCTCAATGTTGTTGATAAGTGTGTATAGTCACACCTTCTCCTTCCCATAGCCACAGATGATACCTGAAACAATAAACAACTGGCTAAGCATAAAGCTTAGTGAGTTTTCCAAAATACCCCATACGATAAACATACAAGCATGCATCAGGTCCACTCAACCATCAGGATGGAATAACCAAGGTTTGTTGGCCTACCGACTCAACCTAACTGCTCTTCCCGAGCCTCAGTGCTTACGGCTTACAGCCGACCCACATCAGGTATCTTGGCCTACAACACAAAGATGGACCGCCACAACCCACTACTACCAGATGTCGACATATAAACAATAATGATCAATTGGGCACATAATACAGGAAAACAGCAATCATACAACTCACTACTGCCTACTAGTCCTTACACCGCACACTCTCCCACTACCAACTATCCTCCATGAATGTGTAACCATAACTAAGCAAAGGTAAGATAGCGACCTAAACATATGATCCTACTCTAGAGGCACAACCAAACAAGGAAAAAGCAAAAAAGCCTAGATCAAGAGTTCTCAGGCTATCCTAGATGGCAACATATAGTCCCTAGGGCAATATACTAGATGATAACCAACTTGTACGGGTGTATATATATATATATATATATATATATATATATATATATATATATATATATATATATATATATATATATATATATATATATATAAAGATCACTACCCTATAGCAACATCCTAAATACCAGGATATAAATCTAACATATCACTAGAACATAAGAACATACCACCTACCAGGATACATATCTAACAAGTCACAACAACATAACCACATACTAAACACCAACAATCCAAGGAATGCATAACCGTATATACTCAGAGGTGAGATAGACACACAGACAGGTGATCCTACGCTGGAACCACAACCAAACAACGAACATGTAAAAGAGCCTAGGTCAAGGGTCCTCAGTCTATCCTATATCACTACATACAGTCCCTATGGCATAATTCTACTAAAGATAACCAAAACTAGTGGACCAGCATTGGTGCCTTCGACCCACAGGTATAGTAAGGTGAAACTAACCTGAATCGAAGAACGTTGAAAGACTACGATATGCTCCCTTCTGCACTGCTAGCTCCCGTGACTCCACCAACACCAAAACTAGATAAAATCTTAATCAATATCCCAAAAGTCCTGAAGTTTGCCCGAAGGTCAAGCTTGGTCAAAAAGTCAATGGTTAACAGAAAGAAACAAAAGTCAAAATCTAAGGCAGTTGAGTACTCCTAGCGCACGTAGCCTGATCCCACTCCTTCACTACGAACTTAATCCATTAAGTACTTTTCACCCAAACTCAAATCTAGCCTCAAAACATTTTCTTAAGTCATAAATTTTCCCCTAACTTTCCATGGCTAGGGAATGACCAAAAGCTAAAACCCTAACTTATTAATCCATTAAGACATGAACACTCTTGCATGGAACGGATAAAAGGACTAAGATCACATTTTTTTATGGTTCCTAATAGCACCATAATGGATAAAGATTCCAACTTTATCCATTAGATTGGTCCCAACAAAAAAGATCTAGTCTTTAAGTCTCTATGCAATAAAAAGTGCATGTTTGTCAACTTAATCCATCAAGTCCAAGTCTCGAACCTTCATATCTGAATCAATATGATGTTTAGATTGATAGTGTTTCCAATTTTATCCATCACAAGTTCACAAACTTTCAAGATCTAAGCTTTATGCACTTAAAGTGACTAAAAGCTCATAACACTCAAAACTAGCTAGATCTAGCAATTTCATCATCCAGATTCAAACTTTATCCCTGCAGAAGAAAGATCAAGGTGAAGAAGGTCTGGATCTAAAAGCTCCAATGCAACCAACGCTTCTTCAATGAGTTCCTTGTTCTCCAAGGTGCACCAAAAACACTATAAAGCGCTTATAAAAACCTTCGTTTTGGTCACAAGGCTCAAACTAGGGTTAGGTTTTCAAGAGAGGGTGTTGAAGAGGTGGAGGTTGAGAATGGAAAGGGTTTGGGGAAGCTAAGGAGCTTAAATAGGGGTCAAACCACGAAAATAGGGTTTAGGAACTGATCCTGTACACCCAACGTACTCTTGGTACACCCAGCGTACTAGGGATGCCCTAATACGCCTAACGTACTCCTCGTACGCGGCTAACCCAAAAATCGTCATAACTTCAAACGGTCGTAACTTCTTCGTTCCAAATCCATTTTTGACGTTCTTTATATCCACGGAAAAGTGTTGAAGAGCTATAAAATATTATCTCAATATTTTGCACTAATAACTTCTCTAACAAAAATCCATATTTCATGCAAGAATCCGGCCTATGACTTTTTGCTTTCTACCCTTCGGTCCAAAACCCAATTCAAGGGTTAAAACTTTTAACTAATATTACCTCCTTCCACAAGGTCTAGTATTTACCTCCTCAACGCCCAAAGCCTTTACAAAAGTGACTTCCGGCCCACAGTCTTGAAATAAGAAATAATGGGAAAACAACATGTTACAATTCTCCCCCACTTAAATTAGATTTTGTCCTCTAAATCAACTCTCGCTTCAACTTCATGATGCAACCCCCATATAAACCAAACTAACCGAAAGCCCACACATTTGATTGGCTCTAAACCTCCTCGGCTAAACTTCGTCATGCTAATCCCGCACATAAGTGCACCATTGCAATGAGAACTATTTCGTCACATAGGCCACACTCCTAATAAGGCTTACCCTTGACCCACTAACCTACAATGACTGTCGAGCCTACCGCCGATCCAATAACCAATAATAACACTTACGCCTACCCCTGATCCGCTAACTAACAACAATACTCAGCCTTACCCTCAATCCACTAACCAACAACACTTGGATCAACAAGATTTAACTGATCCTACCTGGTCTTCAAGCCGTGAGACAGACCTCCAAGCACCAATCAAAAAAGAACAGGTAAGGAAGCCCTCTTCACATCGTCAACCTAAGATCCTAACACTCTATAGTATAAATCACAAGCATGTCCTACATATGATTCTATAACTAAAACAATTACAATTTGAAGGGAAATTCAATAGATGACGATGATCTTGATGCAAAACTGAAAGATTTAGCAGTTGCGTGAAAGTGTTGAACTTGGCACAAGGTCTTCCTTCTATTAGGTTCCACTCTCCCCGACTTGAGATATGCTAGAGTATGACAACTTCACAATCCTTTGATTCCCAGATTAACTTGAACCCTACCACCTGATCCCAACTACTGATATCCACTACGCAGAAGAATCTGAACCCACACAACATTCATAAATTTTAATGTGCATACAACCGAGGAAAAAGAAGATAAATCCATTTGTAACAAGAAATCAATTTAAAAAAGATAAATAAGATAATTCCATTTTACTAATCATCCAAGATTACAATTGAACTTTGAAACATAAAAAATTACATAGAAATACCAATACCACCATAATTGCTTAACAGTGATCTAGCAACTTAACTCTCAGTCCTCGAGACTCCGGTCGTCCCATGAAGACTGTCATGTAACTGCCAAGCCAAGGGTGTAGGATCCAGCACTTCACCGAAATCGAGAAAAGGGCAATGAGCTCTGATGTGGCCTTCCTGGCCGTAATGGAAACAAACTCGTGCACTCCGCCTACAATCTCTACCAAAATTTCCCTTCTCGACACACATATAACATACAAAAGATCTATACATCCCCTCCGTTGATCCCGAACACCAGCCGGCAGAATTGAACCGCTTGGTTTTGGGCTGGGACATAACCAAAGCCTGAAGCTCTTCTTTCATTCGGGTCTCTATCTCAATCTCTCGTCTCCTCGCGGCATCCTGAGGCTCAGCGAGGGTACTGTATCGTCAAGTAGAAACATACAATAGAATGTCCATCTTAAGCATACTCAAATACCGAGTCATCTGAGCTTGCTCTGAAGCAGCAAACTTAGGACCAAACAAAGAACTCTCAGCAAACATATTTGTGATCTTCGTTACCGACTCAGTCATCAGACTCAGACCCAAGTACTCCTAGGCTAGTCTCTCCCTCTCCACTAGCGAAACATATATCGTATGACACATCTATGAGAACCGCTCCCAAGTTACCACATGCGTCTGCTCAGGAGTGTAAGAACTAGTTACCAATCTTCACCAATCCTTCACCCCCAACCTAAGAAGGTTCAGGGCGTACATAAACTTCTGGCCATCCGGACAAGAACATGCGAAGAAACAACCCTCCACATCAAACAACCATCTCATTGCCACAATCGGGTCATTTACCCCCATCAAAGTCAAGAGGCTTCATCGCATCGAAGTCCCGGTACTAGAAAGCTCTCTTTCCTCGAACCCATGCGGCAAGAATTGCAATGGTAGCTACATCAACAACAGCCTCAAAAAGTGTAACATAGCGATCATCAAATAGCTCGATCATGGCAGTCTTGTCCAATCCCAACAACTCCAGAGTAACCTCCCTGATCACCTCATCCACTTCTGCAGCAATGTTCCTAGGAATCTCCTTTTCACTCATACCTACCCTATCAGTACCGCCAGCTCCTAATCATGAACCTCCAATAGCCGCCATAGAAAAAAATATTCCAAGGAAAGATCAGATATCACAACATAGTGCTTAAAACACTAGGCCCTACTCCTATTAGTTTCTTAGTGGCCACGAAATTTCTCCTAAATATCATACGAATCTTGTGCTTTCAGTAGTACGTGCCCATACTATTTTCCACACCTATCCGTCGTCGATTCAAAATTCATCCCAAGGTCCTAAGTCACTACACTAGACCACTCCTAGGCATGCTAACACCACTTGTCTTATGAGATACAACTAACTTCCTAGGCACTCTTCCTAGGACAATTGTCGCTCCCACACAACCAGTTGCTTTTGTGCATGCTTGTTGCACACAATACAAGATCATATAGACTGTTGACTAACCGACTCTTCCTAAGTCCACAACCAAGCAAGGAATAGGAAGTTAGGCTAATTCGATCATTCTGAGGCTATTCAATCCCGACCACATACAACTAATGAACATGCACGCAATAAACACAAATCAAGTAATATATATATTAGGCAAGCAACTTCCTATATCATAAGGCATCACAAAAATCAGGCATTTCTATCCAACAGTTTCTACAAGAACTTTATCCACCAGCATGCTTTTTTAACAATTCATATACCACCAAAATCAATACTAAGCAAACATAACAAGTATGTGTATTTTAGGAACTACACTCCTGTTTGGGATTTGGCTGACTGTACACACCGCATCTTCCTGCAAAACCAAAGTTAATTTAAGGTCCACGTTCCCGATCCCAAGCCAACAATCAAATAAGAACATGAAAAAAGACCGAGTCCATTTCCCTAGCTAACCCTTTTATTATAAATTCTTTTTCAAAACGTTTTGAGAAAATTCTCGGATCCTAGTTTGAGACTGGATTCACCAAAGTGTTCCTCCAATTCGCTGAAACCACATCATTGATACCAAATTGTAATGTCCCATTTTCATGACCTTTTCTAATTTTTTTAAAGTAAAACTTTCAATTATAAAACCATTTTAAGAAAACCATCTGTTCCCAATTAAAATTATTAAAAAATAGAGTATTATAAAGAACGCGAAATCCTCATTGTTGTTGATGAGTATGTACAGTCCCACCTTCACCTTCCCGTAGCCATGGATGATACCTGAAACTATAAAAAATTGGGTAAGCATCAAGCTTAGTGAGATTTCACCAAAATACCCCATATGATAAACATACAAGCATGCATCGGGTCAACTCAGCCATCTGGCTTGAATACCCATGGTTAGTTGGTTGTGACAACCCGAACCTTTTTCCGTTTCCATTATCCTAATTCAATTAATAAAATTTGAATTTTATTAAGTTCCCATCAAACTTCTTGGTTTAGAAAATCATCTACTTTTAATTAAATTTTTATACGAGTCGGAACAAAAGATCGCGTGAAAAACCCGAATCTTCTTGAAAAATCAAATGGTTTTTCGCTTGACAGAGTTTACGGTCGTAAACCCGTGTACGGTCGTACAGTCGTTTATGGCCAACGTCGGGTGGACCCCACCATCAACCACGAAAACCCCTATAAATAGGAGACCCTACCCATCATTTACACTTTTCTGACTGGACACTCACTTATTCACTCTCTCTACCCCTTGACCGTACACCCCTAAAACACTCTAAACCTTCCAAAAAACATCGAGAATCGCCATTGGGGGTCATTTAGGAGCACCTAGAGCACGTTTTTCATTGAAATCATCATCCTTGTTCTTGAGTGTACTGCCGTACACCCTTCAAACCTTCAAAGTCCATACACCCTTCAAGAGATAGTTCACGGCAGTACACCCCGTTCACGGCCGTAAACCCCATTCGTGGTCGTACATACTTCCTAAGCAGTGAATTAGATTGAAAACCCACTTTCGTCGATTCAATCAAGTTCTGGTAACATCACCTAACTGAAAGCAAGTGTTTTTCTAACACTTTATCTAACAAAATCACTAATTTAGATACATATGTGTATTTAATTGCTATTAGGATTCCATTAAGTGCCACACACTACAACTCAAGGGTCTTCATTCAGTCCGTTGTAACATGCCGAGCATAAGGGACTTTTTCAACATACAACCAAAATAGCATAGTTTTCAGATCAATATACGAACCAAGTACACGATATGCATACAAACTATAATAGGTATAGTTTGCGGTTTTCAATACACAGTTTTTATGAATTCAGAGTTATACATTGCTAAACATAGAATCTATGACAGATTTAGTTTATGGTATACATTATTACGAGAGTACAACACTTAATAATCATTTAAGTATAATTATTACCAAATACAATATATACACGGGTTGAAATATAGTAAATCACTACAGAACTACACCTAAACCTGTTAATATAGAATTGTGAGACTCTACTTCAAAAATGTACCCTTGGATGTACTGAATTAAATCCTATCATATTATAACCAGAGTCTCCTGGAGGGAGAGCGTGAGATTTGTGAATAGATCTATTCGGGACTGAAAATCCTACACCTGAACAGCTAGCTACAGTTAGGCAGACATGCCTGGGGTGACAAATGTCATTTATCCGACACTTGAAGAACGTCGTAAAGGTCACTAGGTCATATCAAGCATGGTTATACGACTCACAATAGAATAAATTTACCTTTGTTTACGGGATTTCATTCTTCATTAGTTTTATTTTCATTAATAGAACTATTATACATACACTGGAGGATTTCAGAGATACACTACTTGTTTTTCTTTTAAATAATAAAACAAATTTACATACTCGTGGTAGCCAGGGTTTTTCAAACGGAACAAACTATACGTACTGGTGGTAGCCAGGGTTTTTCAAATGGAACATAGTCTACCTACCAGTGGTAGCCAGGGTTTTCAAATAGAACATTCTATACATAGTAGTAGTAACCAAGCATAGAGACTAATATGTTTCATATACTACAAAGGATACAGTACAAACTTTCATAGTTAGTTCTATAACCCCTTCCATCAAGGTCACGTATGAAGAATACTCGATAGACTGTGGAGTATGTGATTTCTGCCTCATTTCCTGTTCCTTGTTTGGTTGTGCGCTTAGGCCAGATCCACATAATCCATTGTCTATTCGATATTGGTTTATACGTGACTAGTATGAACTAAGAGGTGATAGAAGGAACTAGTATTATCATGCTTTTACTAAAGAAAATATCTGATTTTCTTGGAAACATACGAACATTTTCATGGATTCATCAACGGGGTTTTCATGACAACATCACTTATGAGCTCACCAACTTTATGCTGATACCGTTTCAAAACTGCTTGTATTCTCAGAAAATCAGTAGACAGGTACTTCCTACAATTTTTAGAAGACGGAGCATACAAGAATCAAACAGGTGTAAACTCTTTTTCATGTATATTCAATGTATTGGTTGTGTTTACTATGATTACTATGATGCAATGGTTGTGATACTACACATGACGTCATCCACCCCCAAACATTTCCGCCTTTCCAGTTTGGGTGTGTGACAGATTGGTATCAGAGCGATTGTTTATAGTGAACTAAGTATACCGAACCTTACATGGTATACAACTATAAACCCTAGGGGGCCGAAGTGCTCTGAACTAAAAGTATACTTTTAAAATATAAGTACTTTATAAGAAGTATACAAGTATACATACGCACCAGAAACAGAATCACAAGTAGAACCAAACAAAAGTATTTGGATGTTGGACATTGCGGTTAAACCTAGATAGTTATGTAATCTTGTCTGGGGTCAATATAGCTTGATTAACTATGCTCCCTTCTGCATTGCTTGCTCCCACGAATCCACTAACACCGGAACTTGATAAATTCTTAATCAATAACCCAAACCCTCAAGAAACTTGGTTAAAAATTCAACGATCAAGACGAAGGCAATTGAGTACGCCCAACGTAGAAAGCCTGATCCCACTCCTTCATTAAACGCTTAATCCCTTAAGGGCTTTTCACCGACACTCAGTTCTAGACTAAAAACATTGTCTTAGGTCATAAAGTTTCCACCTTTATGACTTTCCATGGCTAAGGATTGACCAAAAGTTAAAACCCTAACTTGTTAATCCATTAAGACATCAAAACTCTTGCATAGAAGGGATAAAAGGACCAATATCACATTTTGTTGGTTCATAATAGCACCATAATGGATAAATTTTCCAACCTTATCCATTAGAATGATCCCAACAAACAAGATCTAGTCTTTAAGTTTCTAAAGAATGAAAAGTGCATGTTTTTCAACTTAATCCATCAAGTCCAAGTCTCTAACCTTCATATCTAAATCAATATGGTGTTTAGATAGATAAAGTCTCCAACTTTACTCATAACAAGGTCATAAACTTTCAAGATCTAAAATTTATGCACTTAAAGTGACCAAAAGCTCATAACAACCAAAACTAGCTAGATCTAACAATTTCATCATCAAGATTCAAACTTTATACCTCTAGAAGAAATATCAAGGTGAACTAGCTCTGGATCTACAAGTTCCAATGCAACCAATGTTTCTTCAATGAGTTCCTTCTTCTCCAAGGTGCACTAAGAGCACTCCAAAGCACTTATAAACACCTTCTTTTTGCTCAAATGGCTCATACTAGGGTTAGGGCTTCAAGAGAGGGTCTTGGAGAGGTGGAGGCTGAGAATGGAATGGTTTTTGGGAAGTTAAGGAGCTTAAATACGGCTCAAACCTTGAAAATAGGGTTTGGGCACTGATCGCATACGCCCAACATACTCTTGGTATTCCTAGCATACTAGGGAGTTCCTAGTAGTCCCAACATATGAGGCTAACCCAAAAATCGTCCTAACTTCAAACGGTCGTAACTTCTTCGTTCCAACTCTGTTTTCGATATTCTTTAAATCCACATAAAGCTGTTGAATAGCTCTAAAATATTATCTCAATATTTTGGACTAAAAACTTCTCAAACAAAAATCCATATTTCATGCAAGAACCCCGCCTATGACTTTTCCCTTTCTACCCTTCAGCCAAAAACATAATTCAAGGGTTAAATCTCTTAAATCACATTACCTCCTTACACAAGTCCAATCTTTACCTCCTTAAGGCCTACAACCTTTACACAATCGACTTCTAGCCCACGACACTGAAATAAGAAGTAATGGGAAAACAAGATGTTACATATTTAATTATAAATGATGCAATAACGGGTATACCATAAAGTTAAATAAAAATTTATGGGAGTTAAATAATTAACAATGTACATCCACCCCCTTTGAGGTACCATCATCACCTACAACAACCTTATAATTATGTTTTATAAGCATGGCTACCTTAGCGTCAAATTCTAGAATATACATCTCATGTTCCCTCAACTTCTTGTGACATTCACGAACCTCATTTTGCAACTCAATAATAATTTGGTCCATATCAGTTGATCGTAAAATGGGTGGCATTGGTGGGTCACATGCAAATGAACGTTTTTCCATCATCTTGTTGTGCCTTCTTTTATCAAGGCGCATATGTAGCTGAGTGTTGAGGTGGCAGTGCTAGAGAAGGTTCCATGTGAACATCTATGGTAGCTAAAGGAGAGAGATTAACCAATGAAGAGCTAAAAGTCCACCATTCAGCACAAATCTCATATGATGTCGGCTCTAACTTCACTATAAGTCTATTATCCTTCTAATAAAATTGTAAATTATAAATAATCATAAATTATACATTTAGGTAAAACTTATAAATTATATAAGTAATCTTAAGTCGCTTATAATTAGAATATGCTTGCAGTGATCCGCCTACATCTTTTTCAGTTTCGACCATCCGACAACCGAGGGGTCATATTCAATTGCCGGGTAACAAGCAACCGCTCACATGAAGTGTCTCAAGAATCCATATTTAAAAGAATCATGTATTAGAATATTAGCAGACATAAAATATTTAATTGTTCATGTAGCGTCCCATTTTTACAACTAAAAAAAATTCATTTGTATTTAGGGAAAACTTCACAATTATAAAATCCATGTTGAGAAAAATATTTGTTCCAATTTAAATTTGTTGAAAATAAAAATAACATAATAAACGTGAAATATTTATTTGGATTGATGAATGTGTATAGTCACGCCTTCGTCTTCCCACGATAATCGGCGATACCTGAATAACAATAAAAGTTGGGTAAGCAAAAAGCTTAGTGACTTCCCCCTAAAATTCACACACAACAGAACATATACAAGAATGCATACTGGGTCTACAGTCATTGGACTAGATTACCACGGTTATGTTGGCCTGCCACCTCAATCCAACCGCTCTTTCCGAGCCTTCGTGACAACGTCTTATAGCCGGCCCGCACCATGTATCTTGGTCTACAACACACAACGAGATCTCCTCAACCTAACCCACCAACATATCTTGACATATAAAAAATCAATATCAACTAGGCACATAATACATGCAATAATCAATCATATAGCTGAATACCACCTACTAGACCCCTCACAAAACATTGCTCCGGAACCAACTAATCTCAATGGAATGCATAGCCATAAGTAAACAAAGGTGAGATAGCCACCCGAATAGGTAATCCTACTCTAAAACCACAACCAAACTAGGAATAGGAAAGAAATCCTAGATTAAGAGTTCTCAGACTATCCTAAATGGCTACATAGAACACCTAGGGTACTCTACTAGACGATAACCAGCCTATTGATACTCTAACCAGGATACCACTACTGCCATATCTTAACATACAAGGATATATATATATATATATATATATATATATATATATATATATATATATATGTGTGTGTGTGTGTGTGTGTGTGTGTGTGTGTGTGTGAAACGTGACTTAAGCATTTGGATAATGCTCATGGATCATTTGGAACACTTAGATCATAATGGCGCACTTGGGCTTCATGGAGCATGTAAGGACCGAATATTATAAGAAAGGAATGGATCATCAGATAAAGGAAGGAATCAAGTGAGAAAGGAATATATCTTCTAAAAGGTGGTTTAGAGCCAATTAGAGTGGCTTGGAGCATCTTGGAGTGTCTTGGAGCAACTTGGAGCAATTTGGAGCAACATGTTCTGCCATGAAGATGGATATTGCACTAATCATAGAGAATGTTGTTCCGTGGGAACAAATCTTGCGCCATTCAAGAAGTTGTTGAGCCAAGAGGAAAGGAGTTTGCGCCAAAGGAATGGATATTGTGCTATGGGGCAGTGAAGTTATGCCAACAGGTTAATGTTGCACCATCAAGGAGTAGAGTTGTGCCAAGTTGGAGAAGTTGCGCCATCTTGAGGAGAAGTTGCGCCATAGTCATGAGATGTTGCAACGTGGAGGAAATGTTCTGCCATTATAGACCATCTTGGTACATGATACGCCATCTCGATCCCTTTTTTGTACCATTTTGATCCGTGTTTGCCTAGAACATGGCCATACTTAAGAAGTACATCATGTTGTGCCTCCATGATGGATGTTGGGCCATTCGTGTTCATGATGCGCCATTTGTGCATAACGATGCTCCACTATGGTGAGGTGGTCCACAATGTGCGTTGCTGATACACATGGGTTGTATGACACACAACAATGTTCAAGAAGATATTGCATGACGGATTGTAATTGGTTGACACCTATCATGGGCCTATAGACCAATGGCCTTGGCACATTAGGGTTTTAGGTCTGATCCATGAAGTATAAATAAGGATGCATTCTAGGTCATTTTGTATCTTAAATTATAGATTGTTAGGCAAATCTCAGTGAAAATTGTACTTGTCACCTCTGCTTGAGAGCTCTGAAATAAAGAATACTACTCTCCTACCCATGGATGTTGGTAGCCTTGATCGAATCACGAAAATTCTATGTCATGTGCGCTTATAGTTTTGCTAGTTATGTGCTTTACTTCCTATATGTATGTGTGTATGTGTGTGTGTGTGTATATATATATATATATATATATATATATATATATATATATATATATATATATATATAGCAGATCACTACAACATAGAAACATCCAATACACAAGGATATATAACCAAATCTCCAAGGAATGCATAAGCATATGTACCCAGAGTTGAGATAGATACCCGGACAGATGATCCTACTCTAGAGCCACAACCAAACGAGGAATAGGCAAAAAAAAGCCTAGATGAAGACTCCTTAATCTATCATGTGTGACCACATATAGTCCTAGGACATACCTCTACTAAAATATAATTAAAGCTAGTGGGTCAGCATTAGTGCCTTCATTCTACACGTACTATGAGGAAAAATCACCTGAATCGAAGGACCCAGAAACACTGTAATGTGCTCCTTTTTATGTACTGCTTGCTCCCATGAATCCACTAACACCAAATCCAGGTAGAATCTTAATCAATGGTCCAAAACCCTCAAGTTTGACCCAAAGTCAAAATTGGTCAAAAAGTCAATCGTCAATGGTCAAAGAAGGTCAAAGTCCACATCAGGCTAAGTACACGTTGTGTACTCCATCTCTACGCATGGTGTAGAGATCCTTCCCCCGATTACAGGACTGAAACCCTATACAGATTGCGTACCCTTAGGTACGCCCTACCTACTTAAGTCCATTTTACACTCTTCGTTAAGCATATATTCCCATAAGATCTTTCATCTAAAACTCAGATCTAATCCCAAATAATGTCTTAAATCATAAGGTTTCCTACTTTATGACTTTGCATGGTTAGAAAGTGCCCAAAACCAAAACCCTAACTTATTAAACAACCCAATCTTCATATCTCTTGTGTGGGTGGAATGAAGGGATAGAGATTTCATTTTTATGATTCCATACAAACAAATATGTTTGGAAATGCTACTCATAAGGACTAGAGTAACTCATACACAACTAGACCAAGAACATGGGACACAAAAGATATAAATATAAGGACTAACAAGATTTAAAGGCTCAAAAACCTTGTGTTTATTATGGAGCAAAGCGACTACAATATGAATTCCCTACCTTTTGTTGCATGAGTGGGAAGACAAAATGGCATACTACCCTATTCCCACAAAATTGCACCAGCTCTTCACAAGGCAAGAGCAGCTAGAAGAAAGCTTCAGGTACAATATAAGGGCGTATAACTCAAACTTTTCTTTCGCGTCACTAGGTGTAAAGGTGGATAAAGAATTGGCAAGTATGAATTCTGGAGTTTACACTTTTTGTGCACACGGAACACTTCATCATAATATCAATCAGTTAATTTCAAGGGACGGAAAATCGAGGTATTTACAGTTGTATTTTTATTACGGTGAAGTTGAAATATCATAGAGATCTTCCTGGAAGAATGTTGATAGAAGAGTCATTAAAAAACTAACACATATTCTAGCTTCAAATCCGTACATTAGAACGTTTAAACGTCTTTCTGATCTAGGACCGCTTGATAATTATAGAGTGACTTTGAATACATCGGTGGAACTTGACCAAAGGTTGTACAATAAGTTGACCACATCTAAGGTGTGAATATTAACATTTATCTTTATTCATTTTAAAATTAAATGTGTCATATTTATTATTATACATATCATATTAATCACCTTATTGAACTACACCTTTTTATAGGTTGCTGGTATTTGGGTTTAAGGAAATGACAACATCACTGCATATAAAAGAAGTATTATTGTCTATGGGAGGTCTAACTATAGTACTGAAATTCAACCTCACTTTGGTTGTTATAATCCTTTGTCGTCTCCTTTATTCTCTCCCAATGGTGAGTCTGGATGGCATCCTAAAATACCAAGATATGGGGTCGCCATGGATGAAATTCATAGTGACAATGAAGACAATGATGAACGTTTAGAAGGTACGCCTTTAACATTATTTTACATATTTAAAACATGTAACAGATATTGCCTTAAATATACAAATATTAAATTTATATTTTTCACATAAATTATGATATCACAGAATCTACTTCAAAAAAAGGCAGAAATACTGTAAGTATGCGGGAGTAGTATTGTTACAAGTTCCGGATACGGTCGAATGATAATGTGATTTTGATGGGAGGGAGATTGTTCTAGCAGTTTGTAGTAGATACCTATATAAAGATTGAGACTACACGTTTGGTTTTTGTTTGAAAAGAACAAAACCAAAATTAGAGCCAATTTATACCAAGGTGTTGTTGATTGCTTCAATGCCGGTGAGGCTCAAGCAAGTAGGGTTGGACAAAGAGTTGCGTTAGCTGCAAGTTTCATTGGAGGTCCACGTGACATGCGAAGAAGATTTCTAGATGCCATGGCTTTAGTTCAAGTTGACGGGAGGCTTGATATATTTCTTATAATGACGTGCAACGCAAAATGAAAAGAAATCGATGATTAGTTATTGCCTGGACAGTCAGCTCAAGATCAATCGGGCCTTGTTGCCAGAGTTTTTCATGCTAACTTAGAGGATCTGAAGGTACAATTATTCCAGAGACATATAATCGGTGTGGTGGGGTCATATGTGTATGTGATAGAGTTTCAAAAGCGTGGGTTGTTACATGCACATTTCCTCTTAATAATGACACCTGGATATAAGATGAATAATCCAGACGATTATGACAAACTTTTGTGTGCGGAAATTCCCGACCCAATAAGGTTTCCTGAAATGCATGATCTTGTCGAAATCACATGATGCACAGTCCTTGTGGTAGCTTACGAGAAAAATGTCCATGTATACATGGTGTGCCAAAATCCTAGGCAATTCAATGAAAAGACATCACAAGGAGAGGACTCATATCCATTATATAAAAGGAAAAATAATGGAATTGAGGTGATTGTAAGAAATACAACATTGGATAATAGATGGCTGGTTCCATACAACCCAAAGTTGTTAATGATGTTGAATTGTCATATCAACATTGAGGTTTGTTCGAGTATAAAGTCTGTGAAGTACCTCTTCAAATATGTTTATAAGGGCCATGACAAAAAAGTTATCCATATTGATAAAGACCAAGAAAATGATGTTATTAATGAGATATGAAAGTTTCAAGACACACGTTATGTTTCTCCCCCTAAGGCATTAAGGCGAGTTTTTAGTTTTCCTCATTCAAAAACCCACCCTTGTGTGATGGCCTTGCAAATACATCTCCCGAATCAACAGTGTGTTAGCTTCAAAGACGGTGACAGAATGGAAGACATTGTTGATAGGGAGAAAGAAAAGAATTCAATGTTGATGGCATTTTTCAAGAAGAATAAAGAAGATTCCAATGCGAGAAAATATTTGTATAAGGATTTTCCCAAACATTTTACATGGAATCGTTGAAACCATTGTTGGAGGACCAAGGAACATAAATCAATGATTGGTCGATTTGTTTATGCTAATCCAGCTGAAGGAGAGAGATACTACCAACACCTGCTTTTATGTCATATTACTGGGCCTACCTGCTTTGAAGATTTATACACAGCCAATGGTGTATTACACCCTACATTTCGAAAAGCAGCTCTTGAAAGAGGTTTAATAGAGATCGATGATAGTTTATCACAATGTCTTGTAGAGGCTTCCTTATTTTAATTTCCCTGCGCACTTAGAAGGTTATTTGCGGCGATGCTGATTTTTTGTGAACCAGGAAATGTTCACAAGTTATGAGACGACCACTATGATTCTCTTTCCGAAGATTATAGGAAACAATATGGATGTGCCGAACGACTGCAAAATATGGTCCTCATCGACATTAGAGTCTTCCTAGAATCTATGAGTAAAAAGCTTAGTGAGTACAACCTTCCAAATGTTAGTGCACACATCGATTTACAATCAAGAGGCTATCGTGAGGTGCAAGAAGAATACTCTATAAATGTTGAATATGAAGACTTACATGCGCGAGACTATCTCAATCCAGACCAGAAGTTTGCATACGATGAGATAATGAGGCGTGTGGATCAAAATATTCCGGGAGTGTTCTTCATAGATGGTCTCGGTGGAACTTGAAAGACATTTTTGTACAAAGCTTTATTGGCCAATATCCGTGCCCGTGGTTTTATTGCACTTGCAACCGCCACGTCGAATGTTACGGCTAACAACATGCCATGAGGGAGAACAGCTCATTCACGATTAGGAATTCCCCTCAATCTTGATAATAACTCGATGTGCAAGATCATTAAACAAAGCGGGAAGGCTCAAATACTTCGCGAGGCAAAGGTAATCATATGGGATGAAGCAGCAATGGCTAAGAGGCAGGCAGTAGAAGCAGTTGATCGGACAATGCAAGACATCACAGATAAGAAGCTCCCTTTCGGTGGAAAGATAATGGTTATGGGAGGTGACTTTAGACATGGTACTTGAGCACAAATTGTCGACTTTAGATTATGAATGTCACCTCTATGGGCTTCAGTTAAAAGGCTTCGATTAAATATCAACATGAGAGCGGTAAATGACCCATGTTTTTCTGATTTTTTATTACGAGTTGGTGATGGAAAGGAGGAAACATTGGACGAGTCCTTTATTCGTATACCTGATAACATGTCCATTCCATACACTAAGAAAACTAATTCAGTGGATGCTCTGATGGATGCAATATTTCCTTCTTTGGAATCCAACGGCGCCGATTCAAAATTTATCATTTCGAGGGCGATATTTTCAACTAAAAATGAAAGTGTTGATGAGATTAATAATAAGTTGATTGAACGATTTTTTGGCGAGTAAAAAGTTTACTACAGTTTTGATGAAGCGGAAGATGACAAAAATAACTTATATCCGATGGAATATTTGAACTCGGTAAATGTTAGTGGTGTACCCCTAATTATCTTCGGTTAAAAACTAGGTGCCCTGTAATACTTTTGTGAAATATCGATCCTTCAAATGGGTTATGTAATGGCACAAGATTGATATGTCGAGCTTTCCAACAAAATCTCATTGATGCAGAGACAGCTATTGGCCAACATGCTGGAAAAAGAGTGTTTTTACCAAGAATTCCTCTATGTCCGTCTGACGATGATATGTTCCCATTCAAACTAAAGAGAAAGCAGTTTCCAATTCAGCTTAGTTTCTCTATGACAATCAATAAAGCTCAAGAACAAACAATTCCAAATGTACGTGTTTATCTACCAGAATCGGTATCCTCACATGGCCAACTTTATGTGGTGTTCTCTAGAGGAATATCACGTGTCAATACCAAGGTATTAGTATGTGACAACCCGATATTTCAAGACGATATGATGGAACGCAAGTCAAATTAAGGTCAAAATTTAACTTTCCTAAAATCTTAGTTGGGTTAAATAATGTAGAAGGAATTGTATCAAGGTTTCCAAGCATATAAAGAACACTAAAATCCGAGTTATAACGAAGAAGTTATGACCATTCTAAGTTTTCCAACAGAAAAACGACAATACGAAGTTACGTAAAAACTCGAATCGGAGATCGAGCAACTTTTGGCCGGAATGACCTAAACGGGAATTGAAGGTCTCGTCATTGGTATTTCAGCGGTAAAAAGTCTGGCAAAAACCGACGTCAGATATAGATGTTGTGAATTTTTAAAGAAATTCCTTAATCACGTCATTTTAATAAATAAATAATAAAAATTATTTCATAATTTTCCAACGGAATCTAAACAAAAGTTGTAGATCATAGTCTCACCTTCGCGTGGATATAAAGAACGTCGAAAACGGAGTTCGTATGAAGGAGATATGAATTTTTGAAGTTTATTTAATATATTTATAAATTTAATTATAAACTCCCGGTATTATCCGAAGGGGAGTCATCGGATAGGACCGAAGTACGCCCTGCGTACCTTCGTACGCCCCGCGTACTGAGATCAAGGGCCTCGGATCGTCCACGTCGCCCTATCTGAGGTGTCCGACCTGTCCGACCCGTCCGACCCGTCCGACCCGCTGTCCCATCCGACCCGCCTCCCCAGCAACCCGTCCCATCCGAAGCCAAGGCAGTCGAGGCTTCGGTCATGCATGACGTACGCGTACGCGCTGCGTACAAGCGTACGCCCCGCGTACCGAGGCGGTTCAGCCTTCCTATAAATAGGATGCGAGGCTTTCCGAAAAAGTTGCTCAATTCTTCCCTTTTCTCTTGCGTCTTGCCTCGTTTTCCGTGCCCGTTCAAACCCGAAGCTCTGGTCTTTTTGCTCAAGTCCCGAGGGTCGATTTTACTCCCGAGATTCCCGAGAATCCCGAAAAAAATCCGTTTCCCGAGACGAAACTCTGCCCGGTTTTCCATCTCGCTATCTTCAAACTTTCAGGTGAGTTCATACCCCTATAATCCACACTTTTAAATGTTTTATAAATATTTTTATATGCTTTTAAGGGGGGAATACAAGTAAAACACACGATGATTATCGTATGTTATATAAAGTTTCGTTTTATACTTTTTATCAATGGAATCGTATGTGATTTATATCTATTATAAAGAAACTTTCGTATGCAAAATGTATCACGATAACATCATATCTTTTGAAATGAAAAGTGTTGTTATTTATATATAAATCAAACACTCTGCTTATACTGTATGTATATGTGTCCACCTATCATACTACAAACATACGATTATTTTGGCACGAAAAACATCAATATTTTGGGATACTTCTTGTTAATAAATCAATCATCTATGATTTATAACTAGTATACAAATGGATTTACTACAAGTTTAACAGTTTTACTAAACCTATTACTTCAAATGATTTTTCTTAAACGTTTTTACATGATTAAAGCTCGTTATCAAACTGTCTTACATACTGTAAGCTTCCTTTCAAAATCGGTTACAAAGGTGTTTTCAAACAATGGTTTTCCGTGTACTTAAACTGTCTTATCAAACAAAATTACTTTCAATCATTTTATAAACTGACATCAAGTCACAAATTCTTTATTAGACTTTTCAACGGTTTTACAAAACTTCTTTATGCTTTTATATTATAAATTGCATGTCTCTATATGTATAGTTATATAAGAATTGTTTATAAGACTTAGAAAGGCTATCCACCCTATTTCCTTTTCGCGCCTTGAGATGTGGTCTGGTGGGATATTGGGTATTCGTCCAAAAGTCGTTTAAATATTAGTTATATATCATGTATACATATATGGTCATAAATGTTCCATCAGTTAATTTAGTTCCGATACTCTTGGGTAGCAAGAGTGTATAAACCTACTTGGACACATCAATTACATTCTAGTAAACTATTATAGGAATAGTTTAGGGTAAACAAAACATTATCCCTACTACAAGAAATTACACCAGAGTCAGTTCATGAGTCCAGACTACATGTTATATGAAAGAATACTCTTACATGAATACTTATACATGAATACTTTTACATAGACACTATATGGCAGATTACTACTACATGTTATATGAAAGAATACTCTTACATGAATACTTATACATGAATACTTTTACATAGACACTATATGGCAGATTACTACTACATGTTATATGAAGGAATACTCTTACATGAATACTTATACATGAATACTTTTACATAGACATTATATGGAAATTAACTATTACATGTTATATGTCTAGATACGGTTATATCGTTCGCCTTTCTATCTTTACCTTGTGATTCAATCTCATCATCGACGAGATAGATTGGGACTTTATCTCCTAGTACCACATCATACTTTGAGGGACTAACCATTCCGACAACCACTGTTAGCTACAGAGGTAAATGAACAATCTACGGATGTTCTAGGTTGATACCATCGTGGGTATACATAAGGGACTAACTATTCCTAAACCCGGCTGTTAGCAACAGAGGTAAATGAACAATCTACGGATGTTCTAGGTTGATACTATTTCAGATATACTTAAGGGACTACTAATAAGAGTTAAACAAGGAAAAACCATCACATTTTCAAGAGATGCGTACTTTCAAAACAGTCAGGTCTAGGTAAAAGACCACTTTCAAAACATTCGAGTCTTGGTAGAAGACTACTTTTATACTAGTAGGAAATATGGGATTTTCTAGAGCTTTTCATACTTATACTAAATGTTTCATCATTCATTTACCAGTCTTTCATATCAACTAATCAAAGCAATGACATTAAATACTTATGAACTCACCAGCTTAAATGCTGATCTACTCTTTCAAAATAACTTGTATTCTCAGGTTACAAATAGACAAGTGTCGATACAAGGTTTAGAGAAGACGGAGCAGTCAAGACTCGTCTTTTATTTTGATAAGTTATCATCATGTCTTGTACTATGAAAGAAAACACTTGTAACTAAAATTATACTATTAATGCAATGGATGATGTTGTTGCTTGTTTACTACTTTACATTTGTTCTGATGCATACATGACGTCCTCCGCCCGAGAACATTTCCGCCGTTTTTGGTTTTGGGGTGTGACATAGTAAAGTCGGAAAGAACGTTTAATGATGGAATCTACACATTAAAAGTTGTGTACAAAGAAGTGTTATGTGATTAACAAGGTAAAATCAACAACTTATTATTTTACAATTTCTTCATATATGTATCTTAGATGCTCATCTAATGTTTAATGCAGGGCTAGCAGATGAAGCAACATGATTGCAGATTGGTGTAGTTTATATATTGGACATGTTATACATGTACAAAAATACATGATTGTAGATTTTTGTTATTTGTAGGTTGTAAATCAAGTATGAACTATTAGATGAAATTCCAAATGTTGACTCAACTTCTGTCGTATTATATGACTATGCACCTTGCAAGAAACTATCCGTTGAACTGAACTATTCGACAAAAAATAGTCTACCAAATGGCCGCAACGAATATCTCACGTCTAAAGGAAACTAATCATCACATTAAAACTATCTTCCAAAAGAAACTCTTTGCCGCCCGGCGCTTAGCGCGGGAAAACGGATAGTATATATATATATATATATATATATATATATATATATATATATATATATATATATATAAATATATATATAGCAGATCACTACAACATAGACACATCCTATACACAAGGATATATAACTAAGTCTCCAAGGAATGCATAAGCATATGTACCTAGAGGTTAGATAGATACCCGAACAGATGATCCTACTCTAGAGCCACAACCAAACGAGGAATAGGTAAAAAAAGCCTAGATCAAGAGTCCTTAATCTATCATGTGTGACCACATACAGTCCCAAGGACATACCTCTATTAAAATATAATCAAAGCTAGTGGGTCTACATTAGTGCCTTCAATCTATATGTACAATGAGGAAAAATCACTTGAATCGAAGGACCCATAAACACTGCAACGTGCTCCCTTTTATGTACTGCTTGCTCCCATGAATCCACTAACACCAAATGTTGATTCAACTTTTGTCGTATTATATGACTATGCACCCTGCAAGAAACTATCCGTTGAACTGAACTATTCGACACAAAATAGTCTACCAAATGGCCGCAATGAATATCTCACGTCTAAAGGAAACTAATCATCACATTAAAACTATCTTCCGAAAGAAACTTTTTGCCGCCCAGCGCTTAGCACGAGAAAACGGATAGTATATATATATATATATATATATATATATATATATATATATATATATATATATATATATATATATATATATATATATATATAGCAGATCACTACATCATAGAAACATCGTATACACAAGGATAGATAACCCACTCTCCAAGGAATGCATAAGCATATGTACCCAGAGGTGAGATAGATACCCGAACAGATGATCCTACTCTAGACCCACAACCAGACGAGGAATAGGCAAAAAAAAAGCCTAAATCAAGAGTCCTTCATCTATCATGTGTGACCACATACAGTCCCTAGGACATACCTCTACTAAAATATATCAAAGCTAGTGGGTCAACATTAGTGCCTTCAATCTACATGTTCAATGAGGAAAAATCACCTGAATCGAAGGACCCAGAAACACTGCAACGTGCTCCATTTTATGTACTACTTGCTCCCATGAATCCACTAACACCAAAACCCGGTAGAATCTTAATCAATGGTCCAAAACCCTCAAGTTTGACCCAATGTCAAAATTGGTCAAAAATTCAGTCGTCAATGGTCCACAATCATAACTTCATCGTTTCAATTTCGTTTTTGGCATTCTATATATGCACGAAAATGTATTGAAGAGGCCCACAATCTAATCTAGTTACTTTGGACTAAAAACATATCGAACTGAAATCCTTAATTCATGTAAAAAACCCGATCTATAACTTTTACCCCTTCGGTCCAACACACAATTCAAGGGTTAGATCTCACAACCAACATTATCACCTCCCAAAAGCTCTAAACTTTAATTCCTTAAGTCCAAGAGCCTTTACAAGATTGACTTTTAGTCCACAACCCTTAATTAAGAAATAACCAGAAACCGCGTGTTACAATCTTCCTCCACTTAAATTAGATTTTGTCCTCGAAATCATATGTCCCTACCTCTTCTCAATTTAACCCCTTGTGGATCATTCAAGTCTGAGTTGTTCAATGCGGATTAGATCATTGAAATGCTAACATCCGAAACCATCGCCAATAATGGTCCCAACCTAAGCTCAAGTGAAAGAAACCAAGACTCCAAGATCTGATTCGTTAGCTGACGATCAACACAATGGGAAATCAGAAGATTAAGCAGTTGCGTGAAAGTCTTGAATTGAAGATATCTGAATGACAACTGAACCTTGGCATAAGGTATTCCTTCTGTGAGATATCCACTTTGCCCCACATGGAATCTGCTAGACTCTGACAACTTTAATAATCCTTTAATTCCCAGCCAATATGAACTCTACTAGTTGATCCCAACCACTGATATTCAGTGTAACATCATGATTTTTACTCAATTTTTTTTATTTATTTTAAAAACTTTTAAAAGAAATGTAGCGGTAGATTGTAAACATCGTTCATTTCAAAAACATTTCAAACCACAACGTTATGTTCAATTCGAAACCAAAATATCAAAAGTATTTAATTGTAGCGGAAGCATAAGTTTCAAAATTAAATACCGTGTCCAAGTGGCATCTTTATTCTAAGGATAAACTACCCAAAAGTGACCCCATCTCACCAAGCCAAGCTCCTAAGCTACATGTACCAATCGCAAAGGCATAAAGCAAAGAAACAAGTGTCAGCAAATGCTTCGTGAGCCAATAGGAGTTTGTACACAATCAAAGGGAAAACATACCATCCCCTAACGGGTCAATCATTCAAATTATAATCATATAAACAAAATTCACATATTAATCATTAATCAATCACCTTTCACAAAAAAATCATTCATTAAATTTTGTATCATTCATTTGTGTAACATCAATCGTATTTCATGCACAATCGTATCGTAATCATATATCATCATATCAAAGGAATGTATCATAATGTATAGGCGTAGGTAGTCTCATAATGATACCTAACCCCAAGGGAAAAACTCGTTTGCTACTCATGTGCTTGGCCAGCCAAATGCTTTAGGTGGTTCGTGACTCCTACCCGTCACACTGACCCCAAGACTCCACTTTCACTACTCCGACGATGCAATGTACAAGTACATTGTGGTGTCGTTCAGGATGGGTACAAATGGTGTCAATTCTACCGATACACCTCCCGATTCCCACGTGATGTTTGATCCGGCCTCGTTCGAATGGCCAACATCACTCCAATCCGCAAACACCGAAGTGTACACGTACCATATGTCGCACGGGCATCTAGAAAGACCGACCAACTCATAAATGACTTAAGCTTTTTTCCTAGGAGGTATTTTTCAACCAACCAGGCTCGAAGGTATCCGGATAGGGTTTCATGCTAAGTTTTAAGTTCTACCCTTTGCCCTCTATGCATAACCCCGCATAATCGATCGTAAATCAAGTACAAGCGTGCAACATTTGTATTATCATAATCAAGATTCATAACGTTTATACCAAGGAGATACTCAACAACATCGTAGTCACATAGTAGTCATTTCATACATCATATCATAGTTTCAACTAATCGTATCAAGTACCAAGATATGCATGTCAACCAAATTTCATAAGCATACAATTGTCACATAAAGGCTAAACAGTAACATATTTCATAATGCATATATTGGCATAATCAACAATTAATAATATTCTAATTGGACTAATCGAACCGTTTCCGGAAAGTAGTTTTCGACTATGTACAATGTTTATGAAAAGTCTATTGACTCACCTTGTGTTTGAAGCGAGTTTTCCTTTTTGCTTCATGTCTTGACCCTTCTTGAAGTTGTCAAGTTTTCACCAAATAACCACACAAACCAAAAAATCATCAAAATGGGGTCCAAGTTTCATTAACACCTTTAATTCCTTAATGGGCTACATATATATATATTTTTTTTAAGTTTCACAGTTTGACCACTGTTCAGTGTTTTGGGCATAAAACAGAATCCGTGACTCCAATTGAGCTGAATCCGGACTTTCTGAAAACTAGACTCGATTTCCTACATTTTATCCAGATAGGGCCAATGGACAATTCTGCTTAGATTAGTATCTACAGCACTCGCAAGGTGGGGAAAAGTTGCTGTGCAGAATTCCAACATTCACCAAAAATCAGCATATGCTTCAAGACTTTAGGTAAAGGATTATAGTCACTAAATTTTACACATGAGAGGCTTGAATGATAGTATTAAGACACTAATTTTGTATTTTATGAGGATATCAAACAGATGATACAAAAGTGTTGAGAGTAGAATGCCTAAACATGTAGACGAACATTTAGAACAAAGTTCTAGATTTTGCGTCGTAACAGCCACCTGTTCGGAGCCATTTTAACACCACCAAGGACTGAAAAATATACAATATTTTTATATATTCCAGTAGGTTATACTCTTACCTTTTTATAAAGTACTTTTAAAGGTCCAAACGACTTTCTACAATTTTATATGGATTTTACAAGACAGCCTATGCGTTCAGCTAAATTCTGACCAGCTGGTGAAAAAGGCGATTTTCCCCTAAGTTGCAGGAAACAACAGGTCCTGGAAAAATTCATGGACAAACTAGGCTCAAAATTCAAACTTCTAGAGTTTACGGATCACTAATACGACTTCTGATGATTTTTCTAGATTTTTTTCAAAACAGGGACAAATTGGTAATTATTCAGAATTTCCCAGCAATGCATTTTAAGGGTTATTTGACAACTTAACCCATTAAGCCACAAAAAAATCAACTATAAAGATGAAATTGAGTGCTAAATAGTAGCAACATGCCAAGAAGTTAAAATAACAATTCCAAACTTAAGCCATGATTCAAAGTACATTGCTTATATGGGAAAAACAAAGTAATTTGCTAAAAGAGAACACCACTAGAGCTTGAGTTTTCTCCACCATTAAGCCTCACATTAAGACCTTTTAGGGACTGTTTTGAGGACCTTTTGGATGGTTCAAAACTAGGTCTTATATGAAGGAAATTAATCACACGAATCCAAGAGAATTGATGATAACAAAAACATGAACTTGAACAAGGAAATTATTTAAGGTGATCTAAGAAATTTTGACAGCAATTAAGCCATCAAAAACACCCAACACCAATGGAATTAAACCATATGAACTTTCAAAGGTTTCTAGGAAGAAGAAGATAGAGATTGTAGTCATCAATTAGGAAGAGAATTGACAACAACAATCATCAATTGACATGAAATTTGATATATATATATATATATATATATATATATATATATATATATACAACAAAAAGATTAGAAGAGAATTATTTACCACTTGCTGGCCAAAATCGCAACCCTGTTTCTTCTCTCTAGGATCGATCAAGCAAGGTTTCTTTACTCCCTCCTTCTCCTTTGCCTTTTTCCCCCTCAAGTCATCGTTTTTTTTCCTTTCCTTGCAGCTTGCATCGCACAATCATACACACAAGGACTTGTTTTTTTTTTCTTGATTCCCCAATCGACACACACAAGAAAAGAAGATATTGATATTGTTGTTGTTGTTTTTTTTTGGATGTGAATAGGGAACGGACGCCAAGGAGAAGGAATGATCTTTCTCCTTCGGGAGTTATGCCATAATTTACCTAACGTCCCCTCAATTGTTAAATTTAAACCCTTTCCAACCTAACCCTAGAGTCTTGACAATTAAAATATCCTTTTATGACATTTGAGTCCCTCAACCCCAATTACCCTAATAATTTCATAAGTCAATTTCATTAAATTACACACCTTTTAAGTTTTATTAATTCTTTTAGATATTAAATAATACTTTTTTTGTTAATTTATTCCATTTTAACCTCCTAGACCTAAAACATTTTGCATAAATAGTTCCTCGAGTAACAGAAAAATTAACATCGTTTACAATAGGATTTTCAGATCGTTACATCCAGACACACAGGTGAATTTGAACCAACAACAACATTCACCAACTCCAACACGCGTGATAATTTTCAAGGATAATAATCAACCTATTCATAGAAAGAAATTAATAACAACCAGAGTTAATCAAGATAATTCCATTCAATTGTTCATCCAAGATTACATCTGAATTTCGAAACATAAAAAGAAAATACAGATGAATACCAACACTACAGTAACCGACTAAATAGCAGAACTGAAAACTCAAACCTCGGTCTCTAGGGCTCCACCGTCCCACGATGACCATCGGGTAACTGTCATGCTAGCAGTGTAGGCTCCAGCAACTAATTAAAGACGAGAAAAAGACAATGAGCTCTAGTGTGGCCCTCGTGGCCTCAATGGAAACAAACCCGCACACTTCACGTTAAATCCCTACTGAAATGACCCTCCTCATCACACCTCCGACATACGAGATATCAGAACCTTCCATCATGAAACTTCCAACTGGTCACACTCATAACTCCTCCTCTTAATTGTTCATGAACTCGAGTCAGCAGAATTGAAACGCTTGGCCGCCAATTGATACTGAACTCAAGTTGTCCTCTCCTCTTTCTTCAGAATCTCCAACTGAATTTGCCTCCTCTTGATGTTTCACTGCAACTCGGTCAAAGTATGATCTGACTGAGTTGATTCAAACTTTGAAATATCTGTCTTGAGCATACATAAGTATGGGGACATCTGCATGTATTTTGAAGTGTCATAAGCTAAGCAGAAAATAGCTCTCTGTCTCTCTAGAAACATCCTGGTGATATCTGTCACCAAATCAGTCATCTGCTTGACCGACACATACTTCTGTTCCAGTCACTCTCGCTCCACAATAGGTACACACTCCACTTGGAACATGTATAAAAAGTGTTCCCCAGTCAATATGACTCGCTCTGCATGCGAAAATTCATGGGTCACAAATTTCTACTAATCCTTCGCACCCAACATAGAAGATTAAGTGCAAATTTCACCTTCTGTTCCTCGAGACACGAAATGTATAGAAACATCCCTCCACATCAAATATCCATATCAAATCGATAATATGCTCCCTACCGCTTCTGAACTTCGGAGGCTTTGTATTACTGAACTCTCGATATTGTATCGTCTTGCCTCTCTGAAATCCTGTAACGACGACGGATGTTGTGGTTGCGGCAACAACTGCCTGCGTGTAACAACCCAAAAATCATGATAAATTTTTTATTTTTCAACATAAGTAAAAAATCATTGTTCAATCAAACCCATGTCATAAAAACTAAATATCCAAATACAAATATCCCAATACCAGAGTATCATAAAATCTCCAAAACATATCACTGAAGGATGTGTATGATCACGCCTTCGACTTGCCCCGATCCTCTGAAGTACCTAAAACATAACACTTAAATTGTAATCCAAACATTAGTGTGATCCCCCCAAATACCCCACACAACAGAACATATACAAACATGCATGTTTTGTCCATATTCATTAAATTGGATTACCCTTGGGTCCACAACCATCAGGCTGGATTACCCCATGCCCACCGTCATCAGACTGGATTGCCTCGGCCCAATCAATTATCAGATTGGAATGACCTAATTTGTTGAACTACACACATAGCAATAAATACTTCACCCGTATCATATTATGTCGACATATGCAGTAGACAAATCATGTAATAGTACAGATAGTCATATAGATCTAAAAATCACTATATCATATTAACATCCCATATACTAGAATACATAACCTAGTGAGCTGACATTGGTTCCTTTGACCCACGAGTACAGCGAGCAAAAACACACCTCAATGATAGAAAGATAGCAAAACCAAAAGCTGTTCCAACTACCAGCTCTACGGGTCACCTATACAACACCCAGCGACCAAACCTTAATCTACTACTTAAAATATCCGGAATGACCTAACATAAAACTTGGTCAAATTCAATGTTCAACATTCAAATTGAAAATTCACTGTAGCTGGTCGTCACGTCGTGTCCATCCTTGACTACTTTGTGGCCACTAAATGACAAAACATATGAGTCTTAGACCAGTTGCCATGTCGTGGAGACCTAGGGCACTTCTTGGGCATTCGGCTCCTAACAACTTAATGGTTTAAGTCGTCTTTCTTCGATTCTATGGGCTTCAAAGCTCATATCTGGCCCATACTATGGTCTAAGTGGATAAAGTTTCCACACTCCAAGAGGTAAGGCTTTCACTCCAAGGTCCAAAAAGTTCAAAACACAACTTGATATAATTCATTAAGCACTTAATCTTGAAGACTTCTCGTACCACATTTTCATAAATGTTTCTAATATCATAAAACAACATAAAAACCCTTACTTTCCAGACATGTAGGTCTAATACATGGCTTGCACTATTATTAGGTCAAAATGAGGGTTTTTGACCAAAAATCCATGCATGATACCAAAACTTACTACAAATCCAGATCTAAAGCACCAAACACTCTAAATGGCCTAGAGATTCATAAAGATGCAGACTTTATGAGATCTCACCACTCCAACAATCAAGAACATGAATATTTCGGAACAAAAATCAAGATCTAGCAACCTATCATGATAAAAATCGAGTCTTGGACACTTACAAAGGTCCAAAAGAATGTTACTACAAAGGATGCAGTCTTGCTTGTTGGATCTTAGATCACATCTTATTCTTTCTTCCTTCAATGGCTTCAAAGAACACCAAAACAAGGTTTAAACAAAGTAGGAGGGGATGAGGCCTTTCTTAGATCTCAAAGAGGCTAGTGGAGGCTAAGGGTGAGCAAACTCTAGCCTACTCATTCTTTTAATTAGGGAGTAAAACCTGGAAATAGGGTTTTATCATTTTTCAGCTGTCGCGTTGTCTCCTTATACTGCCACGTCGTGGTGGCTTAAAATGAACATGTGATGCTTCTTGATTTTCCATGTCTTGGTGCCTCCCCTATGCCATGCCAAACCATAAACTTCCAAAAATTAGAATCTAAATTAACTCAGGATCCAGGTGTTACACTGCGTGAAGGCGGCACAGAGCTACTCAAACTCCTCAATCAAGGCACTCTTAACCGACCTAAACAACTTCAGAATCTCCTCCCTGATAGCCACAACCACTTCGGTGGCAATGATCTCGCATATATCCTCATCACTTGGACCTGCCTTCTCGGTTCCACATGTACCTGATCATGAACCTCTGATAGCCACCATACTGAAAAATATACAACGAGAAGGTCAGACATCAAAACACATTGCTCAACCCACCAAGCCACCCTCCTATTAGTTCCTTAGTAGCCTCGAGGTTCCTCCTGAATCTCATATGGATCTTATACTTTTAGTAGTACGGACCTATACTACCTTCAACACCTATTTGTAGTCGATTCAGAATTCATCCCAAGGTCCCAATTCACAGAACTAGACCACTCCCAGTTGTGGTAAGACCCACATGCTCCTAAGAGCCATAACTAACTTCTTAGTCACTCCTAGGGTTGTCCTCACTCCAGCACCACTGGTTGCTTTTGTGCATACTTTTTGTACACAATATAGGGTTAGATAGACTACAAAATAATTGACTCTACCCTAAGTCCACAACCAAACAAGGAACAAGAAGTATGGCTAAGTCAATAATTCTAAGGCTATTTCACCCTAAACGTATACAACTATACAACATACACTTAGCAATCACACAATCAAATACCATATAACAAGCAATTATGTATACTATAAGGCATTATTATCCAACAGTTCCTAAAAGAACCTTAGCATCTCCACTAGCAAGCTTTTCTAACAATTTACTTATTAGAATATTCAAATTTAGCACATATAACAAGTGTGGGTATTTTGGCGACCACACTCTTGTTTGAGATCTAACTCATTGTACACACCACATCTTACTGTAAAACCAAGGTTAAATCAAGGTTCACATTCCCGATCCCAAGCCAAAAATTAAACAAGAACATGACAAGAGACCGAATCCATGTCCCTAACCCAACCCTTTTATTATAAATTTCTTTTTCAAAAACTTGTTATGAAAATTCTCGGATCCTAATTTATGTTTGGATTCACACAAGTGTTCCTCCAAGTTCGTCAAACTAGGGTTCTAATACCAACTTGTAAAGTCCTATTTTTACAACCAAAAATTTTCATTTTGATTAAGGTAAAACTTCACAATTATAAAATCCATGTTGAGATAAAACGTTTGTACCAATTTACATTTGTTCAAAATCAGAGTAATATAATAAACATGGAATCTTTATTGTTGTTCATGAATGTGTAAATTCATGACTTTGCCTTCCTACGATAACCGATGATACCTAAAAAACTAACACCCGTGTAAGTGCGAAGCTTAGTGAGTTCCCCCTAAAATACCATGCCCAACAGAACATATACAAACATGCATATTGGGTCCATAGTAATCAGACTTTATTACCCCAGGTATATTGGTCTGCCGCCTCAAACTAACCCCTCTTCCCAAGCCTCCATTCCTACGGCTTGCAGCCGACCCATACTAGGTATCTTGGGCAGTAACACATATCAAGACCACCTCAATTAAAACCTACCACCATACGTAGACATATAAACAATCAAGATCAAGTAGGCAGATAATAAAAACAATATTCAATCATACAACTCAGTATCGACTACCAGAGCCCTCACATCACACTGTTTTGTTAACATCTAATATCCCTGGAATGCATATCCTTAAGTAATCAAATGTAAGATTCCCACCCGAACAGGTGAACCTACTCTATAGCCTCAACCAAACAAGGAATAGTTAAGAAAGTCCATATCAAGACTTCTAAGGCTATCCGACATGGCTATATAAATCCCCTAAGCCACTCCACTAGACGATAAACAGCCTAAAACACAACGATATATATATATATATATATATATATATATATATATATACACACACACATACACAAACTAGATCACTAAAGCACAACAACATCCTGTACACAAGGATACATAACCAACTCTCCAGGGAATACATAACCATATTTACCCAAAGATAAGATAGACACCCGGGCAGATGATCCTAACATAAAGCTCAAACCAAATGAGGTACAAGAAAGAATGCTTAGATCAAGAGTCCCCAGTCTATCCTACGTGACCACATACAGTTCCTAGGGCATACCTCTACTAAAAGATAACGAAAGCTAGTGGGTCGACATTGGTGCCTTCATCCTATAGGTATAGTGAGGAAATTTTCACCTATATCGAAGGACCTAGAAACACTGCAACGAACTCCCCTTTATTCACTTCTTGCTCCCTGGAATCCTCTAACACCAGAATCAGGTAGAATCTTAATCACCGGTCCAAATCCCTCATGTTTGAGTCAGAGTTAAAATTGGTCAAAAAGTCAACGGTTAATGGTCAAAGAAGGTCAAAGTCCAAATCAGGCTGAGCACACCCTGTGTACTCCATCACTATGCATGGCGTAGAGATCCTTCCCCATATTACGGTACTCAAACGTTGTACGCGTTATGTACCCTTAGGTACGTCCTGCCTACTTAAGTCCATTTTATAGTCTTCATTAAGAACGTATTCCCTTAAGATCTTTCATCCAAAAATTAGAGCTAATCCAAAATAATGTCCTAAATCATAAGGTTTCCGACTTTATGACTTTTCATGGTTAGAAAGTGCCCAAAACCAGAATCCTAACTTATTACACAACCAAAAGCTTCATATATCATGTGCGGGTGGAAAGAAAGGATCAAGATTGCATTTTTATGATTCCATACACAAAAATATGTCTAGAATTGCTACTTGTAAGGTCTGGGGTAACTCATACAAAACTAGACCAAGAATATGGGACACAAAAGACATAAATATAACTCATACCTCTTAGAGAATGCTTAAGAGGTGCAAATCCCAAATCCACAGTGCTTGAAGCTTTCCAAGAAACACTACCAATTTCTTCTTCCTTCAAAAGCACCCGAAAACAAACTTTTTAGTTCACAAGGCACAAATATGGGGTTAGGATCGCAAGGGATTTGATTGGAGAGATGGAGGCTGAGAATGGAGGAGGTCTATGGAGGTTAAGGTGTTTAAATAGGGCTCCAAACCCTGAAATTAGGGTTTGGGTTCTAGTTACGTATAACCTGCGTAAAAAATGTTACGCCCAGCGTAACCCATTAAAGGCGTATCCCACTATGCCCTGCGTACCTAATGTATGCCCTACATAGTGATTAATTCCCCTTTCCAGCTTAACTTCAAACAATCATGACTTATTCATTTCAACTCCCTTTTTGGTGTTCTATGGTGGATGTCCATGCCAATAAAATAAATATCCCTAAATCTTGTACACTAAAATAGTGTATATTGGTAAAGAGGTCAAATCCATGGAGATTGGTTGATTTTTTTACTAAATGTAAACCTCTTGTAAAAGATTTGTAAAATCACAATAATTCTAAAATAGGGTTTTAGTGTTTTGATGTTTTTAAAGAAACTAAATTACACTATGATATGGGAAATGCAAGTAAAAAGTAAAAAGCTTTGATTTAAATCAAGAAGAGAAAGATGGTTGATATTGACATTCACGACATGGACAATTAGTTAACTTATCATTATATGTTATGTTGCAATACTTGTGATTTATTTAACTTGGCTATGGCAATTTATAAGCATAAATCACCTCAACTCTTCTTTGTTATTAAAATAGATAGAGAAGCTAGTTGTATTAGGTGTCTAAGCCCATAACTATAACTGGTGTACACTTGAATTGATAGTGGAATGGTCCTTTTGGGTTGCCTTCACACTTGCAACTAGACAAGATGATTAATTGAGAAACAAGAAGAATTTACTAAATTGATTAATAAATTGGAATAAATTATTTATTAATATGTTATGGAAATAATTTATTAATTACTAATCATATTATTAATTAAGGTTTAATTAGAAATTAATTTGGAATTAATTTTGGGATTCAAGGAATTAATTAAAAGTGTAGGGACTAAAAGTGCAATTGTTCAATTGTTGAGCAAAAGGGTCCAAAACCTTTCTAAGGAAGGTGATGGATTAATATATATATATATATATATATATATATATATATATATATATATATATATATATATATATATATATATATATATAATATTATTGTAGAATTTATAGAATATCATATCATATATGGATAAACAAATGAGGTGGATAATTACCATATGTGAGATAATAATATTTTATTCAGATTAGGGTTATCTATAACATCCTTAGTGTAATATATAAAGGGTTCTAAGCCCTTGGAAATTCGGCCACTCTTTAGAAGAAGTAGGAACCGAAAATTTTATCTCCTTCCTCGTCTCTCATATTATTCTATTTCATTGTGTGCTTGTGAGCCATTTGATGTGTTACACTTGTGACACTAAGTTCTCAAGCTTCAAGATCTTCAAGGGAATCATTGTTATTACAATATAACAATCATGGTATGTAACCTAACCCTAGTTTGTTGCTAATCCAGGAAATTGCATATTGTACTTTATAAAAGTCATTGGTGGAGCATGTGTGGTTAACTAGCACACTAATATGCACTAATAAAGAGTGACAATGGGTAGTTCGTAAATTATCATTGATTAATGCAGCGTGTGTGGATAACCAACACATTAATTAGATGATAAATGACATCGAGAACACCAAAATAATTTTCATGGTTATTCATACCTTGTTTGTGATCCTCGATATCCCAGTCACAAATGGAAAGTGCATAATTAAGATTAAACGTGTCATTGAATAGTTCAATGAATCTCAAAAGATCTAGGAATTTCATTAAAACTAAATTCGTTTAAATTTTGTTTTCCGTGGTGGTGAAATTGGTAAACTATCATTTACCTGCCTTTAAATAATTTGAAATTAGGTTACGACATCCCTCTTCTGAATTGTAAATTATTTAGTTGGGTCCTAGCCTCAATATTTCATTTGGGTGTTATTGAGTATTTTCTTATCTAATAAAATCTTAATCTTTTTCTTTTTTAGATATCAACTTCGAACAATGCTTCCAACTCCTGTAACCACCTCTTGCTCTTAAGCATTTGTGCGAAAGTCACCTTCGATGGGTCCAACTATAATGATTGGATATAAAACATCAAAATGGCTATGCTCTTAGAGGACAAGGAATATATTCTTGAAAAGGAGTCGAACGAGATTGATGAAACTACCGCTACTCCTGAAGAAATAGTTGAGTATACGAGACATCAATGATGCTACTAGAGTGGCATGCATCATGGTGGCTACTCTGACTCCTAAGCTGAAAAGCTTCTATGAGGACTTTTGGCCTTGTGAGATATGCAGGGAATTGATGGACAAGTACCATCAACAAGCCCGTAAAGAGAGGTACGAGATAGTCAAGTCACTCATAGCCAGCAAGATGAAGGAGGGAGAGTCAGTCACGACCCACTTGCAATGCATGCCATGTTATGTGGATCGTCTGTTGAAGCTCAATGTGAACTTCGATGAAGAATTGGCTATTAACATAGTCCTACACTCATTTCCTAGCTATTATGATCAGTTTATTATGTCTTATCATCTGAACAAGGAGGAAACCACATTGAGTTAACTCCAAAGCTTGCTAAGAAACGCCAAGAGTAGGATGAAGGGAAATATTATTGCCTCCATTCCTGCTGCTGCTGCTCCCGTATTGGCAATAGGGCAAGGGTAAGGGAAGAAGAAGAAAGCTCCCTCAAAAAAACTGGAAGGGAAAGTCTCAAGTTGGGTTGTCAACTAATGGCCCTATAGGTAAATCTAGTTTTGAAACTCCCCCTGCCTTTGATCCGAAGGAGTCTACTTTCCTTTACTGATATGACAAGGGACATTGGAAGACAAGATTCCCCAAGTACATGCAAGACATAAAAGATGGCAAGGTTAAGCCAACCTCACCAAGTATTTACATTATTCTATCTAAAAACTCATCACACTCGAATTCTTAGGTTCTTGATACAAGGTGTGGTTTTCACATTTGCTCTTACTTGCAGGGACTAAAAATAAGTGAAGATGTGGAGCCTCGGAAGATGAACCTAATGATGGGCAATAAGAGATCGTCGTATGTTACCAAGATTGGTGCTTATCGTTTAGTGCTTAGTAGTGGGTTATGTTTAGATTTAAATAATTGTTGCTACTTGTCAGAAATGCTAAGAAATATTATTTCATTTCATGGTTTATATAGACAAGGTTTTAGATACTCTTTTGATAATGAGAATGGTTCTATTCATGCTTATTATAATGGTTTATTTTATTTTGAAGCGTTAGCTTGAGATGACGTGTATGAAACTGTGATGGTTGTAGAAAATTTAAGAAATAGTGTGTTGCAAATTGTTTCGTCTAATGGTTTAGATAACACATGCTTGTGGCATTATCGTATTGGACATGTCATCAAGAAGTGCATTTCCCAACTCCAAAAGGATGGAGTGTTGGAATCGTTTGAACTAAGGTCAGATGATACATACGCGTCTTGTTTACTTGGAAAGATGACTAAATCACCTTTCACAGGTTCTTGTGAAAGTGGCGAGGGATTGTTGGATCTCAAACATGTGGATATGTGTGTGCCCTTCCGATCCACCACAAGGGTTGCAAATCGATTTTATGTGACTTTTACAAATGATTATAGTAGATATGGATATATCTACTTAATCAAGCATAAGTAAGAAACTAGTGAAAACTTCAAAGAATTAAAAAATGAAGTCGAAATCAATTGAACAGGAAGATCAAGATGTTCAGATCCTATAGAGGTGGTGAGTATCTTAGTATCGAGTTCCACGACTACCTCAACTAATGTGGAATTGTTTCACAACTGACACCACCTAGGACACCACAACTTAATGGTTTGGCTGAGACGCGTAATCGAACATTGTTGGGCATGGTTTGTCCCATGATGAGTCAAGCTTCACTACCAATCTCATTTTAGGGGCATGCCTTAGAGACTGCCGCCCACATTCTTAATCTTGTTCCCATAAAGAAGGTTGCAAAAACACCTTCACGGGATGTGCACATGGAAGGTTCCCTTGTTGTCACATATCAAGGTTTGGGGTTGCGAAGCTTTTGTTAGACGAGAGACTCACGACAAACTTGTACCTCGAAGTGAGCAATGTATTTTCATCGGCTATCCACAAAAGTCCTTTGGATACTTGTTCTACAGACCTAGTGAAATTGTGGACTTTGTAGCATGAATAGGAGTCTTGAAAAAGAGAGAGAGAGAGAGAGAGAGAGAGAGAGAGAGAGCTTATATGCAAAGAGGATAGTGGGAGTGCAATTGATGTTGAGGAAATTCAAGAGCCAATCGATATAGGAGCCTATAACAGTAACACTCAACCCGAGGAAGAAATTCCTTTGAACCTTTTGACGAGTCATTACCTCTTAGACGTTCCACTCGAGTTAGAATGAAACCAAAGTTTTATGTTTTTCATATAACTATGGATGGTGATATGTTTATCAGTGATAGTACACTGGTATATTTGGACGAACTGTCTAACTACAAGGAAGCCATGGCATGCTATGCATCTGCTAAATTGAAAGAGGCAATGTAAAGTGAGATCCAGTCCATGTATGGCAATCAAGTTTGGAACTTGGTTGACAATGTACCAGGTCGAAAGAGAGTTGGGTGCAAATCGATCTTCCAGAGGAAGACTGAGATGGATGGAAAAGTGCACACCTTCAAGACTCGACTGGTTGTGAAGGTATTTACTCAAACCCCAGGGATTGACAATGATGATACCTTCTCACTGGTGGCCAAGATTAATTATATTAGGGTTATGTTAGCCATAGCTGCATTTCAAGACTATGAAATTTGGCAGATATATGTCAAAACTGATTTCCATAATAGATAGTTGGCTGAGGATATTTACATGAGTCAGTCAGAGGGTTTTGTAGACACTAAATACCCCAATAGAGTGTGTAAGCTTGAGAAATCAATCTATGGATTGAAACAAGCTTCTCGCAGATGGAATCTTTGCTTTCATGAGAAAGTAAGAGTTTGGTTTCTCTGGAAGTGAGGATGAATCTTGTGTATATGTCAAAGCTAGTGGGAGTATAGTTACCTTCTCGGTATTATATGTTAGTGCCATACTACTTATAGGAAACGACGTTCCAACCTTGCAGGAAGTTAAGTCCTGACTTGGAAAGTGTTTCGCTATGAAGGATCTGGGAGGGGCTACTTATACTCTAGGAATAAGAATTTTGAGAAATAGGAGTAGAAGACTAATTGGACTTAGTCAAATCACATATTTTGATAATGTGCTAAAGCATTTTAGCATGGAGAATTCAATTAAAGGGGAGTTGTATATCCAAATTAATACTAAGCTATGTAATACTCAGAGTCCGACTACCGATACAGAGATAGCAGAAATGTGACAAGTTCCATATGCTTTCGCCAATGGATCGATCACGTATGCTATGACATCTACTCGCCCTAGTGTAGCTTTTGCTTTAAGTATGGTTAGTCGATATCAGGAAAATCCGGGTAAAGGTCATTGGATGGCGGTTAAGATCATCCTTAAGTATCTGCGAAGGACTAAGGATTGGGTCCTTGTGCTTGGTGGCAGTGATGACTTAAGATTTACTGGGTATAGTGACATCTGCTTTCAGACAAATAGAGAAAACATCCATTTTCAGTTAGGCTGGGTGTTTACCCTTAATGGAGGAGCACTGACATGGAAAAGTTTCACATCTATAAATTTCAAGTCAAAACCAAGTTCAAGAGCGTTGTATATGCAAGTGTTTTGTCTATGATACAACTAAGATATATATAATTGAGGTTCATTTTATTTTAAACCCTAATGATTATAGCAAAGCTAATATGGATCATGATATAGACATAAAGACTTGTGTATATGTGGCAATTTTGAATATTTGATATATAAGGCCTACATAATTAAATTACTAAGACCATAAACACCTTTATTAGACCAAGTTAGACCATGGACAGATTCCTAGGCAACTATTTGGTCGTAAACACATTCAATACTCCAAAGTTAGACCATGAACATATTCCTAGAAAACCATTTGGGCATAAACACTCTAAAATATCATAGCTAGGCCGTAAACACATCCCTAAGTAGAGTTTATGGTGTAAACTACTTGAATAATCCCAAATTTGACCATGAACACATCCCTACGCAAGATATGAAGGGTAAACCCCTCCACATGACCAATTTTAGGCCACGAACTCAAAAAAGAAAAGGAATATAGACTGTGACCCCCTTTGGTGGACCATCCATGAGCGTAAACACCTAGATATTTCAAGGTGTTTACGGATTTGTAAGTTGTATGTTGCCAATTCCCCATGCATTCACATATCCTCACAAATTATCCAGCAAGCAAACTTGATTTAGCTAGCAGTCCTCTAAGCACAGTTCAAATCAACTTCACTTCCTTTATTTAAAACAAAAACTCCTTTTGGTAATCCTCACTCTTACCTCATTTCACTCTAGATATTTCATACTTCCTCAAAAATCCCTTGCTCACTCCATTTAACAACTAAACTAAAATCCTCTCAAGAACAAGTGGATTCTTCCAAAAATCTTTATCATCAAGGTGGTACTAGGAAATTTGGTGAGCTATTTCGAAATAACCTAGTTTTCCTACACATTATTTAGTTAAAATCATCTCATTTACACACAAGGTTCTATTTTAACCTCCTTAGGATAATTTAGGCTTCAAGGAGTTCATCAAGGTCATTCTAGTGCTTAGGCTCAAGATTACTTCATTGCACTTCAGAAACCCCACAAACCAACTCAAGGTGAGCTTCATACCCCACCTTTTTCAAGTTTTCATTTTTTTTGGGGGGGGGGGGGGAATACAAGCCAAATCTTGTTTAAATCTTTGGATAATTGCATGCATTTGTATGTTTAGGTGTTTACGTGTGCTGAAATGATAATATTTCATGTATAGATCTAAGTTATCTTTGTATAGATCTACATATTTTGTTTTATAAACATAAAACGAAGCTACTAGGTAAATATATGATGAGTTACACCAACATATTAATTTTAGGTTAAAAATACTTTTACCACTAAAACTTGTGCAAAATTTGAGACATAATAAATTTCATGGATTTATTTGAGATTTTAGTGGAACTAGTGAAAATATTTTAGTCACAACAAGAAGAAAATATTTTGGTTGCAAGGATCTCCATAAAATTTTGAGTATGTTAAAACACCCTACAAAACATGGTTATTTTTCTAAAAATAAAAGTGTTAGTAAATCAATCATGTTATGTTGCTACTATTGTAAGGGTTTTGAAACTTGGAACATTATGTCACAGTCATAACCTTTTGCAAGTTAACAAACCATTATTGATTATTTATTAATGTTCAATATAAATAATTCCATCAAGAAAATGTACAAAACTAGGCTTTTATGAAAGATTTATTTGCATGTCATAAATTGCCGTCATAAAACATTCAGAAACACAAGTGATAAGATGTACGTCATAAAATGGAAAAACGCGTGCCATAAAGCTGCAGTCCTAATGTTACACAAGGAAAACATTAATTACATTTATTAACAAATGGAGAAAAACACGCGTACATTCCACTAAGGCTCTTGTGAAACTAGTTTTGTTTTTGCCGTACCTATCTAGGTATATTGTAAGTCCTGTGTTTATAACCAGAGTCCCCTGGAGGGGTAGAGGGATAATTATGTATAGATCTATACGGGGTTGACACCCCACACCTGTGTTGTTCGTTGTAGCTAGACCGGCTAGTCTAAGATGACAAATATTTGGACCGTATCTAACGCCTGAAATGCATCAGGGCAGGCGTTCTCGTCATTTATGTATGGTTATAATGACTCACATAGAGTAGGGTCCTAGTAACATTGGAATTACGTAGAATATACACCCCATTAGTTTTATAAAATACCAAACCACGTTTTGTATATTTTCTAAACTAATTTCACAACTTCGGTCTTAGGGTTTTAAGACTACGACGAATTTTATATGCAGAAAATATAGGATTTTCGTGGAACACTTTCATTTCAGTAACAAACAAAGAAAAACTAAAGAACATGCATGGAATTATGCATTATTTTGGAACGAGACTCATAAACTACTTTTTATAGAAAATATTGGATTTTCTATTATTATGAACAAAGATAATACGAAGATTTTCTACAACTACGCTTATGAACTTAGCAACATTCTATGTTGACGATTTTCAAAATGACTTGTATTCTCAGGAACTCAGTGAACAGGTACTCAAGCCTCGGATATAGACATGTTACTATTTTTTTGAGACATCATACTATTTGGTGATTTTGTGTAATTTAAAGAACAAATACATTCTGTAAAACAATGAATCTTGTAACATTGTATTGTATGATGTTTGGTGTCCATGTATCATTTATATTCAACTGCGATGATATTACTCAATGATGTCAACCGCCCCCGGATATTTCCGCTGTCCTGGTTCGGGGGTGTTACAGATTGGTATCAGAGCATTGTTTATAGTGAACTGGTAGATCTAACCATACAAGATATACGACTATAAACACAATGGGACTAAAATACTCTGAATAAAAGTATACCTTAAAAATACAAATATTTTATAAAAATTAGATGTACCGGTAAACACATTATTGGTAGAGCCTTAATAGGGAAAACAAATAAGAGTCCTTAGAGTAGTTGGACATCGAGACTAAACATTGACAGTTATGTAGTCATATCTAGAGTAAATATAGCCTAGTCAGCTATATTTATTCGAGATAGGACCGACATATGTCCAGGAGTGGTCGTGGTGAATGACAAATCTAAGACTTACCAACTTAAAACTACAAAGGTCTGAGAACAAAAACTAAAGGAAATTAAATGCTATATGAGTATTTTGACATTCCATCTATTTTCTCGTACTTACATATTCTCGTACAGACGACATGGCAAGCTTTCACCTCCCCGGAGACCCTTACTTCCCTAATCAAGGGAATGGGGGTTGGATCAAGGAAGAACCCGAGGAACCCATGAAGGATCCCAAGGAGCCGATAGAGTTTGAAGAAGAGGATGTCGATGAAGAAATCGAGGAAGATGACGATGAGGAGGTTGAGGAGGACGATGAATTGGACGTAGAGTCTGAAGTTATCAAACCTCCCTACATGGAAAGGCCACCCCCACATAGAATACGCTACAATGACCCTACACCTCCTTGGGACGACGATATTGAAAGGTGGGGATGACGCCAGGGTCAGCAACTGCCATTTGGGATGAACCGAGGTTTATACAACTTCCAGCATGGAGGACTAGCGGATCGTGCACTCCCTAACATGGCCAGGCATATTAAGGACATCGGTGACCAGGCTCAAGTGACCGCCGACCGGGTGATGCAAATGCGGGTGGTTGTACAGGTTACTAGTGTTCGCACGTGAGACCTGGAGTGAGACTTCTACCCAATGGAACGACTCATGGAAAACCTTGCCACTGCACGAGCGGAGGTCAGGGAATACCAGGAGAGGCACATCGCTCTGATGGAGCATGTGTGGATCACCGAACACATATTATCCGAGTTGCAGGGCGCGTCTACCTCCTCACAGGTTCCACAAGAGGACGCTCGTCATAAGTAGGACCTATCCTACCCGCCACTCGTTGTAATTTGATTTCCTTATGTATGTTGGATCGACCCTATGATTAGGTGCCTACACCACTCCTAGGGTCATTATGTTATCACTTTCTTTATCTCACAAAGGATTGTAGACCTTTCAAAGGTCAATTTTCAGGCATGAATGTACTAAGAAAGTTATCATTAATGAAACAGTTTCATGTTTTATTTGTGATGTTGATATCTGCTATGTGTTCCCTCTTTATTTATCTTTGATATAATGTATGTCAATTAAAGTCCATACGAAACACCGTAACCGTTAGAAATAAAAGAAATTCATAAACTCATCATGGTACCTGTCCCGTAGCAGGAAATGGTAAGGGGTTATGTTCGCAAGAACACTACAGCTCTAGCTCACTGGTGCTTTTCAAGCTGCATTCTCAGTAGCAGTCATGGCAGCTCTAGCTCACATTAACAAGGGCAACAACGGGGGAGGCAACGGACAAGGGACCAGAAGTTCTAATAATGGAGATCTTCAAGGAAAACCAAGAGCTAGCACTTATAAAGATTTCACGAATGCAAAACCAAAGAATTTCAATGGGAGTGGGGGTGTAATAGCTCTAACTCGATGGTTCGAAAAAATTGAATCGGTTTTCGAAATCTGCGTGTGTGCCGAGGAGAATAAGGTGAAATTTATTGATTGTAACTTTGGCGACAGGGCTTTATCATGGTGGAATAGCCACATCAAATCCCTTACTCTCCCGGTCGCCAACGCCATGTCATGGGCAGATCTTAAGTCGATGATGCTGGAACAATACTGTCCCCGTGGAGAGTTTCAAAAAATTGAGTCGGAGTTGTGGAACCTGACCATACAAAACTCTAATATAGAGGCATACATCGCTAGATTCTGTGAATTGGCACTTCTGTGCCCTGGAATGATAACATCAGAGGCAAAAAAGGTCGAACTCTTTATTTGGGGGTTAAGACCTCCAATCCAGGGGAACGTAATAGATGCGGACCCCTCGACCTTCGACAGTGCCAAACGATTGGCACAAAAATTGTACGACCATGGGGATGGAAAAAGTGTGAAAACTTCTGGAGCTGAAACAAGGAAAGAGGGCAACAACAAGAACAATAGGGAAACAAAAGAAAAGGGAGTCAGAATCAGGAATCATCCAAGTAACAAACTATAGTTGTTCACACTGCTACCACTCAGACCACACCAACCCCAGTCGCACCAACGCTAACCACACCAACAAAGGGTGAAAAACACGCGTACATTCTACTAAGGCTCTTGTGAGAGTAGTTTTGTTTTCGTCGTACCTATCTAGGTACATTGTAAGTCCTGTGTTTATAACTAGAGTCCCCTAAAGGGGGAGTGGAATAATTGTGTATAGATCTATACGGGGTTAACACCCCACACCTGTGATGTTCACTATAGCTAGATGGGACAATCTAAGGTAACAAATATATGGACCATATCTGACGCCTGAAAAGCATCAGGGCAGGCGTTCTCGTCATATCTGTATGGTTATAACGACTCACATAGAGTAGGGTCCTAGTGACATTTCAATTACGTGGAATATACACCCCGTTAGTTTTATAAAATACCAAACCATGTTTCGTATATTTCGTAAACTAATTTCACAGCTTCGGTCTTAGGGTTTTAAGACTACGACATCTTTTATCTACAGAAAATATAGGATTTTTTGGGAACACTTTCTTTTCAGTAAAAAACTAAGGAACACTAAAGAACATGCATGCAATTATGCACAATTTTGGAACGAGACTCATAAACTACTTTTTATAGAAAATATTGGATTTTCTAGAGTTTTACAAATTACTATGACTAAAGATAATACTAAGATTTTCTACAACTATGCTTATGAACTCACCAACATTCTATGTTGACACTTTTCAAAATGACTTGTATTCTCAGGAACTCAGTGAACAGGTACTTGAGCCTTGGATCTAGACATGTTACTATATTTTTGAGACATCATACTTTTTGGTGATTTTGTGTAATTCAAAGAACAAATGCACTTTGTAAAACAATGAATGTTTTTACATTGTATTGTATGATGTTTGGTGTCCATGTATCATTTATATTCAACTACGACGATATTAATCAATGATGTCAACCGCCCCTGGACGTTTCCATCGTCCTGGTTCGGGGGTGTGACAAAAAGTTCCAAGCTGGAGACTGTGGTTGATTCTAATTGTGAATCAGAGTTTATTTTCGCGAGCGAAGCATCGAAAGATGCTATATGGTTAAAGAACTTCATTAGAGATCTTGGAGTAGTACCAATCATTAAGGAGCCGATGAAAATTTTATGTGATAATGAAGGAGCAGTTTCCTTGACCAAGGAACTGAAAGGTCATTGTAGATCAAGACATCTCGACAGAAAGTATCACTTTATCAAATATCATGTAGAAGAAGGAAGCCTCATCGTAAACAGGGTATCGACAGAAGAGAATCCTTCTAATACCCTCACAAAGGGTCTTAGTAGGCTTAAGCATGTTCAACACGCAAGGAGCATTGGTCTGAAGGATGATATTAATTTTTGTGATTAGATAGTTATTTAGAAACTTGTAACAGATAAATGTAATTGACATTTGATGATTAAATAAATAGAGGTTTATTTATAAGTATTGTTTACTATCTTTTGCAAATTTCTTATCATTGTGTTTCTTTTACATGTTTTACTTCCCGAATAATTAGATTATTCAAAAATCCATAGTCGATCATACTTTGGAAGTAATTAGTGAATTAAGGTTGTCATGAACTAGATTGTAGATTGTCTAAGTGTTTAGACATCGCAATGGTTTGCTACAACATTCATGAGTACTTTTGAAATAGGGATTTAAGTATTGGGTTAAACCCAAAATCAGTGAATTACTTCATGGAATTATCATGAGTAACTATGAGACAATAATATCATATAATCTTAAAGTCGAGAAATATGGGTTGTTGTTTACGAGTTGGTTTTGCATTGATAATACGTAAACGCATCAATAACTTGGTGTTATAAAACGTATTGTTGTGCATGATTTGATGAGTAAATAGTTCAAGCATATGAGTCAAAGTTTATCTGTTCCTTTTGCCCTAACGGGGAAAAGTGATATCTTGGGCCCCTCGATGATCAGGTGTTGACTTATGTGTCGAGCCTACTCAGGACTGAATTAATGTGTTCAATTATGTTCTTCGTCATTACAAATCATAAATTAGGAAACAAACTCTTGAACAATGAGAAGGATTCTGTTCCATGTCATTTGTTCACATGATATCTTGGAGAACAAAGGATTATATGATTCCTTATCATAGGACACGCAGCTGACTAGGTCAGAGTTCGACAAAAGTTATGAGAGCTATGATTGCTAGTGGCATGGTCCTTTTGGGTTGCCTTATCCACGTGGAAGACTATTGGATTAGGTGTCTAAGCCACTAACTATAATTGGTATGTACTTGAATTGATAGTGGCATGGTCCTTTTGGGTTGCCTTCACACTTGCAACTAAACAGGATGATTAATTGAGAAATAGGAAGAATTTATTAATTCGATTAATAAATTAAGATAAATGATTTATTAATATGTTATGGAAATAATATATTAATTATTAATCATGTTATTAATTAATATTTAATCTGAAATTAATTTGGAATTAATTTTGGGATTAAATGAATTAATTAAAAGTGCAAGGACTAAAAGTGAAAATCTTGAATAGTTAAGCAAAAGAGTCCAGAAACTTCCTAGGGAAGGTGGTGGATGAAATATATACATATGTATAAGATTATTCTAGAATTTCTAGAATATCTTATCATATATGGATAATCGAAGGAGGTGGTTAATTTCCATATTTGAGATAATGATATTTTATTTAGATTAGGGTTATCCATAGCAACCTTGGTGCACTATATAAAGGGTTCTAAGCCCTTGGAATTTTGGCCACTCTTTAGAAGAAGTAGAAACTAAAAATTTGATCTCCTTCCTCCTCTTTCATATCATTCTCTTGCATTGTGTGTTTGTGAGCCATTAGAGGTGTTACACTTGTGACGCTAAGTTCTCAAGCTTCAAGATCTACAAGGGAATCATTGTTATTATGATATAACAATCAAGGTATGTAACCTAACCCCAGTTTTATATACATTTAGAAAATTGTAGTTACTTCCTAGGGTTTTCCTTTTGTGTTCAAGTTTGTATGTTTAATTAGAGAAAACCTAGATCCAAAGCATTATGGTTGCATTGTAACGACCAAAATTTCAAAACAATTAAAACTTTTCAAAACCACCCATTTTAATAACGTTGTTATAAAAAGGTTTTCAATACATTATTTAACAAAGTATTTTCCCAGGTTAATATCATAAAATGCCAACGCGAGGAACGGTACGATCACGCCTTTGCCTTGCCATAGACTCCTGAGAACCTGAAAACATAAAACCACAACTGTAAGCCCGAAAGCTTAGTGAGATACCCCCAAAATACCAACCACATATACGCCCTTCCAGGCCACGACCTTCCGGTCCAAACATATCGCCTTCCGGCCCATAACATATTGCCTTTCGGCCCATGACATATTGCCTTCCGGCCCATAACATATTGCCTTTCGGCCCATAACATATCGCCTTCTGGCCCATAGCATAAAATGCATACATAACATAACAGATCATAGAACGACCATGCATACCGGGTCACACCTCAGACCAAGCAGCCATACACATAACATATAATCATATAACAGTCACAGTCAGCAATCGATTAGCATATCACATGTAACGCCCGTGTTTCTAGGCTTGCCATTTTAGCAATGTAATAGTCTAGGTTAACCATTGTAACCCCAATTTGAAATAATAAAATGTATTATTTGTGAATTATGTGAATTATGTGATCTATGTGTTTATTTTCTTATTTAATGAATTAAGAATAAAATAAGCATCAAAATTTAAGTGTGAGATAAGCCTAATATCTTTGCATAAAGTTGTAGTGGTTGAAACAAGGATTCCGGAGATATAAGGAATGCCAAAATCCGAGTTATAACGAGGAAGTTATGACCTGTCGAAGTTTCGCGACGGAACCGGCACGACGCCGAGTGACGTAGAATATGAATTTAAGATAGAGCGATATTTAGCCTTAGCAATCTAAACGAAAGTCGTAGATTTTGTTAAACCGAGAGCGTGCATAAAAGGAACGCCCAAATCTGACTTCGTATGAGGAAGTTATGATTTTTCTAAGTTTTGACTTAGCGGTATGCAACCCGAATACTCGATTTGAGATCGAGCGATTTTTAGCCAAAACAATCTAAATGAGAATCGAAGATCTCGTTGTTAGTAGAGAAACGATGAAAAGTTAGGCGAGAACGGACATCGGACGAAGAAGTTATGATTTTATAACGAAGTTTTCCTGTCCGAGCCTTCTAAAAATAATTAATAAAAATAAAAGTCAAAATTAGCCGACGGAGTCTAAACAAAAGTTGTAGAGCGTAGTCTCACCTTCGCGTGGATATAAAGAACGTCGAAAACGGAGTTCGTATGAAGGAGATATGAATTTTTGAAGTTGTAATAAATATTTAATATTTATTTTAATTTAACCCCGATATTATCCGAAGAAAAGGAGAGGCGGTCTATCCGAAGTACGCAGCGCGTACTGCTGTACGCCCCGCGTACAGCGTAGGGCACTCGAGTTCTGCGGAGTAGTGAGTCGTAAGCGATGACGTAGAGGGCCCGGTGACGCAAGCGCTGACGACCACCGAGGCGTACGCCCCGCGTACGTGCGAGGGTTCAGCACCTATAAAAGGAGGTCTGAAGCAGCTTCTTTTCTTTTGCAAATTCCTCATTCTCTCTAGCCTTTTTGCCTCGTTTTGCGTGCCGTTTGTACCCCGAAGCCCCGGTATTATTCCCGAGCCCCGAAGCGAGATCCGAAGCCCCGAGAATCCCGAAGAGCATTATTCCCGATCCGAAGCCCTGCCCGCGAGGAGCCGGTTTTTGTGAAGATCTTCCAGATCTACGGAGAGACGCTACTTCTATAAGCCGTAGTGCTGTCGGATCATCTTCTGATCAAGTGAGTGTGTAGTTATTTTCTCTCCAACGCAATATTATGAAGTATTTAATATAAAATACGTGCTACGTGTGTATATTTTGTGGTTATATGTGTAAATGTATGTTCTCTATGAAATACGTGTTATGTGTGTATGCCTCATCTGTTATGTGGAATATGTATTGATTAAAGCATGCTATACAGGTTCTTAAACAGTGTATAGAAAAAAAATGTATATTTTTATCTACTAATATGTTGGGTAGAACATGGGTAGATAATTGGTGTGAAATAAACAGATGAGAGGCCTCGGTGTTATTGGTGTTATTCTAGTCATTCAGCAGAGTATGGATGACGACCACGGACTATTCTAGACTGTCCTGTGGAACACTAGCAGGCTCATTACCTGTAGGTGTTGTGAACGACGTGTTCACCGGTGTACTCTATCCCCCACATGGTTGCCTTTAGGACACTTATTGTTGAGGAAGCCCCTCTACGGTAATGTCCGTCCCGATGAAAATCCTGAAATAAGTTCCTTATAATAGATGTTATTTTTAGGAACGTAAGGTGAGGATAACGGGAATGGGTAATCGGGTTTATTGTTAAATGTTGAAAATTAAATATAATTATTGTGGGTTTGAAAACCCTATATGCTCACCAGGCTCCCAAGCCTGACCCACTCAGTTTAATTGTGTTACAGGAAGTGGCACAAGAGCTTAAGATGGGCGAATCATCAAGTCATTTTTGTTTACAAGTCTGCATATGTATATATTTGTTGAACGACTTGTAATATCATCGTTTATGCTTTATGATCTATATCGGAACATGACATCCCGACTTTTGGTTATGAAATGAAATCATATTTCTATATGAAATGTTTTGATGAATATTTATTTTATCATGTTTTGTTTTGGGAACAAATTCCGCATCTCTTTTAAAATCAAACGGATTTACTCTGAAAATGTTTTAAAAAGCATAAATGAAATCGGTCTTTTCTGGCCGAGATTTTGGGGATGTCACATCACATAACATATCATTACCCTAACCAAGATACCGGCCTAACCGGTCACTAGCATAACATCACCCTACGAATCAGCCAACATACTAATTGCACACATACGCCTTTCCAGGCCATGACCTTCCGGTCCACATAGGAATGCCTTCCGGCTCACAACATGTAATGCCTTCCGGCCCACAACATATAACGCCTTCCGGCCCATATCATAACAACTGACAACTACCCGGATTTCCATCCGATAAAAAGGTTGGCCTTGGTGCCATAAACCCTAGCGATATAGTGAGGATAACTCACCTCGAAATTGCCGACTGAACAGATAACTCAAGCTGCTCCGATCACTGATACGATCTCCACCTCTGGACAGCCACCAATGCACTGAACTCAAACAATAATCAACAATTACCAAAATACCCCTGGAAACCACTGGTCAACCCTACTCGCCGAGTCAACCCGATGACTCGTGAAGTCCCCATACTCAGAACTTCACTCAATCCGCGACCTAACTCGCCGAGTCACCCCGAGACTCGCCGAGTTCAACAACTCTGAGTCCACTCGCCCTCAACTCACCGAGTCATCCCTTGACCCACCGATTCTCGACTCAACCAGAGAATATCGGGACTCTTCGACAAGACTCGCCGAGTCCAAAAACAGACTCGCCGAGTCTAAGGCTATCTTCAACCCACTCGCCGAGTTGTTCATACAACTCGCTGAGTTCCAAGCCATCTTCATCCAACTCGCCGAGTTATTCTTCCAACTCGTCGAGTCCCAGCTCATCTTCAAGCAACTCGTCGAGTTCTCCCATGTGACTCGGCGAGTTCCAAGCCATCTTCATCCAACTCGCCGAGTACCACCGATCTGAATCCATACAAAAGCATTCCAGACCATGCAATTGATCCAAAACATAGATCTAGCCTCCTACAACTCATCCATCACGTAAAGTGGCAAACTTTACGTGAATCCAAAGAGATCTAGGCCTTATTCACTTATAGCTAGGGTTTGGGACATGATGGCTTCACTAAGCACCCAAACACAGGAACTTTAATGCACTCTGGGCCTTCAATACTCCAGATCTGAGGTAGCAACCTCAGATCTAACCTCCAAACTCTAAAACATATCAAGATATACTCCCCACAAACCCCAAAATGATGAATCCATATGATTGATAGCCCAAGAACGAGATATTACCTCCAAAAGGATGCCCCTACTGCAATGAAACTCGAATCCAAGCAAAGCCCTATGATCCAAGCCTCTTCTCCTTCAAGATTTCTTCAACAAACACCTCCCCAAGCTCCAAATACACTCCAATCTTCTTCAATCACGCTTTCTAGGGTTTCTGGACTTCAAGGGGGATCAAAGAGGCTGGGGAGAGGATATAATGTTCGTTAAATAGGGCTCATTCCCCGGATTTAGGGTTTTCTCCACTCAGCACCTACTCGCCGAGTAGGCCATTTAACACGCGACCCAGTCGCGACTCTACTCGCCGAGTCCATCCATGGACTCGCCGAGTCACTCTTCCACAACTTACTCTTTTAGCCCTTCAACTCTACTCTTGATATTTCGGGATGTTACATGCATGAACACATATGAATTGTTGTTATGCTCAAAACCCATCAAAGCTCATTACACATTTCCTTAATCAAAGTTACCAAGTTAATGAAACATGAAATTTTGTGAAAATCAATTAGCATTAAGTTATAAGAGTCACCAAGTCCAAAAGGTAATCAAATGCTAACATTACCATTATGGAGGAAGTATTCCCATGGTCTAGTTGAAATGAAAACAAAAACATAAACCATTTGTTTCTTTCTAATTTGAAAACCTATTAGTTAATTAAAATATTTATGCATTCATTCATCTAAAATCATGATTAAAGATATCCAGACATAAAAAGATGTTTGGCTCGAAAATACTTCCGTAAACTTCATGCACAAGTTTATAAACAATCTTCAAAATAACTAATCATCCATAGATTAAATCAAAATCAACAAAAATGAACTTAGCCTAACATGGCTAAGCTTAAACAATAGAGAAAGAGTTAAGAAATACCAAACATTCAACAAAAATCTAGATGAAAATATGATGTTTTCTTCAAGTTCTTCCCACCTTAAAGAGCTCAAAACCCCCAGAGAAAATGCTCAAAAACTTGATCTAAGAATGGCCCAAACTCTCATCAAACTACCCTCAAATAGCCATAAAAGTTGAGAACCCGAAATTGCCACTGCCTGAGCCACGTGGCCGCGTGAACTTCAGTGTAAAATCTCACACGGCCTCGTGAGATGTGCTGATCAAGAAAACTTTACGTGTCCTCTTTTCCTATTTGGTCCATTTTTGTACTATTTCTTTGAATTTAGTGACTAATCCAAAAGGTCCAAATGCACATACCGAGGAGCCCAAAACACATAGATATAAGCTCAACAATTTCATAACCGAAAAATCATCCAAAGATCAATCAATTTCTTAGCCCATAAATTCCATCTTTTAATTCACCAAGCTTAAGTTTCTTCCATATAATCTTCAAAGTAATCTCCAATGACATCAATCTTCAATCAAACTCTCTTTGATAACCTCCAAATATCCTAATCATCTGCTCGAATACCATTTGTCTTCTGAATATCCTTTTTCCAAATATTTGCAGTAAAGCTCAAAAACTAGAAAGTACACAACATAGATATAAAATAATGAAAAGGAAAAATATGCATGAAGACTAACTAACATATGCTAAAATAAACTATAAAAAGAAGTAAATAAAATGAAACTATCATTCTATATATGTACAAAAATGTATTGAAGATCCCCACAATATTATCTAGTTGCTTTGGACTAAAAACATATCGAACTAAAATCCTTAGTTCATGCAAGAAACCTAATCTCTAACTTTTCCCTTTATACCCTTCGGTACAACACACAATTCAAGGGTTAGATCACACAACCAACATTATCACCTCCCCAAAGGTCTAAACTTTACTTCCTTAAGTCCCAATGCCTTTACATAATCAACTTTTCCATCCACAACCCTGAATTAAGAAATTACCAAAAACCGAGTGCTACAGTTAATCAAGTATTTAACCTTAAAAGCGTATAAAAATCTGCTTAAGTTGTAGGTCTTTTTTTAGGATGTGTAGGTTTTGGTTGCAATGAATGTATAAACTTATCAAATTTATCAAATACACTGCATAGTTGAGAGTATAATTGATTCCAAATTATCACCTCCCATGGATATCCATGACATAAAAAAGTCACAATTACTTTTGTACAAAATTAACAAGTAATAGTGATAATTATAAATTAACGACATGATACCTATTGAATTCATCAAGTTTGGATATCAAACTCAAATACTCATTTGTCATAGGCTAACAGATATGTAAGACATACATAGGCCACATCCTCATTCAATAATTTAGTAACTGAATTTTTAAACACATCAACCACCTGTTTTAATTTCATGGGGTCATTCCTCTTGTCAATAGGAAATATACGGGATCAGAAAGCGGCACCAGAATTGGAGGCAACAAAATAATCATAAAACTACAAGCCGGTAAGAAGACATAATTCTTTCTTCCCTAAATTCAACTTGTACCGTCGATCTCAAAAACCATTTCTTCTACTCCAATTCGAGGCTCGGTCATAACGTCGTGGAAAGACATGTAATGTAGCATTAAAGGACCCCCTTCTACACCTTAAGAATATGTACCCGCATACCAAAACATGTCTTTCAGAATATAGTCTCGCATAGCGGTCTGTCTTTGAGTGCCGCAAAGATATCCACAACAACTGCGGGTTTGCAAGATAATGTAATTGATGCTTTAAAATCTTGTTCATGCTTCAAATAAAAGCAAACAAACTAATTTTTAAGTGATCCATAACGAATTGAGAAGAACATTCCATATCTATTCTTTTCATTCCAGATAAGTTCTTCATGTTCTAGAGTAGTTCGTCACATTTCGAACTTTTTCGAAGTTGTTACAGATTTTTTTTTGTTCCGAAATACCATATTCGGGTGTATAACCCCTTGTGTGTAATTTCCCATTTTCACAACCAAAAATTTGCATTTTTATGAAGGTAAAAGCTTCCAATTATAAATTTGTCGTTAAGAAAACCGTTTATTCCAATTTACACTTATCGCAAATTAGAGTAATTTAGTAAACGTGGAATTCTCAATGCTGTTGATGAGTGTGTACAGTCATGCCTTCGTCTTTCCATGAATCGATGATACCTAAAAGAAAACAACAACTAGCCAAGTCTAATGCTCAGAGAGTTCCCCCAAAATACCCTACACAACAAAAACATATGTAAACGTGCATGTTGGGTCCACAGTTATCCGACTGGATTACCCGCGACCCAAAGTCCCCGGACTAGATTGCCCTGCATACTGAGTCCATAGTCATCTGACTGGATTACCCTCGATTCCTCAGCATAAAATTTGAATTTCCCTCCCGACCCTCGGCTTATGCCTAGATTACTCTCGAACCCACATCATAACTCTGAATTGCCCTCCCGGCCCTCATCCAATGTTTAGATTTCTCTTGAGCCCATAACATAAGCCTGGATTTCCTTCCTGGTCCTCGGCTTATGTCTAGATTTCTGCCAGGTTTGTTGGCGTACACCACAAAGTAGTACCACCTCAACCTAACCATACTATTTCGACATATAAATAATCAAGGATCAAGTAGGCACATAATATACACAAATACCAATCATACAGCTCACTACCACCTACTAGACCTCTCACAGCATACTGCTCCGCTTCCAGCTAATCTCCATCGGATACATAGCCATAAGTAACAATAGGTGAAATAGCCACCCGAATAGATGATCCAATTCTAGAGCCACAACCAAACAAGGTACATGCAAGAAACCCTAGATCAAGAGTTCTCAGGCTATCCTACATGACTTTATACGACCCCCAGTGTATCCTACTAGACGATAACCAGCCTACCGGTACACTAACTAGGATACATATAATCATACGGATCTAAATGATCACTAGAACATAGCAACGTTCTATAAACTATGATACATAACCTAGTGGGCCGACATTGGTGCCTTCGACCTACAAGTATAGTGAGGTAAACCTACCTCATGGTCTAAAAATAGCTAGACAGACCACTGCTCCAAAATATTGCACCTACATATCACCTATAAAATTAACAAGGACCCAATCTCAAAATACTATTTAAATTTCCCAAAAATGCCCTTAAGTCAAACTTTTTCAAGTGCATGGTCAAAGTGCAAGAATCAAAAGTCAAAATCTCAACCTGGCTGGGTACGCCCTACGTACTCTGTGACAACCCGATATTTCGAGACAATATGATGGAACACAAGTCAAATTTAGGTCAAAATTTAACTTTCCTAAAATCTTATTTGGGTTAAATAAAGTAGTAGGAATCGTATGAAGGTTTTCGTGCATATAAAGAACACTAAATTCCGAGTTATAACGAAGAAGTTATGACCAATCTAAGATTCGCAGCAAAATCGGCAACACTGATAGACATAAAACGAGAAGTTTCAATACAATAATTTTTAGCCTTAGGTATCTAAATGAAAGTTTTAGATATCCCAAAACCGTAAGCATACAAAAAAAGAATGCCGAAATCTGACTTCATATGAGGAAGTTATGATTTTTCGAAGTTTCAGACATAGCAGGAAACAGCTAAAAACTCGAAATCGAGATCGAGCAGCTTTTTGCAACCATGAACTAAACGAGAATCGAAGATCTCATCAATGGTATTACAACGGTAAAAAGTCTGGCGAAAACAGACATCGGATGAAGGAGTTATGGAATTTTAACGGACTTTTCCTACTCCGGCCTATTAAAAATATAATATTAAAAATAAAGTCAAAATTAGCCGACGGAGTCTAAACGAAAGTTGTAGATCATAGTCTCCCCTACGCGTGGACATAAAGAACGTCAAAAACGGAGCTCGTATGAGGAAGATATGAATTTTTGAAGTTTATTAAATAATTAAAATATTTAATTTAATTATAAATACCGATATTATCCTTAGGAGGAGGAGTCACCGGTCTGATCCGGATTACGCCCAACATAATACCTTGGTACGCCCAGCGTAATCCGAGGATTCAGACCCTATATAAAGGGTGCGAGGGTTCCGGGGTTATTTGCTCATTTTCTTCTCTTTCTCGTGCGGAAGCTCTACATTTGAACCCTCGGAGCCATCCCGAAGTCCCGGTTGTCATATCCAAGTTTGGAAGGAAGTTTTACGCTCCCGACATTCCCGAGAATCCCGAGAAATCCGCTTTCTCGAGTAGAAGTTCTGCTCGGTTTTCGTCTCGCTTTCTTTAATCTAACAAGTGAGTTCATACCCCTTAATTAACCTTTTAAATGTTTTTAAATGTTTATAAATGCTTTATGGGGGGGGGGGAATACAAGTTGAATCGTGTTCAGTTATCATATCAGTCACATGTGATTAATAACTAACATGCAAATGGATTTACTATACGTTAACTGTTTTACCAAACAGATTTCTTCAAATGACTTTCTTAAACGTTTTACATGTTTAGAACTCTTTATCAAACTGTCTTACACACTCTAAGTTCCTTTCAAACTCTGTTACAAAGGTGTTTTCAAACAAAGGTTTTCCTTATACTTAAACGATCTTATCAAACAAAATGCTTTCAATCGTTTTATAAACTGACATCAAGTCATCGTTTCTTAGTATTAAACTTTTCAAATGTTTTACAACACTTCTTTTACACTTTTATATTATCAAATGCATGCCTACATATGTATAGTTATATAAATAATGTTTAAAGGACTTAGGACGGTTAGCTCGCTTTATTTTCTTTTCCTCGTTGGGATATGGCCTAAGGGAATCGTTTGCTCGTCTAAATGTCATCTAAATATTAGTTATATATCATGTATACGTATATAGACATAAAAGTTCCACTAGTTAGTTCAGTACCTTTGGGTAGCAAAGGTATACTTCTGGTTATACTCGTACATTACTAGTAACTATAATAGGTATAGTTAGGAGATACTACTTACAATTCCAAGTACAAGAATCACACAAGAGTCAGTTCATTCATGATTCCATACTAATACATTATATGTTACATGAATACGTTTACATAGATACGCTTACATGAGTACATTTACCTAGATACGCTTACATGAGTACATTTACATTGATACGCTTACAGAGATACGTTTACATTGATACGTTTACAGAGATACGCTTACATGAACACGTCTACATTAATACGTTTAATAGAAACTATTACATAGGATCTGTTACAAACATTTCGGGACTTATGTAACGATCCGTCTCTGGTATGTTGCTTCCATGGCATTTAATTAGAAGTTTTCAAGAGGGACTCGGCGAGTCTATAGCCCGACTCGTCGAGTAGGGACGGGATTTTGTGCACGTGTTAGTCGGCGACTCGGCGAATCCATATTCGGGACTCGGCGAGTCTGCCTGCCTGGAAGAAACCGTAAATCCCCGGGTTGCTCACTATTTAAGCAATGCTTTGTGCCCCAAACTCGCCTCCTTCACCCTCAGAGAGCTGTGAGAAACCCTAATCCATCCTTTGAGTGATTTAAGTGTTTTTGTGTGGATTTTGAAGGCTTGAAGAGGAAGAAGAAGAAAGGAACAAGGAGAAGAGGTGTAGAGCAAAGATCCAAGGGCAAAATCAGAGTTCATTGAGGTATTCCTCAGATTTCCTTCTGTTTTATGCTTAAACCTCCATTAGAAATATTCTAGGGCTAGTTTGATGTATTTTCCAAACCCTATAGTTGTATGGATGCCTTAATAGGTCGAGATATCCTTAGATCTATTCATTTAGGAGTTGTAGAGCCCGGATCTATTGCCTTTTTGAAGATACTTTGCATGAGAACCCTAGATCTAGCCTTTATTATGCTTTTTGAGCCATTTTATCTTCATGAGTGTATATGGGCACGTAAAGATAGAATCTTTACGTGCTAATCGAGTTAAGGGAGCCCAGATCTATAAGTTTTATACACTGGATTCAAGCAGAATCGAGTTTAGAGTGATTGCATGCAAGCGACTCGGCGAGTCAGAAGAACGACTCGACGAGTCGAGTCGCGAGTCCCCGATTTTCCCTTTTGAGTGATGCCGAGTGGGGCCCAGTGAGTAGTAGAGTGGACTCAGCGAGTTGGAGGCCAGACTCAGTAATGGAGGGACTTGGCGAGTTGTTCATACAAATCGGCGAGTCCAAGACAATCTTCTTAGATCGAAGAACAACTCGTCGAGTTGTTCATATGACTCGGCGAGTCGGATGCAGATTGCATGACTTTTAGATTCGAAAGGGGACTCGTCGAGTTGATGCCATACTCGACGAGTAACAGCGAGTAGGGTTGAGAAGTGAGAATAGGGACTCGGCGAGTTGGCGGCTCAACTCGGCGAGTCAGGTCAACTGTAGGTTGACTTTGACCAGGAGAGTTGACTTTGACCAAGGGTAAAAGAGTCATTTTACCCCAGTGTAGTGATTAGCATTTGATTGAGTGTGTTATGGATTTGTAGCCGGGGAGATACCGGAGCAGCAACAGTTAGCTTCCGGAGCCATACACACAGCAGCCAGTTCACGAGGTGAGTTTCCTTCCAGTAGGAATGGGTCTAAGGCCACAATGCCGGCCCGTTCAGTTGGCAGTAGTTTTTGGACTTCGGTCCAACGCAGTAGTTAGTATGTTTGACGCCTCCGTTGCTCATACCGGATTTATGTGTTTATGCTAAGTTGATATGTTATGCTATGCTGTGTTCAGTTAGTCCGAACTTCGGTCCGATGTAGGGGACGGGGTCCCAGTCAGCTTCGGACTTCGGTCCGATGTAGGGGACGGGGTCCCAGTCAGTTTCGGACTTCGGTCCGATGTAGGGGACGGGGTCCCAGCCAGTCAGTTTCGGACTTCGGTCCGATGTAGGGGACAGGGTCCCAACCAGTTAGTCCGGACTTCGGTCCGATGCAGGGGACGGGGTCCTAGATAGTTAGCCGGACATCGGTCCGATGCAGGGGACGGGGTCCCAGTCAGTGGGCAAGGCCTAGTATGTGCTTTATATGTATTGTATGGTATGTGGTAGTTTGGGGGAGCTCACTAAGCTTCGTGCTTACAGTTTCACTTTTGGTTTCAGGTACTTCCGAAAGCAAAGGGAAGAGCTCGGGATGATGGCATCGCACACACCACAGCTTCAGTTTTTGTCCTGGGAGTTGATACAGTTTTCTTAGATATGTCTTGATACAGTTGTGATTCAGTTTTCTCACAGTATTTTAGTATGGTTTGAGATACATAGTGCATGGTTTTATTATATGATACTCAGATTTATGATTTTTGGTTATATTAAAAATGAAATTTTTGGGTCGTATTTTTGGGTCGTTTCAAGTTGGAATCAGAGCCTTGGTTTGAGGGATTCGGATACACTTCCGGGTGTATCTGAACTCAAACTAAGGGGAAAATAAAAAGATTTTCAAAAGGAAAATGTTTTCTAAAGAATTTTGAAAGCACTTAGAAAGAAAGGGATTTTTAAACGACATAAGGGTGTGGTGCATGCGATCAGCCGAGCTCAAGTAAGTACTCCCAAATTACCCATACAAGTTTATTAGTTCACTTTCAGTTTTAGTTCCAGTTTCAGTTTCAGTTTCAGTAGAACAACATGCTAGTATAGGACTAAGGATCTAGGAGGATGCCTTATGTGCCTGCTATATGTGTTTCAGCTTTATGAGTATTGCATGCTATTATTGAGTAGACAGCAGTAGGATAGCCTGTTTAGGTTATGCCTGATAGTATGAGTTTAGCATTGTATGCTAGTACAGTTTCCTTGTTATGAGGATAGGATTGCTTGAGTAGTTTCTTGTGTCCGAATGTTGCTCGCTTTGAGCTTTGTGGGACTCCGAGTGATGGGAGTTAGCCATCAGGTGAATACGTCACGTCACATGTGATCAGGGTTGAATAATCTCAGAGTGTTGGATTTGGCCCTATTGCGCAGCTCTTTTTTGAGTCCAACCGTTGTAGGGACGAGCTTTTTACTCGAAGGATTATCTGAGCCTCATCACATGTGATGGTATTCAGGTGATGGCTAATTATCATTATAAGGAGGCCTTCAACAGCTGAGGACTGGTTGAGTGGAGTCAGAGATTTCCCTAGGGAAAGCCTAGGATGAGAGTAGCAGAGATCAGTAGCAGTAGAGTGACATGGTGGAGTCAAGGCAGTTCTTGAGGAAAGTACGGATAGATGTGGAAGGTAGTATGGGCCTGTACTACTGAAAGCAGAGGATCCGTACTCGAATCAAGGAAGGCTGAGACAAGACCAGGAAGCTAGTAGTAGTATCAAGGATCCCTTGAAATATTTCAGTTATCTGATGTCGTTATGATGTGTTTCAGAATGGTGGTTTTGCGTTCGAGACCAGCAGCCGACAGTGGAGGTGCCGGGGAGGGATCAGGTTCAGGCTCGGGGGACGAGCGCATGGATGAGCAGACCAGAGAGGTTCTTTCTTCAGAGATTACTCGTATCATTATAGAGCAGACTCCTGTGATCTTCGGTTCGATCAAGGAGGGTATCCTAGAGCTGATGGATGAGAGGTTGGGCACTTTCCGTGCCGAGGTGGCGGCCATGATGGGGTCGTGCACACTTACATTCAGGGAGTTCAGGGCATGTGGAGCTCCAGACTATCACGGGGCGCAGGACCCCATAGCGAGTACTAGATGGTTGGCGGATGTGGCCAACGCGTTCTGCACGAGCAGGTGTCCCGAGGGGGACAAGGTTAGATTGGCGTCCTCTCTTCTGAAGGACAGGGCACAGGATTGGTGGGAGGAGGTCGGACATACCATTGGAGATGATGCAGCATTGGATGCCATGACCTGGGTTGATTTCTCTACCAGGTTCAGGGCGGAGTTTGCACCGGTTATTGAGGTGCAGCAGTTAGCTAGAGAGTTTCAGGACCTCACCCAGACTACAGAGACTGTGGCGGAGATCACCGCCAAGTTCAGGGAGAGGGCTCTTCTCATTCCTCAGTATGCAGCCGATGAGGAGATGAAGAAGGCCCGTTATCATGAGATGTTGCAGAGCGATATCCACCAGTTTGTGAGCCGGTCCAGCTGTAAAATGCTGGATGACATGATTGCTAGGGCTCGGGAGAGGGAGATTGATCTCGAGATGGAGAAGAAGAGGAAAGCAGAGGTAGTTTCGGGTACAGGCGGTTCGGGAAAAAAGCCCAAGGTTTCAGATCACTGTTCCAGGATTCAGCCGAGCCACGGTCGATGTGGCAAGTGTAGGAGGATGCACGATGGGGTGTGCAAGGCAGGGAGTTCCGGCTGTTTCAAGTGCAGTCGGACTGGGCATTTGAGCAGGGATTGTACGACCCCTGCTACTGCCATTGCATCATCAGATCTGATTTGCTTTCAGTGCAATCAGACGGGACATAAAAAGTCCCAGTGTCCGAGTTTAGCTGCAGCAGGGAAGGTGGCTGCACCTGCCCCTGCTACATTGAGGATTACAGATGGTCGGCAGGGCCGAGCCAAGGTGCCAGTAGCGAAGAGTAGGGCGTTTCAGATGACAGCAGAGGAGGCACAAGCGACTCCTGATGTGGTGACAGGTATGTAACTTCCCTTCATCTCTATTTTTACTGATTGATTGTTGCTTATGATTATATGTTTTGTATAGGGTCGTTCTCTGTGAATGGCATTTCTGCTATGGTATTATTCGATTCGAGGGCTACCCGATCATTCGTATCACTTGCGCTTAGCAAGAGATTTAGTAGAGCTCCAGGGGAGCTGGATTGTCCACTAGAGGTTGAGATAGCAGATGACAGGACCGTGAGGGTCGCCAGAGTATATAGAGGGTGTTCGCTTCAGTTGTTTGACGAGCAGTTTCCGGTGGACCTGGTTCCTATTCCCCTGCGAGGGAATAAGGTTATAGTAGGCATGGATTGGCTGAGCCCCAATAGGGCGGTGATTGATTGTGAGCAGCAGTTAGTGAGGGTTCGCACTCCCAGTGGGGGAGAGTTAGTGATTCAGGGCGAGAGGCCACAGCGCATACCGACCTTTTGTTCCGTCGCGAGAGCGAGACGTTATTTCCAGCAGGGTTGCGCCGGATATATAGCTTATGTTGTAGATGCCCGGGAGAAGGGTAAAGTGGCAGTAGATGATGTTCCGGTAGTGCGAGACTACCCGGATGTATTTCCTGAGGATTTACTGGGAATACCTCCTGAGAGGCAGGTTGAGTTTAGGATCGACCTGATTCCTGGTGCGGCTCCGATAGCCAAGGCACTGTATCGCCTAGCTCCCCCAGAGATGCAGGAGTTGTCTACGCAGCTGCAGGAGCTGCTAGACAAGGGTTTCATTCGGCCGAGTAGTTTGCCTTGGGAGCGCCGATCCTGTTTGTGAGGAAGAAGGATGGGTCGCATCGTATGTGTATAGATTACCGGGAGTTGAATAAGGTAACGGTGAAGAACTGTTACCCACTTCCGAGGATAGATGATTTGTTTGATCAGCTTCAGGGAGCGTCTTGGTTCTCCAAGATTGATCTACGCTCCGGGTATCATCAGATGCGGGTTAGAGATGAGGATGTGCAGAAGACTGCTTTCAGGACCAGGTATGGTCATTATGAGCTTGTGGTGATGCCATTTGGGCTCACCAATGCTCCAGCCGCGTTCATGGATCTCATGAATCGCGTGTGCAGGCCGATGCTGGATCGGTCAGTGATAGTATTCATAGATGATATCTTGGTGTATTCCAAGACGCAGGAGCAGCACGAGGAGCACCTGAGGGAGGTGCTGGAAGTTTTGAGGAGGGAGAGACTTTTCGCAAAGTTCTCCAAGTGTGAGTTCCGGTTGCGCGAGGTGCAGTTCCTTGGTCACCTCGTCAACCAGAAGGGTATTTTGGTGGATCCGGCCAAGATAGAGGCCGTGATGCAGTGGGAGGTCCCAAAGTCTCCATCCGAGATTCGGAGCTTCCTAGGATTGGCAGGGTATTATCGGAGGTTCATTCAGGATTTCTCCAAGATAGCAGTGCCGCTCACCCGACTGACCAAGAAGTCGGTGGTATTTCGTTGGGGGCCTGAGCAGCAGGCAACGTTCGAGACCCTCAGGCAGAGATTGTGCGAGGCTCCGATCCTTACCTTGCCAGAGGGAGTAGAGGACTTCGTAGTCTACTGTGATGCCTCAATCACAGGCATGGGAGCAGTGTTGATGCAGCGAGGCCATGTGATAGCTTACGCCTCGAGATAGTTGAAGCCTCACGAGGCTAATTATCCTACCCATGATTTAGAGCTGGGGGCGGTTGTGTTTGCCCTCAAGATTTGGAGACATTATCTTTATGGGGTCCGTTGTACTATATGCACGGATCACAAGAGTTTGAGGTACCTTATGGATCAGTCGAGTCTGAGCATGAGGCAGAGGAGATGGTTGGATGTGTTGAAGGATTATGACTGTGAGATCCTTTACCATCCAGGGAAGGCCAACGTGGTGGCCGACGCCCTAAGCCGCAAAGTGTTGACAGCTCCTATCAGGGATTTGTGTTTGAGGATGACAGTGATCACTCCATTGTTGGAGCGGATCAAAGAGGCTCAGGTTGAGGGCCTCAAGGAGGAGAGGCAAAAGTGTGAGAGGATAGTGGGCCGAGTAGCTTCGTCTGATTATGACAGTCGGGGATTGCAGACGCTTCATGGGAGAGTGTGGGTACCGTACTGGGGTGGAGTACGGCAGGTGTTAATGGACGAGGCTCATAAGTCTCGATTTTCTATCCACCCAGGGGCGACGAAGATGTATAGAGATCTTCGAACCGATTGCATGAAGCGGGACGTCACTTGGTATGTTGAGAGATGCCTGACCTACAGGAAGGTCAAGGCGGAGCACCAGAGGCCTCACGACAAGATGCATCCATTAGACATTCCCGTGTGGAAATGGGAGGACATCACCATGGATTTTATCACCAAGCTTCCCAGGACCGCACGAGGAGTAGATTCGATAAGGGTAGTAGTGGATCGGTTGATGAAGAGTGCTCATTTTATCCCGATCCAGGAGAGTATATCAGCAGAAAAGTTAGCCGATATCAATGTGCGTGAGATCGTGGCACGTCATGGAGTGCCGGTATCGGTGGTGTCAGACCGAGATGTCCGTTTTACATCCAGATTCTGGAAGCGGTTCCACGACGATATGGGTACTCATCTCCATTTCAGCACCGCTTTCCACCCTCAGACAGACGGGCAGAGTGAGAGGACGATTCAGACTCTCGAGGACATGCTCAGGGCATGTGTTCTGGATTTCGGTGGCAGTTGGTATACGTATCTTCCGTTAGTGGAATTTTCGTATAACAACAGTTATCATGCGAGTATTGATCGACCTCCCTTTGAGATGCTTTATGGGAGGAAGTGTAGGACCCCGATTTGTTGGGGCGAGGTCGGTCAGCGAGTCATTGGGAGCACAGAGGTGGTGCTCAAGACGACCGAATTGATCCAGCAGGTCCGTAGTAGACTGCAGACTGCGCAGAGTCGGCAGAAGAGTTACGCCGACAGGAGGTGTTCAGACTTGGAGTTCCGGGTGGGTGATATGGTCCTTTTGAAGGTCTCACCTTGGAAGGGTGTCATCAGGTTCCGGAAGAGGGGAAAGTTGGGTCCCAGGTTTATTGGTCCTTTCAGGGTTTTGGCCCGGGTGGGTCGGGTTGCTTATCGGTTGGATCTTCCTGTAAAGCTTAGCCAGATCCACAACACTTTCCATGTGTCTCAGTTGAGGAAGTGTTTGATGGATGAGTCAGCAGTTGTTCCCATAGAGGATATTCAGGTTAATAGCAGCCTGAAGTATATTGAGAGGACGGTCGCGATTCTGGACCGGAAGACAAAGACCTTGAGGAACAAGGAGATTCAGTTAGTGAAGGTGCAGTGGCAGCACCAGAAGGGGTCTGAGTGGACGTGGGAGGCTGAGGAGGAGATGGGAGAGCACTACCCGGAGTTATTTGCAGATTCAGCTGTAGCAGACTTCGAGGACGAAGTCTGAGACAAATGGGGGAGAATTGTAACGATCCGTCTCTGGTATGTTGCTTCCATGACATTTAATTAGAAGTTTTCAAGAGGGACTTAGCGAGTCTATAGCCCGACCCGCCGAGTAGGGACAGGATTTTGTGCACGTGTTAGACGGCGACTCAGCGAGTCCATATTCGGGACTCAGCGAGTCTGCCTGCCTGGAAGAAACCCTAAATCCCCAGGTTGCTCGCTATTTAAGCAATGCTTGTGCCCTAAACTCGCCTCCTTCACCCTCAGAGAGCTGTGAGAAACCCTAATCCATCCTTTGAGTGATTTAAGTGTTTTTTTGTGGATTTTGAAGGCTTGAAGAGGAAAAAGAAGAAAGGAACAAGGAGAAGAGGTGTAGAGCAAAGATCCAAGGGCGAAATCAGAGTTCATTGAGGTATTCCTCGGATTTCCTTCTGTTTTATGCTTAAACCTCCATTAGAACACTTCTAGGGCTAGTTTGATGTATTTTCCAAACCCTATAGTTGTATGGATGCCTTAATAGGTCGAGATATCCTTAGATTTGTTCATTTAGGAGTTGTAGAGCCCGGATCTATTGCCTTTTTGAAGATACTTTGCATGAGAACCCTAGATCTAGCCTTTATTATGCTTTTTGAGCCATTTTATCTTCATGGGTGTATATGGGCACGTAAAGATAGAATCTTTACGTGCTAATCGAGTTAAGGGAGCCCAGATCTATAAGTTTTATACACTGGATTCAAGCAGAATCGAGTTTAGAGTGACTGCCTGCAAGCGACTCCGCGAGTCGAGTCGCGAGTCCCCGATTTTCCGTTTTGAGTGATGCCGAGTGGGGACCAGTGAGTAGTAGAGTGGACTCAGCGAGTTGGAGGCCAGACTCAGTAATGGAGGGACTCGGCGAGTTGTTCATACAACTCGGCGAGTCCAAGACAATCTTCTTAGATCGAAGAACAACTCGTCGAGTTGTTCATACGACTCGGCGAGTTGGATGCAGATTGCCTGAGTTTTAGATTCGAAAGGGGACTCGTCGAGTTGATGCCATACTCGACGTGTAACAGCGAGTAGGGTTGAGAAGTGAGAATAGGGACTCGGCGAGTTGGCGGCTTAACTCGGCGAGTCAGGTCAACTGTAGGTTGACTTTGACCAGGAGAGTTGACTTTGACCAAGGGTAAAAGAGTCATTTTACCCCAGTGTAGTGATTAGCATTTGATTGAGTGTGTTATGGATTTGTAGCCGGGGAGATACCGGAGCAGCAACAATTAGCTTCCAGAGCCATACACACAGCAGCTAGTTCACGAGGTGAGTTTCCTTCCAGTAGGAACGGGTCTAAGGGCACAATGCCGGCCCGTTCAGTTAGCAGTAGTTTTTGGACTTCGGTCCAACGCAGTAGTTAGTATGTTTGACGCCTCCATGGCTCAGACAGGATTTATGTGTTTATGCTAAGTTGATATGTTATGCTATGATATGTTCAGTTAGTCCGGACTTCAGTCCGATGCAGGGGACGGGGTCCCAGTCAGCTTCGGACTTCGGTCCGATGTAGGGGACGGGGTCCCAGTCAGTTTTAGACTTCGGTCCGATGTAGGGGACGGGGTCCCAGCCAGTCAGTTTCGGACTTCGGTCCGATATAGGGGACGGGGTCCCAGCCAGTTAGTCCGGACTTCGGTCCGATGCAGGGGACGAGGTCCCAGATAGTTAGCCGGACTTCGGTCCGATGCAGGGGATGGGGTCCCAGTCAGTGGGCAAGGCCCAGTATGTGCTTTATATGTATTGTATGGTATGTGGTAGTTTGGGGGAGCTCACTAAGCTTCGTGCTTACAGTTTCAGTTTTGGTTTCAGGTACTTCCGCAAGCAAAGGGAAGAGCTCGGGATGATGGCATCGCACACACCACAGCTTCAGTTTTTGTCCTGGGAGTTGATACAGTTTTCTTAGATATGTCTTGATACTGTTGTGATTCAGTTTTCTCACAGTATTTTAGTATGGTTTGAGATACATAGTGCATGGTTTTATTATATGATACTCAGATTTATGATTTTTGGTTATATTAAAAATGAAATTTTCGGGTCGTATTTTTAGGTCGTTTCAACTTACCATTCCACACCCGAAGCTGTTAGCTATAGAAGGGAAAAGGAGCATCGACGAGTGTCCACGGTTGTACTGTTCGGCGAGTTTCCACGTCGTGAATATCCTACTACAAAAGGATACATTTGATATAGATAAACTATTTTCTTTATTACCTTTATATTGTGACTCATACACATAAACAACGAGGTAGACTATAACTTTTATAATAATAGTTAAAAGAAGGAAAAATTGTCTCATCTACAGTGATGCTTACTTCAAAAACAGTCGAGTCTTGGTAGAAGACTACTTTTATACTAGTATGAAATATAGGATTTCCTAGGGTTTTCAAACGTTTACAATTACTTACAAACATTTTCCAACCATTCTCCAAATGTTTACAAGTCTTTACTTTATAGTTTTTACAAATCAAAGACACATTAATACTTATGAATTCACCATCTTTATTGCTGATACTCGCTTTCAAAATAACTTGTATTCTCAGGTCACAAATAAACAGGTACGACGACCACGCTTTGTGAAGACGGAGAAATCAAGACTCCTTTTTATTTTGATTAGTTATTATGTTGTCTTATACTATGAAAAACACACTTGTAATTAAATTTATACTATTAATGAAATGGATGATGTTGTTGCTTGTTTACTACCTTACATTGTTGTGATACATTACATGACGTCCTCCACCCCAGAACGTTTCCGCCGTTCTCGGTTTTGGGGTGTGACAGATTGGTATCAGAGCATTGTTTATAGCGAATTAAGTATATCAACCCATAAAAGATATACTAACTATAAATATAATGGGTTAAAAATACTCTGACCAAGAGTTTATACTTTTAAATAATAAAATGCTTTATTGAGTAAACGTGCCTGCATTCATACTAAAATCCGTGTCACAAGGACAAGAACAAAAGTATTACGATTGTTGAATATCACAGGTAAGCTTAGGGATGTATGGTCAGTCCTGGGAATGGCATAGCCTGATCAACTATGCTGGTCCGAGGAGTGATTAACACATGCCCAAGAATGGTTCTGATGTGTCAACAAGTCTATAAACTTACCAACACTACCACAATGAGAACATTATAATAGAACCTAAGTCTAAAATACTATATGAGTATTTTGTGTTACTATAATTACTTACTTGAGAACTAAAAAGGATCTTCATTAGAAAGTTGATAGTTGCTAAGTGGATATACTAAGGTTATATGTAACTAGGATGTTATAGACTTAGAATCTGTGAAATTCTGCTTTACCCCGGTTCCTTGTGAATTTGGAGTTAAGGTCACTTATTCGAAGGCCTATCCTGTTTTGATTTCATATAACTGGTATGCCCTTTACAAATAATGACGTAACTAATGAAGATTATCTAATAATTATCTAGATAGTTCGTCTAATAATTATTTTCTTACCCCAATTCTCGCGTAGATAACATGGCTGGACTCCATCCCCACGACAACCCGTACCTTCCGAACGAAGACAATGTTGGATGGTTTGGAGAAGAACCCGAGAATGATCATCCAATCCCTTTGATTGATCACCATGCTGAAGACCTTTCGGATGATGATAACTTCGAACCAGAGGTTAAGAACCTACCCCCGGTAACTCCCATTCTAAATCCTAATCCTCGTCCCAGCTTTTCATGGCCCGATGCCTCCTTGGGTAGAATGCTTGGAAACATGGAGCGAAGAGCAAGATCAACCTATGTCGTTTAATGGAGACCGAAGCTTCTACAACGTAAATGAAGGGAGCTCAACAGACAGATTTCTACCAATCCAAATCCGTAGAGTTTCCCGAAACGAAATTCAGGGTAGGACGGCTCTCCAACATATCGAAGAGGTTAATACCAATGCAAGAATGCATACCATTCGCACCAATCGCCTTGATCACAAGTGAGAGATCTGAGAGAAACCATGAGACCATGCTGCAAGCACTAGCTGAAACCCGAGCCGAAGTCATAGAGCTCCAAGTATGCCAGAGGGTGTACGAGAGATACCTGCTTGATATGGAACGTTAACTAACTGAACTAAGGGTTCACCATAGGGGTGACCGTCGCCAGTAGGAGATACCTTACTTCCTTCTTTGTTTTAAAGAACCGTGTTCCTGTCTATGTTCTGTGTAGTACTTTCTATGTGACTACCTTCTACTGTAAGTACTTTTAGTTAAGTCCTTATGCTGTCAAAGACTTTTCTTACTCCGAATATGATGTAAGACCTACAACAAGGTCAATTTCCCCAAACCTATTACATCTTAAACAACGATGATATTGACAGTCGGCTAACCTTCGTGTCACTCTTTGTCCAAATGCGTTCATCATACTTTCATTGGAGTCTATCTGAAAACCCCATCTAGTCAAGTTATTGGACTATGGTAATTTAACTCCGGAATCATTTCCAAGTCTCTTTCAAAGGTTGGATCATGTTATCAACCAATCAATAATACCCTGGTTTGGACGATAAACGTTTTAACACCATTCTATTAATTTACTTCTAATCTGTACTAGGACTGCATCATAGGGATGTAGGTCAAACCTTCAAGAACATACTTCTACTCTTTACATCAACGATCGAACTATGTGTAGGTTCAACCATACTCGCTCACAAATTCATTTTTCTTTCCGTGTAACAGAATCATGTCGCCGAAGAAAAACGGTCAACCCATCAACCAAACACCAACTCTTCAGAATGATGCAACTATCTTCCAAGCCGCAGTCTCAACTGCCGTGTTAGCTGTTCTGACCCACCTTAACGCTAACAACGCGAATGTTAGCGGGATTGTTAACAATAATTCCAATCCATGTAACAATCAAGTACCTCAACGAGCAACAAACTACCACGACACCCCGAATCCCAAGCCCAAGAATAACAAACGAAAGTTCTGGGCTAAAACTAAAGGCAAATCACCCCAAGGGGCGAGAAAAAGACAACAACCTTTGGTAACCTTCGCAGCCACGACATCTGTACCTCCTACTACCATCCCTTCTGGTATCCCAATTGTCCCTACACCAGCTAGGCAGTATGCCGGAAACCTACTGAAATTGAATAAGTGCAGCTTCCATCATCTGGGTAGTTGTCGTCCGTTATACCGCTTTAAATGCAACAAGAACGGACATACTACCAATCGCTGCCGGACTCGAACCCAACACGTTACTTCAAACACCAATGTCGAAATCTCTCGAATATGCCAACTATGTGGAGTAATGGGACACTTCAAGAGGGACTGTCCAAACAGAAGAACGACGGCGAATCCGGAAGAGTTTGACCTTAGAATGGAAAGAGGCAACGAAGGACCCTACTATAGTATAGGTTCACTTCCAATCGTCAGTATTATGTATGTTTTTAAAACTGGTTGTTATTTTGCAAAAATGATTATATAATGGTTATCTTTAAAAAATAAACACAAAAAACGGTTATATTAGTTGACTTCTTGTTAGTTTATATTTGATTTATTGATAGTTTATATTAGTGATAATTGAATTGGCGATAAATCCCCTTTTAGTTTAGTATTAGGGATAATTGAATTGGATAAAGTTATTAATGTTATCTATCATATAAGTTCATGAATCAAGTCTCCATATATACTACACGTCACATGGACTCAACTTAGATTGGTAAAAGCATAAGTTTAGTGGTTCATTTAATTAAAAGGATGCAATATTTGAAATATCCATTTTCACACCAAACTCACCAAAACCATTTATCCACTCATCATATATTACCTTACTTATTGTTTTCTTCTTTCCTACCAATTTTGCTTAAAAGCTTAAGTATACTGGTTCTATATTTCTAAGCATTTCGTGTTTTAAAATTGTTGTATTTCTTTTGATTATTATAAGAATAAAGTCGATTAGATTTTCTTATTTGGTACAATAACAATTAACCAACACTTTATCATCAAAAATCGACCTTGACTTTATCATCAAAAATATATCGTAGGAATTTGTTTATTTCCTCTTTCTTTTGTTCACACATGATATTTTTTTGTCAAAATTAACTGATAGTTGTAATTTTTATTTTTATAAGAATATGTAACAAAAATAGCTATCAGCTTTTATAATGTGTGAATTAAATAAAAGCTAAGTGAAGTACTTTGGATTAGGAGCTTGCAAATGCTACGAACGTTTCCTTCTCTACCACATTTTCACCACTTACTTGTTTTTTGGCCGTGAAAAACTGTAACATATTACTTTGACGTAATAATCAGTAGCTAATTAATGGTTAAATATTTAAAGTAACTATTTAAACTAGAAATATTCTGATTTAGTAATTTGTACTAGCTAGTAGTGTATATATAAAGAAGTATACTTTAATTGGAATAAAACTCTTTGAAAAATCTCTTAAATTATATTGTATTTTTAATTAAGATAACATATATTAAAAATATCAGCATTATTTTAAACACATATAGCACTAAAGCTGCATGGATTTCCGTGAAGGAATCAAAAGAAAATTATGGGAGTGAAATGGAGGAAAATTTACAGAGAATGTTGATGGAATAGAATATTGGGTATATCATTTAGTTTGTGGTAAAATTCTTGAAATTTTCACACTACTTTTATTACATATGTTTAATTCATTTCTAATAACTAAAGTAATTAAATATCTTTCTTTTCATAACAAGTGTTGCATTTTGATAACATTAATATTATATTTATGGATAACAAGATAAATAAAAGAGTATTTCTAATCCTATTATATGTGTAGAAATAACAAAATATATGAAACTAAAGTCACTGCACCGATTATACTCATCGAAATGCTTCTAAATTTTTGATTGCTAAAAAATATATGAAAACAAATGATATTTTTATTAAATACGTATATGGATATCATGTCTTTATCTTTTTCTTGTATATATATTTTCAATAAAAATATTTATTTCTAGCATAAATGAATAAATATCGTTTATCTTGTTGGGCTCGTAGGGTACACCAAGTCACCAAGTAGATGTACTACGTACACTCAAAGCCACATTTATGTGACAACTTTTAGAAGAATGTATACACACATATATCATGGTATTTTAGGTACGTATTTTCAAATTTTAACTCTTATACAATGGAATGCAATACGAGATAGAATAGAGTTCATGTTAATATATCTACACTCTTATAACAAATGATAGAAGTATTTCAACTCTACCGCAAATCCACAACCATCGTAGGTATGCCATTTGTTTCCTTATATATATTCTCTCATGGAAAACAAAAGAACTGTATTTTTTTAAAGGATAGATCATCTCAAGGTTGAAGTCGTTTAATTTTCAAGAAACAAATACTATAATTGGAAGTATTTATCATATGAAAAATACTAGATTTAAAATTTAAGAAAATGAAATTATTCATGTAGAGTTTTTATTCCAAAGATTTCATATATAGATGATAATCCATTTTATAATAAGAATTGAAGTAATCCATAAACACATGAAGATGCTCGTAGTACTGTATGCTCGATCCTAGACATCGCTGATCCATAGGCTAGTAAATTAAAAAAATCTTTATTAAATTAATAAATTATGTACGAATCTTAGAAAAATGAATATGTATCTACACACTGTGCAATAACTCTAAATATATGCGAACCTCTGCATATAAATAAATAAATACTGATGGGTATTTCTGCAAGTATCAGTAATCCCAAAGCATCAATGCATGTTCATTCACGATACAATATTTGATGTATATTAACGTTATACTTATAGTTATATATAATTATATAGAAATTTAGTATTATAACCAAGGTTTTAAATTAATCATCATGGTTACGTCATGGCTCAAAGCCTTGTATTTGACCTTACGTTTTAACAAAATACCGATTTAAGTCCTATATACAAAATTGTTGTCTAACATTATTTAGAACCTCGATTATAACGATGAAAAAAAAAATTACAATTATTTTACTCTAAAGCAGCTGTTACTTAATACATGCGCACACTTCGTTTTGTTTTGTAACTCGTGCTTATAGAATACATAATGGGCGAAAAATATATCACAAGCATCTTATTTTTTTGGAAAAATAATAGAAGTATACAAAACAAGAGATTTTAAAAATTATCTAAAGGATAATATTGAACTAAAATTTAAGAAAAATAGAAAGAAACAAGAATTATTTATTACTCACACAGCATCCTTGACCGGTCAAGAATAATATATATGAAGATATGATGTCGCCATTTTGATTTAAAAAAAAAACAAACTATTGCATATATATACGAAGCTAGAGCTGTTTTTATGAATATTGTGTTCTAGGTTTCTGTAAATATGAACCATATAAAAAAGAGTAACATATGCTACAACGATATATTAAGGTTATACCTTAACATCAAAAACTGTTTAGAACAACGGTGTAGATCATACGTACAAATTAAAAAGACAAGGTTAAACAAGATTTTATGGTGTCAAATAATATATTTAAATCAGTGTTTTATATTATAACTATACGTTAAACTTATGATTGTACTTTATAATCAAACTATATGTTTATTGATTATTCTATAATTAAATTTATCATATTTAAATATATATTTTTGTAGCAAAATACATAATACATGGGCGTCCATGCATGAGGATACACCCATGTTCGATATAAAGGATATGTCCCCTATCCAGAACCATCGATGCTCACCATCACTTGCCTTCTATCTTTCTATTTTGAACTAATTTCATAGAAAACTGAGTTTTACGAATTAACTATAAATCAATTATTATTATTTTTTTTCTTCCAAAAACAGCCTACAAAATTTTTAATTTTTTCTATTTTGCTAGATTATTAGGTTAGTGGGTCAACTTTTGGTAATACATAATTTTTTTTTCAAAAAACATTCACCTTAACCTTACTTTTTTTAGAATGAACAAAGGCTTCTGAAAACAATTTTTTTTTCTATCGTTATATAGCTATATTAACATCCAAACGGTTTGTATGGTACTTCATACGTGGCGACGTTTCAGTTAATTTTGAGATGGTATGGGATTTATGATAGGCTTAGTTATAGTGATGAAATTGGGCAGGTTACAAGTCTATACCAAACATTCACTTCAAACATTTAAGGGTACATGTAACCTAAATGATTTGTCTTTGCACATAAATAACAACATATTATGAAACTATAAGATCCCTAGGCTCTAATCAAAATTTAAAAGTTATGGTTACATACATTTGATATTGTTATAGAAAGCAATACCCTGATTCCCTTGTAGAACTTTAGAAAGTTTAGCACCAAAAGTATAATGTTTTCTAATGGTTCATACCAAACCCTAGAGACTAGAAGACTTTTGAGGAGAGAGGAGATTTTTCGGCTATACCTTCACAAAAGAGATGGTTGAAAATAACAGAGGTTAGGATCCTTTATATAGCTTCATGGAAACCCTAGAAACCCTAGATTTCAACATAAAATAATATTATTTCAAATTAATGAATATTTAGTTTTCTTATATCAATTGAAGGCTTCCAAAATCCCCTTTAGGGAACTCCAAAACTGTCCAAGCAAGGAAGGTTCTAGAACCTCTCAATTGCCTAATTATTAAACAGTTATAGCTCAGTCGTTGCATCTTTAATTAATTCTAATTAACCATAAATTAATTCCAAATTAATTTTGATCAATTATAAATTAATTCTAATCAATTTCTAATTAATTTATTAACTATAATAAATTAACAATTAACAAATTATTTCTGTTCTCCAAAATTAATTATATTCTATTTCTAGTTATGAAGGCAACCAAAAAAGGACTTTGCTTTTAATTACAACAATATACCAATTTAGTTATGAGCTTATACACCTTAATCCAACAGTCTTCCACTTGAACAATTTTATAACTAAACTACCAATATAACTATGAACCAAAAAGCAAAGAGTGTTTTCCAAAGTCACTGCGAAATTATTTCAAATCATATATTGGTCATAAGAGAAGTGATCAACTACTATTTTGTTCTTCACGATATCGTATATACACAAGTCATGGATTATAATCAATCTCATTTTCCAAGATTTTATTTCCTGATTTATGATGACATCGTTAGACTACCAATTGAACACATCAATTCAGTCCTGGCTTGGCCCACCACTATAATTTTAACATCAAATCACCAAGGGACCCAAAAGATATCTATATTCCTGTTTAGGACAAAAGGAACGAATTATTTCGACTATATAATCATAAATTTTACTTACAAAATCATACATAAAATTACTCTATATAACACCTAGTTACGAGATGTGTTTGAGCAAACCAATACATAACTGATTCATAAACTTTGAACTATATTTATGTGCTTTAAGAATAGTAGATATTATCGTCTTAGAATTACACATGATAGAATCCATGATGTAATCTGTAAGCGTGAGCTTATCCAAGACTTAAATCTGTATTTCAAGTAGTCATGAATATAACAACAATCATTATACCTTGTTCAACATCTTTGAACAATCTACCAATATTTCATGACAATCTTAATTCATTACTACTTCCAAAGTATAAACGACTGTAGAATTTGAATAATTAATTCATACAGGAAGTAAACATGCAAAAATGAAACACAATCATAAATAATTGAAAAGGCAGCACAAATATTAATAAATAATTCTTTATGATTTAATCACCAAAATAATTATAATTTATTTTGTTACAAAGTTTCAAATTATCAATTAATCATTAAAACTAATGTCATCTCTTAACTCAATGCTCCTAGCATGCATGATGTACTTGACCTTGCTCAATGCCTTAGTGAAAGGATCAACAAGATTATCCTTTGATGATATGTGTTCCACCAAATAGATACACATATTCAACTTTATGTGTGACATCCCCATATTTCTTGGCCAGAAAAAGACTGATTAAATTTATGCTTTTTTAAAATAAAATCAGAAAAATCTTTTTATAAGATGTTGCGGAATTGGTCCCCAAACAACATATGATAAAAGTTTATCAAAATCCTTCATTAAGAAGGTATATGTTTTCCATATATATATCAAAACCTCGGGATGTCATGTTTTGATACAGATCAAAAGCATAAACAAGACATTATAAGCCTTTCAATAGTTATTTACAACTACTGGCCTATAATCCAAAAATCTCTTGTCATCCTCCGACTATGCTCGGGGTCCACTACCCGTAATCATAAAACTGAGTGGGTCAGGCTTGGGAGCCTAGTGAGCATATAGGGTTTTCAACCCACAATAATAATATACTTATTAAGTTCACCAATCAACAATAACCCTGATTACCCATTCCCGTTGTCCTCACTTTACGTCCCTAAACACCTATCACAAGGGACCTAGCGTAAGGATTATCATCGGGATGGACACTACTGCTAAGGGGTTTCCTCAGCCATACATGTCCTTAAGGCAACCATGAGGGGGATGGAGTACGCCAATGAACATTTAATTTATCAACACCTACAAGTTGCGAACCTGCTAGTGTTCCATTGGACTATCTAGAAAGTCCGTGGTCGTCATCTATACTCCGCTAGATGACAACAACAACAACAACAACATCGATGCCTCTCACCATTTTAACACACATCAACTATTTCATCTACCCATGTTCTACCCAACATATTTTGTAGATAAAAAGCATATACAATTTAAAACTTGTATAAAACATCAATTCAACAATCACCTCGAATAAACAATTAGCATATTTACACATAACACGTATTTCAAGGTAAACACTTCATATCTATGTGTAAATTGAAAGTAACTACACACTCACATATTTTGGTGAAAATCGGGCAGCAATTCGTTTCCTAAAATGATCGTTTCTAATAAAACCGGGAGTTTTATTGAGAAACCGGGCTTTGCAAAAGTCGGGCTTCCAAACCGAAAAGATAAATTTTCCGGGCTTCTCAGACACTTCGTGGGGTATTCCGGGCTTTACAATCGATACCGGGGCTTTGGGGGATGTGAAAATAGCCAAAATAGTGAAAAAGGGACCAAAATTGCCAATTTCTAAATTCTAGCCGGGAGGTTTCGCACCCTTCTATTTATAGAGGGAAGCTTCTGATCGGACGGCTGAGAAGTCTTCTGATCTGATGGCTGAGAGGCTTCGCAGGGGGGGAGGCTCGCAAGAGGGTTGCGCATGCGAATGAGCTGCTGGTGGCCTGTGATTGGACTGTAGTCCAGATCCGATGAGGGAAGCTCGTGGCTTCTGCGAGGGCTCGGACGGGAGGGAGAAGGCACGCGTCGGATCTTCACTGGACCACTTCGGATAGGGCCATGTGCTCGGATGACTCAGCAGCTTCGGTGACTCAGCAGCCTGGTGATTCAGCAGGATACGTGGCGCATGCGAGGCGAAGGTGACGTGGCAAAGTGTGACTATGCAAAATTTATCGATTTTCGCACCAAAACTTTTAAAATCAATAACTTTCACATACGAGCTCCGTTTTTGACGTTCTTTATATGCACGCGTAGCTAAAATTACGATCTACAACTTCCGTTTAGACTTCATTGGCTAATTTTTACTTTAAACTTTATATTATTATTTTTAACAGACCGGGACAGGAAATCCGTTAAAAATTCATAACTTCTTCATCCGACGTCCGTTTTCATCAGACTTTTTACCATTGTGCTCCTAATGACGAGACCTTCAATTCTCCTTTACATTGTGTCAGCTAAAAATCGCTCGATCTAAAATTCGAATTTTTAGCTGTCTACTGCTACACTGAAACTTCGAAAAATCATAACTTCCTCATACGAAGTCAGATTTGGGCGTTCTTTTTATCGAACTTCTCGGTTTAACGAATACTACAACTTTCGTTTAGATTAATAAGGCTAAAAAGTAGTTTATCGAAAACTCACTTTTTACGACATTCAGCACCGTGCCGGTTTCGACAACTACAACTTTACGTAAAGATATCGGGCTTATCTCACACTTTAATTTTGACGCTTATTTTTATTCTTAATTAATTAAGCCTTAATAATTAAGCATAAAACACATAATTCACATAATATTCACATAATTCCTTTTCATTTCTTCAAAATGAGTTACAAAGGTTAACCTAGACTATCAACTCAATATAAATGCTTAGGCTAGAAACACGAGTGTTACAATTCTCTCCCCCTTAGGATGATTCCGTCCCCGGAATCACATATCACCATACAAATGCTGGTAGCGACTCATCATGTCACTCTCCGTTTCCCAAGTGAGATTTGGTCCATTCGTATGTTTCCAGCGCACAAGCACTAAATCGACCATCTTGCGTCGTAACTTCATAGTCTTACGGTCAACAATTACCTTAGGTTCCTCGATCAAACTCTTGTTTTCATCCAACCTTAACTCAGAAATCGGAATTATGTTGGGCACATCTCCTGTGAAGTTTCTCAAATAACACACATGAAAGGTGTTATGAATACCCTCTAGTTCTTTCGGTAACTCTAGCTTGTAAGCTTGATTCCCGATTCTCTAAAGAACTTTAAATGGTCCAATAAACCTTGGACTCAACTTCCCTCTCTTACCAAATCTTATAAGTCCCTTCCACGGCGAGACTTTAAGTAAAACCAAATCTCCAACATCGAAGGATATCGGTTGTCTTTTCTTGTCAGCATAACTCTTTTGTCGATCTTGAGCAGCTAACATCCTTTCCCTTATCACTTTCAACTTTTCAGCATTCTCATGGACTATTTCAGGTCCCATAAACTGCTTTTCCCCAGCTTCTAGCCAACATGATGGCCTTCGACACTTTTCCCCATACAAAGCGTGATAAGGTGCCATCTTAATGCTTGAGGGGAAACTATTATTATAGGAGAATTCTACTAAAGGTAAGTGTTCATCCCAGGTACCTTGGAATTCTAGGGTACATGCTCTCAGCATATCCTCCAATGTTTGAATCGTTTGCTCGCTCTGACCATCATTTTGCGGATGGTAAGCTGTACTCAAACACAACTTGGTACCCAATTCCTCTTGTAGACTCCTCCAAAACCTTGAGGTAAAGCGACTATCACGATCAGACACAATCGTTAATGGAACACCGTGAAGCCTCACAATTTCCTTCACGTAAGAATTCGTAAGTTTATCCATAGACCATTTCTCTTTGGCCGCTATGAAATGCACACTCTTAGTGAAGCGATCAACGACCACCCAAATCATGTTGTGACCGTTTCTTGTTCTGGGCAGTTTAGTCACAAAATCCATGGTGACGTCTTCCTATTTACCCATTGGTACAGGTAAAGGTTCTAAACTCCCATACGGTTTCTGATGTTGTGCCTTAACCCTAGCACAAGTTACACACTCGGCCACATACTTAGCAACATCGAGCTTCATCGTCGGCCACCAATAATAGGGTTTTAGATCCCTATACATTTTTGTACTGCCGGGATGAATCGAGTACATGGTCTTGTGAGCTTCTTCCATTAGAAGATCCCTTATTCCTCCTGTCTTAGGTACCCAAATTCTATCTTGAAATACCTTCAACCCTTGGTTGTTTGTACCGAACACTAACGTTTTTCCCAAACGTTCTTCCTTTTGGTCATTTTTCTCTAAAGCTTCCTCTTGAGCTTTCTTTATACTTTCCACAATTGTCAAGACAACTTCAATTCTCAATGCTCTTGGCCTTTTCTTTTCAAGGTTTACCTTCCAACTAAGAGCATCGGCAACAACATTTTCTCTACCAGGGTGGTAAAGTATCTCACAGTCGTAGTCCTTGAGTAACTCTAGCCAGCGTCGTTGCCTCATGTTCAATTCCTTCTGATTAAAGAGATATTGGAGACTCTTATGATCAGTGAAAAGTTTACACTTGGTGCCATAAAGATAATGCCTCCATATCTTTAAGGCAAATACTACCGCTGGCAACTCCAGATCATGAGTGGGGTAGTTCTTTTCATGTTCCTTCAATTGCCTCGATGCATACGCGATCACTTTATCCCTTTGGGTCAGAACACAACCTAACCTAACTCCAGATGCATCGCTATAAACTGCAAAGTCATCAACTCCTTCAGGCAATGAAAGAATCGGTGCTTCACATAATCTCTTCTTCAACTTCTCAAAGGCTTCCTTATGCTTCTCATTCCAAGCATAAGTAGCTCCTTTGTGGGTCAAAGCTGTTAATGGAGTAGCAATCGAAGAAAAGCCTTGGATAAACCTTCGGTAATATCCAGCTAATCCTAAAAAGCTTCGAATCTCCGTAGGACTCTTTGGTTGTTCCCACTTCATTACAGCTTCAATCTTTGCTGGGTCAACCATTATTCCTTCTTGGTTAACCACATGACCTAAAAATTGGACTTCTTGAATCCAAAATTCACACTTAGAGAACTTTGCATACAACTTCTTCTTTTTCAGGACTTCTAGCACTTCACGTAGATGCTTTTCATGCTCTTGCCTGCTTTTCGAATAAATCAAGATATCGTCTATGAATACTATCACGGATTTATCTAAGAATGGTTTACAAACCCTATTCATCAAATCCATGAAATCTGCTGGGGCATTGGTTAGTCCGAACGACATAACCAAAAATTCATAGTGTCCATATCTCGTTCTAAAAGCAGCCTTTTCGATATCCTGCTCTCTCACCTTTAGTTGATGGTATCCCGACCTAAGATCGATCTTCGAGAAATAGCTCGAACCCTGCAACTGGTCGAACAAGTCATCGATCCTTGGCAACGGGTACTTGTTCTTTATCTTCACTTTGTTCAGCTCTCTGTAATCGATGCACATTCTCATGCTTCTGTTTTTCTTCTTTACAAATAACACAGGGGCTCCCCAGGGCGATGAACTAGGTCGAATAAAACCTTTGTCCATTAACTCTTGAAGTTGTGTCATAAGTTCTTTCATTTCGGTTGGCGCTAATCGATAAGGTGCTTTCGCTATCGGCGTCGTTCCTGGTAAAAGGTCGATACTAAATTCTACTTGTCGATCAGGGGGCAATTCGGGAAAATCTTCTGGAAAGACTTCCAGATAATCACACACCACCGGAATATTCTGCACCTCCTTCTTTTCCATCTTAGCATCGATCACGAACGCTAGATATGATGTACCTCCCTTGGCCAAACACTTTCTGGTTTTCATTAAGGAAATGATTCCAGAGTTTACTCTGCATTTGTCTCCGTACACCATAAACGACTCTTTCCCTGGCGGGTTTACTTTTACTATCTTCTTTCTACATAGTATTTCTGCATCATTGGCGCTAAGCCAATCCATTCCTAAAACTATGTCGAATCCATTTAACTCGATAGGCAATAATTCCTTTTGGAACTTATTCCCATCCAATTCAATGAGGATGTTTTTCATACGATGGCTAACAGGTACAAACTTGCCACTAGAAATCTCGACTAATAAGGCATTAACTAGCCTATCTATAGGCAAAGCTAGCTTTCTACCAAATTCATGCGATATAAAGGAGTAATTGGCTCCATAATCAAACAAAATTTGGGTAGGCAATTCGTTTACGAGAAAGATACCTGAAGCGACATCGGCTTCTTCTTTCGCAGCTTCGAGTGTCATCTGAAAGGCTCTCGCCTTCGGCTTTGGTGGTAGATTGGGTTTTGCTGCGTCCTTCTTCTTCGGGCAGTCCCTCAAAATATGCCCTTCTTCATTGCACCCAAAACATACGTTCTTATTGAAGGTGCATTCATTGGCATAATGCCCTGGCTTTCCATATTTGTAACAAGTGACTTCCACGCTACACTTCCCAGCATGTTTCTTCTTACACTTGTCACACCACTTGGCTTCGGCTCCTCCTCCAAACTTTCTCGAACCAGTCTTCAAGAATTTGTGCTTTTTATTGGAACCCGAAGTTCCTTCAAACTTTCTCTTTTCGCCAACTTCAACCTTGCTGGCGGCTCTCCCTTTTATCATATCTTCAACAGACTTGGCAACCCAGATAGTTGCCTCCAAAGTAAGTGTCTGACGTACTGGCACCGCGTACTCCCATGGAAGTCCCTTTGCGTACCTGTCTATTTTTGCCAACTCATCTGGGACAATACGCAAAGCAAACTCCATTTTGTCTGTAAAGTTATTCGTATATTCGTCAACGGTCATACTCCCCTTCTGCAACGTTAGAAATTGGTTTTCTAACTCAAGTACGTTTTGGGCCGAGCAGTTCTTGCGCTTGAAGTGCACCAAGAACTCTGCCCAAGTTAATTACACTGGCTCATTAGGGCTTAGGGTTTTCCCCAAAGTGCTCCACCAACGAGCAGTACTACCCCTGAACTGACGTACTGCAAACGTAGTTTGTAACTTGCCTTGGCAATCACAAGTCATGAAAGCCAACTCCATTTCCAAGATCCAGTCCATTACTCCGACAGGATCTTCTTTTCCATTGATGGTCGTTGGCTTGCAAGTCATAAAGTCCTTATACTTGCACCCATTTCTCTCCATTCTACCCTCGTGGTTATTCCTCCCAACCACAAGCGGTTCACTATGACCAACCGATCTACTGTTGTTCCCTTCTTCAGATCGATCATCATTTAGTTCATGTTGTTCAACAGGAACTGAAGGTTCATCCCTGTCGTTCAGCAACATTTGCCTCAATTCCTCCCTTTGTTCCGCCAACATGGCCTGAATCATAGTTCGTACTCCAGCCATGGTGATGGGTTCGGGTGCAGCTCCTACTATAGGCACCTGTTCCACCACTTGAGGTTGAGGTTGTTGGTTTCTGTTTGCATTTCCAGCTCCACTCCGAGTTCTTGCCATTACAATCTATATACCGAATAAGGAGAATTTAGGTCTTTATTCTTGTTAGACATTTCAATTCCCTTATCACTCCGAAACGTTTACATGTTAGTTCTAATCTCGTATTCATATGCTTAGAATCCTACACACATAAGATTTCCAGATCCGGTTGGCAACAGACCATAGATCCGAACAAATAATGGCACACATGGCAAACACATAACATTTAGCACATAAGGGCATTTTAGGCATCTTACCTAAAATAAACTAGTGCTCGAGTCTAAAATATGGTAGATACTCATCTCACAATCATCACTTAGCATTCTAAGTTAAAGTCTAGAAATTCTACAATTTCTTAGTTCACTTAAACTAATGCTCTGATACCAACTGTGACATCCCCATATTTCTCGGCCAGAAAAGACCGATTTAATTTATTCTTTTTAAAATAAAATCAGAGAAATCTTTTTATAAGATGTTGCGGAATTGGTCCCCAAACAACATATGATAAAAGTTTATCAAAATCCTTCATTAAGAAGGTATATGTTTTCCATATATATATCAAAACCTCGGGATGTCATGTTCTGATACAGATCAAAAGCATAAACAAGACATTATAAGCCTTTCAATAGTTATTTACAACTACTGGCCTATAATCCAAAAATCTCTTGTCATCCTCCGACTATGCTCGGGGTCCACTACCCGTAATCATAAAACTGAGTGGGTCAGGCTTGGGAGCCTAGTGAGCATATAGGGTTTTCAACCCACAATAATAATATACTTATTAAGTTCACCAATCAACAATAACCCTGATTACCCATTCCCGTTGTCCTCACTTTACGTCCCTAAACACCTATCACAAGGGACCTAGCGTAAGGATTATCATCGGGATGGACACTACTGCTAAGGGGTTTCCTCAGCCATACATGTCCTTAAGGCAATCATGAGGGGGATGGAGTACGCCAATGAACATTTAATTCATCAACACCTACAAGTTGCGAACCTCCTAGTGTTCCACTGGACTATCTAGAAAGTCCGTGGTCGTCATCTATACTCTGCTAGATGACTACAACAACAACAACAACAACAACAACATCGAGGCCTCTCACCATTTTAACACACATTAGCTATTTCATCTACCCATGTTCTACTCAACATATTTTGTAGATAAAAAGCATATACAATTTAAAACTTGTATAAAACATCAATTCAACAGTCACCTCGAATAAACAATTAGCATATTTACACATAACATGTATTTCAAGGTAAATACTTCATATCTATGTGTAAATTGAAAGTAACTACACACTCACATATTTTGGTGAAAATCGGGTAGCAATTAGTTTCCTAAAACGATCGTTTCTAATAAAACCGGGAGTTTTACTGAGAAACCGGGCTCTACAAAAGTCGGGCTTCGAAACCGAAAAGATAAATTTTCCGGGCTTCTAGGGCACTTCGTGGGGTATTCCGGGCTTTACAATTGATACCGGGGCTTTGGAGGATGTGAAAATAGCCAAAATAGTGAAAAAGGGGCCAAAATTGCCAATTTCTAAATTCTAGCCGGGAGGGTTCGCACCCTTCTATTTATAGAGGGAAGCTTCTGATCAAACGGCTGAGAAGTCTTCTGATCCGACGGCTGAGAGGCTTCGCAGGGGGGGAGGCTCGCATGAGGGCTGCGCGTGCGAAGGAGCTGCTGGCGGCCTGTGATTGGACCGAAGTCCGGATCCGATGAGGGAAGCTCGTAGCTTCTGCGAGGGCTCGGACACGAGGGAGAAGGCACGCGTCGGATCTTCACTGGACCACTTCGGATAGGGGCATGTGCTCGGATGACTCAGCAGCTTCGGTGACTCAGCAGCCTGGTGACTCAGCAGGACACGTGGCGCATGCGAGGCGAGGGTGACGTGGCAAAGTGTGACTTCTAAAATCCATAACTTTCGCATACGAGCTCCGTTTTTGACGTTCTTTATATTCACGCGTAGCTAAAATTACGATCTACAACTTCCGTTTATACTTCGTCGGCTAATTTTGACTTTAAATTTTATATTATTATTTTTAACAAACCGGGACAGGAAATCCGTTAAAAACTTATGACTTCTTCATCCGACGTCCGTTTTCATCAGAATTTTTACCGTTGTGCTCCTAATGACGAGACCTTCAATTCTCCTTTACATTGTGTCGGCTAAAAATCGCTCGATCTAAAATTCGAGTTTTTAGCTATCTACTGCTACGCTGAAACTTCGAAAAATCATAACTTCCTCATACGAAGTCAGATTTGGGCGTTCTTTTTATCGAACTTCTCGGTTTAACGAACACTATGACTTTCATTTAGATTACTAAGGCTAAAAAGTAGTTTATCGAAAACCCACTTTTTACGACATTCAGCACCGTGCCAGTTTTGTCGCGAAACTTCGACAAGTCATAACTTCTTCGTTATAACTCGGATTTTGGTATTCTTTATATCCCCGAAATCCTTGTTTCGACCACTACGACTTTATGTAAAGATATCGGGTTGATCTCACACTTTAATTTTGACACTTATTTTTATTCTTAATTAATTAAGCCTTAATAATTAAGCATAAAACACATAATTCACATAATATTCACATAATTCCTTTTTATTTCTTCAAAATGAGTTACAAAGGTTAACCTAGACTATCAACTCAATATAAATGCCTAGGCTAGAAACACGAGTTTTACATTATGTCGCATATAATGGTATATTCTCTCGATATGCTTGGACTTTCCATGATTTTTTTAGGTCTTTGGTTAAAGCAACCACACCTTCATAGTCAAAAAAAGAGTTCCATATGTTCCTTAATAGTTGGAACGACTATGAGAGCCCAAGCGAAATTCTTTAACCAAGTTGCTTCCTTCGACGCTTTGCTCGCTGCAAGGTACCAAATTCACAAGTAGAATCGGCCACCCTTTTCTTCTTTTAACTTTTCCAGGTTACTTCTCCACCATTCAATAAGAATACACAGCTAGATTTAGAACAAAAAGTTGTCTCTATCTGCTTGAAAGATGGTGTCACAAAAACCAATTACTCTTATAGTATCCTTGTCACCAAAAACTAAGAAAATGTCTTTAGTTCTTCGTAAATACTGAAGAATATTCTTGATTGTTGTCCAACGGGCTCTGCCTGGATTATCCTGAAATTGACTAACCATGCTTAACACATAATATACACCAGGACGAGTACATGTCATAACATACATAATCGATCCTATAGTAGATGCATATGGGACTCGACTCATGTCTTCTATTTCTTCATCAGTATTGGGACACCGAGTCTTACTCAATTTAACAGTATAATGAATGAGCAAATCCTGTTTCTTGGAATTTTCATATTGAAACGTTTCAATACATTATCCAAGTATATACTCTGGCTAAGTCTAATAAGTCGTTTCTTTCTATCCATGTAAATTCTTATTCCAAGAATGTATGTGGCTCCCCTTAGATCCTTAATAGAGAAACATTTCCCAAGCAAATATTTCACTTCTTGCAAGGTTGGAATATGATTTCCTATGAGAATTATTTCATCAACATAAAATAACAGGAAGGTCACTACATTCCTAGTAGATTTGACGTATACGCGCGACCGATCCTCACTTCTAGAGAATCCAAACTCTTTCACTTTCTCATGGAATCAAAGATACCAGCTACGAGATGCTTGTTTTAATCCGTAAATGGATTTCTCAAGATTACACACCTTATTAGGAAATTTGGCATGTTCAAAAACTTTTGGTTGATACATGTAGATGCCCTCAGCAAGCTTCCCATTTAGAAAAGCGGTTTTGACATCCATTTGCCATACCTCGTAATCATAAAAGGAAGCAATGGAAAGCATTACCCTAATAGACTTAATCTTAGCTACCAGTAGGATGATCTCATCATATTCAATCCCTTGGGTTTGAGTAAATCCCTTCACAAACAGTCTAGTTTTGAACGTGTGTACCTTCCTATCCATGTCAGTCTTTTTCTTGAAGATCCATTTGCACCCTATTATCTTTTGACCATGTAAATCATTAACCAATTTCCATACTTGATTATCATAGATAGACTGAATCGCCTTATCCATTACATCCTTCTATTTTGCAGCCTCAGGGCCTATCATCGCTTCCTTGTAGTTAGTTTTTTCATCCAAATTTACCAGTGTTTTATCACCGATAAATGTGTCTCCATATGAAGTTATATGGAAACAATAAAACTCAGGTGGCATGATAACTCTATTGGATCGACGAAGAGGTAAGAAATTGTCAGTAGGCTCAACTGGAATTTTATCCTCAGGTTGAGTGCTAGTGTTATTTAAGGTTCCTTCAATGGATGACTTTTAAGCTTCTTCAAGATCAATTTCACTCCCACTATCCTCTTTGAATATGATCTCTCTCTCTCTCTCTCTCTCACGAAAGACTCATCTTCGAGCTACAAAGACAACGGTTGCACTAGCTCTGTAGAACAAGTATCCAAAGGATTTTTGTGGATAACCAACGAAAATACATTTCTCAGCTGTGGGTTCAGGCTTGACATGAGTTTCTCATCTCCCAAGAACCTCACAACCCCAGACCTTGATATATGTGAGCGGGGGAGGTTTCGCTGTCGACATATCATGAGATGTTTTAGCAACCTTCTTAGTAGGAACATGATTTAAGATATGGGCAGTTCTCTCTAAGTCATACCCCTGGAATGATATAGTAAGAATGGCTCGACTCATCATGGAACAAACCATGTCAAGAAAGGTTTGATTTTTCCTCTTATCCATACCATTAAGTTGTGGTGTTCTAGGAGGTATCAATTGTGAAACAATTCCACATTCCTTAAGGTAGTCATTGAAATCGATACTAAGATGTTCTCCACCTCTATTAGATTGGAGTGACTTTATCTTCTTTCCCAATTGATTCTCTTCTCCGTGCTTAAACTCTTTGATCCATTCAAAGGTTTCCAATTTATGCTTGATTAAGCAGAGATACCCAGATCTGTTATAATCATCAAAAAATGTCATGTACTACTGATTAGCATCCCTTATGACATATCTAAAAGCCCACATACATCTGTATGGATCAGTTCTACCAATCCTTCACCTCTTTCACATGTTCCAATGAAAGGTGACTTGGTTATCTTGCCCAACAAACATGACTCACATTCATCATCTGACCATAGGTCAAGTGATTCCAAAACTCCATCCTTTTTGGAGTTGGGCGATGCGTTTCTTGTTTATGTGTCCAAGACGGCAATGCCATAAGCACGCATTATCTACAACATTATACATATAAACATTAAATACAACATTGCCTAAGTTATCAACATATATAACACTTTCATACATGCCATTACAAGGAAAAGCTTCAAATATGAAAACAACATTCTTATAAACCAAAATAGAACCATTGTCATTATCAAAGGAGTAGCGATATCCTTGTCTAGAAAAAACATGAAATGAAATTATGTTTCTAGGTATAACAAAAAATTATCTAAAAGTAAAATAGTAATAACTCTAGTTATAAACTTGATCTCTCCAACCAATGCAACAAAAAACTTATCTCCATCTCGATAAGTGGATTTATCTCTTTTACGCTCAAGATCTTACTCTTTAGTTCCTGATTTGGATTCGGTTGCCGGAACTGACTCATCCTCAACATTCTTTACGTATTTGAGGTAACTCCTTTTCCTATAATATTTCATTTCACTACAAGGACAATATGCTTCATTGAATCTTGGTTTAGATCAATTTAATGGACTATATTTCTCTTGATTCTCTGCTTAGTTATTTCATTCACTAGTCTCTCATTTTCTTTGAGGAGAGAAATTGTCTTTCGCTCAAGGTCGCTACAATTTTCAATAGCTTTGTAATGATTCATGGTTTCCATTTCGATAATTCTTGCTTCTTTAGCCTCAAATAAGCTCGAAAGTTCAATGAGTGTGACATTGTGATTCTTCAGGTGAAATTTTACTACATAACTCTGGTAGCTATCTGGGAGTGAATAAGAATAATATCTATAGCAAATTCCTCAAGAAACTATCCACTCATTTTGACAGGACTGTTAATATAGTTCTTTACTTTGTCCACTTATGTACACACATAAGTTCCTTCTTTGTACTTTCCTTTAATAAAGGCTTTGTTGATATCGTGTCTTTCAAGCCTCATAAGGATAGATTGAAGGGATGGTTGTTCAGCAGGAAGGTGGGGGATAAGGAATGAAAAAGATGTGAAGCATCAGGAACATTTTTGAATCTATACATCTTTAGTAAGAGAGAAGTTTTAGTTAGTCGATATGATTCCTTAATATTTAACCCATCTAATATTCAAGGATAGGATCCAAAATACAATTCGAAATGAAAAAAGCGATGTCATGATCTAATTGCAAATTTATTTAGGCAGGTAACTAGGTAAGGCATATTACCAATATCATTCTCATATGAAATTCCTAGATCTTTTAAGATTCATTGAATTTTAACAATGGCATGTTTCATCATAGATTATGATCGTCTATTTGTGACTAAAATATCGAGGATCACAAACAAGATATGAATAACCATGCAAAATCGCATGACATACTTGAGCTCGTTTATGATCTGACGTTGATGTGGTGGTTAACCACAAACAGTCCATCATCAATCATAAATTCAAGTACTCCATCATTTCATCTTTATAGTCCTAAATTAGTGTGTCGGTTAACCATTTTACTAACGACTAATAAAGAAATGATTTACATTTTCATGGATTAGCATACATTTCACATACTTCCTAAAGTAACTAGAGTGGGATATTGTAAAAGGTTTTATTACTTTATATTATAATTTTAATTTTCTTTATTTCCTATCAAAACCGTTCAACTAACGACCCTCCAACACACAAAGAAGCGGTGGGTGGAAACGACATATATTCAGTGGTCATTTTATAGGTCGTTTCCTTATGCATCTCTTATAGTGTGGCTTCGTGAATGATTCATATTATTGAATTGACTTACTTTGGGTTATTCATATAGTATTTAGTTTTATATATGCATAGGTTGTATTTTAAACATTTTAAAATATCAAGATTTAAATATTAATTATCTAAGTTAACTATTTATTAATTAATCTTTTAAACTAATTTTATGATTTATCTTTATCTTTTAATTAATCAATTAATTAAATTAATTAAATAATTTAACCAACTATGGATTTAATATTTATCCTTTTGATTAACTATTTATATATCAAAATCCATAAAGGATAATCTTATTTAATTATCTTATAACTAAAAGTTAGGTTTCCTTTTTGTCTCCTCAAAATTCAAATTAGGGTTATAACCATATCTAGCATATTGAAATTCCGATTTTAATAGTTCAACAACCAGATAATCACTAAAAAAAATCCTACATTCAAATCAGGCAGGAAAATAATCGAAAAAAAAATCATAAAATGTGGTGCATCCTTTGATTTTCTTCATCTATCATGCACTCTTAATTGCAAGACATGAATCTGATACCTCTGATGGAATTCGTAGGTTACAAGTCTATGTTGAAAAAATTCCATAAAACACTTACGGGTATATGCAACCTAAAAGATCTATGTCTTTACACATAAATAGAAACATATTATGAAACTATAAGATCCTTATGCTCTAATCAAAATTTACAAGTGGGGTTACATACCTTTTGTAACATCCCAAAAATACACGCCAAAAATTTCATTTTCAAGTAGGTCAATTCATAAAAACTTCGATATAAAAGTTTCATAGTAATGCTTCATGTCTGAAAACCAACCACATCATAATAATAGGTCAGAGTACATCCCAGAAAATCCATAATGCGGAAAAACAAGAGTGTGTGTGTGATATGCCACTACCGCGCCAACTCCTTCCCCCTAGCTGAAGAGGTACCTGAAACCAAAACTGTAAACTGTAAGCACGAAGCTTAGTGAGTTCCCCCAACGTACCACATACCATACATTCACATAACATTCATACTGCCGGGCGATTCTAGGGTGCTCGACCTACCTGGTACGACCATTCTAGGGAGCCGACCTACCCGTGTCAAGCCATTCTGGGGTGTTGACCTACCCATGTCAAGCCATTCTGGGGTGCTGACCTACCCATCGGTCCTCACAATCGATTCTCGGAGACTATTCCCCTCCTACTACCACTATCACATAATACACATCATGCCGACATATAAACATAACAACACATACTGTCAGACATATATGGGGTGTTCGACCTACCCTTCGGTCCTAACAACCGAACTCTACCACTATCACATATAACATATCATGCCAGCATATAACATGTCAGGTAGTAGCAAACCTAGATGAAATCACAAAGACAATCATCTAACCTACAACTCCTACTGGTGGGCCGACATTGTGGCCTTAGACCCACCGCTATTGGAAGGTAACTCACCTCGAAAAGTAGCTGCTGAAAGTCTGCTTGCTAGATGTCTGACAGCTGCACCGGTAACCCTCCGGCTATAAATCCAAAAACATAGATTAGTCACTCATAAATAGCCTTAGGTCAAATGACTGACCTACCCCTTGTCCAAGGTCAATTCCTTGGTCAAAGTCAACTTCCAGTTGACTGGACTCGTCGAGTCCCTCTCCTACTATCCCAGTACTAACTCATTAAGTCCCTCTTCCCACTCACTGAGTCACCCTTAACTCACTACTTTGGACAATTAGACCGACTCACGATCCGACTCACCGAGTCCGAGAACAACTTACCGAGTCCCACGAGCAGATCTCCTACTCGCTTCCGAATCCTCACCAGAGCATCCATCTTGAGGATTTGGGTTTCTGGGACTATTGCTACACGTTAAATTGATAATTCCGCGTGCAGCTACGAAGGGTTGGACTTTTTACACTTAAAGCCCTCTTAACTCAGTAACAGTTCATATGACTCGCCGAGTTTGAACAACAACTCGTCGAATTCCAGGCAATCTTCATAGGACTCGCCGAGTTGTTCATCCAACTCGTCGAGTCTAAGACCATCTTCATAGAACTCGCCGAGTCCACTTTGGAACTCGCCGAGTCCCTTCAACCCTCCTCCTATACAGACCAAATCTGAGATATGCAATGGTTCCAAACCATAGATCTAAGCTCCTAGGGCATGCTTATCATGTAAACTTGCAAACTTTACGTGCATGCATGGCCCTATGCGCTCCAAAAGGCAATTCCAAGCTCTTTATGTAGACATACACTCAATAGGGACCTCAATCACTTCAACCACAGAGACTTTACACTTCTAAGATGTCCATAAGGTCCAGATATGAAGTCCTTTCAGAACACAGAGCATAACACATGGAGTTTGAGGATTTAGGGCTTGAAAACCACCAATTAGGGACAAAAAGGGGATCTAATGAACTAGTGATTAAGGTAGGAACTTTTCTACCTGAATGGAAGCTTCTCACAGTGTAGATTTCGGATGTACTTCCCCTCCTTGCACTTTTCAACCTCCTCCTTCTTCTTCTAAGCTCCAAACTTCCTTCTCAAAGCCAAAAATCACTCACAAGAACAATATGGGGGCTAGGGTTTCGCTCTACAACTCTCTGGAAGTGTTACGGACAAGGGAGGCCGAGTTAGAGTGTTTAAATAGGGTGCAAACACCTAGGTTAGGGTTTCACTCGTCCAGCACGGACTCGCCGAGTCTGGGACCCGACTTATCGAGTCCCTCACTTAAATCCCATGCCAATATCGCTCCTACTTGGCGAGTCGGGCCTCCAACTCGCCGAGTCCAAGGCAAAATGAGAAAAATACATAAATAGAAATCATACAAGGAATTCATTGTTACAAATCTCCCCCACTTATCTTAGACTTCGTCCTCGAAGGTTGCCGCCCGTCCCAGAACAATTCCGGGTAATGCTCCATCATTTCATCCACCGGCTCCCAACTCCATTCCGAGCCTTTCCAGTGCTGCCATTGCACCTTCACCAGCTCCACTCTCTTGTTCCTTAGATCCTTCGACCTCCTATCAAGGATAGCCATAGACCGCTCGATGTAATTCAGGTTGTCATCGACCTGAATATCCTCCAAAGGCACCACTTCCGAGTTGTCCACCAGACACTTCCGCAACTGAGAGACGTGGAAAGTGTTGTGGATCTGGCTGAGTTTGGCTGGCAGATCCAACCTATACGCCACCTTGCCCACCCGGGCTAATACCCGGAATGGTCCAATGTACCTGGGGCCTCACTTTCCCTGCTTCCTTAATCGCATGACACCTTTCCAAGGCGACACCTTCAGGAGAACCATGTCTCCAACCTAAAACTCTAAGTCTGATCGGCACTTGTCGGCATAACTTTTCTGCCGACTCTGAGCAGTCTGAAGCCTGCTACGGAGCTGCTGAATCCTCTCAGTCATCTTGAGCACCACTTCGGTGCTCCCCATGACCCTCTTGCCGACTTCTCCCTAACATATTGGGGTCCTGCACTTCCTCCCATACAACATCTCAAAGGGGGGATGGTTGATACTCGCATGATAACTATTATTATACGAGAACACCGCCAACGGAAGGTAGGTATCCCAACTACCTCCGAAATCCAGAACACATGCTCGCAACATATCCTCTAACGTTTGGATGGTCCGCTCGCTCTGACCATCCGTCTGCAGGTGAAAAGTGGTGTTGAAATGCAGACGAGTACCCAACTCGTCATGAAACTTGTTCCAAAACCTGGAAGTAAAACGTACATCCCTGTCTGAAATCACTGACACTGGCACCCCGTGCTATGCCACTATCTCCCTGATATAGATGTCGGCCAACTTCTCGACCGAGATGCTCTCCTGAATAGGAATAAAATGGGCATTCTTGGTCAATCAATCCACGATGATCCATATCGAATCCACTCCTCGCGCGGTCCTGGGAAGCTTCGTGATAAAATCCATCGTAATATCTTCCTATTTCCACAACGGGATATCCAACGGCTGCATCTTACCGTGTGGTCTTTGGTGCTCGGCCTTGACCTTCCTGCAGGTCAAGCAACGCTCCACGTACCAGGGTACATCCCGCTTCATGCAGGGCCACCAAGAATCAAAACAAAGATCCATATACGTATTCTTCGCCCTGGGATGAATGGAGAATCTAGATTTGTGCACCTCTCCCATCAGAACCTGGCACACGTCTCCATGGTACGGCACCCACACCCTACGGTGTAGTGTCAACAATCCTCGACTGTCATAGTCGAAAGAGGAAATCTGACCCACAATCGTCTCACTCTTCCGATGTTCCTCCTTCATCGCCTCTTGTTGAGCCTCCCGAATCTGCTCCAACAGCGGGGTCACCACTGTCATCCTCAGACAGACATCCCTGATCTATGCTGCCATGCGGCTAAGCACATCGGCCACCACATTGGCCTTCCCCAGGTGGTAAAGGATCTCACAATCATAATCCTTCACCACATCAAGCCACCGACGCTGTCTCATGTTCAGATTCGACTGATCCATCAGGTACCTCAAGCTCTTGTGGTCCCTGTAAATCGTACAGCGAACCCCATAGAGGTAATGACGTCAGATTTTGAGGGCGAACACCACAGCCCCCAGCTCCAAATCATGCGTCGGGTAATTCGCCTCGTGAGGCTTCAGCTGCCTCGAGGTGTAAGCAATGACATGCCCTCTCTGCATCAATACTGCGCCCAGACCTGAGATAGACGCGTCGTAATAAACAAAAAAAATCCTCCATGCCCTCTGGCAGGGCTAAGATTGGCGCCTCGCACAATCTCTACATCAACGTCTCAATCGCCGCCTGCTGCTTAGGCCCCCATCGGAAGACTATGACCTTCCTCGTTAGCCGCGTCAAGGGAACAACTATCTTGGAGAAATCCTGGATGAATCTCCGATAGTACCCTGCTAACCCCAGAAAACTCCGAATCTCAGATGGAGACTTCAGAACCTCCCACCTAATCACGACCTCTACCTTGGCCGGATCCACCGAAATCCCGTCTTGGTTGACAAGGTGCCCAAGAAACTGCACCTCGCGCAACCAGAACTCACACTTGGAGAACTTAGCATATAAGCTCTCCCTCCTCAAGGTCTCCAACACCTCTCGTGCTCCTCCTGCATCTTGGAATAAACCAAGATGTCATCAATGAAAACTATCACAGACTGGTCCAGCATCGGTCTGCACACACGGTTCATGAGGTCCATGAACGCTGCAGGAGCATTGGTGAGCCCAAACGGCATCACCACGAACTCATAATGGCCATAGCGCGTCCGAAACGGGGTCTTCTGCACATCTTCCTCTCTGACCCTCATCTGATGGTACCCCGAATGCAGATCAATCTTGGAGAACCAAGATGCTCCCTGTAGCTGGTCGAAGAGGTCATCAATCCTCGGGAGTGGGTAACGGTTCTTCACCGTCACCTTATTCAGCTCCCGGTAATCCATACACATCCGGTGCGACCCGTCCTTCTTTTTCACAAACAGAATCTGTCACACCCCCAAACCTGAACGGCGGAAATGTTCGGGGGCGGATGACTTCATGTGGTAACGTAACAAATGAATACATAGTAAAGAAAGCAATACAACCATCATATATATAATTGAAAGTTTACATTTGTCAAAAGTTACATGTTCAAAACCAATTACAATATGATGTCAAAAATACGAGATTAAACTGGCACCGCAGCATCCCTTCATCAAAAGCGTAATGAATACCTTAAATTACTGATTTCCTGGGACATACAAGTAATTTTGAAAGAGTAGATCAGCATTTAAGCTGGTGAGTTTCATAAGTATTTAAGTGACAATGTTTGTATGAAATAAAATGTTTTGTCTTTGTTTGTTTGTATTTAGAAAATCCTATATTTTCTACTAGTATAAAAGTAGCCTTCTCTCAAGACCAATGTTTGTTTCCAAAATGTATGTAAGTGTAAAATAACCAATGTGTTTTGAAAACCTTGTAAATCAATGCATTTTTAATACCCCATGTGAGTTTTATAACCATACTATTAACTCGGAATGCCTATACACAACGTTCTTCAGGCGTTGGAATATTATGACGTTTGTCACCCCAAACAGTGGACTGCAGCTAACAGTCAGGGCGCGGGTTGTCAAGCCCGTATAGATCTATACACAAACACCATGCTCCCCCTCCAAGGGATTCTGGTATATAATACAAGACTTGAAATGTGTACGCGAACGTACGTGAAGTTAGCGTCTCACAAAACCGTGGTATAAAAACAGATCTACTTGTTAAAATGTTACGTTTGTTCTTGTATACGAAAGTGACTTCTTGAAATTCATGTTTCTAGTACATAAGAGTTAGAAATTTGTTTGTAAAACTATACCTATTATAGTTTTCTAAAAGTGTGTCTCGTTTGTTTAGAAATACCTAGAAAAGGAATCATTTGTTTATGAAAGCATAGATTTTTGGTGTAGAGTCTAAGATAGACAAGAATAATCTAAGAAAAGTTTAGTTTATACACGCATTACAACAATTTATATTTCAAAGGATGGAATATAACATATTTTGTATATATAAAAGTTCCTTATATAGTTTATAAATCACATGCGATTTGGATATATAAAAGCACATAAAATAATTGTTTATGTAACACACGATAATAATCGTGTGTTTACTTGTATTCCCTCCCTTGAGAGCATATAAAAGCATTTAGAATATTTAAAAAGGTTGATTAAGGGGTATGAAACTCACTTGAAAGTTTGAAGATAGCGAGATGGAAAACCGGGCAGAGTTTTGTCTCGGGAAACGGATTTTCCTCGGGAATCTCGGGAGTAAAATCGACCATCGGGACTTGAGCAAAAAGACCAGAGCTTCGGGTTTGAACGGGCACGGAAAACGAGGCAAGATTGTGAGAGAGAGGAGAGAAATGAGCATTTTTCTCGGAAGCCTTCGCATTCTATTTATAGGAAGGCTGAACCGCCTCGGTACGCGGGGTGTACGCTCGTACGCAGCGCATACGCATACGTTATGCATGACCGATGCCTCGACTGCCTCGGCTTCGGATGGGATGGGTCGGTGGGGAGGCGGGTCGGATGGGACGGCGGGTCGGATGGGACAGCGGGTCGGACGGGTCGGAAGCCTCGGATAGGGCGACGTGGATGATCAAAGGCCAAGTCTCTCGGGTACGCAGGGCGTACAGGGGTACACAGCGCGTACTTCGGATGAGGACGCTGACTCCTCTTCGGATAAGGTCCGAATTTTGAATTAAATAAATATATAATTTATTTAATAAACTTCAAAAATTCATATCTTCTTCATACGAACTTCGTTTTCGATGGTCTTTATATCCACGCGTAGGTGAGACTACGCTCTACAACTTTCGTTTAGACTCCCTCGGGTAATTCCGAAATTATTTTTTTTATTATTTATATTAAACTCATCGTGTTTAAGGAATTTCTTTGAAAATTCATAACTTCTTTATCTGATGTCGGTTTTTGCCAGACTTTTTACCGCTGAAATACCATTGTCGAGACCTTCGATTCTCGTTTAGGTCATTCCGGCCAAAAGTCGCTCGATCTCCGATTCGAGTTTTTAGCTGTTTGTTGCTAAGCTGAACTTGGAAAAATCATAACTTCGATATATGAAGTCGGATTTGGGCGTTCTTTTTACGTACGATCATGGTTTAACGACATTTAAACATAGAAGGAATTTAAATAGAACTATTTGTACATTTTATTATGAAAGTAAATTTTATTACTCAAAAGTGGTTACAATACTTGACCCATTTAGGTCATTATAAGGAGTTGAAATATCGGGTTGTCACATCATCCCCCCGTTAGAGAGAATTTCGTCCCAAAATTTAAAGTAGTAAAGATACTAGTGAACATGAAAGAGATGAGGGTACTTTTGTTTCATCTGATCTTCGCGTTCCCACGTGAATTCAGGTCCCCGCTTGGCGTTCCAGCGAACCTTCACGATGGGTATGCGACTTTGTTTTGTTTGTTTGACCTCTCGGTCCATGATTTCTACTGGTTCTTCTACAAAGTTGAGGCTCTCGTTGATCTCGATCTCGTCGAGTGGAATAACAAGAGTCTTGTCGGACAGACACTTTTTCAAGTTTGAGACGTGGAAGATTGGATGGATGTTACTAAGTTCGTGCGGTAGGTTAAGCTTGTAAGCCACAGGGCCGATTCTGGCAAGAATCTCGAAAGGCCCTATGTATCTTGGATTTAGTTTCCCACGCCTTCCAAATCGTATTAAACCCTTCCACGGTGAGACCTTTAATAAGACGTGGTCTCCTACCTGGAATTCCAAAGGTTTCCTCCTTTGGTCAGCGTAGCTTTTCTGTCGGTCTCTAGAGGCTTTCAATCATTCACGAATCTGAACGATCTTCTCTGTCGTTTCTCGTATGATTTCCAGACCGGTGAGAGTGCTTTCAGGAACTCTTCCTCTAGCTAATTGGGTATCGCCAACTTCAGTCCAGCACAGAGGGGATCTGCACTTTCGACCATAGAGGGCTTCAAATGGAGCAGCCTTTATGCTTGTATGATAACTATTGTTGTATGAAAATTCGACAAGGGGTAAATGGATATCCCATGCTTTTCCAAAGTCAATCACACAGGCTCTCAGCATATCTTCTAAAGTTTGTATTGTTCTCTCACTTTGTCCGTCTGTTTGTGGGTGGTAGGCTGTACTCATGTCTAGCCTAGTTCCCAGGGAACTTTGTAGTGACTGCCAGAATCTTGAAGTGAATCTACTATCTCGATCGGAGATAATGGATATCGGAACACCATGCAGCCGCACTACTTCCCTTAAGTAAGTTCTTGTAAGCTTCTCCATTTTGTCAGTCTCCTTGATGGGTAGGAAATGTGCGGATTTGGTCAATCTGTCGACAATGACCCATATGGTATCGAGTCCACTTGTCGTCTTGGGTAACTTGGTTATGAAGTCCATAGTAATCCGCTCCCATTTCCATTATGGTATCTCTGGTTGTTGTAGTAATCCTGACGGTTTCTGATACTCGACCTTAACCTTAGCGCAAGTAAGACATTTACTCACGAAGGTAGCAATTTTTGCTTTCATGTTAGGCCACCAGTATAGTTTCTTAAGATCCAGATACATTTTATCTGAACCTGGGTGAACGAAATACCTTGAGTTGTGAGCTTCGATCATGACTACGTTTCTGAAACCACCATGTTTCGGGGTCCAGATTCGGTCCATGAGATAATAGGCTCCGCCACCCTTGACTTCTAGATTCTTTTCCATTCCTCGCAGGGATTCACCCGCCACATTTTCAGGTTGCAAAGCTTCCATTTGTGCCTCCTTAATTTGTGTGGATAAGTGGGAATGGATGGTCATAGTCAGAGATTTGACCCTCCGACCAGTGTATTCTTTTCGACTGAGGGCGTCAGCTACTATGTTGGCCTTGCCAGGATGATAACGAATTTCGCATTCGTAGTCATTTAGTAACTCAACCCATCGTCGTTGTCGCATGTTGAGTTCCTTTTGATCGAAAATGTGTTGAAGGCTCTTGTGATCGGTGAAAATAGTACTCTTTGTTCCGTATAAGTAGTGCCTCCAGATCTTCAGAGCAAATACCACTGCTCCTAACTCAAGATCGTGTGTCGTATAGTTTACTTCGTGTGTCTTAAGCTGTCGGGAGGCATAAGCGATAACCTTCCCTCTCTGCATAAGAACACAACCAAGTCCTTGATTTGACGCATCGCAATACACTACAAAGTCTTCTATCCCTTCGGGGAGGGATAGTATCGGTGCGGTGCACAAGGCCTGCTTTAGTGTCTGGAATGCCTTCTCTTGTTTCGCTTCCCAGTCAAAGGCCACGCCTTTCTGGGTTAATGAAGTAAGAGGTTTCGCAATGCTCGTAAAGTTCTTTATGAATCTGCGATAGTAGCCAGCTAGACCTAGAAATTGACGAATTTCTGTAGGTGTCTTTGGTGCCGACCAGTTCTCAATGGCCTTAATTTTGGAGGGGTCCACGTGTATACCTTTCTCTCTAACAACGTGGCCTAAAAATTCGACTCTTCGAATCCAAAATTCGCATTTAGAGAACTTCGCATAGAGTTTCTCCGTTCGCAGTGTTTCTAGGACTTTTCGTAGGTGCTGACTATGCTCTTCCTCACTTTGAGAGTAGATAAGTATATCATCGATAAAGACGATGACGAACTGATCCAAGTAAGGGCGGCATACCCTATTCATTAGGTCCATAAATTGTAACACCCAGATTTCCAAAAATAAAATTTTCATTTAATTAATCAATTTAATATAAAATAACACTTGTTTAAAATCTTATTCACATTCAAATTACAAAACGTAGTTTCATTTTCGTTATAAAAGAAGACCAGGATCCTCCAAAACACAACTCTTTCTTCGGTGTGTACAATCGAACCGTTGCCATCCCGCGTTACTGTAAGAACCTAAAACAACGTAACATAAACAACGTAAGCACGAAGCTTAGTGAGTTCCCCAATATACCTTACGCACATACGCCTTCCGACCCGGATCTTTCGATCCACATAACATTGCCTTCCGGCCCGGATCTTTCGATCCACATAACGTTGCCTTCCGGCCCGGATCTTTCGATCCACATAACGTTGCCTTCCGGCCCGGACCCTTCGGTCCACAATATAATCGCCTTCCGGCCCATACATATATATAACACATAATGCAAATACTCTAACACATAAAGCACATACACCATATATCATACCTGACCTTTCTGTCACATAATACTTTGCCTTCCGGCCCATATATAAGCATGTATATCACGCGTAGCAGCTAACTTTCCATTTATAGCATATAAACATAACACATAACATACTTGACCTTCCGGTCACACAATCAAACCCTTCCGGGTGAGGTATAGTGAGAAGACTCACCTCGTAGTACGCAGGCTATAACCTCTTCGAGCTACTCGCGCACAATCCGCTAGCCCGCAGGTTCCCTATAATACCACAGCCCTAGTTAATGATCTTATCAAACAATACAACTGACCCCTCTAAGATATATACAGGTCAACGGTCAATTTTGACCGGACTCGTCGAGTACAAAGGGTAACTCGACGAGTATAGGCATCCCGACACCACTCGCCGAGTCTGAAGCACGACTCGACGAGTTCCAGTAAGTCTTCAAGCTACTCGCCGAGTCTGAAGAACAACTCGGCGAGTCCTAGTGAATCTTCAAGCTACTCGCCGAGTCTGATCATTGGACTCGGCGAGTCCTCGCCATGCAGTCAATCAACTGCCTCCTGTAATTCGCATGATTCCGCAATATATAGATATGGGACTTCCTGGACCTTTACACATACTATTACTGGGATTTAAACACTTGTAACAACTCTATAATCTATCAAATCCTTAAATGGGTTTCCTAAACCCTAGATTCGTGTACAACACCAAAACTACAGAAATGATCCGAGAATTACCTGGAAAACGTGATCCCTGCTGACTCATCCGCTATACACCTCTTCAACTGCGACACATACCAGTGTCATGGATCCGTCCCAATTCCGTTGACAGCTCCAAACGATAGGCCACCCTTCCTACCTTCGCACCTTCACGAAAAGACCCAACATACCGGGGCCCCCATTTACCCTTCTTCCTAAATCGAAGCACCCGTCAGAAATACGAAGTCGCTGACCTGAATCACATACTCGTAACGGCGTCTGCCTGCATAACTTTCCTGTTAACTCTAAACGATCACTAACTCTCCTTAACCTGCTGAGTCTGCTCTGTCGACTGAAGCCCAAACTCTGTACTGTCCATCTCTCTCTGTAACCGAGAACCACCCAAGATGCAACTCTGCTCTTAAACCCCAACAATCACTCGAACAATGAGGGTTAGGAAGCCCTGAACCACCGGATCCCTGATCCAAAGCCCACTTTGTCCATCCCAGACCAACTGAGAGATCTATTCTCACTCCCAGAGTAACTCTCACAAATTCTCCTCTTGCCATCATATACACATGCTGAACTAGCCCCAACCCTCGTAGGTTGGAAGACCCGATACACTGATGATATCCTCGAACACCTCCCAAGATGAGCCACTACATCCACCCTACACTCTGATCAGATTCACACTGAAAATTTAAAATTTTCTCTCTCCATGCATCCCTGCTGAGCCTCAACAGACATCCCAACCGGATGGGTTCCTACTCCACTGCCGCGAACACGATGCTCAGAACCATACTCGAAGTACTCTAACCATAACTCTGCTCTGCAGCTTTCACTTTCGTGAACTTGCACCCCCTTCGGAGTTACATACCCTCCTCTTTTCCTTTTCCACGGAACTCTCTTGAACATAATGCCACTCCAACCGGTGCCACGGTGTTCGCCCCAAGCGACACCACCCTTTTTGCGTAACTGCCATTCACATACTCTGGTTCTCATTGCAGGGGCTCTCAATCCCACGCACTCTCTCCACTCATCAAAATCACTGCCTCCGCTAAACAAGATCAACAACCCAGGGCCAGACCTTCCAATGCAATCACACTGCAACATACGTGATCCGCAAATCTCAAACTAATCCAGCAATACCAACAGAGTCTCCAGTATGACTGGACCGACTCTCATAACACATACTAGCCACTCGAGGCTATATCTCTGTGGGTCCGTACACCCAACTCTGCGAACCCTCAGGTTCTAACTCTGGGAACCTTCCGGTTCCAGCTCTAGAAACATGCACAACATAATCCCGTGGGATTAATGCAGTACAACCAACACGTACCTCAAACGTACCAATACTCTGATCGCAAAATTCCGTTTACTTACTCAAGCTCGATCCCGACCTCCTCTCAGGCCTCCACAATCAAATGCCCTAGGTCTGTATCTCGCCCTGCATACCCAACACTCGCTCTCGTCGGCCTATACTTTGCGCTGACAAACACTGCTGAATCCCAACAGCTAAGCACCCTTACATATTCATCGATCTCCCGGAGAATTTTACAATTCTCCCCCACTAAAGCACTGACTAACTGCCACCGATCGTCATTAACGACCTTTCAGAACCATCCTGCACAAAGAGAACATTTACCCACTGACTGCTTCCCACAAGCGTAAGCAACCCTCAGCAAAACACATCTCCTCCCTGATCAATCCGCTCAAAAGAATCCGATCTTTCAATTATCCATTCCACAACTGCAGATACTACCCGTCATTCAACCCATAACCAAACCCACAACCTGCCAAAGGTTGAATATCGCATCGAAAACCGCACAAAGTTACCGGCACTAAAACACCAGACTATAACCATACCAAACCATCAGGGAACAACGAATGCCAGAACGAAACCTGAAGCACCAGTCCATAACCATGCCAATCCCGCGAAACAACGAATACCGCATCGAAATCCACACTACCAGCACAAACAATACGCCACAATCAACGCAAGCTAATCAAGACATCAAGACAGCATCATACCCGCAGCTGCCCCCCGGCACTGCTCCGTCTCCCTCTGCCGCAAGCCGATAAGCACAACCCTGAGCCCTTGGGCTCTACTCCATCCTGTCCTCCTCCTGAACTCCTCAAGGTGGCCGGTGCTAGAGCCTGCACCGATCCTGCAAAAGCTGTGGACATTTGACCCTCAAATGTCCAACCTGCCGACACTGATAACAAATCCTGGGATCCCGAATTGGCACTGACTGCCGACAATCCCGTGCACCATGCCCCTCCTTTCCGCACTCGCGGCATGCACCATTGGCCAACAAGCTCCGGTGCCATCTCTCTCTCACTTCCCACAAGTGTGACCGCTCCGATCCCCCATTTCAACGTCTACGGTTCTGAACCGTTTCGGCGCCGACTGCGACTGCATCGGGGCCTGTCCCAGCTCACGCAACTGCAACTTAACCTCTAACTCACGCCACATGGCGGCCTTCTGCAACTCCAACAGGGTCTCGCACCTCCGCGCAGACACGAACTGTCTGATACCCCCTTGAGCTTACTCGAATATCGGGCATCTGAGCCTGCTCCGAAGCGAACTCAGGGCAAAACATCGCCCTCTCAACAAACATCCTGGTGCTCTCAGTCACCGACTCCAAATCCTGCCTCAGCTTAACGAACTTCCGAGCCAATTTCTCCTGTTCATCCCGCGGAACATAGCGAGTACTGAACATCCCTCTGAATTGATCCCATGAAACCGCAGCCCTCTGCGCATCAGAAAATGACCTCGTGGTCAATCTCCACTAATCCTTCGCCCCGAGCCTCACAGGTTCAGAGCACACCCCACCCTCTGATCAGTAGGGCATAAACTCGTGGAGAAACACCCCTCCATGTCTGATAACCATCTCATAGCAACAATCGGGTCCTGAACTCCATCGAATGTGGGAGGCTTCGCATAATAGAAGTCTCGATACTAAAAACCCCGACTAGTCCCTTTCTTTGCCGTTGCTACAGCCGCTGCAACCGCCGCGGCAGCCGTCTCTGCGAAAGCCGCATATCGCTCATCAAACTACTTCTCATCACGGCTGCCTCCAATCGTTCCAAATCCCATACTGATCTAATACTAAGCACCTGTACTGCTCGATAACATATCTGGCTCGCAGACTGCACCGCAGCATCATCGTTCCTCTCATCTCAGCCCATCAACCCGTATCCAATGCCGGGTTTGTCCCAAGGACAGGGACTTACTCACAACATAGACGACAACTCTCCGCACTGCAAAACTCGTCTGAACTCTTCACTGCTACCACTATAACCCAACCTGTTATTCTCAATTAGGTGTGGTGTGGTTCTCGACTACCTCAGCCCCAACTGACTGTCTGTTCACGGTAAATCTCTGTCTCGCGGTACACCCGCTACCTGATGCTCTGAGGGAAGTCATTATCGATAACTACCTGCAGGGTGTATTCCCAAATCCAGAACTGGAACACCAGACCTCTCGCGTCTTGCACACGAGCATAAATGACACTACCCACCCAAAAGGTGACCTCTCCTTTGTCGTCTGATTGCTCGACTCAACTGAAATTCTCCCCTGTCTTTGACTCTTACTACAATACTCTGATAGGCACTCGCCTTTCCCCTCGAGGAACGCCTCTCTGTACTCAATCATGGCCTACAGGCCTGAAACCCATAGCGTCAAATCTCTACCTCATCGGTCATAACCGGATAACAAGATAGCCACAAGCATCATCCACTACGAGCCATGGTACTCATCCCATGACATCCCTCCTCAACATGCTTCAGTGTATGGTACCTGAACCATAGCACCACTCCTCTATCTGCTCCCATATATATCACTCGGACCACAACGTCTATCTCAATCTGTTCCGATGTATGGTGCCCGGACCATAACATCACTCTGTATCCGCTCCGATGTATGGTATCCGAACCATAACATCACCCCTCAATCTGTTCCTTAGGACCTTTAGGATGCTCCCTGTATCAAGTATGGGTCCTCTGCTTTCAGTAGTACGGGCCCATACTACCTGCCACATCTACCCATACTTTCCACACGGACCATCCCAGAGTTCCTAAATAACTGATCGACCTGCTCTTTTTCACCAATCCCATCTTGCATGCTCGCTTCCCAGCGGAATCCTCTACTCTACCCGCGCACCCATCTTGGCTAGGTTTAATCTCTAGCCCATTCCACCGTCCTCCCACTTCTTTGCTATCAGCTGCTGAAGAGCTCCTGATGATGCCAAACATCTACCTCCTGAGTATCGTCATACTCACTTAGTAGCTGTCTCCCATCATCGAGAACTCCACAAAGCACGAAGCAAGCAGCATTCGAGCATCGAAGCATACATAGGACTCCTTAGCTGTGATAGCTCCACCTTCTCGGTTCATCCTCGGAAGTACCTCTGTACTCCGTAGCTTTACCCCTTGTGCGTTCTAACTAGATACTCTCACTCATCACATACACACAAAAGCATAACGTACATATAACAGCAAACCCTAGACTAAGGCATCACAAATCAGGCCACTCTAGTCCTAAGATGTGAAATACCTAGCATGTCTCTAGCATGCAATAATGTCTCATAAAGTGCATAATAGATATTTCATAATACAAAAGTAAGGGTATTTTGGGAAATCACCGTCTGGCTCTGGCTGATTGTACACACTGCTCTTTCTTGCTTTCCCTTTGAACTCTTATTCACTTTTAGAAAACCATTTACTTGGAAAACTTTTTCTTACTTCCTCAGTTTGAGTCCAGATTTACCCGTAGGCGCGTCCGAATCCCTCAAACCAAGGCTCTGATACCAATTTGTAACACCCAGATTTCCAAAAATAAAATTTTCATTTAATTAATCAATTTAATATAAAATAACACTTGTTTAAAATCTTATTCACATTCAAATTACAAAACGTAGTTTCATTTTCGTTATAAAAGAAGACCAGGATCCTCCAAAACACAACTCTTTCTTCGGTGTGTACAATCGAACCGTTGCCATCCCGCGTTACTGTAAGAACCTGAAACAACGTAACATAAACAACGTAAGCACGAAGCTTAGTGAGTTCCCCAATATACCTTACGCACATACGCCTTCCGGCCCGGATCTTTCGATCCACATAACATTGCCTTCCGGCCCGGATCTTTCGATCCACATAACGTTGCCTTCCGGCCCGGATCTTTCGATCCACATAACGTTGCCTTCCGGCCCGGACCCTTCGGTCCACAATATAATCGCCTTCCGGCCCATACATATATATAACACATAATGCAAATACTCTAACACATAAAGCACATACACCATATATCATACCTGACCTTTCTGTCACATAATACTTTGCCTTCCGGCCCATATATAAGCATGTATATCACGCGTAGCAGCTAACTTTCCATTTATAGCATATAAACATAACACATAACATACTTGACCTTCCGGTCACACAATCAAACCCTTCCGGGTGAGGTATAGTGAGAAGACTCACCTCGTAGTACGCAGGCTATAACCTCTTCGAGCTACTCGCGCACAATCCGCTAGCCCGCAGGTTCCCTATAATACCACAGCCCTAGTTAATGATCTTATCAAACAATACAACTGACCCCTCTAAGATATATACAGGTCAACGGTCAATTTTGACCGGACTCGTCGAGTACAAAGGGTAACTCGACGAGTATAGGCATCCCGACACCACTCGCCGAGTCTGAAGCACGACTCGACGAGTTCCAGTAAGTCTTCAAGCTACTCGCCGAGTCTGAAGAACAACTCGGCGAGTCCTAGTGAATCTTCAAGCTACTCGCCGAGTCTGATCATTGGACTCGGCGAGTCCTCGCCATGCAGTCAATCAACTGCCTCCTGTAATTCGCATGATTCCGCAATATATAGATATGGGACTTCCTGGACCTTTACACATACTATTACTGGGATTTAAACACTTGTAACAACTCTATAATCTATCAAATCCTTAAATGGGTTTCCTAAACCCTAGATTCGTGTACAACACCAAAACTACAGAAATGATCCGAGAATTACCTGGAAAACGTGATCCCTGCGTCCCCAACCTTCAGAGCTCAACCCCTTGATCCTCCTTTGATCACCACCTAGCCTCTCCTTGCCTAACAACCTCTTTAAGCTTCCACTAGCCTTCACCCTTGCTCCAGATGCCCACAGCCGTTTAGGTTATCTTCAATCGGCCAAAAGACGAGACATGACGGCCCTAAAGACATTATATACGATCCAGAATCGAAACGGCTAGGGTTTCAGCTGAACAGCGTCGACTCGCCGAGTCCCTAATGGACTCGTCGAGTCCAGTCGCGAACCCGCGACCAAATCTGCGACCCTACTCGGCGAGTCTTGCTCCAACTCGCCGAGTCTCCCCTTTAAAACACCCCAAAATGCAATTTAACAATACTTTGAGATTTTGGGCTGTTACATAAATACTGCTGGTGCATTGGTTAATCCGAACAGCATCACTACAAATTCATAGTGTCCATAACGAGTTCGGAAAGCTGTCTTTGGAATGTCCCCCTCTAGAACTCGTAATTGGTGATATTCGGATCGTAGATCTATTTTGGAGAAGTAGTTCGCCCCTTGAAGTTGATCGAATAGGTCGTCAATACGGGGTAGAGGATAGCGGTTCTTGGCAGTAAGTTTGTTCAGCTCTCTGTAGTCGATACACATACGGAATGATCCGTCTTTCTTCTTTACAAAAAAGACCGGTGCTCCCCAAGGTGAGAAACTTGGTCTTATGAATCCTTTTCGAAGGAGTTCATTAAGTTGACTGGAAAGTTCCTGCATCTCTGCTGGTGCAAGGCGATAAGGCGACTTCGCTATTGGGGTAGCTCCTGGAACTAAGTTGATTCTGAACTCGACTTGGCATTGCGGTGGTAATCCTGGTAGTTCTTCTGGAAAGATATCGGGAAAGTCGCGTACTACCGAGATGTTCTTGATGTCCTTCAGTTCTTGACTTGTATCAACGATGTGCGCTAGGAATGCTCGAGAATCCTTCCGCAAGCACTTGCGAGCTTGGATGCACGAAATGATGCGAAGGTTTGTACTAGATTTGTCGCTGTAGATAACTAATGTTTCGTTGTTAGGGAGATTAAGACGGACTGCTTTCTCAAAGCACATGATGTCGGCGCGAAGAAGACTCAACCAATCCATGCCGACTATGACGTCGAAACTTTTAATTTGGACTGGCATGAGATTGATTGGGAAAGAACGGCCGTCTAAAGTTAACGTACAGCCCATGTATATGCAGTTAGTGTTTTCGGTTTTTTCCATTGGCCATCTCTACAGTGAATGATTTTTCTAACTTGCTAGGTTTAGGTTTGAGTAAATGAATAAAATTTTGACTCACGAAGCTTCTCTCTGCTCCACTATCGAATAATATGCATGCATATGAATTATCGAGAAGGAACGTACCAGCAACTATAGTTGGGTCAGCTACAGCTTCGTCGTTGCCTATTGCCAAAACTCGTCCCACACCTCCGGTGCCTGCTGCCTTAGGACATTTCCTCTTGTAGTGGCCCACCTCGCCACAACCGTAGCAAGTCTGTCCTACACCCGCACCGGGAACTTGAGTGATCGGCTTTGTGGGGTCCTTGTAGAAACGGGCTGTGTGTCCCTTCCTGTTGTAGTTGGCGCACTGCATTTCCCGACAAGGTCCATGGTGGTGGTAATTGCATTTGGTGCACTTTGGAAGGTTACCTACATAAGGCTTTGTTGGGTAGGTATTTGTAGGAGCTGTAGTAGGTACAGTGGCAGCATTCACTGAAACCAGTTGTTTCTTTGTGGATTCCTGGGAAGACCCACCCTTCCCTTTATTCCACACTCTCTTGTTGCTATTGTTGTTGTTGTTGTTGTTGTTGTTGTTGTTTCCTTTCTGTGGTTCTGGTACAGAAGTGGTTGAGTTCTGATGACCTCCGTAGTCAATCAGAGATTGTGCCAGTTCCTTAGCACTTTCAAAGGTGTCAGGTTTGGAAGCTAACACGCTTGATCGAAGTTGGGGCGTCAGTCCCCAGATGTACCTTTCTATTTTCTTGCTCTCGGGAGCAATCATATCTGGACAAAGAATTGCCAGCTCATAGAATCTGTTGGTATAAGTAGCGATGTCGGTACCAACCATTCCGAGAGTCCATAGCTCGTGTTCAAGCTTTTGAATCTCTCCCCGTGGGCAGTATTCTCTCATCATCATGGCTTTCAGGCTCTCCCATCTTATGGAGTTTGCCACGATTCGGGTAAGTACTTTAACGTAGCCATTCCACCAAGTCAAAGCTTTATCAATAAAGGTGAAAGTTGCAAATTTGACTTTGCTGTGCTCGGGACAAGAGCAGATTTCAAAGACTGCCTCCGTCCTTTCAATCCACTGCCTCAGGGCCATCACACCACCAGTTCCATAAAATATCCGGGGCTTGGCATGAGTGAAGTCCTTATAGGTACATTCTCGAGGTGGTCCATGACTCTCGCCATGGTTGGATGGGTGTGTGCCAGATCCCGAGCCATTAGTACTCGAGTTATTGATCTGTGACATGGCAGCTGCCACCGTTGCGATGACTGCTGCTTGGAACATAACGGCATCAAATTGAGGTGGTGGAGGTGGTGGTGGTACAGGTGTTTCTCCACTGTTGTTTCGCCTTAGGTTCCTATGCGGAGGCATCCTTCAACTATAGGTTGAAAAGACAAGGATAAGAATTTCGTAGAATAGAAAATGTATGTGTCTCATGAACTAAATCGCTATAGTTCAACAACAGATGATAGTATGAGTCTTAAAATAGAAAAATGAAAGTTATTTGTAAGACTGAAGGTATGAAACAAGTATTTGGTTTCACAAAGACCATTCAAGGTTCGAACGAAATACTTAACATAGTAGTAATAGTGTCACTTATATTAATATAAAAGTTGTTACAACGATCATGAAAATTTGACCCCCATAAGGGTCTCCGATTACAAAGTTCGAGAAATTTAAAGACTTTTAGCCGATGTCCTAAGCTATAACAAAATTTGAGTCTTTGACAAGCACTACTTGCGTCGTAGGTTGCGCTTGGAGCTTGACTCCGCATCTGATTGCTTCGACTCCATTAGAAGCCTATCAAAAGCGGCTTGTTGTTCCCTCAGTTCGCGAGGGCTGCAATCATTTGCGCTTGAAATGCTTTGTTTTGGAGTTGAGCATTGTCTTGTATCTTGTCCAGCCTATGGATGTCAGAAGTGTGAACCTGTACTTCCACGTTGACATCCCGGAGTCGACTAGCTTGAACTCTGGACTGATAGGACTGATTGGCTAACTTACCAACCATTATCGGGAGTGCTCGATCAGCCGAACCTCCACCACGGACATCATAGAAGTCCTGGCACATGCCATAGGGAGGGCGTAGGTTTTGCTGTTGGCTCCAATGGTGGAGGTGACTTCCCCAGACGGGAGTCGGTCCTTGAAAGTTCCTTACGAAGACGGGAGGTTGAATGGGTGGTGGATCGATAACTTCCGGCTCTGAGTCGGTACCGGAGTCATCACCCACTTCTATGGCTTCCTCGTCCTCTTCGGGATCATCTTCGATCCATCCACCGTTACCTTGGTTGGGAAAGTAGGGGTCGCCAGGGTGGTGAAATCCAGCCATTTGACTGTACGAGAAATAGGGTTAGAATAATTGAATAAAGTTGGAACATGTAAAACATGTAAGTTAAACTAGTTTAGATAGCAAATACTCCTATAGTATTTAAATTCTTGTGTTTGATTATTGTAATGGTTTGGTAAGGTTTGACTTGTTGCTTACTACGATCATTCCTCAATATACGTTGGTCAAATCTCGGGCAAATATAGTTGATCACGCTATATTTGTCCCAAATCTGATTACATATATAGAGTCTTAATCGTAGTGTCAACTTGTCTAAATACTTGTTGTATAGTTAGATATCATGAAAATAATTTGTTGTATGCATGTAATTGTACTTAAATGAACTATCAATTTAAGTTAAACGTAACGCTGTTTAAGCGTAAAAAGAAAAATGTTTTGTCATAGAGTATTAGTCCCTTAAGCATTTATAGTTTCTATATCTTATGTGGTTCGATATACTTAGTTCACTATAAACATTGCTCTGACACCAATCTGTCACACCCCCAAACCCGAACAGCGGAAACGTTCGGGGGCGGATGACTTCATGTGGTAACGTAACAAATGAATACATAGTAAAGAAAGCAATACAACCATCATATATATAATTGAAAGTTTACATTTGTCAAAAGTTACATGTTCAAAACCAATTACAATATGATGTCAAAAATACGAGATTAAACTGGCGCCGCAACATCCCTTCATCAAAAGCATAATGAATACCTGAAATTACTGATTTCCTGGGACATACAAGTAATTTTGAAAGAGTAGATCAGCATTTAAGCTGGTGAGTTTCATAAGTATTTAAGTGACAATGTTTGTATGAAATGAAATGTTTTGTCTTTGTTTGTTTGTATTTAGAAAATCCTATATTTTCTACTAGTATAAAAGTAGCCTTCTCTCAAGACCAATGTTTGTTTCCAAAATGTATGTAAGTGTAAAATAACCAATGTGTTTTGAAAACCTTGTAAATCAATGCATTTTTAATACCCCATGTGAGTTTTATAACCATACTATTGACTCGGAATGCCTATACACAACGTTCTTCAGGCGTTGGAATGTTATGACGTTTGTCACCCCAAACGGTGGACTGCAGCTAACAGTCAGGGTGCGGGTTGTCAAGCCCGTATAGATCTATACAAAAACACCATGCTCCCCCTCCAAGGGATTCTGGTATATAATATAGGACTTGAAATGTGTACTCGAACGTACGTGAAGTTAGCGTCTCACAAAACCGTGGTATAAAAACAGATCTACTTGTTAAAATGTTACGTTTGTTCTTGTATACGAAAGTGACTTCTTGAAATTCATGTTTCTAGTACATAAGAGTTAGAAATTTGTTTGTAAAACTATACCTATTATAGTTTTCTAAAAGTGTGTCTCGTTAGTTTAGAAATACCTAGAAAAGGAATCATTTGTTTATGAAAGCATAGATTTTTGGTGTAGAGTCTAAGATAGACAAGAATAATCTAAGAAAAGTTTAGTTTATACACGCATTACAACAATTTATATTTCAAAGGATGGAATATAACATATTTTGTATATATAAACGTTCCCTATATAGTTTATAAATCACATGCGATTTGGATATATAAAAGCACATAAAATAATTGTTTATGTAACACACGATAATAATCGTGTGTTTACTTGTATTCCCCCCCTTGAGAGCATATAAAAGCATTTAGAATATTTAAAAAGGTTGATTAAGGGGTATGAAACTCACTTGAAAGTTTGAAGATAGCGAGATGGAAAACCGGACAGAGTTTCGTCTCGGGAAACGGATTTTCCTCGGGATTCTCGGGAATCTCGGGAGTAAAATCGACCCTCGGGACTTGAGCAAAAAGACCAGACCTTCGGGTTTGAACGGGCACGGATTACGAGGCAAGATTGTGAGAGAGAGGAGAGAAATGAGCATTTTTCTCGGAAGCCCTCGCATTCTATTTATAGGAAGGCTGAACCGCCTCGGTACGCGGGGCGTACGCTCGTACGCAGCGCATACGCGTACGTCATGCATGACCGAAGCCTCGACTGCCTCGGCTTCAGATGGGACGGGTCGGTGGGGAGGCGGGTCGGATGGGACAGCGGGTCGGACGGGTCGGACGGGTCGGAAGCCTCGGATAGGGCGACGTGGACGATCAGAGGCCAAGTCTCTCGGGTACGCAGGGCGTACAGGGGTACGCAGCGCGTACTTCGGATGAGGGCGCTGACTCCTGTTCGGATAAGGTCCGAATTTTGAATTAAATAAATATATAATTTATTTAATAAACTTTAAAAATTCATATCTTCTTCATACGAACTCCGTTTTCAATGGTCTTTATATCCACGCGTAGGTGAGACTACGCTCTACAACTTTCGTTTAGACTCCGTCAGCAAATTCCGAAATTATTTTTTTTATTATTTATATTAAACTCATCGTGTTTAAGGAATTTCTTTGAAAATTCATAACTTCTTTATCTGATGTCGGTTTTTGCCAGACTTTTTACCGCTGAAATACCATTGTTGAGACCTTCGATTCTCGTTTAGGTCATTCCGGCCAAAAGTCGCTCGATCTCCGATTCGAGTTTTTAGCTGTCTGTTGCTAAGCTGAACTTGGAAAAATCATAACTTCGATATATGAAGTCGGATTTGGGCGTTCTTTTTACGTACGATCATGGTTTAAAGACATTTAAACATAGAAGGAATTTAAATAGAACTATTTGTACATTTTATTATGAAAGTAAATTTTATTACTCAAAAGTGGTTACAATACTTGACCCATTTAGGTCATTACAAGGAGTTGAAATATCGGGTTGTCACAGAATCAGGGCTCCTCAAAGAGAACTACTCAGTCTAACGAATCCCTTGTCTATCAGCTCCTGCAGCTGTGTAGACAACTCCTGCATCTCGGGAGGAGCCAACTGATATGGTGCCTTGGCTATCGGAGCCGCACCAGGGACTAGGTCGATCCTGAACTCCACCTATCGCTCCGGAGGTATCCCAAGAAACTCCACAGGGAATACATCCACAAACTCTCGAACCACGGGCACATTTCCCACTGTCGCCTTTCCCGCCTCCCGGGTGTCCATGTCATAAGCGACATATCCTGCGCAACCCTGCTGAAGGTAACGCCTCGCCCTTGCCGCCGAGCATAAGGCTGGCCCTCGATGTGGTCTCTCACCCTGAATTACCAACTCTCCCCCACTTGGGGCTCTGACTCGCACTAGCTGCGCAATCTATCACTGCCCCATTGGGGCTCAGCCAATCCATACCAATAATGACCTTGCTTCCCCGCAACGGAATGGGAACTAGTCAACCATATACCGCTCCTCAAACAATCTCAATACACAATCCCGGAAGACCTCTGATGCTCGCACTGACCGGTCGTCCGCAATCTCAACCTCTAGAGGGCAATCCAACATGCCCGAGGACTAAGGAAACTTCTTGCTAAGTGCAAGAGAAACAAATGATCGGGTAGCCCCCGAATCAAACAACACCTGAACTGGGATACCGTTCACATGGAACGATCCTAAACAAGGCACATACATATAACATATCAAAATTACAGCGGCATAACATAAAAGAATAGATAAGAAATTATACCCGTCACCACATCAGGTGTGGCGCGTGCCTCCTCTATAGTCAGCTGAAAGGCCGGATCCTCACCATTGGAGCCTCCAACTTGCCCTGCCGACCATCTGTGATTCGCAGGGTCGCTGGGGCTGGCGCCTTCACAGGCGCTACTGCTGCTGTCAACTGAGGGCAATTGGCCCTCGTGTGGCCCCTCTAGTTGCAGTGGAAACACATCAACTTAGATGTCTAAACAACCGGAGCAGGGGCAGTACAATCCCTGCTAAAGTGTCCTGTCTTGCCACACTTGTAGCATCCCGATGATCCCAATCTACATGCTCCCTCGTGCGGCCTGCCACATTTCCTGCAGCGGCCCGATCCTCCTTGGCTTTTTGGCCTACCATCTGATCCCTTGGGCTTCTTCCCCGAAGCCCTAACCACCTGCCCCTCCTTACCCTTCCTCTTCTGGATATGCTCCAAATCAATCTCCCTCTCCCTTGCCCTGACAATCATGGACTCCAGGGTAGGACAAGCTGAAAAGCTAACATGCTCTCGGATGTCAGCCCGTAGCATGTCATGGTAGCGGGTCCTCCTCATATCCTCATCACCTGCATACTGGGGCATTAACAACACCCTCTCCCGGAACTTGGCGGTGATCTCCGCCACAGTCTCCGTCGTCTGCCTCATATCTAAAAACTCCCTGGCCAGCTGCTGAAGCTCGACAGTCGGCGTAAACTCTTCCCTGAACTTGGTCACAAAGTCCGATCCCTCTCCTGAACTGCCAATTACTGGCCTCAGATGTAGTACCACCATTCTGCAATACATCATAATAATCATCAGCGATTCTAATACATTAGAGGGATCACATCTATCATGAGTTCCTTGGTCTTGCTTTAGCTTCCCTTGAGTCGAGTACAAATCCTCTGCTTTCAGTAGTACGGGAACATACTACCGTCCACATCTATCCGTACTTTCCTCAAGGACTGATTCGACTCCACCAAATCCCTTCATCACTACTGCTATCTGCTATTCTCATCCTAGGCATGCCTAGGGAACTCCCGACCCTACCCTAATCAATTCTCAGCTGCCAAAGGTCTCTGTGTAATGGTGCTTAGCCATCACCTGAATACAATCACATGCAACGAGGCTCAGATAATCCTTCAAGTAAGGGACTCACCCCTACTACGGTTAGGACTCAAACAAGAGCTACGAAATAGAGTCAAACCCCTCACTCTAAGATTATCCGACCCTGCTCGTATGTGACCTAATGTATCCACCTGATAGCTAACCCCCATCACCCGAAGTCCCTCAAAGCACAAAGCAAGCAGCATTCAGACGAAGAGGGAACGATATCAACAATCACATCCTCAAAGCAGGAAACTATACTAGCATACAATGCTAAGCTCACACTATCAGGCATAACCTATATAGGCTACCCTACTGCTGTCTACTCAATACTAGCATGCAATTTTCATAAGCAGGAGCACATATAGTAGGCACATAAGGCATCATTCCTAGATCATTAGTCCTATACTAGCATGCGGTTCTATTGACACTGATAAACATAACATATCTTGTATGGGTACTTTGGGGAATACTTACGTGAGCTCGGTCAGTCGCACACATCACACAATTCGTACTTTTTCCAAAACTCTTTAGTTTACCTTTTTGGAAAAAAAATCATTTTCTTAGACAATTCTTTTATTCCCTCGATTTGAGTCCAGACACTCCCGAGGGTGTGTCCGAATCCCTCACACCAGGGCTCTGATACCAACTTGTAACATCCCAAAAAATAGGCCAAAAATTTCATTTTTAAGTAGGTAAATTCATAAAAACTTCGATATAAAACTTTCATAGTAATGCTTCATGTCTGAAAACCAGCCACATCATAATAATAGGTCAGAGCACATCTCACAAAATCCATAACGCAGAAAAACAAAAGTGTGTGTGTGTGATATGCCGCTACCGCGCCAGCTCCTTCCCCCTAGCTGAAGAGGTACCTGAAACCAAAACTGTAAATTGTAAGCATGAAGCTTAGTGAGTTCCCCCAACATACCACATACCATACATTCACATAGCATTCATACTGCCGGGCGATTCTAGGGTGCCCGACCTACCCGGTATGACCATCCTGGGGTGCCATCCTACCCGTGTCAAGCCATTCTGGGGTGTTGACCTACCCATATCAACCCATTCTAGGGTGCTGACCTACCCATCGGTCCTCACAACCGATTCTCGGGGACTATTCCCCTCCTACTACCGCAATCACATAATACACATCATGCCGGCATATAAACATAACAACACATACTGTCAGACATATCTGGGGTGTCCGACCTACCCTTTGGTCCTAACAACCGAAATCTACCACTATCACATATAACATATCATGCCAGCATATAACATGTCAGGTAGTAGCAAACCTTGATGACATCACAAAGACAATCATCTAACCTACAACTCCTACTGGTGGGCCGGCATTGTGGCCTTAGACCCACCGCTACTGGAAGGTAACTCACCTCGAAAAGTAGCTGCTGACAGTCTGCTTGATAGACGTCTGACTACTACACTGGTAGTCCTCCGTCTATAAATCCATAAACATAGATTAGTCACTCATAAATACCCTTAGGTAAAATGACTGACCTACCCCTGGTCCAAGGTCAACTCCTTGGTCAAAGTCAACTTCCAGTTGACTGGACTCACCGAGTCATGGCATAGACTCGCCGAGTCCCTCTCCAAGTATCCCAGTACTAACTCATCAAGTCCATCTTCCCACGCACGGAGTCACCCTTAACTCACTACTTGGGACAATTAGACTGACTCGCGGAGTCCGAGAACAACTCGCAGAGTCCTACGAGCAGATCTCCTACTCGCTTCCAAATCCTCACCAGAGCGTCGATCTTGAGGATTTGGGTTTCTGGGACTATTGCTACACGTTAACTTGCTAATTCCGCATGCAGCTACGAAGGGTTGGACCTTCTACACTTAAACCCCTTTTAAATCAGTAACAGTTCATATGACTCGCCGAGTTTGAAGAACAACTCGTCATGTTCCATGCAATCTTCATAGGACTCGCCGAGTTGTTCATCCAACTCGTCGAGTCTAAGACCATCTTCATAGAACTCACCGAGTCCACTTTGGAACTTGCCGAGTCCCTTCAACCCTCCTCCCATACAGACCAAATCTGAGACATGCAACGGTTCCAAACCATAGATCTAAGCTCCTAGGTCATGCTTATCACGTAAAGTTGCAAACTTTACGTGCATGCACTACCCTATGAGCTCCAAAAGGCAATTCCAAGCTCTTTATGAGGTCATACACTCAATAGGGACCTCAATCACTTCAACCACAGAGACTTTACACTTCTAAGAGCATAAACACATGGAGTTTGAGGTTTTAGGGCTTGAAAACCACCAACTAGGGACAAAAAGGGGATCTAATGAACTAGTGATCAAGGTAGGAACTTTTCTACCTGAATGGAAGTTTCTCACAGTGTAGATTTCGGATCTACTTCCCCTCCTTGCACTCTTCAACCTCCTCCTTCTTCTTCTAAGCTCCAAACTTCCTTCTCAAAGCCAAAAGTCACTCACAATAATTAATATGGGGGCTAGGGTTTTGCTCTACAACTCTCTGGAAGTGTTACGGACAAGGGAGGCCGAGTTAGAGTGTTTAAATAGGGTGCAAACACCTGGGTTATGGTTTCACTCGTCCAACACGGACTTGCCGAGTCTGGGACCCGACTCGTCGAGTCACTCACTTAAATGTTGTGCCAAAATCACTCCTACTCGGCGAGTCAGGCCTCTAACTCGCCGAGTCCAAGGCAAAATGAGAAAAATGCGTAAATAGAAATCGTACCAGGAATCCGGTGTTACACCTTTGATATTGTTACAACAAAAAAATACCCTTTATTCCCTTGTAGGAATTCAAAAAGCTTAGCATCAAAAGTATGATGCCTCTAATGGCTCACACCCAAACCTTAAAACCTATACAAAATTTGAAGAGAGAGAGAGGGAGGAGATTTTTGGCTATGTCTTCACAAGAGAGATAAGGCCAAAATCATGAGGAGTTAGGAACCTTTACATGGCTGCATGGATACACTAGAAACCCTAGATTTGAACATTAAATAATATTAATTCAAATTAGTGAATACCCAGTTTTCTTATATCAATTGGAGGCTTCTAGAATCCACTTTAGGAAACTCCAAAAGCTCCCAACCTAGGAAGGTTCTTAAACCTCTACATTACTCAAGTATTAAACAAATACGACTTAATCCTTGCACCTTTAATTAATTCTAATTGACCCTGAATTAATTCCAAATTAATTTTGATCAATCGCGTAACACCCAGTTCTAAGTAAGCATCACTTCTGAATAATTATTTAAATTTGAAGGATGAAAGCCTTAGTCACGACGTGAGCACATTTATGTCACGACGTGATGGTGCCCGGTGACGTGTATGTTGGATTTTGAGCATTCTAACACTCCTAAGTGTACATGCAACCCTAAATACCTTGGATCTATGTTTTCTTTATTATACATGCAAATATGAACTTTCAAGGTATTCATCCTAACTAGCATAATAACATTGATTCATCTCAATATTACAAGTTAGAATTACATACCTCTTTGATGTAGAATGTCTTCATGAAGCTTGAGTGCCTAGTGCCCCAAGTGTGACACCCCAAATGGTTCACACAACACCAAATACACTTGGAATAGATTAGAGAGAAATCCACACTTCATAAAAATCGGCTAGCCCTTTTTCTCACATATAGTGGCCGATTTTTTCAACAATAAGATGCATATATAGTTACTGACAATTAGGGTGAACCCTAATTGTCATGGCTTTCCATTTCCTTGGATCCATGGGTTCAAATATACCATGGAGGATCCTATGTGTTTTAGCCCAACTTGATAATCCATGGAGTCTTAGCCCACTACAAGTATGGATGATTTACACAATCAAACCATATATTTAATTAATCTTCTTTTGATCACTTAATTATTCCTAGATTAATTCTTGATCAATACTAATTAAATAATCTTATTAATATATTAGAACTTATAATATATTAATAAACCTTAAGTGTTATTTCTCTCATTTTAGTCTATCCAAATGCATGATGCCATGCAACCCAAATGGACCATGCCGGGTCGGGTCAAGTCTTACCAATTATAGTTACAGACTTAGACATTAATCCAACAGTCTCCCACTTGGATAAGTCTAAAACTATTATTTCAAGTATGACTTCAAGAACCGACTGGCAATCGTAGCTCTCAAAAGCTTCTGTCGAACTCTAACCTTGCTGATGATCTCTGACCTTTGTCAATGACTTGTCCATTAGATAAGGGATCATATATTCCTCCATTCTAGATATCATATGGACTGAGACATGGATTATAATAATTCTCTCTGTCCATTTGTTGTTTCCTGATTTCCGATTTATGACAACCGACTAATTGAACAAATTAAATCAGTCAAGGCCCGGCCGAGCACTTACATTTGTCATCACCAAATCATTGAGGGGCCCACAGATATTGCTTTTATCCCGAAGGTAAAAGGAATGGATAAACTTCGACTCATATGACTTGTTCTACTACTTGTTGAATCATACACAAAGGCACGTTTTATAACATCGAGTTACAAATGTGTTTTCGTGCAATCAATGTACAACCAACTCATAGTAACAACTCATATCTCTAGGTTTGAAGAATATAAGATATTATTGTCACATGATCACTCGTGATAAAATCCATGATGTGATTCCAATGATCGCGGGTTGAATCTAATACTCAGAACTTATGAGCACTCATGAGCATTGTAGCATCACCTTGTCCAACATCTTAGACCTCTACAAGCCCAACCCATGACAGTCTTGATTCATATCTACTTCGAACATATGACCGTTTGTGGATGGTTTGAATAAGTTAGTCATTCAGAATAGTGACCTAGTTATTCTGGAAGTCAAAACATGCAAAGTGAAACACAATAATAATCGAATCCAATATGGTCTAAGAACTTATGAATATAAATTAAACACCTTTTATTTATCACTATATGATTACACATTATTCATTGTATACTGTTTCAGCTATCAACTTTATTCTTGAATTAAAACAGTAGTTGTCCCATGCTCCAAGCATGTACACTATGTTTTTCTATACACTAGTCATGCTACACACCAAGTATGCATACTATGTTTGTCTATGACCTTTACTTTGCGAAATAGACCAATTGAACATAACTCCAATGATTCTCATTTCACAGTCATAAATCCTTACTGCAAATGCAAGAATTCCAAATTCATGCCATTTTCTGAAATCTATTAGATTCTTAACTTATATGCATTGATCCTCTTGTAATGATTATGAACAAAGTCACAAAGACTTGACAAAAAACATTACAGAGCATTCCAAAGGAGATCAACTCCTTGGAAACATCCTTCTTGCATTAAGTTTCCTAATCTTACACAGATTTATGGAACAACTTCCACCTATGGGATCATTTCCATATTTCCCTTTTGACTATAATTTCTAAACCAGAGTTGATTTTTTTAGAATATGTCAATACGGAATATGTCAATATGGTCCTTCCAACAATCAACACTATACTTCCAACTGTCCTTGAGCAACCAATCTTTGGTAAACCTTAGATTGTCCTCAACGATTGTTTAATCCTTTTAGTCATATCCAGTTTTAGACCTTTTCCCTTCTTAATGCCCCATGCATATGGAAAATTTTAGAAAGGATGAATATAGCACATGTAATCGATCCTATATCCGAAGCATATGGGACACGATTCATGATGTCTCACATAACTACTAAACCAGTCTTTTGCTATAATATTTCCATTTCAATTTGCCAAGTTCTCATAATTCAGATTATGAAAAGGGATGTCGTAATCATAATCGAATTTTAGAACGCAAATAATGGACCCATATATAGAATTTTCTTATGTTGAGCCATTTCAACATAACATTCATATATATACTTGACTAAATATGATTAAAACCTCAATCTAAGCTTTTAGATTTGAGATGAAGTATAATTTCCTCTCCCTTAATTATAGCAAAACAACTCTTTCCCAATTGAAAGCTTTTGTTTTCTATAATTAACATTGCTAACTTGCAACCTTTATCATAATTATCATGCTCCCATTGACATGATAATTATTAGCATAACACTTATGCTCCCATTAGCTTTGACATGTACTCAGAAATCAGTTGGACTTCTAGAAATCAGTACTTTATTGACTTTCCTACCAAAGTTCAGATTTTTGATACTAGATTGCTTTGATAAACTTTATCAATATCATACACCTTATCTTAGATAGCTTACAGGTGTGTCTAAACAATTTTAAGAACTATGAAGAGGGATGCCGTAATCATAGTCCCGATTGTTTAGACCTTTGCCACTTCTCTCAAGTCCATGTTAGTGTGCCGGTTAACCACACATGCTCCACTAACAACTTTGAGAATGCAAATATCACAACTGCTATCTAGGTAAAATCTACTTGGTGAAAGTATTTCCTCACCATCATTTTCATGAACTAGAGACCGAAGTCATCAAGGTTCAGAACCTCCATGGAACCTCCATGGAATAACCAATTGGAATTATGGATTGAGAGAGTCAATGTACGAAACAAAGACGCGTCCCGATAGTGTGGGTTCGTTGCAACGCCCAGCGGAGACCCGATCCCACTTGAGAACGTGAAGATTCGAGGCAACAAATCCATTCGTGTCTCATTCCAATTCATGATCTATATCTTAATCTTTGAATTTCGGGACGAAATTCCCTCTAACGGGGGGATAATGTAACAACCCGAAGTTGTCCAACGCCGAAAATCGTTCTACCCGTAAAAATTCGTCGTCTACCAATTTGTTCCGCTTTCGTTTGGGGCTAAATGCTTTAGACTTATATGTTTATTATAATCTAATGAGTGTCCAAACCCCTTAGGAACTCATGAAATTAGCCCAAAATGTTTAATTAAGAAATTATAGAAACGTCTCCGCCGGGTTACGGAAACTTAATCGGGTGCAACCAAAAGCCCCGTTTAACGCCGATATCGGGTAGAATTCCACCGTGTCCAAGATTTGAGACCTATTTAAACATGTTTAAGCTTTCATTTGAAGCTTTTGCTTCATCTCTCTACTCTCTCTCTAACCTCTCTCCTCAACCAAGTTTAAGGGTCCAAAATCATCAAATTTAAGCTCCAAATCACCAAGGTAACTACCCTAACTCCTAGTATAAAATCTTAAGCCTTCAAATTCGAGTTCAAATCATGGAATAGGACAATATTCATGAGTTTACGGCCCTAGAACAGTCCTAGGCCGTGAACTCACATAAATTGGGTTTTAGAGCCCAAAAACCCTTCCAATCGACCTTTGGAGCTTAGATATGGCTTAATGGATTAAAGGAATGGACTTAGAATGCCTTAAACATGGAATTTGATGATTATACATGAGTTTACTTCCCAAGAGCATGCTTGGGCCGTAAACTCAAATTAATGGGGTTTTTATGCCCTTAAGCCCTTCCAAAACTCCATTGAGGCTTAGATACGACTAGTATAATATTGGATTTGGCCCTGGGACACTTTGAACATTAATTTAAAGGAGTAAACATGATTTTACTGCCCAAGAACATTCTTGGGCCATAAACTCATTATCTTGGGGAGTAAACTCCTTCTAAAGTGTTATAATGCCACTATAACACACCTAAAGCCTTGGGATAAATTCTAGAAGTGTCTACAAACAAGTATTGGATCTTAAAACATAATAAATCCCACATCAAGGGAGTTCACGGCCATGAGGGGGGTTCATGGGTCGTAAACTCCAAAAACCTTGTCCAAAGTCCCTCAAAAATCCATACAAGGCTAGGAAAAATCATTAGAATCACATGTGATTAATTTATGGCCACCAAGAAACACTTTGAGTATGTATATAAGAGTTTACGGCCGTAAACATAGATTTTACAGCCGTGAACTCCTCAAATGGTCCTTACCTTGTTCAAAATACATTTCCAAGCCTTAAATCAAACCCTAGAAATTCCCTCTTAATTGTTTCAAGCCATTTTGCACCATAAACCACCCCACCATGAGTTTACGGCCATAAACTCATGGGGAATGGGTGTTATGAGCCGAAAACTCTTGTATAAGTTTACTCTTGAAGAGTAAACTCCATTTCCCGGTCATACAAGTCCTTAAACGCCACCCGGGTCCCTCCAAACACTTGCAATGGGGTGTTTCCGCGACTAAAAGTGTTTGTGCCTAACAATTAAATAATCTAAGTCCTAATTAGATACAAATGTGTATCTTTTCAATATACATAGGAACCTCGTACGTTTGCAAGCCCCGAACCAACGTTTAGCATCCGAAATCGTCACGTTTCTCGTCCGGTGAGTTCATACCCCTACCCTTTTTAAATGGTTTTTCAATGTTTTCAGGGGGGGCGAATACAAGCAAACTATAAATGTTTTCAAAACATAACCTTGATGTATTTGAAATAATATCTGGCAAACTTATAAATACTTTTACCCCTTATGTATTTTGCTGAGCATAAGGGATGATTTATCAACTACAACTTTATGAATTTCAGTTAAGGATATAACCAAATAAATCAAATTATTATGGGAATAATTTGGGGTTCTTTAGTTCTTGTTTAATCACGTACTGATATGTATATAAAGTTATTAGATAAACTATGTCTGATTCAATTTATCTCCGTATCATTTGAATGTATTGCCAGATAGTTTCATTGTATGTATCTGTATTCACTTTATTATGTTTCATAATCTTTTGTATGTTTGATATCGTATGAGAACCTAGTGAATAGTTTAGTACTAGCTTGTGAGTTCATTACTACCCTTTTTGGATGATCAGTAAATCCTGCCCGGAAGTGTAACCAGAGTCTCCTGGAGGGAGAGCGAGGAATTTGTGAATAGATCTATTCGGGACTGACAATCCCACACCTTAACTGCTAGCTACAGTTAGGCGGGCACGCCTGGGGTGACAAATTCTGGATATCGTCCGACGTCTGACAAACGTCAAGGAGGTCTTATTGTCGTATCAGCATGGTTACCCGACTCACAATACGTATTAATACAAGTTTATTCATGTTTTGGGATTGGTTTTGACTTTGATTCGATTTCATATCTACTTTCTACCTATAGTTTCCAAACCTAGTACGGGATGGTAGTCCCATGGTTTTCAGTCTAATGATCTTGTATCTAGTGCAGGATGTTATTCCTATGGTTCTCAGTATGTATATATATCTTATATCTAGTACGGGATGATAGTCCCATGATTTCAATCTATATCTTGTACGGAATGGCAATCCCATGGTTTTGAAACTATATCTAGTACGGGATGATAATCCCATGGTTTTGAATCTGTATCTAGTCCGAGATTGTAGTCCCATGGTATTCAATCTATATTTTCATGTATATCAAACTATCTTGTATCTAGTACGGGATGATAGTCCCATGGTTTTCAAACTACTTTCCATCTATAATTCACGTATATCGAAGTATTTTATATCTAATTCGGGATAGTAATCCCATGATTTTCAATATATAGTTTTGTGTATAAAACTGTACTCTATGATATTCAATCGTTCTTGCATTTAGGAAAATATGGGATTTTCCTAGGGTAAAATATAACACATAATCGAATTAGTAACAAGTGATAACTAAACTAACTTTACATAAGAAAATATGGGATTTTCTTGGCTAACAAATCTTTTTGGAAAACTAAAGGAAACTGGTACATTTTCATAAAACAAACATCTTATGAACTCACCAGCTTTATGCTGATTTTCAAACTGCTTGTATTCTCAGGTCTGCATTAGACAGGTACCCGAAGATCTCTTTTGGTGAAGACGGAGTGTGTAGAAGACTTGTCTTGTTTTGTTCATATATCTATATCTATATATATATATATATATATATATATATATATATATATATATATATATATATATATATATATATTATGTATCACACTTGTACAATTTACTTTTGAAACAAATGTAAACTTTCAAATATATGTAATGTAATGGTTGTTTACTTTGATTACTATGTACATTGGATTTGATACTCAACATGGAGTCAACCCCGGAAATGTTTCCGCCTTTGGTTTTCGGGGTGTGACTGATTGGTATTAGAGCCCTTGTTTATAGTGAACGGAGTATACCAAACCTTACATGGTATAAAACTATAAACACTAAAGGGCCTTAATGCTCTGAATTAAAAGTATCTTCAAACTATAAGTATTTTCAAAAGTATACAAGTATACCGAACCGTCGAGATCCGTAACTACAAGTAGAACAGAACATAAGTAAATAAGTGTTGTATGCTGCGGTTAAACCTGGGCAGTTATGTAGTCGTCTCTAGGATCAATATAGCCTGGCCAACTTTATTCATTCGAGACACAGCCAACATGTGCTTGGGAGTGACTGTGGTACGCAGCATACCTAAAACTTACCCAATACCCCAAACAACGAGTCGTCGCTGCAGCGAGTCATGAAATACTATGGGAGTATTTATCGAGTCAATCCTTTGTAGAAATCCTCGTATATGCGTTGTTCCTTGATCATTCCTCTAGCGATAAAATGTTCTGTCTTGATAACTCTTTCCTGCTTTATCGCTTAATATAATGTTATATCTGTCTTGGTGAGATATCCCCTGATCCATATCTCTTGATTCAATTCAGAGGACTTATGATCCTCTCTTTCCTGATCTTTTTAGATCAAGATGCCTCCAAGAAAAAGACCCAGCTCAAAGAACAACAACAATCCTCCTCCGCCACCACCTCCTCCTCAATTTGATCTTGCATCACTTCAGATAGTTCTGACTGCTGCAATGATAGCAGCCATGTCGCAAATGAACCCCAGTAGTTCAGGAGGTGGTCCCCAACCCCAAAACCCAGAAGATAGCCAGGGACACCGAAAATAGGGTTCCTATAAAGACTTCATGAATGCGAAACCCACATCCTTTGATGGCACTGGAGGTGTCATTCCCCTAACCCGATGGTTTGAGAAAATCGAATCAATCTTTGAGATATGTGCCTGTTCGGAATCTGACAAAGTAAAGTTTGCCGCCTGCACCTTCCTTGACAAAGCCCTAACTTGGTGGAACGGCCGAGTCAAATCCTTAACTCTACCTGTAGCAAATGCTATGGGTTGGGAAGCTACAAAGGAGCTTCTGCTTGCAGAGTATTACCCTCGCGGCGAAATACAGAAGCTAGAACACGAACTATGGAACCTAAAGATGAAGGGGTCCGACATAGCCTCTTATACTTCAAGATTCGATGACCTGGCATTACTCTGTCCAGGAATAGTTACCTCGGAGAGTAAAAAGATTGAGAGATTCATCTGGGGGTTGACCCAGCCAACAAAAGGGAATGTCTTGGCTGCCAAGCCAGACACCTATGACAGCGCTAAATGTCTTGCGCAAACCCTGATCGATCACGAAGACAACTCCGATGAGGAGGCTACCACCCCCGAGCCAGTCACCAGTGGAGGTGGAAGCAAAAAGAAATTTTGGAACAAGCGGAAGGCCCAAAATACGCAAGGGTCTTCTAAGAAACAGCAAACAGTAGCAGTCCATGCTGCTACTACCCCTATTGTTGTTTCGGATGTCGGTTCCACGGCTCAAACTCCTACAAATGGATACACTGGTACCCTTCCTTGGTGTGGTAAGTGCAACTATCATCACCGCATTCCTGGTCCATGTCGCGAAAGGATCTGTGACAACTGTGGCAAAAAGGACCATCTTGCTCGAACCTGCAGAAAACCAGTCAAATCAACAAACCAATCATCCGGAACGGGAATCAGTCCAGCCTGCTATAGTTGTGGCGAAGTAGGGCACTTCAAACGAAATTGCCCCAAAGCAGCTACAAACCGCTGATCCCACTGTCGCCGCAGGTATACTCTTCTTTGACAACTCTTATGCCTGCAACTCTTTTCGATTCTAGTACTAAAAGGGAAACCTGTTAGCTATCCATTCAAACATCTTTCTAAACTTAATCCTTCGTTTGTAATCGAAAATGTGTACCGTCAAGATGGCTAACCGGTAAGATAGAGAACTCTAATTTCGTACCTATATGTTGTATCCTCAATCTGGGCGATTATTCTATTCCATTCGATTTAATGGCAAACTTTTCTTGAAATGCTTTGATGCTATGTTTGACATGTAATGATCGAGTCTCATTCATGTCGTTATTCTTGATTTCAAAAGGGTCGCCCGTCTAGATCTTTTCCCCGATCTGACTCTCGTGATCTTCGGCATCAAACCTTTGCATCATTTCGTGCATCAAAGCTCAAAAAAATTTCCCGATAGGAATTGCCACACATCCCTCGTTTCTGTGATCATCGAGAAATGGGAAGTCAGCAGCTCTTTCCTCTAAATGTCTTTCCTAAAGGATTCCCGAGAATTCCTTCTGAACGTCTAGCTTAGTCCCACATCGGCCTAATCTCTGGAACTACCTCGTGACCGAACCTCAATGAGAATGATATGTTCAAGACGGTGACCAAGAACTGATATGATCGTTATGGATTAGTAGTGGTATCCTTCGGTCAAATCTTTTTCCCTTGATCATGTAGCCAAGCAAAGCAGTCGTAACCGTGTACTTTTCCAACATCGAAGGCGATAGGAATTAGTCGGCACCGAAAATACCCATAGAAACCTGTCGATTCTTGGGTCCCATCGACTAATATCGCCAACTTACCCATAAATTTCTTCTAAAAGCCATTAAACCCTTAGCTACTCGGCTCCATGAAGACGTGATTTCCTGTTGGAGCGTGTGTCCTGTTGATGGCTGTATCCCAGAAAAGCATGATACGCTTTGGGAAGTGTAAAATACTTCTGTCGTGATACATCAGACCCTTCGTGATCCTCGTAGAATCGATTCTGCAATCTTCACACTTTGGATGCCCTTAGAGCTTGATAACATCTATCCGGTACTTCACATCTCGAATCCTTAGAAGTACCTACCCGACGAAATTCTAGTGATTCCTTTGAGGAGACCAAAGTCATCAAGGGTCGGAACCTCCATGGAATAACCAATTGGAATTATGGATTGAGAGAGTCGATGTACGAAACAAAGACGCGTCCCGATAGTGTGGGTTCGTTGCAACGCCCAGCGGAGACCCGATCCCACTTGAGAATGTGAAGATTCGAGGCAACAAATCCATTCGTGTCTCATTCCAATTCATGATCTATATCTTAATCTTTGAATTTCGGGACGAAATTCCCTCTAACGGGGGGATAATGTAACAACCCGAAGATGTCCAACGCCGAAAATCGTTCTACCCGTAAAAATTCGTCGTCTACCAACTTGTTCCGCTTTCGTTTGGGGCTAAATGCTTTAGACTTATATGTTTATTATAATCTAATGAGTGTCCAAACCCCTTAGGAACTCATGAAATTAGCCCAAAATGTTTAATTCAGAAAATATAGAAACGTCTCCGCCGGGTTACGGAAACTTAATCGGGTGCAACCGAAAGCCCCGTTTAACGCCTATATCGGGTAGAATTCCACCGTGTCCAAGATTTGAGACCTATTTAAACATGTTTAAGCTTTCATTTGAAGCTTTTGCTTCATCTCTCTACTCTCTCTCTAACCTCTCTCCTCAACCAAGTTTAAGGGTCCAAAATCATCAAATTTAAGCTCCAAATCACCAAGGTAACTACCCTAACTCCTAGTATAACATCTTAAGCCTTCAAATTCGAGTTCAAATCATGGAATAGGACCATATTCATGAGTTTACGGCCCTAGAACATTCCTAGGCCGTGAACTCACATAAATTGGGTTTTAGAGCCCAAAAACCCTTCCAATCGACCTTTGGAGCTTAGATATGGCTTAATGGCTTAAAGGAATGGACTTAGAATGCCTTAAACATGGAATTTGATGATTATACATGAGTTTACTGCCCAAGAGCATGCTTGGGCCGTAAACTCATATTAATGGGGTTTTTATGCACTTAAACCCTTCCAAAACTCCATTGAGGCTTAGATAAGGGATGATTTATCAACTACAACTATATGAATTTCAGTTAAGTATATAACCAAATAAATCAAATTATTATGGGAATAGTTTGGGGTTCTTTAGTTCTTGGTTAATCACGTACTGATATGTATATAAAGTTATTAGATAAACTATGTCTGATTCAGTTTATCTCCGTATCATTTGAATGTATCGCCAGATAGTTTCATTGTAAATGTAGTCACTGTATTATGTTTCATAATATTTTGTATGTTTAATATTGTATGAGAACCCTGTGAATTGTTTAGTACTAGCTTGTGAGTTCGTCACTACCCTTTTTGGATGATCAGTAAATCCTCCCCGGAAGTGTAACCAGAGTCTCCTGGAGGGAGAGCGAGGAATTTGTGAATAGATCTATTTGGGACTGACAATCCCACACCTTAACTGCTAGCTACAGTTAGGTGGGCACGCCTGCGGTGCAAATTCTGGATATCGTCCGACGTCTGACAAGCGTCAAGGAGGTCTCGTTGTCGTATCAGCATGGTTACCCGACTCACAATACGTATTAATACAAGTTTATTCATGTTATGGGTTTGGTTTTGACTTTGATTCGATTTCATATCTACTTTCTACCTATAGTTTCCAAACCTAGTACGGGATGGTAGTCCCATGGTTTTCAGTCTATTGATCTTTTATCTAGTGCGGGATGTTATTCCTATGGTTCTCAGTATGTCTATATATCTTATATCAAGTATGGGATGATAGTCCCATGATTTCAATCTATATCTTGTACGGGATGGCAATCCCATGGTTTTGAAACTATATCTAGTACGGGATGATAATCCCATGGTTTTGAATCTTTATCTAGTCTGGGATTGTAGTCCCATGGTATTCAATCTATATTTTCATATATATGAAACTATCTTGTATCTAGTACGGGATGATAGTCCCATGGTTTTCAAACTACTTTCCATCTATAATTCACGTATATCGAAGTATTTTATATCTAATTCGGGATAGTAATCCCATGATTTTCAATATATAGTTTTGTGTATAAAACTATACTCTGTGATATTCAATCGTTCTTGCGTTAAGGAAAATATGGGATTTTCCTGGGGTAAAATATAACACATAATCGAATCAGTTACAAGTGATAACTAAACTAACTTTACATAAGAAAATATGGGATTTTCTTGGATAACAAATCTTTTCAGAAAACTAAAGGAAACTGGTACATTTTCATAAAACAAACATCTTATGAACTCACCAGCTTTATGCTGATTTTCAAACTGCTTGTATTCTCAGGTCCGCATTAGACAGGTACCCGAAGATCTCTTTTGGTGAAGACGGAGTGTGTAGAAGACTCGTCTCGTTTTGTTCATATATATATATTATGTATCACACTTGTACAATTTACTTTTGAAACAAATGTAAACTTTCAAATATATGTAATGTAATGGTTGTTTACTTTGATTACTATGTACATTGGATTTGATACTCAACATGGAGTCAACCCCGGAAATGTTTCCGCCTTTGGTTTTCGGGGTGTGAGATAATCAAGACAAACACTTCACAGAATTGGCCTTAGTTGGTCTTTGTATTATTCAAAACATCACAACTTACCAATTTCAAATGTACAAGAGTAGAAAACTTTTACTCTTACATCGGACAAGTGTTTTAAACCTTTTTTAAGACATGTCACTCAACTTACAGTCTTGGAGTATGACTGTAAGACTTGTTTTTGAACGAAGTATGACTCATCTTCTTGATTTGACCACTTCAACAATTCATAGCTCCTCTTCTTAACTATCAGAATGAACTTAGAGGATGAATTGTGATAAGGTCTCAAAATCATTAAGATGGTCTTAAAACATGATACTAAAGTACTCTCCCATCTTTTCAGATTTGAGAAACTTTTATTTTTCTGCCTAAGTTGATTCTTCTTATTCGCGCTGCCATACATTGGAACCTTTTCCAATGTCTCAGAATTACACTTAAGCTTGTAAGTATAACCATATTTACTGAGCTATAGTAAATTATGATGAATAGTCTTATCAATCTTTTATGGTGGACTTAACCAGTGCACAAGAATGTGTACTCGATCCCTTAGTCACACGTCCTTGTGAAAAGTAGTTAGTCTTAATTTTTCTAATCCTTGAAAGTTCTCATTCATCATGCTATACAACTGCATGATTCCAAGTCTCTATCCAACTGAAACTTGGGTGATAAGAATCTTTCCTTATTTGGTAAATTTAGACACTACCACAAATGAAAGAATCAAATTCATATTTCCACTCTTGCTCTTAATGGAATCTTATAAGCAAGAAAAATTTCCACAAATGCCATTGTAAGGATACATAAAATAACTAAAATCAAAAGATTTACCTTTTATTTTATAAATTTGTGGAAAAACTTTTCCTTACAATCAATATGAAAACTTGTTGTTATCTACTCCTAAGCAATATATACATCATAACTCTTAAGTAACAGCCCAAAAGTTCTGATCACCGAACCATGCGAGTGAAATCCATCTTCGCGATAAGAATCTGCATATACTTCTTTTAAGTTTCTACACTTTTCCTTTGATTCTTAACTACCAACATGTAACCCAGTAACATCATGCAATAAGAATCTCCAAGTAGGAACTTAATAGAGTTATACAATGGAATTTACCTGAAGTAGAATCAAACTTGTTAGGGTGCAAAGTCATGCTTGGATGTATTGTTTTAGGCTTTCCTCTTTGTATGTGTAAATGGGTTGAGTCTTTTCCTATAAATAGGAAGTGAGTGACTCCCATTATGTAAGAGTCCATTTTGAGTGTTAGACTAGAGAGAGAAATTGTATACAAACCCATTTGTATAATCTTTCTAGACCTAATAAGAGCTTACAGAGATTTATTTACTCCTTGTGTTCTTGAATTTGTATGATGAATTACTAGATCTTTCTAATTCCGCACATGCCATCATAAACATCACCACTACAATTGGTATCAGAGCGGGTGTTCTTGATTTCATCGAGAATTGATCCTTGATGGCGATTTTGATTTAGTGATTCAATTTTTGATTATGGATCTTCGTGATTAGAGAGTGTTGTGTGTTCTAGAAGTCGAATTTTTCCTTGATTTGATCCATAATTCGACTTTCTCTCTCTAGGATACTTGTTTGTGTTACTTTCTCTCTCTAGAAAACTCATTCGAAATCACTTTCTCTCTCTAGAAATCTTCAAGTTTTTGTGATCATGGTGAATTTGCCTTACAATTCTTGGATTATGATCATTGAAGGTATCAAATACAAAGTCAATAAAGATCAATATTATGGGTTTGTGTTAAACAAGAAGATATATTGGGGAACTATGGTTTCTTATGGAGGATTGAAGGATTATCATGGAAGCTTGATATTTCAACCGCTTTGTGAGATCAAATGGTTGGCTGATATTACATGTTCCATAATATCATGTAGTAGTGATAAGAGAGGAGAAGAAAAATATTTGTTCGATAAGAATTATATTTCTCTTATTGAAGACCCAAATGATCTTCGTGCTCTTAAGGTAGTTGAAGTTCTTGACAATGGAGTTCAATGTGATGTTCAAGAAAAAGGAGTTCAAGTTGATTTTCAAGATGAAAAAGTTTTTTGCTCAATTGGAGTTCAAACCGATGATATTTTGTGTTCTTGTGATTCGTTTGAAGGAATGATTCCTTATCGGAAACCGGTGATCCAAGAAAATCACAAGTATCAAACTCCAAAAGATTTGATTCAAACTCAAAATGTTCATGTTGTTGAAAGTGGGTTTGTTCATGAAGTCAAGTCTTCAAGATGCAAAAAGATGAGAAAGAAAAAGAAGAAGAAGATGAATCGGAAGAATAAGCGGGTTTACTCACAAAAATCATCATATGTTGTAAAGCCAAAATCCATGAAGCAAATTTGGGTTCCAAAGCAACAATCTCCAAGTGTTGAATTGAATTTGAAGTAAAAACCCAAAAGTGTTGATGGTTCTTTTGAAGATGTTCTTGGATCGACGAAGAACACGAAGAACGAGTTGTACATCTCGCATGGTGGGTGGTACAATGTTCAATTTGGAGATTTTCTCATTCCGACAAAAGAACCAAGATCTTCCAAATTTGATTCGTTCGTTGAAAATGGATCTCGATTCATGAAAAAGGTAACTCAAATTCTCAAATGGATTCCAAAACGTCCATGATTTAGATTCGTGCTTTGCGTTTTTCAATTTTTTATCGATTTCTTTCATTGGATCTAATCCGTTTCAAACCCCATAGTTGATCCAATTATTTTTGTTTAGATCAAAACCAAATTCTCGTTTAATCTCAAATTTACTGTTCATCAAATTCGAGTATTATTTAAAACCCAATCCTAAACACTTGTATAAATTCACTGTTCATAAATACAAATGTTGAGCCCATATCAAAGTAAAAACCCAATTCAATTCAGATTTCGTTATATACTGAGCCCAATGCTTTCTAATTTTACTAATCATATAATTCGATTCATTACTGTTCGTTCATTGATCAAGGAGCCCAATCATATATTTAGAAGATCTGAAAGAATTAAGATTCACTTGGAAATCTTGTTCGTCAATCGACTCATACACACGCATATCCCACTTGTACCTTAAACTCATCTGTTGTGATGGCTTGTGATTCTTCAACATCGTTGTCTCAATGGCTGTTAATCGGTTGATTAACAGAAAATCGAAATCAATTTCTTGATTTTTAGTCCTGATAGTAGTCATCGTACCAATTGACAAGTTTGTTCGGTGGATGCTAGTTGTTTGAGATAATTGATTTCAAAATCGGTTGAGATTAATTATCTCATGTGTTGAAATCAAAATCTTTTGATTTGATTTCAGTTCTAAAGTCGAATTTGATTTGGATATTATCGTCAGATGAACAGAAAGTCAAACATGAACATAAGTCAAAAATCGAATTCTTGGTTCTAGATCTGTGAATTTTGGTTTTGATTTTTGGAATCGGTTGGTGAATCGAATCGATTTGGAAGCTGATGTTCGCAAGTTTAATTTTTGCGAGTTCGATAGATGATGATTTGAGCGTGTTTTGTTCAAATCGATTTTAAATTTAAGAATATACGGAGTGGAAATCGAGTTCAAAGGAACAAAGGAATTCTGATTTTGATTTTGGAGTCGATGATTTTATTGATTTGGTTTGTTGATTTTCGCAAGTAGATGCGAAGCCATTCAATTTTGATTTTGAATGACGATGATTTGCTTTGTGCTAATGTCAATGTTTTTTTTTTTGAGAAGTCGATCGATGTTAGTATATTGAGGAATCGATTGGGAGTTGATTGTGAATTAAACGATCGTTTATGCGACAGGTTGAATGAAAAGCAAAGGCTGAATAATTGGAAATTAGGATCGATAGTTGCTACTAATTGCATGTAACTGGTATTGATTTCATATCGATAGTTGTGGATTCGCATATGAAATAACCTGAATTCGCATATGGATTTTTTTTGTTGGTTCGCATACGGGTTTGCATTTCAATTGCATCTGCCATGTTCGTTCAGTTCGCATATTTGGCTTGGATGATAACGAAGAAATTCGGAGTGATTTTGGTGTAGAATGGAGTTAAGAAATCAGATAACAAAATTGTTGGGTTCGCATTTGAGATCAGTTTGCATATGAGTGACTCAAATTGTATTCGCATCTGGATTTCAAACATAAATTCGCATTTGGTGAGAAAAATGTGTGGTTAATGGTAAAACAAGATTCGCACATAAGGTTGTAATACTGTTCACATTTGCGAGCAGTTCCATATAAAAGCAAAATCGGGTTCGCATCTATTGAGTTCGCATATAAGGAAAACAAGGTTCGCATTTAGTTAATTGGGTTAAAGATGCGAAGCATTTGTAAGGAATATGCTAATCTGGAACATGCGAAGAAGTCTTTAACTGATTAGTGAATTGGGGAAGAAGAAAGTAAATAGTTTCCAAATTGGTCCCTGATCTTTTTACGAAATGACAAAATTGACCCAACTTCGCAAATAGACAATTAAAGCTGAAAAATGCAGAGTTTTCAGTTTTGGTCCCTGCAGTTTGTGCGAATTTATGCTTTATGCCCGGTTTCCCAAATGGGCTAGAGTTTCGCATATTTGGTTGTTTTTGGCGCAACGGGCCCCTGCAAGTTTCAGAAAGTGACAATTTCTACCCGACTTTTGAAAAATCTTGCAACTTTCACCCGAAAAGTCAAAAATTTTCATAAATTGGAAATTTTTTTGTGGCTTTTTCGTGATTGTTTTTCCGTGCAAGATTTTTGGTGATTCATTTTTGGTACACATCAAGGGGGAGTATCGTGAAGACTATTCCTCGGGCGCTTCTCATCCTTAGTGGGTTTTATAATCATTTTTTAATTATAAAAATGGGGAGAATGATGGGTATTCGAAGCTTCTTGGGTTTGTCGAATATTCATTTGCGGATTTGAAGACCGGTGTTACTTCAAGGGGGAGTTTGGTCTTGATCGCGCTAGCTCGTTGGAGATTAAAGCCGGACATCCAATCCTAACTTTGAGGGGGAGAATGTTAGGGTGCAAAGTCATGCTTGGATGTATTATTTTAGGCTTTTCTCTTTGTATGTGTAAATGGGTTGAGTCTTTTCCTATAAATAGGAAGTGAGTGACTCCCATTATGTAAGAGTCCATTTGGAGTGTTAGACTAGAGAGAGAAATTGTATACAAACCCATTTGTATAATCTTTCTAGATCTAATAAGAGCTTACAAAGATTTATTTACTCCTTGTGTTCTTGAATTTGTATGATGAATTACTAGATCTTTCTAATTCCGCACATGCCATCATAAACATCACCACTACAAAACTTATTGAATTTAACATCCTTGGGTAAAATTTCAGCTTCGCAACTAATGCCCCTTCCTTTGGAAATATAAACATATGGACCCTTTGGTAATGGTATGCAAGACTATCACATACTTAGCTTTTCTCTTTACCATTTGGTGAACGAAGTTGACTATGGCCGATCCCTTTCCATTGGGAAGAGAATGCTATTTCTAGATTTCCAGTGTCATCATTGTCAATGTCCATAAAGTTTTAGGATGTTGATCTTAGCAAATAGATAAGATCATTAATGGTCTTGTAATAGTCTGTTTCATAGGAGTCCCAAAGGAACTCACTATGTGACTTAGAAAGTAGTTGAGCCACCAAATTTCTCAGGACTTTGACACCCAACTCTCCCGGCTTGTCAATATGTGACTACATCTCCAAGATATGATCACACATAGACCTTTGATTGCTAATAGGGCTTGAGTGACCTTAAAATTTTTCAAGAACCTGTGGGTTAGGGAGAATAACTGGAGGAGGTGAAAGAAGTATGATTTCCATGGGACATCATCTTCATTTAGGAAAGCTTGTTTCAAGAGATTTGGGAAAATCATAAATGTCTAAACCATACATCTTTTGGGAGATATTCAATATAGTTTATTTAAAGTCCCTAATATAACACCCAATATGAAATATTAAGGCTAGGACCCAACACAATACTTTTATAACTTGGAAGAGGGATGTTGTAATCCAAGCTATAAAATATTTGAAGGTAGGTGAATGACGATTCACCAATTTCCACCAAGATAAACGAAATGTATTATTAGGTTCTAATTGGTTTTGAAACTCCTAGATTTTTGAGATTCATTGAACTTTTCAATGGCATGTTTCAATATCGAGTGTGTCCTTCAGGTTTTGTGACTGGGATGCCGAGGATCACAAAACAAGGTGTGAAGTAACCATGCAAATTACTTGGTACTCTTAAGTGTTTACCCCTCAATCGATGTGCTGGTTAACCACACACACTCCATCGATACTATGATAAACATTAAGTAACCCTTTGCCTACCTTGTTAAATACGAGTTAGTGTGCCGGTTAACCACACACGCTCCACCAACCGACTTAAACAAACTGCAAAGTGTAATTTCATGGATTAGCACCTTATTCACATTTTCCTAAGCAACTAAGATTGGGTATTCATGAGAGTTTAGTTACTTAGTATTTATCATTAATACTTTTAATGAAGGGAGAATTCTAGTCCTCGTCCTACCCGTTAGGCTAACAACCCTCCACCGGTCAAGGAAGCAGTGGCTGAGAGTGGACACTTATTAAACTGCCATTTTATAGGCAGTAACCTTATACCCCCCCCCCCTTATAGACCGACTTCGTGAATGAGGCCTACTAACGGTAAGACTGACTTTACTCTTATACATATATATAAATATTATTAACTTATAATAGTATAAAGTATAAGGGTTGAATTTTAACTTTTAAAATTCTAAGGGCTAACTTGGAATTAAAGTATTCATAAGTGAAAACTTTTCAAATTCCAAAACTTGAGGGCAAGTTTTGAAACTATTCAAAACTAATTAATTCCATAACTTATGAGTTTAAAGTAGTTTTAATTAAAAACTCTTCAAGTTCCATAACTTGAGGACAAGTTATGGAAGAATTTAAACCATTAAAAGAATGTGACTCTTCCTTATTCAGAACTTATGGAAAACTTTATGAGTTTTATGAAACTTAAATGTGACTTTTCATATAACTTGAGGAAAAGTTAGAAAAACACATTTTAGAATCAACTCTTAGATTAATTTGGATTGAAAACAACAATTTCACATAACTTTCTATTAATCTAAGCAACTCATAAGAACAAGATAATTCAAATCAAACTTCTTCATGTAATTAGTCTAAACCTTAAACTAATACAAAACAAGAATCTATTGACAATTATCTTTGAAATTGGATTATCATCAACATTACCACATCAAAAACAAGTTTATAGGTCCAAAAACATCTTAGGGTAATGTTGCTAGTCCAATTCCAACCAAAACAATCGAATATATGCTGTCTGGGGGTCCAACTCGTCGAGTGCATGAACAAACTCGATGAGTAGGATACTTATTGCCTTGGACTCGGTGAGTCCGTTAGTGGACTCGGCGAGTCTGCTATGCAGACAGCACCAAAATTCGATTTTTAACCAGTTTAAGCAACTATAACCAGAAAACAAGCCTAGGCTCTGATATCACTATTGGATTTTGAGCATTCTAACACTCCTAAGTGTACATGCAACCCTAAATACCTTGGATCTATGTTTACTCTATTATACATGCAAATATGAACTTTCAAGGTATTCATCCTAACTAGCATAATAACATTGATTCATATGAATATAACAAGTTAGAATTACATACCTCTTTGATGTAGAATGTCTTCATGAAGCTTGAGTGCCTAGTGCCCCAAGTGTGACACCTCAAATGGTTCACACAACACCAAATACACTTGGAATAGATTAGAGAGAAATCCACACTTCATAAAAATCGGCTAGCCCTTTTTTGTCACACATAGTTGCCAATTTTGTCAACAATAAGATGCTTATATTAGGGTGAAACCTAATTGTCATAGCTTTCTGTTTCCTTGGATCCATGGGTTCAAATATACCGTGGAGCATCCTATGGGTTTTAGCATAACTTGATAATCCAGGGATTCTTAGCCCACTATACAAGTATGGATGATTTACACAATCAACTCATATATTTAATTAGTCTTCTTTGATCACTTAATGAATCCTACATTAATTCTTGATCAATACTAATTAAATAATTGTATTAATATATTAGAACTTATAATATATTAATAAACCATAAGTGTTATTTCTCTCATTTTAGTCTATCCAAATGCATGATGCCATGCAAACGAAATGGACCATGTCGGGTCGGGTTAAGTCTTACCAATTATAGTTATGGACTTAGACACTAGTCGAACAGTGTAACACCAGAAATTTCAAAGAAAATTTTCATTTTTATTCACCAAACATTATTCATAAATCCAAGTAATCACAAAATTTTAAATCATTATCTAAACAATATATCCAAAAATTCATATAAGATCATAAGTCAACGAATGTGTACAATCATGCCTGCATTCGCTGTATCTACAAAAGTACCTAAAACACATTGAAATCAACACTGTAAGCACGAAGCTTAGTGAGTTCCCCAAAATACCACTTACACAAATAATTAACCTCTCACGACTAAATCACGATAAGGACCCTTCGGTCATGTGTCTCAGTGAAGACCCTCCGGTTTCACGTCTCAATATTGACCCTCCGGCCGTAACTCAAGATATACACAAAACAATATAGCAAAATAAGTCACAAAGACAGAATGCATAATAACACATATCTTAGTATAAACCAATAAGACCCTCTGGTCCATAATATAATAAGACCCCCTGGTCAATAATGTAAATAAGACCCACTAGTCAATAAAACGAAATAAGAACCTCTAGTCAATAACACGAATAAGACCCTCCAGACACACATAAATTACCACACAAGTAAGTATAGTGAGACGACTCACCTCAAATGTTGAAGCTCACTAAGAGAAAGCCCTAGTTGTTGTCCTGATGGCTTCTCGAGCTAACCGCACAAAATAACACTCAATTAGCAATTGGGTTCCATTCTAAGGCCCACAATCCAAACTTGGGGTAAAATGACCATTTTACCTCTGACCCACTATGAACCAAACTGAGGCCCAATCTCAAGACCAATAAAGGCCAAATTAAGAGATCTACAACGATCCACTAATGGCCCAATTTTCCAAAATTTGGACCAACCCCATATGGACCTTAACCTAAAGCCCAATAATTCCTTACTCCCAAAAAATTGATCTCAGATGGCCCAAAAGGCCCAGAGCCACAAGGTGGCGCAAAGATGTGAAGCCCAAATGTCACAAGCCTAAGTCAAGCTGAACGTCGTACGTTAGGCGTAGTTGGAGAACTAGATCGTGACCCAAACACAGTACGCTGGGCATACCATCATTCCGTGGGGCGTAACTCAACTTAATCCAAAAACTGATTTCCTGACTTAACCGCTTACGCACTTTACACCCAAACTTCAGGGAACCTCAAAACAATGCTCTTAATGAATAAATTCGGCACCTTTATGCATTTGCATGAATCAATGGGACCCAATGACCATCTTAATCCATTAATACCCAACTTCATCCATATAGAACATGAATCGATGATATTTAACCTCAAAGGTGGCAACTTTATAAACTTATAACCTCATAAATGCTAAGAGTGGCAACTGAAAGCTCCTAAAGTGTTGTCCAACCACTAGATCTCACCCATGAGGTCAAAATGGGACCAAAAACTCACATAATCTTAAATCTCAACTTCTAATGAGCAAGGTTAGAACTTTTACCTTTTATGAGCTAAAAATGGAGCAAAAGTCGAGATCCCCAAGCCTTCCCCTTGATTCACCACTTTGCATAAAGCTTCCGCTCTTGAATATACACTAAAACCCACCAAAGATGCACATAAAAAGGCTCACGACACTCTTGGATGGGGCTACAACTCGAGATTAGGGTTTATGACAATGGAGGATGAAAGCGAGGCATACACCTGGGACTTAAGGTGTCTAAATAGTGAGCCGACCCTAAAATTTAGGGTTTTTGAATCCGGCACGCTACGTTGGGCGTAGTGTTTGTGCGTTGGGTGTATCGCTTAAACACCTGCATCCCTTTTCCACACGTACATTGGGCATACGCCTAACTCCAAACACGTGCATGTCCTCCTTGCATGCATGGGACCACTTTTCCAACCACTTCCATTAGGGGGCAATTCCGCCAATACCTTCAAAATACCATGACTCTATCATCTTAGGTCCATTGAAAACGAAACTTATATCCATGGAAAGTTAGCGAGAATCCCTACGCTTCTAACGACACACCATAGCCTTAAAAATTCCTAAACAAAATCCAAAATCCTTAAAAGACCGAGCCAACATCTTTACCGACACCCTTGGGCTCTAAAGCATAATGCGAACCCTTTTGTGACACAACCTACCTTTTACATATCCAAAAGGTCCTAAACCTTTCTCCTATAAATCCTCCCAAACCTTCTCATACTCAGATTACGGCCCACGAGCCTTAAATTACAGAACGATCCAAAACAAGATGTTACAATTCTCCCGCACTTAAATTAGATTTCGCCCTCAAAATCACTCCTTACTAAAACCCAGATTATGCCAATACCCGAGAAGCGGAACCGAAAATTTAGAACATAAAATGATCTCCCCAAGACAATCGAACCCAAATAGAAACCTCCATCCCTAAGAAGCTTGAACCTTACGTCGCTACAAAACCACTTCTGCCTCTCCAAAACCTGAAATCTATACTGTTCTGACTCCCTGATAGACCGCCAATGCTGAAACATCACCTTGACAAACCTTCATCGAACAACATGCCCAATAAAACACTTCCAACCCTAATTATCTTGATGTGACTGATGGAAAAAAATTTGTTGACCATAAACAGCTGGAGAACACTTATGTTCAACATACCAGACGATCTTGACTGCAACCCCAAAGGAAACGGAGGGTAACCGTGCATCGAAGACCAATCTCCACTACTGCTATCAAAACTCATTTGAAGGATGAACCTTAATACTCTTCCCTCCTTCATCCAAAGAATAACCTACCAATTCACCTGGGGGCTGAACCCTATAAAATGACTGATCTCCTGACAAGTAGAACCATACCAATACCAAATTGATGACGATGACCGACCGAAACTATCCTCTGTTATCCTCAAACATATAACCCATCTATTTTCCAATGATTAACACCAATTCCAAATGCAAGATCGATTCTAGACTCAAATTAAAGTCAGTAAATAAATATTAATTCCCGACTTAAAAGTTGAACTGATAAAGGCTGCTTTAGTGTAACGCCCGTAGATCAGGGCTAGTCAATTTAGAGACAATAAGCATCAAAAATGACTTTTTGATAGAAGATTATTTAGGATGAATAATCCTAACTAAGTTGTAGTATATGTTACAAGGTTTCCGTGCATATAAAGAACGCCAAAATCCGAGATATAACGAAGAAGTTATGACCTGTTGAAGTTTCGCGACAGAACCGGCACAACGTTGAATGACGTAAAAAGTGAATTCACGTTAGAGTGATATTTAGTGTAACAGCCCGGATCTCCAGGTATTTTATTGTTTTAATATTTTGGGTTTTGAGAAGGGACTCGGCGATTTGGAGCTCAGACTCGCCGAGTAGGGTCGCAATTCTGGACGCGGGATTCGTTCGGACTCGGCGAGTCCAGGATATGGACTCGGCGAGTCCACGCTGTTTAATGAAACCCTAATTTCTCGGGTTTGGGACCTATTTAAATGGCCTTATGGCCGTCATTTGCATCCATCAGTCCATAGAGAGAAACCCTAAAAGTGCTTTAGCGATTTGAGAGTGAAAGGAGGCATTTCTTGACATTTGTGTGTTGTTTAGCAAAGAAGAAGGAGGCTCTAGCCAAGAGGAGGCAAAGGGGACTGCTATTTGGTGGATTGGAAGCTTGACCCTTCAATCTAAAGGTATAATTTCGACTCATCTCCTGTTTTGTGAAGTATAACCGATTTTAGGGTTTCTTGTGGCCTTGTTGAGTTGATTTGATGGCCAAATAGTCCCATGCTAGTGATGAGACTTCGGATCTGGATCCATAGAGGTCCAGAGAGTCTCATTCTTCAAGCTTTATAGAGAACAATGGAGGTCATGACCTTGTGTAGTGAGATTTGTTGAAGATTCTTCATAATTAGTCATATAGAGGTTGTTAATGCATCAAGACTAGGACTTTACGTGATGAATCAGTCTAGGAGGGCCAGATTTATGAATTGTTGGAGTAGATCTGACCTTAGAAGCAAGTTTGAGTGACTGCATGGAATGGACTCGCCGAGTCCGATGAGCAGACTCGGCGAGTAGCTTGAAGATTGCCTTGGACCGGCCAGAGAGTGGTCCAGACGAGTCAGGAGTTGACCCAGTGAGTCAGGGCGAGTTAGAGAGGATTGTCATGTGGTCTGAGTCGAGCTGGGACTCGCCGAGTCGTTCTTGAGACTCGGCGAGTTGAGTCGGGGTGGTCCCGCGATTCTTCCAGGTGGAACTCGTCGAGTCAGGGGAAGTACTCGACGTGTAGAAAGGGAATCCTAGAGAGTTGGTGAGAACGTCTAGACTCGCCGAGTTGCCGCGTGCACTCGCCGAGTCCGGTCAAAGTTGACCGTTGACCGTTGACCTGCGTTGACTTCTTAGGGATAGTCAACCTTAGAGATAAAAGTGTTAATTAGAGTCTTGTGATGTTATAGGAGGATTAGAGCTCGGAGGATCGAGTACGAGGGATTTCCAGGGGTCGTGAGATACCGAGACACGCGAGGTGAGTCTTCTCACTATACTTTACCTTGAGTAGGTAATCAGAGTCATGTGATAGAGTATGTGTATGTTACGTGTATGCTATGTGTTGTACTGCATGATGTCTATGTGATTTATGTTGTGCATGCTTATAGAGTTGGAACCGGAAGGTTCCCAGAGTTAGAACCTGAGGGTTCACAGAGTTGGGTGCACGGACCCATAGAGTTATGGCCTCGAGTGGCTAATATGTACTTTATGTGTGGTATTTTGGGGAACTCACTAAGCTTTGTGCTTACAGTGTTAGTGTTGTTGTTTCAGGTACTAGCGATGACCGTGGGAAGGCGCCGGCTTGATCTGTACACACGTAGAGGAATTCGATATAATTATGTGATCTTGGGATTTGTATGATACATATTGGAATTTGAAATTTGATGTTTTATGAAATTAAGAGAGAAATGCTTTTATGAATTGTGAAAAATAAATTTTAAAATTTTCAGTGTTACAAGTTGGTATCAGAGCCTTGGTTTGAGGGATTCGAGTACACCTTCGGGCGTATTTGAACTCAAACTGAGGATTTGAAATGTATTTTCAAAAAGAGTAAAAGATTTTCGAAAAACGCAGAGCAGGAGATGTGTGTACGATCAGTCAGCGCCCGAACGGTGATTTCCCAAAATACCTTTATATATAATGTGATATTGATATTGATATGATGTATCCGCATGCTAGAGTAGGCTAGGTATTGCTATTAGGACTAGAATGGCCTGATGTGTGATGCCTTAGCCTAGAGGGAGGTGAGCTGCTATGAGATGCTTGGGAGTGAGTAGGTAGCAGCAAGGGACTTATGAGAAATCTATTAGAGAGTAGTCTATGCATGATAAAGTACTTGAGACCTGGGATCCAAAGAGAAGGACTTGGAGTGTATTCTGGTGCGGTGCGGACAGTAGTATTGGGCCCGTACTACTGGAAGCACCGGAGCAGTGTGCAGCCTAAGTCAGAATCTTTGGAATGCCAAGAATCAAGGAGAAAAGAGTTGTCGAGTGTGAGCATACTCGTGTGGATTCTAATTTATCGTATGTTGTATTTCAGAGGTAGATCATGGTGAGGACACGTTTGATGCCCGAGAGCAGTGGTACCAGTGAGGAGGAGATCCGCCGGATCATTCAGGAGGAGGTGGCTGCGGCCATCAGGGCAGAGATACCAGAGATGTTTGGGTCTATAAAGACCACCTTGATTGAGACGTTTGATGAGCGTTATGCCGCTCTTTCTGAGGCTGCTGCTGCAGCGGCTACCACAGCGATTGCTGCTGCGAGGCCGCAGGGTGGGGATGCGTTGCTGTTCCGTGAGTTCAGCAACACAAAACCACCAGAGTTTGATGGTACTCAGGATCCGGTGGCAGCTATGAGGTGGATATCTGATATTGAGGGGTGTTTCTTCACTTGCTCGTCTCCTGAGCATTTGAAGGTACGGTTCGCGCTGAACCAGCTTCGTTTGGGAGCGAAGGACTGGTGGAAGTTTGTGACAGCGCATTATTCGCCTGCTGAGCTTTCTGCGGTGACCTGGGAGAGGTTCACCACTATGTTTCGGGATGAGTACGTTCCCCAGGTGGAGAGGGAGCGTTTAGCACAGGAGTTTCTGACCCTCAAGCAGGGTACTGAGTCTGTTACAGCGATCACGAGGATGTTCCACGAGAGGGCGATGTTCTGCCCTGAGCACGTGTCCACTGAGCAGGCACGTATGAGCCGCTACTTGAGCATCTTGAGGAGGGATATTCGGGAGTTCGCTGCGAACTCCTCGTACCGGACATTTGCCGAGCTTCAGGCAAATGCCCGGAAGAGGGAGATTGAGCTTGAGACCCAGGCCAGGGAGGAGGCAGAGTCTCAGGGGAGGGATCGGCGACCGGCGTTGTCGCAGCCGGCCGCCAAGCGGGCCAAGCCTGCTGATCCCAGACCAGGGAGCCAGAAGGGCCGCACTTGCGGAAAGTGCGGCAAGGGTCATGACGGAGTCTGCCGAGCAGGGTCTTGCTACAAATGTGGTAAGGAGGGGCACATGGCCAAGGACTGCCCCAAGGGGTTTGCAGTGTGCTTTCACTGCAACCAGACCGGACACCGGAAGGCCGAGTGTCCGCAGTTGCGCGGAGCATCTCAGGGGTCTGCTCCTGCCGCCACCAGAGTTACAGAGAGTCGGCCTGTGAAGACCGAGACGCCGAGAGCTCGAGGGAGAGCCTTCCAGCTGACTGCGGAGGAGGTCCGCGCTGCGCCCGATGTTGTGGCTGGTACTTTTCTTGTGAATTCCGTACCTGCTTTAGTGTTATTTGACTCGGGTGCGAGTCGGTCTTTTGTATCTTTGGCCTTTAGCCAGCATATCAGCGCTAGTCGTGAGGCACTGAGTCGGCCTCTGAGAGTCTCCATAGCTGATGATAGAGTGATTTGTGCCGCAGAAGTTTTCCGGGGATGTGTGTTAGAGATCTTCGGGATTGAGTTTCCGATTGACCTGATTCCTATTGCGATGGGTGATGTTTGTGTCATTGTGGGCATGGACTGGTTGAGCCGATTCGGCGCGATTATCGACTGTGAGCGTCAGCTGGTGACTATACGAGACCCTAGTGGGGGAGTTCTTTCGGTGTACGGTGAGGGTACACGTTCGGGATCAGCCTTTTGTTCGGCCGCCAGGGCGAGGAAGTGTCTACAGCAGGGCTGTAAGGGTTTTGTGGCGTATGTGATGGATACGCGAGCGACTTTCGAGAGACCGAGTTCAGTTGGAGAGGTACCGGTGGTGTGTGAGTTTCCAGATGTCTTTCCCGAGGAGCTGCCGGGAGTACCTCCTGTGAGGCAAGTAGAGTTTGGTATTGATTTGGTTCCGGGGGCTGCGCCTATAGCTAAGGTGCCTTATCGTCTTGCACCTCCAGAGATGCAAGAGTTATCCTCGCAGCTTCAGGAGTTGCTGGGGAAGGGATTTATTCGGCCTAGCAGCTCGCCGTGGGGAGCACCTATTCTGTTTGTCAAGAAGAAGGATGGTTCACACTGGATGTGTATTGATTACCGGGAGTTGAACAAGCTGACGGTCAAGAACCGTTACCCGTTGCCGAGGATCGACGATTTATTTGATCAGTTGCAGGGAGCATCTTGGTTTTCCAAGATCGATTTGAGGTCGGGATATCATCAGGTGAGGGTGCGAGATGGGGACGTCCAGAAGACAGCTTTCAGGACGCGTTATGGGCATTATGAGTTTGTGGTGATGCCTTTTGGGCTCACCAATGCCCCGGCGGTGTTCATGGATCTCATGAACAGGGTATGTAGGCCGATGTTGGATCGGTCGGTGATTGTATTTATCGATGATATTCTGGTGTATTCGAGATCTAGGGAGCAGCATGAGGAACATTTGAGGGAGGTCCTTGGGGTACTGAGATCGGAGAAGCTTTATGCAAAGTTCTCCAAGTGTGATTTCTGGTTACGGGAGGTCCAGTTCCTAGGACATCTCGTTAACCAGGAAGGGATTCTGGTCGATCCGGCCAAGGTTGAGGCGGTGATGGGTTGGGAGGTGCCAAAGTCACCCTCTGAGATCAGGAGCTTCCTTGGATTAGCAGGGTATTATCGGAGATTTATCAAGGATTTCTCCAAGATCGCAGTGCCGCTCACCAGGTTGACCCGGAAGGGTGTTGCATTCTCATGGGGTCCCGAGCAGCAGACCTCCTTTGAGACACTTCGCCAAAGGTTGTGCGAAGCCCCGGTATTAGCTCTCCCGGAAGGGATGGAGGATTTTGTAGTGTATTGTGATGCATCGATTTTGGGGTTGGGTGCGGTGTTGATGCAGAGGGGTCATGTGATAGCATATGCATCGAGGCAGCTGAAGCCTCATGAGACAAGATATCCCACGCATGACCTAGAGTTGGGGGCAGTAGTGTTCGCCCTCAAGATTTGGCGCCACTACTTATATGGGGTTCGATGTACGATATACACGGACCATAAGAGCTTGAAGTACTTGATGGATCAGCCCAATCTAAACATGCGTCAGAGGAGGTGGTTAGATGTGGTCAAGGATTATGATTGTGAGATCCTGTACCACCCGGGCAAGGCCAACGTGGTGGCCGATGCGCTGAGCCGCAGGGCGGAGAGCACTCCATTGCGAAATGTATGTTTGAGATTGACCATGATAGCTCCGGTATTGGATGCCATTCGTGGGGCACAGGCCGAGGCTGTGCAGCCGGAGATGCAGAAGAGGGAACGGGTCGTTGGTTTGGTTTCAGAATTCGTTACGGATGGGCGAGGGCTTATGACTTTTCAGGGTCGGATTTGGGTACCGTTCGTGGGTGGTACGCGCACTTCCTTGATGGAGGAGGCTCATCGGTCGAAATTTTCGATCCATCCGGGGGCTACGAAGATGTATTTGGATTTGAGGAGAGAGTATTGGTGGCCCTGTATGAAGAGGGACGTCGCGTGGTTCGTTGAGAGGTGCTTGACCTGCCGTAGGGTTAAGGCCGAGCACCAGAGACCGCATGGCAAGTTGCAGCCATTGGAGGTTCCCGAATGGAAATGGGAACAGATCACTATGGATTTCATCACCAAATTGCCGAGAACTGCCAGGGGAGTTGATGCAATTTGGGTGATTGTGGATAGGTTGACGAAGAGTGCTCACTTCCTTGCCATCAGTGAGAGTTCTTCAGCAGAGAAGTTGGCAGAGTTATATGTGAGAGAAGTGGTATCTCGGCATGGGGTGCCGATCTCGATTGTTTCAGACCGTGATGTGCGCTTTACTTCCAGATTCTGGAAGAAATTTCATGAGGAGTTGGGTACTAGATTGCATTTTAGTACCGCATATCATCCCCAGACAGACGGTCAGAGTGAGCGGACGATTCAGACGCTTGAGGACATGCTTCGAGCATGTGTGTTGGATTTTGGGGGTAGCTGGGATGCGTATCTACCCTTGGCAGAGTTTTCCTACAACAACAGCCATCATTCGAGCATTGGTATGCCACCCTTTGAGCTGTTGTATGGTAGGAGGTGTCGGACCCCCATTTGCTGGGGAGAGGTCGGGCAGAGAGTGATGGGCAGTACCGAGATCGTGCTTCAGACGACAAAGCAGATTCAGCAGGTCAGACAGAGGTTGTTGACCGCCCAGAGTCGACAGAAGAGTTATGCAGACAGACGCCGGTCCGAGCTTGAGTTTCAGGTCGGTGACTTCGTTCTCCTGAAGGTCTCTCCTTGGAAAGGGGTGATTCGATTCAGGAAGAGGGGCAAGTTGGGGCCCCGGTATATTGGGCCATTTCGCGTGATTGCGAGGGTAGGCCGGGTAGCCTATCGTTTGGAATTGCCAGCAGAGTTGGGGCAAATCCACGACACTTTTCATGTGTCGCAATTGAGGAAATGTATTGCCGATGAGTCGGCAGTAGTTCCATTAGAGGATATTCAGGTAGATGCGAGCCTGAATTACGCCGAGAGACCAGTAGCCATCAGAGATCGGAAGATCAAGGTTCTGAGGAACAAGGAGGTACCTTTGGTGTTGGTTCAGTGGCAACACCGGAAGGGATCAGAGATGACCTGGGAGCCGGAGCGCGAGATGCGGGCTCAGCATCCGGAGCTATTTTAGAGCGAGACTTCGAGGGCGAAGTCTAATCCTAGTGGGGGAGAATTGTAACAGCCCGGATCTCCAGGTATTTTATTGTTTTAATATTTTAGGTTTTGAGAAGGGACTCGGCGAGTTGGAGCTCAGACTCGCCGAGTAGGGTCGCAATTCTGGACGCGGGATTCGTTCGGACTCGGCGAGTCCAGGATATGGACTCGGCGAGTCCACGCTGTTTAATGAAACCCTAATTTCTCGGGTTTGGGACCTATTTAAATGGCCTTATGGCCGTCATTTGCATCCATCAGTCCATAGAGAGAAACCCTAAAAGTGCTTTAGCGATTTGAGAGTGAAAGGAGGCATTTCTTGACATTTGTTTGTTGTTTAGCAAAGAAGAAGGAGGCTCTAGCCAAGAGGAGGCAAAGGGGACTGCTATTTGGTGGATTGGAAGCTTGACCCTTCAATCTAAAGGTATAATTTCGACTCATCTCCTGTTTTGTGAAGTATAACCGATTTTAGGGTTTCTTGTGGCCTTGTTGAGTTGATTTGATGGCCAAATAGTCCCATGCTAGTGATGAGACTTCGGATCTGGATCCATAGAGGTCCAGAGAGTCTCATTCTTCAAGCTTTATAGAGAACAATGGAGGTCATGACCTTGTGTAGTGAGATTTGTTGAAGATTCTTCATAATTAGTCATATAGAGGTTGTTAATGCATCAAGACTAGGACTTTACGTGATGAATCAGTCTAGGAGGGCCAGATTTATGAATTGTTGGAGTAGATCTGACCTTAGAAGCAAGTTTGAGTGACTGCATGGAATGGACTCGCCGAGTCCGATGAGCAGACTCGGCGAGTAGCTTGAAGATTGCCTTGGACCGGCCAGAGAGTGGTCCAGACGAGTCAGGAGTTGACCCAGTGAGTCAGGGCGAGTTAGAGAGGATTGTCATGTGGTCTGAGTCGAGCTGGGACTCGCCGAGTCGTTCTTGAGACTCGGCGAGTTGAGTCGGGGTGGTCCCGCGATTCTTCCAGGTGGAACTCGTCGAGTCAGGGGAAGTACTCGACGTGTAGAAAGGGAATCCTAGAGAGTTGGTGAGAACGTCTAGACTCGCCGAGTTGCCGCGTGCACTCGCCGAGTCCGGTCAAAGTTGACCGTTGACCGTTGACCTGCGTTGACTTCTTAGGGATAGTCAACCTTAGAGATAAAAGTGTTAATTAGAGTCTTGTGATGTTATAGGAGGATTAGAGCTCGGAGGATCGAGTACGAGGGATTTCCAGGGGTCGTGAGATACCGAGACACGCGAGGTGAGTCTTCTCACTATACTTTACCTTGAGTAGGTAATCAGAGTCATGTGATAGAGTATGTGTATGTTACGTGTATGCTATGTGTTGTACTGCATGATGTCTATGTGATTTATGTTGTGCATGCTTATAGAGTTGGAACCGGAAGGTTCCCAGAGTTAGAACCTGAGGGTTCACAGAGTTGGGTGCACGGACCCATAGAGTTATGGCCTCGAGTGGCTAATATGTACTTTATGTGTGGTATTTTGGGGAACTCACTAAGCTTTGTGCTTACAGTGTTAGTGTTGTTGTTTCAGGTACTAGCGATGACCGTGGGAAGGCGCCGGCTTGATCTGTACACACGTAGAGGAATTCGATATAATTATGTGATCTTGCGATTTGTATGATACATATTGGAATTTGAAATTTGATGTTTTATGAAATTAAGAGAGAAATGCTTTTATAAATTGTGAAAAATAAATTTTAAAATTTTCAGTGTTACATTTAGCCTTAGCGATCTAAACAAGAATCGAAGATCTTGTTGTTAGTAGCGAAACGACGAAAAGTTAGGCAAGAACGGACGTCGGACGAAGAAGTTATGAATTTATAACGAAATTTTCTGTCCCGACCTATTAAAAATAAATAATAAAAATAATACTCAAAATTAGCCGACGGAGTCTAAACGAAAGTCGTAGAGCGTAGTCTTACCTACGCGTGGATATAAAGAACGTCGAAAACGGAGTTCGTATGAAGAAGATATGAATTTTCGAAGTTATTAATGAATTGATAATTAAATTTAATTATTAAATCCCGGCCTTATCCGAAGACGAGTCATCGAACTCATCCGAAGTACGCCCCGCGTACGAGCGTACGCCCCGCGTACAGCGAAGCATGACGACCTTCGCACTCGAGTTCTTCGAATGACGGATGCAGTGACGGATTCGGACGCGTACGCCCCGCGTACTCCGAGGCTCTAACCTCCTATAAATAGGATGCGAGGGCAGCCGGCTCTTTTGCCAATTTTCTCTCTTCTATCTCCCGTTTTGCATCGTTTTGTGTGCCAAAAATACCCCGAAGCCCCGGTATTATTCTCGAGCCCAGAGGCAAGTCCCGAGATCCCGAAGATCCCGAGAAGTGCGGTTCCCGAGTCGAAGCTCTACCCGCGAGAAGTTCGATTTTTATGGAGATCTTCCAAATCTGCTGAGGATTACTACTTCTGCAAGTCGTAGTGCTCTCCGATCATCTTCTGATCAAGTGAGTGTATACTACCTTTCATAAACACGATAATAATACAAGTATGGTTTGAGTGTATTAAGTATATTGTTGTTTATTTGTGTAGGTGTGTAGTTACTTTCTTCTAACACATAAATGTGAAGTATTTGCTATGAAATACGTGCTATGTGTTTATATTTTATTTGTCTATTTGAGATGGGCATGGAAATTGGAGTTTTATATAGGTGTTAAATGATTTATACTGTGTAAGTATTTATATGTACAAAATTATTGGGTAGAACATGGGTAGATGGAATAGTTGGTGACTATGGAGTTAGCACCTATTATATAAACCTTGGCGACGATGTGACTTCGTGCCTGTTTGATGAACCTTGGCGACTATGGAGTTAGCGCTTGTTGAGTAAACCTTGGCGACTATGGAGTTAGCGCTTGTTGAGTAAACCTTGGCGACTATGGAGTTAGCGCTTGTTGAGTAAACCTTGGCGACTATGGATTTAGCGCTTGTTGAGTAAACCTTGGCGACTATGGAGTTAGCGCTTGTTGAGTAAACCTTGGCGACTATGGAGTTAGCGCTTGTTGAGTAGACCTTGGCGACTATGGAGTTAGCGCTTGTTAAGTGAACTTCGGTGACGATGGAGTTAGCGCTAGATAACTATGGATTTAGTACTTGATAAATAAGCTTTGGCAGCAATGGAATTCGTGCCAAATTCCTCATGAATAAATGAATGAAGGATAGTTAGTTCTTAGGGTAAAACCTTAAGAAGATAATGGGGATGGGTAATTGGGTTGATTGTTTGCTGATTACATATAATAATTATATTATTGTGGGTTGAAAACCCTATATGCTCACCAGGCTCCCAAGCCTGACCCACTCAAATTTCTTTTCATTACAGGTAATGGCACAAGGGTATAAGTTGGAGGACTTAACGAGAGATTTTGGATTATAGATCAGTAGTTGAATAACTATTGTAAGGTCTATTTTATATTGTTTATGCTTTTGGTCTGTAACGAACATGACATCCCGAGTTTTTATTATTTAATGAAAATACATTCTTTTCGAGAAATGTTTTGATAAATGGTTATCATATTTTATTTTGGGAACAAATTCCGCAACCGTTTTCTTTAAACGATCACTCTGATTTAGAAAACAAAGCATAAACAAATTGGTATTTTCTGGCCGTGAAATTGGGGATGTCACAGTTGGTATCAGAGCATTAGTTTAAGCGAACTAGGAATATGGATTTATTTCTAAACTTAAACTTAGAATGCTAAGCAATGATTGTGAGTTGAGTGTGTCCATTATATTTTAGGTAGTACACCTAAATTGACATAGGCACTATTTTATTTTAGGAAAATTTCCTAAAATGCTATTATGTGCTAATTGTTATATGTTGGCCATATATGATGTTTATTGTTCGGATCTATGGTCTGTTGCCGACCGGATCTGGAAACCTTATGTGTTTAGGATTCTAAGCGTGCGTCTACAATATTAAAACTAACATGTAAACGTTTCGGAATGATAAGGATGATTTGAATATCTATCGTGACTAAGGATCTAATTTCACCTTAATCGGTGTATAGATCAAAAATGGTGAGAACGAGGAGTGGAGTTGGAAATGCTGATGAAAACAGGAATCAAATATCAGTAATTGAACAAATACCTGTTGTGGCAGCAGCGCCTGAACCAATGACAATGGCTGGAGTTCAAGTGATGATCCAGGCAATGTTGAATAATCAGATGGAAGAAACCAGACGTATGATCAGGCAGAATCGTGAGGAATTGTCAATTCAAGTTGATGAGCCCAAAGTAAATGGAGGGCAGTCTGCAGGAGGAAACTACAGTGGGACCGTTGGTCAAGCCAACCCACCAATAGTTCGCCAAAACAACCAGGATAGGGGAAATGATGGACGGGGATGCAAGTACAAGGATTTCAAGGCATCCAAACCACCATGTCTTTCTGGGAGCCCGACACCGGTGCAAGTCATGGACTGGATCTCCGAAATGGAGACAATGTTTGAAAGTTGCAAGTGAAGCAACAGACAGAAGACCACTCTTGCAATCCCTCTGTTAAAATCTGGAGTATTGAGCTGGTGGAAGTTACAGGCTGGTTCGATGCCCAAGGGGGAAGCTAGCAAGATGTCTTGGGAAGAATTTGTGGTGCAACTGAAATTGCAATACTGCTCTGAACAAGATCTTCTGGAAATCAACAATGAGTTCCAGAATCTGAAGAAAGGAAAATTGAGCGTTACTGAATACGCTACGAGCTTTACGGAGAAGATGAAGCTTATTCCATACCTAATTCACTGAACTTTCCAAGGTCAACAAGTTTGCCAATGGATTACCAGCGGACTTTGGTCCGATAGTCAAACAAGCAACCACTCTGAAAGCCGCCATCTGGGCAGCCAAAAATGTTGAGACCCAAATAAAAGAAAAGGGTCTGGAAAGGGCTGAAGTTGGAGAGAAAAGGAAGTGTGAAGGATCTTCAATAATCGACAAAGAAAGCAAATTCTCGAAATCTAGGGGAAGAGATGAAGCTAAGTTGTGTGAGAAGTGTAAGAAGAAACACTTCGGGAAATTGTCACAACTGTAAATTTTGAGCCATGTAATCTATGCATTCAACCTAATGTGAATCAAAAACTTCAATCAAATACAAGTACTATAAGTAGTCATCAAACAATTGGAGACCCTAGAAGTTCTTGTTAAGTCCATTTTGGACTAAGACTTCTTTATTGGATCCAAATGGACCAATAAGCTTCCAATTGGACTATCATGGGTTTAGGACCCTAATTGGGCTCTAATTGGACCCACATTCGTTTATTTCAATATTTTGGGCTAGGTAGAACTTAGAAGGAAATAAAACACAAGTTTTGATCCATAATTAAACCTAACCTAGCTTAATAAAGCACAAAAATCACAATTTTATTTTATAAGTCCAATAAATACCTTAAACTACCTCTAATGTTGGGCTTAGGGGCAAAAGCCCAAATTTTTCCTCTTTCCCCTTCATATTCTCGGCCCAAGGCCCAAATCCAAGGGAGGTTGACTTTGGTTGCCACCTCACTATTACCTAATGGATTTCTAGGCACAAATCACATACCTCCATGCATGTATCATTTCAAGAGTCACTTCTTTCTCTCCTCCCTTCTTGCTCTCGGCCAAGCATCATCACACACACCAAAATATCTCAACTTTCTCTCTAGAACACTCAAAGAACTCTCCTTCCCTCCCCTCTCCAAAGATCTCGAAATTTAGGGACTTTCCAAGAGGATTTTGCAAGTAAATCATCATCTAAGGTAAGATTATTCATAGATCTATGGTTTAAATTCTTTTGTTATTAAAATCCTTTCCTAATCTATACAAAAATCGTGATCTTACACCCTAGAATCATCTCAAAACTCAAGATCTTCATCCAAGGGAACCAAGGCCAAAAACACTTCATTTTTCTTCCATCTTTTCTTCCAAAAACCGAGTCAACACCCCAAGGTGAGATTCATACCCCTATTTTCTGTTTTTGAGAGTTTTTGTGGGGGGGAATACAAGTGAAAGTGTAGATCTATATGTGTTTGTATGCCTTGTATGATTTCCATGCTTATATGTATGCTTATATGTGTTTTAATGTTGGATCTAGCCATTAAACCCCTCAAAACCGAGATATAACTCATGTTTTATGATATTAGCTTCAAATATGTTCCCACATAATAAGTGGTACTAGATAAATAGCCAAGTGGTTAGCAACAATTTTCTTTAAGCTAAGAACACACATTTTGGGCCAAAAATGTGAAAAATACAAAATTAAGGGCCCAAAATGACATTTTACGGGTTCTGATGGTTGAAATGTGTCAAAACAGTTTCAATAAAGCTATTTCTGGAATTCTATTCAATTAGTGGATTTAAAACATAAATTTCAAGCCTATTGGGCTAAAAATGCAAATTTCGGCCCAATAAGGCCCAATATGCGAATTTTTCTGTTTTGGAGGGCCAAAACTGTAACTTTCTGTAAAACAGTGGACTATAAGTGTTCCAAATCCTTTTCAAAGGTTTAAAATGCTTTTTAAATTTAAAAAGGACCAAAGTTGCAAAAATTTTCCATTTTGGGCCAAAATTGTCAAAATTGCGAAAAGATGGGCTAAAACCGAGAAAAACTGCATTTTCAGGGACTTAAACTGTTTTCTTTGAAAAATATGCTGGAAAATATTAATTTCAATAATCTTTGGTGTTAAAATGTCAAGAAAAATAGTTTAAGGACCAAACCGGGAAATATTTAAATAAAAGGGTTGAAAATGTAAATTTTACAAATAATGAGGGGCTGAAAACAGAAATATCTCAAGGCTGATTCATTATGTACAATGTGATCAAATAATGACACCTCAACTATCAACGAAATACAACTCATTACAATACCAAAAGTCGTTGTTAAACGAATTGGCTCGGTCTCGAGCCAATGAAAATCCACAACTACTAACTCTTGATACATACAAATAACGATTGGTAATACACATACATACGAGTGTGCACAGACGTCTACGCACCATCTTCGGGCCCCAAAAGTGTAAAATCTTGTTTGTTGGGCCTAGCTAGCCCAATGACCTGATCTTAAGGCCCGAAGACATTTTTTTTCTACGAAGTGTTGAGTTTTACCGACTTGGCACAACGTAGGGTGACTTTCAATGGCTTGTATCATTGGACCCCAAGGGCCATGGTATTGCTAGAAGAGTCTACACATTTTACGAGGCGGGTCGGGGACCCCTCGCACACATTTTTCCCAGCCGGTTAATAGAGTTACCGGGGTCTTCGTGACCTCATTCTCTTCGGATGTGGGACCACTCATAGTCCGGGCGATTGGATAACGTGATTAGTACTGACGACGCCTTCGGGAATCGTTGGTATATCTATAAACCGGGCATTTGTGTAATGCGGGTTTGTAGTAAATAATCAATGCTCGAGAACCTTCCAACGTCGCTTGGGACCGATACTACTATTTGTGTAATGTTTTCAACGCAACTCAACGGATTTTCAAAAGAACTAGGGGAACATCGGGTTTCCCTAGGGTTTTTATCACATACAGATTTTAAACGCATACATCTTAAATGAACAATTTTTGCAAGTATAGAAACAAACAAGCATACCTATGGATCTTCACAAACGTTTTTGAAAGCTTTTCCTTTCAGAAAATATCGGATTTTCTGGTGGTTTTTTTTTTTTACAATGCAAACATTCGATTTCAAACACTACTTATGAACTCACCAACATTTTATATGTTGACGTTTTTCAAAATACTTGTATTCTCAGGAAACCAGTGAGTCAAGGGAAATCATGCTCAGTGACGGTTGCAGTTTGTTTTTGAATGAACCAAACAATATTAATTTTTGGAAATGTAATGTTAAAACAATGTATGACATGTAAACACTACTGGTTGTATTATGTTGATGAATGGTGACGAACGTTGTTTTGTTTCATATATATTCAATGTTATGGTATTCAATTGAGTCACGACAGCCCCCGGACGTTTCCGCCGTCTGGTTCGGGGGTGTGACAGGTTGGTATCAGAGCTTTGTTTATAGTGAACTAGCATGTCGATCCATACATTGATATGCAACTATAAACCAAAAAGAAGGACTAACATAACTCTGAACAAAACAAATAAATAAAACATACTTGCTTGCATTAGGAATAAAGACCCAACGTTGAATCAAACACAATAACACTGGTATCTCGGTTAATTCGGGACTGTTCTTAGTGATACCAAGGAGTGAATGTAGCCTGATCAACTACATTCCCTCCAAAGTAAAACTAACACACGTCTTGATGAGATCGGGATAGCTAGGGAACCTAAAACTATACCCTTCTAGCACCAAAAAGAGAACGTATGTTTAGTCTGCAATAGTGAAAGAGACATGGGATAATATTAGTGAACTTTTACATGTTTGCTATGTGTTGCGAATCTAGGATTGTGTGCTAAATGATAGAAGTTCTTAAGTCCGTACCATACCCCTAGTCAGTAGGACCACAACCTCACGGAAACCACGCACACTCAACATCTTTCCGTTTCATGACAGAAAGATGCCTCGCCCAGCTACTCGCAGAAATCCCGAACCAACCCCGCCGGAAGTTGACTCCACTGCTTTCCAGGCAGCCGTGTCTGCTGCGGTCACGGCAGCTATGGCACAACTTCACCGAGGGAACAACGGAGGAGGTAACGGGCAAGGATCCGGAAGTTCGAACAACGGGACGAACCAAGGACTCACTAAAACATGCACCTACAAGGATTTTGCGAACGCTAAACCCCGAACTTTCAACGGTACCGGAGGAGTGATCGCCCTAAAGCGATGGATCGAGAAGGTAGAGTCGGTGTTCGAGATATGCGAGTGCCCCGAGCAGATGAAGGTGAAGTTCGCGGCCTGCACTTTTGTGGACCAAGCACTCACTTGGTGGAATGGTCACATAGAAGCTATGACACTCCCTGTTGCCAACTCTATACCCTGGACGGAAATGAAAGAGATGTTGACGGCTGAGTACTGCCCCCGAGGTGAAATACAGAAGATGGAGCAGGAACTGTGGAATCTCACGGTGCAGAACGGGAACATCGATGCTTACATATCGAGATTCAGTGAACTATCTCTATTGTGCCCGGGAATGATCACATCAGAGGGAAAGAAGATCGAACGATTCATCTGGGGACTAACATCCCCCATTCAAGGGAATGTGATAGCTGCGAACCCTGAAACGTTTGACAGTGCAAAGAGATTGGCGAAGAGGCTATATGATCATAACCACAAAAAGGGCGAGAAACCGGTAGAGACGGAGAAGAAGAAGGAGAGTGATGGTAGGAAAGGATGGAACAACAAGAGGAAGGGGCGTCAGGGCCCCGAGACCTCTAAAAAGCAGCAAACGGTGGCAGTTCACGCTGTCACTGCGCCGGTTCCAGTCACCCCACATGCTCCAGCCTCAGCTGCTTCAAATGCTTCAAGACCTTATTTCGGTAGTCTTCCCAAATGCAACAAGTGCAGTTTCCATCACCAAGGAGAATGCCGGGAACTCCATTGCACCAGTTGCAACCGAAGGGGACACACTGCAAGGTTCTGCAGGACTTATCCTTCTCAGAACCAGAGTCAGGGAAACAACCAGAACAACAACAACAACCACCGCAATACCAACAACACCAATGCCGGCGGCAACAACACAGGGCCTAGCCACACCTGTTTCGGGTGTGGAAGGACGGGACATTTCCGTCGAGACTGCCCTAACAACAACAACAACTCAGGAAACAGAGGAGCAGGAAGAATGCTGACTATGGGTCAGAGTGATGCAGTTCAAGATCCCGCAGTTGTGACCGGTACATTTCTCCTAAACCACACTTATGCATGCATCTTATTTGATACCGGAGCGGAGCGAAGTTTCGTAAGCGAGAAGTTTAAACATTTATTAAAACAACAACCCCAGAAGCTAAATGAAACCTATACGGTGGAAATGGCCAATGGGAAAACCGAATCCACTAGGGAGATCTACATCGGATGTACCCTAACCCTTAACCAGTGCGTCTTTCGAATAGATCTGATGCCAGTGTCAATTAGGAGTTTCGATGTGATTATCGGCATGGATTGGTTAAGCCCCCACCATGCTGAGATTATGTGCCACGAGAAGGCCGTTCGCCTTCGTCTCCCAAATCACGAAACCCTAGTAATTTACGGAGACAAACCCAGTACGAATCTCCGCCTCATCTCGTGCATCAAAGCACAAAAACATCTGCGAAAGAACAACTTAGCGTTCTTGGCCCACATAGTGGACAAGACCAAAGAAGAAACGAACATCCAACACATTCCGGTAGCGTGTGAATTTCCGGACGTGTTTCCCGAAGATCTTCCAGGAGTACCCCCAGAGAGACAGGTTGAATTCCGAATCGACCTCGTACCAGGAGCAACTCCCCTCGCTAAATCACCATATCGACTGGCTCCTGCTGAAATGCAGGAATTATCCAGCCAACTCAGTGAGCTTCTGGACAAGGGATTTATCCGACCTAGCTACTCGCCATGGGGAGCTCCGGTGCTCTTTGTCAAAAAGAAGGACGGATCCTTCAGAATGTGCATCGATTACAGAGAGTTGAATAAACTCACTGTTAAAAACCGCTACCCACTCCCGCGAATCGATGATCTATTTGACCAGCTCCAAGGAGCTAGCTACTTTTCTAAAATAGATCTACGGTCCGGATACCATCAACTCAAGGTCCGAGAAGAAGATATTCCAAAAACCGCTTTCCGAACCCGCTATGGACATTACGAATTCGTCGTAATGCCCTTCGGTCTAACAAATGCACCCGCCGCATTTATGGACCTAATGAACCGAATCTGTCGACCGTTCTTGGACAACTTCGTCATTGTGTTTATCGATGACATCCTCGTCTATTCTCGAAGCAAAGAGGAGCATGGCCAACATCTTCGACAAGTCCTAGAAACGCTGCGATCGGAAAAGCTTTACGCCAAACTCTCCAAATGCGAGTTCTGGCTTCGGAGTGTGAATTTCTTAGGCCACGTAGTTAGCCAAGATGGGATTCATGTGGGCCCTTCTAAGGTCAAAGCTGTGGAAGGATGGGCAACTCCGACTACCCCCACGGAAATTCGTCAGTTCTTAGGCCTAGCAGGCTACTATAGAAGATTCATCCAAAACTTCTCAAAAATCGCCAAGCCACTTACCTTGCTCACGCAAAAGAGTGTGCCATTCAAGTGGACAGACCGACAAGAGATTGCGTTTCGAACCTTGAAGCAAGCTCTTTGCAGCGCTCCTGTACTATCTCTACCTGAAGGAACGGAAGATTTTGTAGTTTACTGTGACGCGTCAAATCAGGGCTTAGGTTGCGTTCTCATGCAACGTGGAAGAGTGATAGCATATGCGTCCCGTCAACTAAAGGCGCACGAAGTAAATTACACAACCCATGACCTAGAACTGGGAGTTGTGGTCTTCGCCCTAAAAATTTGGAGGCACTACCTGTACGGTACAAAGTGCACCATCTTTACGGACCACAAGAGCCTCCAGCACATTTTGAATCAGAAGGAGCTGAACATGAGACAACGAAGATGGGTGGAATTGTTAAACGACTACGAATGCGAGATCAAGTACCATCCAGGCAAGGCCAACGTGGTAGCTGACGCATTAAGTCGAAAGGAATACACAAATCGACGTACGAAAACGCACTCGATAACGATTCAGTCTCATCTGACCACTCAAATTGCATCAGCCCAGGCAGAGGCTACGAAAACGGAAAACAGAATTAGCGAGGCATTACGCGGAATGGAGAAGAACCTGGAAGTCAAAGAGAATGGGGTATACTACTTCATGAACCGTATTTGGGTTCCAAAAATCGGAGGATTCAGGGAGATCGTTATGAAGGAAGCCCACAAGACACGATACTCCATTCATCCTGGTTCGGACAAGATGTATTTGGACATTAAGCAGCACTATTGGTGGCCTAACATGAAGGCGGAAATCGCAACTTATGTTAGTAAGTGCCTTACGTGTGCCAAAGTAAAAGTGGAATACCAGAAACCTTCCGGATTGTTACAGCAACCGGCAATCCCTGAGTGGAAATGGGAGGGGATTTCTATGGATTTCGTGACCAAGCTGCCCAAGACGTCGGACGGATTGGACACCATATGGGTAATAATCGACCGACTGACGAAATCTGCCCATTTCCTGCCCATCAAAGAGTCCTACAAGATGGAGAGGCTGACGCGTTTGTACCTACGAGAGATTGTAAGACTTCATGGAGTGCCAAAATCTATCATCTCAGATAGGGACAGTAGATTCACGTCACGCTTTTGGCAGTCGCTCCACAAGGCAATGGGAACTCATCTTGATATGAGCACCGCGTATCACCCACAAACAGACGGTCAAAGCGAACGAACTATTCAGACGCTTGAAGACATGCTTCGTGCATGTGTGATAGACTTCGGAAAGTCTTGGGATACCCACCTACCGTTGATCGAGTTTTCATATAACAATAGTTATCATTCGAGCATTAAGGTGGCCCCTTTCGAAGCACTGTACGGGCGTAAATGTAGATCACCGTTATGTTGGGCTGAAGTAGGTGACACCCAGCTAGCAGGAACACATACGTCGGATAGGGCAATGACAGGACCGGAAATCATTCGCGAGACCACAGAAAAGATTGTCCAGATCAAAGCTCGATTACAGGCATCGCGCGACCGGCAGAAGAGCTACGCTGATAAACGGCGAAAGCCCTTAGAGTTCCAGGTCGGTGATCGAGTATTGTTGAAGGTCTCACCCTGGAAAGGGGTTATACGTTTCGGAAAACGAGGAAAGCTAAACCCACGGTACATTGGACCTTTCGAAATCGTCGCCCGAATAGGTCCGGTAGCCTACAGACTACAACTACCCGCGGAGCTAAACGGTGTGCACCCCGTGTTTCACGTCTCTAACCTGAAAAAGTGCCTATCAGATGAAACCCTTATCATTCCTCTTGACGAAATCGAAATCAATGAGAACCTCCTGTTCGTCGAAGAACCAATCGAGATTATGGACAGGGAGGTGAAGCGTACTAAGCAGAGTCGCATCCCGATCGTGAAGGTACGGTGGAACGCAAAGCGTGGGGCAGAATTCACGTGGGAACGCGAAGATCAAATGAAACAAAAGTACCCTCACCTATTTTAGTTTCTCAAATCTAGCTTTCAAGCGGAATTTCGGGACGAAATTCCCTCTAACGGGGGGATGATGTCACAACTGTAAATTTTGAGCCATGTAATCTATGCATTCAACCTAATGTGAATCAAAAACTTCAATCAAATACAAGTACTATAAGTAGTCATCAAACAATTGGAGACCCTAGAAGTTCTTGTTAAGTCCATTTTGGACTAAGACTTCTTTATTGGATCCAAATGGACCAATAAGCTTCCAATTGGACTATCATGGGTTTAGGACCCTAATTGGGCTCTAATTGGACCCACATTCGTTTATTTCAATATTTTGGGCTAGGTAGAACTTAGAAGGAAATAAAACACAAGTTTTGATCCATAATTAAACCTAACCTAGCTTAATAAAGCACAAAAATCACAATTTTATTTTATAAGTCCAATAAATACCTTAAACTACCTCTAATGTTGGGCTTAGGGGCAAAAGCCCAAATTTTTCCTCTTTCCCCTTCATATTCTCGGCCCAAGGCCCAAATCCAAGGGAGGTTGACTTTGGTTGCCACCTCACTATTACCTAATGGATTTCTAGGCACAAATCACATACCTCCATGCATGTATCATTTCAAGAGTCACTTCTTTCTCTCCTCCCTTCTTGCTCTCGGCCAAGCATCATCACACACACCAAAATATCTCAACTTTCTCTCTAGAACACTCAAAGAACTCTCCTTCCCTCCCCTCTCCAAAGATCTCGAAATTTAGGGACTTTCCAAGAGGATTTTGCAAGTAAATCATCATCTAAGGTAAGATTATTCATAGATCTATGGTTTAAATTCTTTTGTTATTAAAATCCTTTCCTAATCTATACAAAAATCGTGATCTTACACCCTAGAATCATCTCAAAACTCAAGATCTTCATCCAAGGGAACCAAGGCCAAAAACACTTCATTTTTCTTCCATCTTTTCTTCCAAAAACCGAGTCAACACCCCAAGGTGAGATTCATACCCCTATTTTCTGTTTTTGAGAGTTTTTGTGGGGGGGAATACAAGTGAAAGTGTAGATCTATATGTGTTTGTATGCCTTGTATGATTTCCATGCTTATATGTATGCTTATATGTGTTTTAATGTTGGATCTAGCCATTAAACCCCTCAAAACCGAGATATAACTCATGTTTTATGATATTAGCTTCAAATATGTTCCCACATAATAAGTGGTACTAGATAAATAGCCAAGTGGTTAGCAACAATTTTCTTTAAGCTAAGAACACACATTTTGGGCCAAAAATGTGAAAAATACAAAATTAAGGGCCCAAAATGACATTTTACGGGTTCTGATGGTTGAAATGTGTCAAAACAGTTTCAATAAAGCTATTTCTGGAATTCTATTCAATTAGTGGATTTAAAACATAAATTTCAAGCCTATTGGGCTAAAAATGCAAATTTCGGCCCAATAAGGCCCAATATGCGAATTTTTCTGTTTTGGAGGGCCAAAACTGTAACTTTCTGTAAAACAGTGGACTATAAGTGTTCCAAATCCTTTTCAAAGGTTTAAAATGCTTTTTAAATTTAAAAAGGACCAAAGTTGCAAAAATTTTCCATTTTGGGCCAAAATTGTCAAAATTGCGAAAAGATGGGCTAAAACCGAGAAAAACTGCATTTTCAGGGACTTAAACTGTTTTCTTTGAAAAATATGCTGGAAAATATTAATTTCAATAATCTTTGGTGTTAAAATGTCAAGAAAAATAGTTTAAGGACCAAACCGGGAAATATTTAAATAAAAGGGTTGAAAATGTAAATTTTACAAATAATGAGGGGCTGAAAACAGAAATATCTCAAGGCTGATTCATTATGTACAATGTGATCAAATAATGACACCTCAACTATCAACGAAATACAACTCATTACAATACCAAAAGTCGTTGTTAAACGAATTGGCTCGGTCTCGAGCCAATGAAAATCCACAACTACTAACTCTTGATACATACAAATAACGATTGGTAATACACATACATACGAGTGTGCACAGACGTCTACGCACCATCTTCGGGCCCCAAAAGTGTAAAATCTTGTTTGTTGGGCCTAGCTAGCCCAATGACCTGATCTTAAGGCCCGAAGACATTTTTTTTCTACGAAGTGTTGAGTTTTACCGACTTGGCACAACGTAGGGTGACTTTCAATGGCTTGTATCATTGGACCCCAAGGGCCATGGTATTGCTAGAAGAGTCTACACATTTTACGAGGCGGGTCGGGGACCCCTCGCACACATTTTTCCCAGCCGGTTAATAGAGTTACCGGGGTCTTCGTGACCTCATTCTCTTCGGATGTGGGACCACTCATAGTCCGGGCGATTGGATAACGTGATTAGTACTGACGACGCCTTCGGGAATCGTTGGTATATCTATAAACCGGGCATTTGTGTAATGCGGGTTTGTAGTAAATAATCAATGCTCGAGAACCTTCCAACGTCGCTTGGGACCGATACTACTATTTGTGTAATGTTTTCAACGCAACTCAACGGATTTTCAAAAGAACTAGGGGAACATCGGGTTTCCCTAGGGTTTTTATCACATACAGATTTTAAACGCATACATCTTAAATGAACAATTTTTGCAAGTATAGAAACAAACAAGCATACCTATGGATCTTCACAAACGTTTTTGAAAGCTTTTCCTTTCAGAAAATATCGGATTTTCTGGTGGTTTTTTTTTTTACAATGCAAACATTCGATTTCAAACACTACTTATGAACTCACCAACATTTTATATGTTGACGTTTTTCAAAATACTTGTATTCTCAGGAAACCAGTGAGTCAAGGGAAATCATGCTCAGTGACGGTTGCAGTTTGTTTTTGAATGAACCAAACAATATTAATTTTTGGAAATGTAATGTTAAAACAATGTATGACATGTAAACACTACTGGTTGTATTATGTTGATGAATGGTGACGAACGTTGTTTTGTTTCATATATATTCAATGTTATGGTATTCAATTGAGTCACGACAGCCCCCGGACGTTTCCGCCGTCTGGTTCGGGGGTGTGACAGAAATGTAGCGAGGAGATGACTTGCTACAAATGTGGGAAGACAGGGCACTACGCCAACAAGTGCGCACCTATCAAGAAGATGTGCTATAGATGTAACGAAGAAGGTCATATTTCTAAAGACTGGCCACAGAAAAAACACACCTCCACAACCAAGGGCATTCAACATGTTCCTTAACGAAGCAGAAAAGGATGGGAGGATTAAAAGATGAAGACTTCATATTAATATATAAAGTCTGTATCAGGAAGCATAGCCTGTTAGAGGCATAGTATAGGGTGAACTTGAAGTTTTTTGTAATAGTTTCCAGAATTAATATAAACCCTGGTTTTGTTATCTGATGTGTTGAATGATTATATGATTTATGTATAGTGACTTGGTTAACTACGAGACAATACTTGGGACGAGTATGAGTAGGTGTGAATGGTAGTAGAGATCTATACTACCGGAAGCACATGACTCACGCTTGGATCATGGGAAGTCACAAGGTTATCAAGAAGCTAGTAATTGGTATCGTTTTATTCAAGTTTGTCATTTCCCTTGTTTCGGTAATGGCTAGTAGGATGATGGTTATTCCGACCCTAATGGTCATATTAATTGAGTCCGACCGCGATGAGAGGTCATCGGGGCACGACCCATCGGTTAGTTACAATAGATAAATGAATGTATTTATCCTTAGGAGAAGAAGGAGTCCACAATAAGGATTTATTTTGTAACTTAAAGATGTCGATCTAAAGTCCAACGTAGTACGAAGAGCAGATGCAGGGTTGAGCATCAAGGTTATTACTTAGAATGGAAAGATAACTTATGGATTCAGTATATGAATCCTATTTCGTTGATGATTCCGGGACATAATCATCCAAAGGGGGTGATAATTGTAACGCCCGTAGATTAGGGCTAGTCAATTTAGAAACAATAAGCGTCAAAAATGACTTTTTGATAGAAGATTATTTAAGATGAATAATCCTAACTAAGTTGTAGTATATGTTACAAGGTTTCTGTGCATATAAAGAACGCCAAAATCCGAGTTATAACGAAGAAGTTATAACCTGTTGAAGTTTCGCGACAGAACCGACACAACGTTGAATGACGTAAAAAGTGAATTCACGTTAGAGTGATATTCAGCCTTAGCGATCTAAACGAGAATCAGAGATCTCGTTGTTAGTAGCGAAACGACGAAAAGTTAGGCAAGAACGGACGTCGGACGAAGAAGTTATGAATTTATAACGAAATTTTCTGTCCCGACCTATTAAAAATAAATAATAAAAATAAAATTCAAAATTAGCCGACAGAGTCTAAACGAAAGTCGTAGAGCGTAGTCTCACCTACGCGTGGATATAAAGAAGGTCGAAAACGGAGTTCGTATGAAGAAGATATGAATTTTCGAAGTTATTAATGAATTGATAATTAAATTTAATTATTAAATCCCGGCCTTATCCGAAGACGAGTCATCGGACTCATCCGAAGTACGCCCCGCGTACAGCAAAGCATGATGACCTTCGCACTAGATTTCTTCGGATGACGCATGCAGTGACGGATTCGGACGCGTACGCCCCACGTACTCCGAGGCTCCAACCTCCTATAAATAGGATGCGAGGGCAGCCGGCTCTTTTGCCAATTTTCTCTCTTCTCTCTCCCGTTTTGCATCGTTTTGCGTGCCAGAAATACCCCGAAGCCCCGGTATTATTCTCGAGCCCCGAGGCAAGTCCCGAGATCCCGAAGATCCCGAGAAGTACGGTTCCCGAGTCGAAGCTCTACCCGCGAGAAGTTCAATTTTTGTGGAGATCTTCCAGATCTGTTGAGGATTACTACTTCTGAAAGTCGTAGTGCTGTCCGATCATCTTCTGATCAAGTGATTGTATACTACCTTTCATAAACACGATAATAATACAAGTATGGTTTGAGTGTATTAAGTATATTGTTGTTTATATGTGTGGGTGTGTAGTTACTTTCTTCTAACACATAAATGTGAAGTATTTTCTATGAAATACGTGCTATGTGTTTATATGTTATTTGTCTATTTGAGATGGGCATGGAAATTGGAGTTATATATAGGTGTTAAATGATTTAAACTGTGTAAGTATTTATATCTACAAAATTGTTGGGTAGAACATGGGTAGATGGAATAGTTGGTGACTATGGAGTTAGCACCTATTGTATAAACCTTGACGACGATGTGACTTCGTGCCTGTTTGATGAACCTTGGCGACTATGGAGTTAGCGCTTGTTGAGTAAACCTTGGCGACTATGGAGTTAGCACTTGTTGAGTAAACCTTGGCGACTATGGAGTTAGCGCTTGTTGAGTAAACCTTGGCGACTATGGAGTTAGCGCTTGTTGAGTAGACCTTGGCGACTATGGAGTTAGTGCTTGTTAAGTGAACTTCGGTAACTATGGAGTTAGCGCCAGATAACTATGGATTTAGTACTTGATAAATAAGCTTTGGCAGCAATGGAATTCGTGCCAAATTCCTTATGAATAAATGAATGAAGGATAGTTGGTTCTTAGGGTAAAACGTTAAGAAGATAATGGGGATGGGTAATTGGGTTGATTGTTTGCTGATTACATATAATAATTATATTATTGTGGGTTGAAAACCCTATATGCTCACCAGGCTCCCAAGCCTGACCCACTCAGTTTTCTTTTCATTACAGGTAATGGCACAAGGGTATAAGTTGGAGGACTTGACAAGATATTTTGGATTATAGATCAGTAGTTGAATAACTATTGTAAGGTCTATTTTATATTGTTTATGCTTTTGGTCTGTAACGAACATGACATCCCGAGTTTTTATTATTTAATGAAAATACATTCTTTTCGAGAAATGTTTTGATAAATGGTTATCATATTTTATTTTGGGAACAAATTCCGCAAACGTTTTCTTTAAACGATCACTCTGATTTAGAAAACAAAGCATAAACAAATCGGTCTTTTCTGGCCGTGAAATTGGGGATGTCACATTTAGCCCATTCGTCAAAACAACCCTAACACTTGATCAATCCAACGGGGCTTTCTCAGCCAATCACATTGCATGCGCAATCACTAAATTTTCCTCACTCAAGAAGAATACTACAAGCTGATGTGAAGTCACACGCCACCTCCGGCCCATGATCTATCCAATAACAAAATTGTTGTAGCTCTAATATAACTCAACACCCATTTATACGATGGTCCAAACCATCCTAACCCTGCAGCCTTAGAGTACTTCCACAGTGACTAATGAATGCTATGACCCCCACAGTCTTACGACACTCTCACACTGAATAGTGAATGGTACGACACCCTGCAGTCTTACGACACTCTCACAATGACTAGTGAATGCTACAGTACCCTGTAGTCTTACGGCACTTTCTCACTTACCATGGGCTCTTTCCACGCTCTTTGCACAACAACCACGATGTTGCATGTAGCTGGGGTTCAGATAGACGGTCGAACAGATGATCCAACCGAGAGCGAACAATCATAAAAGAACATGAAAAACAAATATTAGACAAAGAGTTTTCAGGCTATCCAACTTAGACTACGAGAGATCCCAAATCGCAATCCCTATGGACGTGATCAACTGGCTAAGGCCCCGCTAGCCTAACTAAAACTTGCTCCACACTCATAACCACACTTATCTTGGATTCTTTGTGAAAACAAGGAACTCAGGTGTTCCCATCAATTATACTGATTCAAATTCCGACATAGGTATGAACCCTAAAATGGCTCAAACATGGAGCTATCCCCTGACAGTCCCAATTGTTTACCCCTACTTGAATTCATCCATTTTCTTACAACCTCAAAATTGCTAGATAACTGAACCATCCAACAATCTCATTACTAAAACAAACCCGAGAGAACCTTGACTCAAAGGAGCTTCCAGACCAAAGGCTACCTGCCGTGAAGACACTCATTCCTGAGCACATACAAGATGCATCATCTCGTTCTGCACCTTGCCTTAACCACATTTGGACTCACGTGTCATACACCCGGACCACAAATCCCTATAACCCAATCTTCTGAAGCCGCAAATCAAACAGATCGATGATCCTTTCAACAGAATACTCATATCTCCCCCCACTTAGGGTTCGAACTACCGCCAATTGGCATTCCAAACAGACCACACATCAAACTTGCTCACCATATATACCATTCCCGACTCTTGGAGCGTTCCATGCAACGCTTGATAGCCTTCCAGATAAAACTAATCAACTCCAAGCATTCTGAATCTCAGATGGAGACCTCGGAAACTTCCCCATGTGACCGTCTCAAATCGCTAAGAATCTCATACGGTTGCACAAGAAGATATTTTGACTGTCAGATCTATATGCCCAAGAATCTTTATTGAGTGAAATTGCAAATGACATATGATCCTATAGGATCACACCTTAATCAAGTTGGTACTTATTTAATATTTATTATATATTTGATATTAATAAATAAATTCAACTCTTGTATTTAATTAGACAAAAATTAATTTTCTATGAAAACATTATTGTAAGAAGTAGAAAAATAGTCTTTATATGATAAGGTGTCATATAATAAGTCATGTACAAAGTTTTGGACACTTCGGTAAACAATGATTAAATCAAAGTCTTACTCTACCATGGTTAAAAGCACTAGTGAGCATTATTTTGTGATTTTCGCCATATGGCCGAAAGTTGTAAGGAGCATGGAGGTTGCTTGTCAACCTCCATCACAATGTTCCCCATGCCTCCCTTTATATCCCATACTTTTGAATATAATATTCAAAAGGCCATCCTTTGATGAGGTTATCAATATAGAGTCTTATGCATGAAGAAGTCACAAGTTTTTGGTCTAAAACTTATCCTTTATTTCTCTCAAAACCGTGAGCTACTAAGAAGCTTGGATCTCTTTCCTCTTTTGAATACATTACTTGCTTTTGGTGTTTACATTGTGTCTTTCTTTTAGTGCTTAATTGTTTAGGCACTTAAGGCTTAAAGAACAAAGTTATATAACAAAAAATCTAGCAATTTTTGTACCTTATTCTTGTTGGTGGTGTTGGGTCAAAAATATGGTTTATACTTTACTTTTGTAGGCAACTATATTTTTTAGTCTAGGACCTAAACAACGTGGTGTTTACAGTTGTATTGGTGTTCACGACCGTGAACCTGTTTACGGCCGTGAACGTATTTTCGTCCACTATGTATAGATGTAAGAGTGAGGACTCAAAAACGGCAATGAGAGGGTGCTAAGTGTGTGCAAATCAAGGTGTCCTAGAGACAAAAAGTACAGAGAAGAAGAGTGTGTGTGTGTGTGTCAGAGAGAGAGAGAGAATCTCATATGTATCGAGCATCAATCATACTATTGAATACATCATAGATTCATATTCTTCTTCTCCTTCTTCCATATTTGATCTTGCATCATCCACTTCATTGGGATTCCGCACCATCAATTGGATCTGATTGATACATAAGCAAATTTGGGACTTACAGTTCGTATCAGAGCTTGGATTATGTCAATCATATTGGCAAGATCGAGAGCATTTTTGCACTATTTCTTGAAGGATTTTGCGTTTTAGGATAGCTATTGATAAAATTGTGGGGGTTTGTTCTTTGTGTTTTTCATAAAAATGGCTTTTTGATCGAGTTTTCGTGCTAAAAAGTTGAAAAATCACGAGTTCCGACGGCCATTTTCGCACTACTGAAACAGCCTTTCACGGCCAATCCGAAGAAGCTTTCACGACTGAAATCTCGTTTGTGGTCCGAAGTTCGTTTATGACCGAGAAGAGTTTGCGGTCCGAAGTCATAGCACGTGTTTGGTCCTCGGCCAGTTCTCGGCCAGTAGGCTCCAGCATGTGATCGGTCCTCGCACGCGTATTCCTTGCAGGCAACTTATTTTCAAAAATTTCCGGGGGTGCAAGGCTTCGAACCCGGATCTCGTGCCTACTCCTTCCAGCGCCTGACCAGTTGGACTAGCAAGCTACACGTTACATCTTTCCCGATTTATTTCAAAAGGACTTACTGCTTCGCTACTAATTTTGCAATCTTAACAATCTTGGCCCAAAATTAAAATTTTCAAAATTTAAGTTTTTATTTTCAACCCAAAATTTTGGTCTCTAATTCTTGACTATCATTTTTGAGTTTTGACCTTAAAAATTTGACTTTGACTTTCAAGTTTGACCTTTGACTTCTTTGTTTAACCTTCAAATTTTCACTTTTAGCTTTTCAGTTTGACTTTTAAGTTTGGCTTTTTAAATTTGACTTTAAGGTTGAGTTTCTTGTTTTAAAGCCAAAGGGAATTTTTGGTAAACAATGAGTTCCTCAAACATTCCGGCAAATGAAGTTTCATGTTCTCAATTTTGTGAAGCTACAATTAAATTTCTTTGTGAACAAAATGACTTGGTAAAAAGGGAAAATGAGGACCTTAAATATGAAGGATATACTCTTAGGAAGGCCCCAAAACCCTTAAAAACTCAACTAAAGGCCAAAACTAAGGATTTTAGATAACTTTAAGAGGAATATAGCTACAAATGTGAAAACTATAACTATGTTAAGAGACAACTTGGTGAATTAATTGTCGAACTTGATGCATTGAAGGCTAAATATAATGATGCTGAATTCACATTTAAGAAATTTGATGTGTTAAGTGAGGTAGTTGCATCCATGATTGAAAAACAACCAAAATTCAAAGATAATGAAAGTAAGAGACTTGGGTATAATAGTGTTCCACCACCCTTCAATGACAACTATAAACCACCCCTTGAGACCAATAAGGAAGAAATACCTGCACGGTTTGGCCAAACTCCTGCACAAGCTTCAATCAAGACTGAACAATCAAGGCCAACTAAGGATATTGAGGTCAACGTTTCTGATGATTCTACTTCTTGTGCAAGTAAAGTAGCAGAAGATGAGAACAATAAGAACACTATTGAACAAACCAATGACTCCTTGAACTCTGAATTTTTTGCTTCTAACTCAGTTACTTCTAAACGTGTTGTTGGTAAATACAGGCCACCAAAACAAGCAAAACAAAGTGCATGATGCAAGTGTGCATGTGGGAACAATCAGAAACAAGGAAAGGGTAGATCACCAGGGGCAGGAAGAGACAATTACTACGTGAAGAAAAAGACATGTTTTCACTGTGGAACACCTGGACACATTTTCAGAAATTGTCCAAATCGCGCATACGTTCCGTACTATGCACAAGGATGGCAAAATGCGCCAAGAGGGAGATTCTCCAAAGGAAATCATTCGAAGTCACAATCGCGCAACAGTGACTGGAACGCACAGAAGGCCAAGAATCCAACTTCAAAGGCCAAGAATCCAACTTCCAAGGACAAGAAGGGAAAATCGGTCAAAAAGACAAGCTCAAGATATGCGCCAGTGAAGCCTAGACCGGTTAGGTCAAAGCCATCTCAACAGCCGACTTGAAGTTCAAAAGCAAGTACTGATCCACCCAACCGATCGAACAAAAAATGGGTTAAGCCTGACTACAGATGGGTACCAAAGGGTCATACTCCCAAATCATCTAACAATGCTAACATTTCTTCATCTTCTGTTTGTAATAAACAGGATATGTCGTGGGAGAGAGTACCTTGCATTGATGACAAAGGTCAACCCAGTTTCAAAATGAACTGGGTTCTAAAGACCAACTAATCTTGCTTTATGCGCTGGAGCAGCTATAGAGGCATATCATTAGACTTCGATTTGTTGGTAGTGGCTATTCCTGGCACATGACTGGGAGCATCACTCAACTGTACAACATTCAGAACTTTGTTTGAGAGTATGCGTCCTTTTCGGGAAGGGAAGAAAGGAAAGGATCACACATGGGGTTTATGCTTAACGATGTGAAGAATTTCCGGATCTGTTCTGAGATTATATGTGTTGTACTCAGACCTTGTGGATGCAAATTCAATCGATGACTTACGGTTTGAGTTTTCATCTGGATGCGCTTGAGTTTATCTTAAACTGATTCGTTTTGAAGACAATATTCTATTTTCTTATAGTTTTTTGTTTGAAAGTTTTGTTGATCGGGAAGTGATATGAAGTATAGTGCTAAAGGGCAATTTATGATGCATGTAATGCACTAAATCCGAATTGTCTAGACTGTATGTTTAATGTGCTGGTAGGCATAAAGGGGTCAATAGGACTAGACTTAGATTGAAAATGAAAGGACTTGACAGTGTGGTCTTAGATAGTTATATTTGGACTGACAATACGACGCTTGGGTAGATTGAGCAGTGAGATAAACATGGGAACCTACGAGATACATTGAAGTCAATTATCTTAAACTGTGGCTCAACAATTCCTCGATGTATGGACTCATGTCCTTAATTCCGGTATTCATAGGATGACTGGGGTGTTATGATAAAGTAGGTATGTAGGAAATTATTTTCTTACTTTCTATCTGTCAGTCATATGTTGCATCCTTTGCGTGATTGGAACATATCCAACCTGGAATGCAACATATGCAACTCTATCTCTATACATACCCTTATGTATGCAATTCTTTCTATCTGGTAGCCATATGTTGTCCCCTCTGCGTGATCGGAAGATCCGACTTGGCACACAACATATGCACCGTACTATCTCTATAACCCTTTATCTTTGTTAGTCATATGTTGTTCCCTCTGTGTGATTGGAAAACATCCGACTTAGTATACAACATATGCATCTCTATATCTATCTTCTTTCTAAATGATTGAATACTCACCTAAATTAAGGAGTTCTTTAGAAGTTCTTGATTATCGGGGTATGTCGGGAAGTGGGAAACACGTTCTAGAGCATCTAAAATTGAATCATTTAATAGGTTGTCTGTAGATCTGTCTGCTTAATTTAAGTGGACAACAATATCCTTGGTCGTCGTCAGCCAAATGGTCTATCTAAGAATATTGGTGCAATGACTTGTCATTTATAATCCGTCAGATCTGTCCATACCCTTTATGTTTAAGTGGACCACAATACCGGTGATTGACTAGATCTAGACATGCAGGCGTGTGCTGATAAACGATATTGAATTGCTTGACAAATTTGATCCCAAATATTTTTTTTTGTTAATTTGTTCTTAGTTATCCTCTATTCACAAATTTAGGGGGAGAATTAAAAATTTTAAACACCAAAAAAAAATCAGAAAACCAAAAATCTAAAAATACTGTTATTTTTGTTTTATTTTTTTCAGAAAAAATCAAAAATCCAAAAATATTTTTGTTTCAGTTGAAAAATCCAAAAATATTGTGTGCTAAGTTTGTTTTTAGTTTTGTTCCTTAAAATGAATTCAGATGGAGATGAGACTCATGGAGACTGTATTGAGATTTTATGAGCCAAAGCTTCATCCGTGATTGTCGAAGCATTCTCATTCGAAGGAACAAGAAATGAAGAGTATTCTTCCAACAATCAATCTTTCAACCCCAAAAGCAAGGTGAAGCTCGCATGAAGATTATGTGACAGATTGCATTAAAGCCTCCTCAATCAATTTGCTGCTATCTATCTACCTGCTGATGTGATCCAGAAGATTCGTTCTCTCTGAAGATTCTCAACCTGAAAGCGCCATTTTTCAAGAATCTCTACATGAAGCCTCCTCACCTAACGTTCGTTCAAAGCCAAATTCTGAAGAAATGCCCATCCGTTCAAGATGAAGTCATTTAGCTAGAAGATTCAGTTGTTCATCTTGAAGTTGTGAAGAAATAAAAGACAAAAAGTTGAAGCCAAGCTCCAAATGAAGATTGACAAGGAAAGCCAGCTACATTTTTAGGGGGAGTTTTTTGTGTCAAAAGAAAAGAAAGCCATAAACCAAGGGGGAGATTGTTGGGTCAAAAATATGGTTTATACTTTACTTTTGTAGGCAACTATATTTTTTAGTCTAGGACAGTAAACAGCCTGGTGTTTACGGCTGTATTTGTGTTTACGGCCGTAAACGTGTTTTCGGCCACTATATATAGATGTAAGAGTGAGGAGTCAAAAATGGCTATGAGGGGGTGCTAAGTGTGTGCAAATCAAGGTGTCCTAGAGACAAAAGTTATAGAGAAGAAGAGTGTGTATGTGTGTGAGAGAGAATCTCATATGTATGGAGCATCAATCATATTATTGAATACATCATAGATTCATATTCTTCTTCTTCTCCTTCTTCCATATTTGATCTTGCATCATCCACTTGATTGGGATTCCGCACCATCAACTGGATCTGATTGATACATCAAGAAAATTTGGGACTTACAAGTGGGTTACTTGTAGAGAAGATCAAGCTCCTTGTTCTTGCCATCTACTTCATCACCCCAAATCTAAGAGGGTCCAAAGGCTACAAAGGTTATATTTTCTAAACACCCTATGGTTGTTATAATATCATTCTAACCTCTTTAAAAGGATCGTTGATGGTTGGTTTTGTTGTCACACTCGAAATTTATAAGATATTTTAAAGCTTCCGTTGCCGGTTTTTATGAAAAACTATTTATTTTATGTAACAAAATCCCTTTAGTGGTATCAGAACCATGTTTTAAGTGTTAGAATGATTTTTATGTTATCATAATCTTTGGTTTTTGGAAAACAAGCATGTATTTCTTATTGGCTAAAGAAATATCCATATTTGTTTTCTTTGACAACTTGTTGTTAAAAGTGTTTATTTTTTATATAACCATTTTTTCATGCATTTTGGTTATATAAATGTTGCCTGAGAAAAAACAAGAGTTGTTTGCTGATATAAAAAGTTTAAATTTTTTTTTTTAAACTTAATCTTAACTCCATAACTTAATAATAAAATGTTGTTTTATTAAAAAAGTTAGAAACCAATTCCAATCCGTATAACGTCGAATTAAAATTGAATATAAATTTTAACCGGTAAATTTTTATATGAAATAAATTCAGCTTTATGGTTTTTGGAAGACTTTAAATCTACCATGGAATATTTTATGCATGAAATATTCATGATGCAAAATGCTTTAAAATGCTAGAACAATAAAACATTAATAAAAGCCCTTATTTACAAAACTTCAAATCTATGCAATCAATTTAAAAATCATTTGGGATTTTTGTGCAGTTCATGTGGATTTTAGGGTCACCTTATTCATTTGTGTTGTTAAAAATATTCATGGTGTTTTTATATTTACTTATAGGATAAAGGTCATCTAACGATTTGTGAAATAAAACTTACATGTTTTTTGAATTGATGATTTGATCAATTTCTTATGTGATAAAGGTTACCAAAGCATAAGAGTTTTGAGGCATAGATGGAATGAACATGCCATATAAAAACAAGGTAATGTTTTTGGATCCCATAAATCTAAGAACTACATAAGAGTGGTAATTTGTTATCGTAACCTACCGATCAACAAAATCACTTGAGTAGTGGGTCGCCGCCTCAAGTTATTTTGGGTGATGTGGATCTTAGCTTTTCAAAATTTAATTTGAAGGGTAATTATTTTTGAAAAGAATTCATATCGAAGATATTAAAATGAATCTTATTATTATGTAGATGACTACCCCAACTGTAACCACCTCATCATTCACCATCCGATCCATCCTCGAAAAGGAAAAGCTAAGCGGACCTAACTTTCTTGGTTGGTTCAGACAACTGAGAATTGTCCTCAAGCTTGATAAAAAGGACTATGTCCTTGACGAACCTATCCCAGAAAAGGTCCCAACTAATGCTCCCAAAGCATCGAAAGATTCTCAGGCGAAACATGTTAATGATTCCACCGAAGTGGCTTGGATCATGCTTGCAACTATGACTCCTGAACTTCAAAAAACTTTTGAGTTTTATGAAGCATTTGAAATGATTGAACAACCGAGTGTCATGTTTCAAATACAGGATAAGCAATAAAGGTTTGATACCTTGAATGATTTCATTAGTTGCAAGATGGTCGAGGGATCTTCTGTGAGCTTGGCAGTTATAGCGGTCCAAAATCAAATATTGATCAAGGGCCGATATTTGAGATATAGGTTATCGTAGTGAGATATCAGTATTTTTATATCACACATAATATATATATATATATATATATATATATATATATATATACACACACACACACACACACACACATAAATGTAAGACATAAATAATAGTAATATCAAAAGTCAAAAGTCAAAAGTCAAAAGCGATAATGTTTAAAGCATAATCATATGTAAGCCATGAAATCTTCCTCCAAGTCCACATCAACCAAGGCTTCCAATTATTTTATAAAGTACTTCCACATCAACTCTAATATCATCATCATCATCATCGTCATCGTCATCATCATCATCACCAGTTAAGAATTAAGTACTTAACATAACAAGATGATCAAACCTGTAGAAACTAACACATTAACACTTAAGTATTTAGCAATTAACACAGCAATAGGATCAGTTAAGACTTAAAACCATGAGTCTATGACTTAAAGCTAACAATTGAGTACTTAACATAACAACAGGTTCATATAAGTTAAGACCATAAGACTTAAGACAATAATTTAACACTAACATACGTAACTAAAATTACTTAAACGGTATCCCACCTAGAAATATCGCTAAATATCGGTTAAATATCCGTAAATATCACCGATTTTTGCGGTTCCGATATTTTGGACCGATATTTGATACCGACATTTTGAAAGGTACCGATAACCGATATCCTACCTGGAAATCACCTAGGAAATCACCAATATTAACTGCATAGTCTGTGAGTGCACATGTACTACAAATGAAAGCTTATGTTGAGCAACTTGCTTGCCTCGGATTCCCATTTGGGGATGAGCTAGCAACCGATGTGATCCTAGCCTCATTGCCTAAGTCATTTAAACAATTTGTGATGAACTTCACAATGAATGACTGAGAGAGGAGTATTAATGAGCTTCATAACATGCACAAAAATGATGAGGCAAACATCAAGAAATCTGGGAACAATCAAGTGTTGATGATCCGTGAGGGTCAAATCTCTAAGAAGAAAACCGGTAATAATAAACTACCAAGAAAGGAAAGGGTAATGGAAAGGGTAAAGGGAAGCCTCCTTCCACTAACCCAAATCCTAAATCCAAACCTAATGCTGACGCTGATTGCTTTCACTGCAATGAAAAGGGACACTGGAAGCACAACTATCACAAATACGTAGAGGAACTTAAAAAGATCAAAACCAACCAGGTTGGTACCTTAATTATTTATGTGATTTAATTACATGCATTCTGTACTAATTCTTGGTTATTCGTTACTAGAATTGGTACTAACATTTGCAATGATTTGCAGGGACTAAGGAATGTTTTAGAAATAAGAGATGGCGATTTCGAACTTCATGTTCGTAATGGCAATTGTGTAGCTGTGAAAGCCATAGGACAATAACATCTTTTGCTTCCAAGTGGCCTCAATCTTATTTTGAAAAATTGTTGTGATGTACCTAGTTTAACTAGGAATATTATCTCTACTTCTCTCTTGTATTAACAAGGTTTTCGTTATGAGTTTGACTTTGATTCTGAAAACATTTCTGTGTATAAAGATAATGTGTTCTATTTTGAGAATAGTCCCAAAAATGGAATATATGAAATTGATTTAAATGGTTCATACACAAAGGATAATTCAATGTTCAACTTAAATAAGGAAACAAAGTTAGACTCAAATAAAACTTATTTATGGCATTGTCGACTTAGGAACATAAGTAAAACTCACGTCGCTAAGCTTTGAAAGGATGGGATCTTAGAGTCAGCAGGCTCAGAGTCTTTTGATATATGTGAATCATGTATATGTGGCAAGATGACCAAAGCCCCTTTCACCGGTGTTGGAGAAAGAGCTTCAGATCCACTAGGACTCATACATACTGATGTATATAGACCTTTTAGAACAATGACCAGAAGCGGTGAAAGATACTTCATTACATTCAGTAAAGATTACAGTAGATTTGGATATGTGTATCTCATGTAACACAAATATGAAGCATTCGATGTCTTCAAGCTTTTCCAAAATGAAGTATACAATCAACATGGTAAAAAGATTAAAACCATACGATCAGATCGTGGTGGTGAATATCTGAGCTATGAGTTTGATGAACATCTGAAGAATTGTGCCATAGTGACACAACTCACTCCACCGGGAACACCTCAGCATAATGGTGTCTCAGAAAGGAGAAATCATACTCTAATTGATATGGTTTTATCGATGATGAGTCATACTTCCCTCACTCATTCATTTTAGGGTTATACCCTTGAAACCGCAGCCCGAATTGTAAACATGGTCCCCACTAAAAAGGTTAGTAAGACTCCCTACGAGTTATGGCATGGAAAGGTTCCATCAATGTCTTTCTTAAAGATATGGGGTTGTTAAGCATATATTAAAAGAGAAACTTCTGACAAGCTTGACCTTAGATCTCATAAGTGTATCTTTGCGGGATACCCAAAAGAAACCGTCAGTTATTTCTTCTTTCGGAAAGATGAAAACTAGGTGTTCATAGCTCGTCAAGTAATGTTTCTTGAAACTAAGTTTATCTCATATAAAGTAAGTGGGAGCCCCATTGACCTCGAATAAATTCAAGAGACACAAACTTTAGTTGAGAATGATAATCAACAAAACATTGTTGAACCTGGAATTATCATCCAGATGCCGGAAACCACACCAACTATATGACACTCCAGTAGAACTCGCCAGGAACCTAACATATTTGGATTTTTCATTCCTGAAGAGGAAGTCTTCTTGATGGATCAATGTGAACCCATCAATTACAAGGCTGTTACTACAGACCCAGAGTCTGAAAAATGGCTTGAAGCCATGAGAACTGAAATTCAATCCATGAATGACAATCAAGTATGGGACTTTGTTGACTTACCTACTAACAACAACGTTGTTAGAAGCAAGTGGATCTTCAAGAAGAAGATCGACATGGACAGAAATGTATAAAGTGTCAGAGCACAACTTGTCACGAAAGGATATACTCAAATTCAAGGTGTTTCCTATGAAGATACTTTCTCGCAGTAGCTAAGATTAAATCTATTAGGATTATCATGGCCATAACTGCTTATTATTACTATGGGATATGGAAAATCGATGTCAAAACCGCTTTCCTTAACGGATATCTTGAGGAAGATGTTCATATGGAACAACCTGAAGGTTTTTTCAAGCCGGATAACCTAAAGAAGGTGTGTAAACTGGAGAAGTCCATTTATGGATTAAAACAAGCATCAAGGGTCTGGTATCATCGTTTTGATGAAAACATCAAAAAGTTTGGGTTTTCAAAAAGTTTCAATGAACCATAAGTATAAATCAAAGCTGGTTAGAGCCATATTGTTTTTCTAATTCTATATGTTGATGACATATTACTAATTGGGAAAGATATCCTGACATTGAAGGAGACTAAAGCCCACCTTAGTAATTCCTTTCAAATGAAAGATCTAGGGATGCTGCATACATATTCGGTATTAGGATCTATAGAGATAGATCCCAAAGACTCATTGGTTTGAGTCAGAGTACATACATTGACAAAATACTGAAACGTTTTTCAATGGATAACTCGAAATGAGGAATTATTCTCGTACTGCCTGGTACCATTCTTTCTAAGGCTGACAACCCTAGTATTGAAGATGAGATCAAAAGAATGAAACGCATATCGTATGCTTCAACAGTAGGTTCAATTAGGTATGCTATGACATGTACAAGGCCGGATGTAGCTTATGCTATTAGTATAACTAGTAGTTATCAAGCTAATCTTGGCGAAAAGCATTGGGCGGCTGTTAAAAACATACTTACAGACTTAAGAAGAACTAAAGATATGTTTATGGTCTATGGAGGAGTTGAAGAAGAGCTTACGGTAAGATGTTACACTGGAAGATGTTACACTGGGGCTGGTTTCAACACTGATCGAGGTAACTTACGATCACAGTCGCGATATGTGTTCACACTTAATCGAAGAGCCATTTCCTGGAAGAGTTCAAAGCAAGAAGTGGTTGCACTTTCTACAACTGAATCAGAGTACATAGTTGCATGTGAAGCGGCTCAAGAAGTTGATTCAGTGAGGAAATTCATCAGTGATCTGGGTGTTGTTCCAAGCATCAAAAGTTCCATTAAGATACTTTGTGACAACATTGGTTCCACTGCTATCGCAAGAGAGCCTATGGTTACCAAAAAGACTAGACACATTCAGTGAAAATTCAATTTCATTCGTTAGGAATTAGAATTGGGAAATGTACGCACTGAAAATATTCACACAGATGATAGTCTAACAGATTCGTTCACAAAGGCTCTACCTCAAAGCAATTTTGAGAGTCATGCAAAAGGAATCGGTCGACGATTAGCTAGTGATTGGATTTAAATTTGTACTTGACTAATATCTAAATATCCAGAACTATGTATCAATAATGTGTAATTTCCTTTGAATATGAGACATCACTTTTGTGTTGAATATTATTTTGTTCTATATTAGCATGTTATTCAATTCTTGAGTAATGTATTTATTCAAAATTTGTCCATAGTCAGTCAACGTTGTGGGAGCAACTGTGAATTAAGACTAATATGAATCAGCTTGGTTGATTTCAAGAGGTGAAATAGAAAAGTGTTGCATCCGAATTCATATGTACTTGTTTGAGAGCAACAAATGGAAATGTCCCGCATCAAGAGTCACTTCATGGATTGATATCATAAGTGAATCTTGATCACAGGTAAATATATTTATGTCTTTCAACCTAAGATGCATATTGGAGAACTCAAGTATGGGGATTGTTATACTTTGACATGGTTAAACGTTGTTCATAACCGTGTAATTATAAAAACCTTCATTGGTTAGAGCACGAACTACATGAGAGTGTGCATGTAGTCAAGATGGGATTTATTCCTCTTATGTGTTGAGAGTTAGACATCAAAGGCGCCTTTCTTAAAAGTTGGATGGCAAATGAGAATGATCATGTTCCGTGTCTCATATCTAACATGATGTTTGTAACAAAGAAAACATTTATACACTCACTTTATACTTTGAGTGTGGCTAGTGAGCTCCTGGAATTGGATGTTGATTGATGGCACCCCTTTGTGTGTTATTAAGGGTAGTAGCCTATTGCTAGACGTCAGCTACTGTCTATGTTAGTCTTTAATAAATATTGTGAAAGTATGAGATTGTTGGATCTATATGCCCAAGAATCTTTATTGAATGACATTGCTAATGACATATGATCCTATAGGATCACACCTCAATCAAGTTGGTACTTATTAAATATTTATTATATAGTTGATATTAATAAATAAATTCAACTCTTGTATTAAATTATAGAAAAATTATTGTTCTATGAAAACAATATTGTAAGAAGTGGAAAAATAGTCTTTATATGATAAGGTATCATATAATAAGTCATGTACAAACTTTTGGCCACTTTGGTTAACCATGATTAAATCAACGGCTTAATCTACCATGGTTAAAAGGACTAGTGAGCATTATTTTATTATTTTCGCCATATGGCCGAAAGTTGTAAGGAGCATGGAGGTTGCTTGTCAACCTCCATCACAATGTTCCCCCATGCCTCCCTTTATAGCCCATACTTTTGAATATAATATTCAAAAGGCCATGCTTTGATGGGGTTATAAATATAGGGTCTTATGTATGAAGAAGTCACACGTTTTTGGTCTAAAACTTCTCCTCTCTTTCTCTCAAAACCATGAGATACTAAGAGGCTTGGAGCTTTTTCCTCTTTGAAATACATTACTAGCTTTTGGTGTTTACTTTGTGTCTTTTCTTTTAGTGCTTAATTTTTTAGGCACTTAAGGCTTAAAGAACAAAGTTGTACAAGAAGAAATCTAGCAATTTTGGTACCTTATTTTTGTTGGTGGATTACTTGTAGAGAAGATCAAGATACTTGTTCTTGCCATCTACTTCAACACCCCAAATCCAAGAGGATCCAAAGGATACAAAGGTTGTATTTTCTAAACACCCTATGGCTGTTATAATATCATTCTAACCTTTTTAAAAGGATCCTTGATGGTTTCTTTTGTCACACTCGAAATTTATAAGAAATTTTAAAGCTTCCGTTGTCGGTTTTTGTGAAAAACTATTTATTTTATGCAACAAAATCTCTTCATTGACAGTCCTAAAATAGCACAGACTATGTATCTTGGAATAACGGACTATCACACACTTCATTCACTGCATCCTCAATCAACACCCCATCGCAAGAATCGACATAGAGACAGGAGACTTCACTCTCAAAGTCGATAGGCAACATAGACAATCGAGGGTTGCCGTCCTGATACACTCCTCCTGATCACCTGAAACAATGGCTAGATTACGCCTTACCATACTCAATTAAGGCATATCCTTGACCTCATTTGCCACAGTCCCCACTGATGACTCACTTACGACACAAGAAATACCTCAAAGTGGTCATACAACCAGAACCCTTTGGTGTAAATACCGCAACTATTTGGTACCCCACGGGGTCCACCTCCAAATTCTTAAATTAGTTACTCGCTCTCTCTTCCTTCCAATATGGAAAATATGGAATAATATAATCCTTGTCATAGAAAATGACATCACAAACCAACGACCGATCACTCAACTCAGACTGCAATCCTCAAACTACTCATCACATCCACTTCCTTTCTGGGTCCAGCGACTCGAACTGACACCTCTCCAGTCAAATCCCTCGAGGCCTAAACTCAATTTTCTCGCAAATCGCACTTCATTCAAACCCGACCAACATGGCCCTCGATCCCAACAATCATGAGGCACATTCTCGGTCTAAACAACCGCCGCCAGATAACCGGTAGAGACGGAAAACACTCTCTGTAACGAATCATGGTACCCAAACCATGTTATCTCCCCTCAACCTGCTACTTAGGACCCCTGGAATTATCCTCGTTTCAGGTATGGATCCTCTACTTTCAGAAGTACGGGCCCAATACTACCTTCCACATCTATCCATACCTTCTTTGAGAATTGTTCCAGATTTTTTAAGTAGCTACTCAAATCCACTATCGACCAACCTAATTCCACATACCTGTGCTCCAGCGAATACTCACCGCTAAACAACGCACTCATCTGACGGAAAATACTTCCTAAGCTCTCTTAGGATTCCCTCCGCTCCTCTCTCAACCATCAGAAGCAAAAGGAACTCCCTTTAATACCTACTAATGATTCCTCAAATGCAGTTACATGCTACATGCATTAGATAATTCTTCGACTGCAAGATCACACCCTACAACGGTTAGACTCAAACGAGAGCTACGCAATAGGGATAAATCTAACCTTATAAAATTACCTAATCCCTGTAACATGCAATCTAACGTATTCGATTAGTAATTAGTCGATATTAATGGAAGACTCTAAAAGCACAAGCAAGCGGCATTCGGGCATCAAACAACCTCCGTCAGCACATACCCTCACAGGCTAACTCAACCAACACATGTAACCACACTAGCATACAACCCCCAAATGCTCTATCTACATCACAAAAGGCATCACCAGACTTAGGCAATCCTTCCTCACAATTCCTGGAGATCACTAATCACAAACATGCAACACTACCAACTCACCTAATAGGCACAAATGCATCTCTCATAAGAAAGCACACTAGCATGCAATACTAAGCAGATCCCTAGCCCTAAACAGGCATGCAATTCTATCAGCTTATAATGTTAAAACTCATCCAAACACAATATCAAGTAAGGTTATTTTGGGAAATCACCGCTCGGGCTCTGGCTGATTGTACACACTACTTCATACCTGCTTCCAAAAAATCTTTAATTTCCTTGTAAAATCGTATGATGAAAAATCATATATTTTGAAAAGTTATCATTCCTCTATTTGAGTCTAGATATACCCTAGGATGTGCTCAAATCCCTCAAACCAAGACTCTTATACCAAATTGTGACACCTCAAATTTCAAAGAAAAATTTTCATTTTTATTTCACCAAATATTATTCATAAATCCAAGTCATCACAAAATTTTAAATCATTATCAAAATAATATAAGAGTATCCCAAAATCCACATAAGACCATAATGCCTCCGCCTTCACTAACTCTACAAAAGTACCTGAAACACATTCAAATCAACATTGTAATCATGAAGCTTAGTGAGTTCCCCAAAATACCACATACACAAATAATTAGCCTCACATGTCTAAATCTCGATTAGGACCCTCCGGTCATGTGTCTCAGTGAAGACCCTCCGGTCTCACGTATGGGTATTGACCCTCTAGTCTTCAACATATACACATAACAATATAACAACATGAGTCACAAAGACAGAACACATAATAACACATATCTCATTATAAACAAATAAGACCATCTGGTCAATAATGTAATAAGACCCCCCGGTCAATAATTTAAATCAGAACCTCCGGACAATAACAAGACATAAGACCCTCTGGTCAATAACACAAATAAGACCCTCCGGTCACACATAAATTACCACGCATGTAAGTATAGTGAGAAGACTCACATCGAATGCTGAAGCTCACTTAGAGAAGTCCCTAGATGTTGTCCTGATGACTTCCTAAGCTAACCGCACAAAACAACGCCCAATTAGCAATTGGGTTCCATTCTAAGGCCCACAATCCAAACTTAGGGTAAAATGACCATTTTACCTCTGACCCAATATGAACCAAATTGACGCCCAAGCTCAAGACGAAAATTTCCCAAACCAAGAGATCCACAACAACCCACTATTGGCCTAATTTTCCAAATTGGGCCCAACCCCAATGGACCTTATCCTAAAGCCCAATAATTCCTTAGTCCTATAAAGTTGATCTCAGATGGCCAAAAAGTCCCAGATCCACAAGGTGGCCCAAAGATGCGAAACTCAAATGTCACAAGCCCAAGCCCACTTGAACGTTATACGTTGGGCGTATGTTCAGCTATATTGGGAGTACTCGATGAACTAGATCACGACCCAAACACGGTACACTGGGCATACCATCACTTACACGGGGCATAAATCAACTTAATCCAAAACTGATTTCCTGATTTAACCACTAAAGCACTTTACTCCCAAACTTCAGGGAACCTCAAAATAAAGCTCTTAATGCATAAAGTCGACACCTTTATGGATTTGCATGATTCAATGGGACCCAATGACCATCTTAATTCTGACAACTGGAAAATCTTGGAGCAAGCAAGGTCTAATATGTATCTATGTATAATGTAAAACCACATCATAACTTTGTTGCAATGAAACTTTGTAAAACAAAAGGGCATTATTTGTATAATTTATGTATATATATATATATATATATATATATATATATATATATATATATATATATATACACCTAAAAAACATGTAGAAAAAAAATAATACATTGAACCTTTCTTTAGATTGTCCAGGATTAAAACTGAAATCACCCTTTAGTGGGTGATGCCATGGCCGAAAACACCCCTAGGCCGAAATCACACAATGGGCAAAAGCACTATGACTGAAATCACATAGATTTTGTTGGTATACAAGGTAATTTCGGTCATTCCTTGGCTGAAATCACCAATTTGATCCCCTCCCAAGGTGATTTCGATGGAATAAAGAAGAACATAAGGTGTTGACTTTGTGACCTTATTTATTCCTCCTTTCCAATACAATTTAATACCCAACAAATATCAAGGCATTAACAAACAATTAAGCAAGCAAATATCACATCATGTCACCTCCTTATCTTTGGACGAAATCATTCCCAAAATCCTCACCATTTCCATATTCACTTCTAGAGTTTACTCCATTCCATCTCAAGAGGCAATCCAAAAATCTTCCAAGTTCAAATCCTTCAAGGTTATTCCTACAGTTTTGGTAATATTTTTTTTTGTTAAACTAGTGTTTTTATACACTATCATGATTAGTTTCATCTTTTTTACACATATTATTATGTGTTAAAACTCTTAGGATAAGATCATTTCCACATAATTTTATCAACCACATTCAAGTGTTTACGCTTGGAAATCCTCACACCATCTCTTCAAACAACCAGCAAATCCACTCAAGGTGAGTTAATACCCCCCATATTTTCAATTTTTTCATGTTTTTTTTTTTTTGGGGGGGGGGGGGGGGTGGATACAAGTAAAACTTAGCATGAGTTATGGTTGTTACTAGCCTTTATACAAATATTTGTGAGATATTTGTTTTCAAATGCAAACCTAGCAAACACAAATATACTCCATGTCATAAAATCATAAGAAAAATTGTGATTTGTAAACTACAAGGTTTTCGGAAACTTTTTACCAAAACATAACTTTTCTATCAAAAAGGTGTACATTGTAGTTATTTCACTATTTTTTGGGTTACCACCCAAAAATATGATGTTTGACTTTACATTTTGAAACTAAACGAGATAATTACTATATATTTCTATAAATTATTACATGAATGTTCTTAACAAACAAACATGATAAACTAAATTGGTATAGTTTGGGAGACACGCAAAACTACTCTATTATTTCAGAAGGACCATATAATTATTTAAAGGTATAATTATTTCATTTACAAGAAAACGAATTTTCAGTACAATAGACGTCAATCGGTTTATACTGGTCGTGAGACATTTGGCCTCACCGTACCTACCAGAGTACACAACTAAGACATGCATTATAACCAGAGTCTCTTGTAGGGAGAACATGACACTTGTGTATAGATCTATACAGGATTGACAACCCCCACCGCACCTCAGCTGTTACCTACAGTTAGAGCGGCAAGTATGGGGTGACAAATGCCCTAACAGTTCTGACGTTCGAAGTACGTCGTTCAGGCAACTAGTCTCATTAGTATGCTTATAATAACTCACATAGGGTATTAACAAAACATTTGGTTTACGGGCTATCGTACACTCAAATAGTTTCACAAAATGTTAAATCTTATTAAAAGTATTTTCCAGTACAACATTACTTACATTTTAGTCTTAGGTTAAGACTCTGAACGAGGATAACATACATTCAAGTAGTTTTATATAAAGATAAAACTTACTAATACTACTTTCCAATACATCATTACTTACATTTTAGTCTTGGGTTAAGACTCACAACAAGGATAACATACCTTCAAGTAGTTTTATATAAAGATAAAACTTACTAATACTACTTTCAAGTACAACATCACTTACATTTTTAGTCTTGGGATTTTAAGATTTACAGCGAGGTTAACATATATCCAAGTAGTTTTATATAAGGATAAAACATTCTAATACCATGTTTCCAGTACAACATATCTCACATTTTAGTCCTTGTATACAAGACATACAGCTCATTTCAAAGGAAAATATTGGATTTTTCTAAAAATGTACACCATAATTTTTACACGAGACAGTTACAAATCCTTTTCATACAAAACACTTATGTACTCACCAACTTAATTGTTGACACTTTTCAAAATCAATTGTGTTCTCATGAAACCAGTAAACAGGTAACCACAAAAGTTTTTGGTGGATGGGATGTCGTCGCATCATGTTTCTTATTTTGTCATATGCATGTGATATAATATAAACAATGTTTTGAGCATAATGTAAACTTATTAAATACAATGGTTGTAATGCTTTGATCGCTACTATTCAATTGTTATAATAATGTGCATGAAGTCATCCATCCCTAGACGTTTCTGCCGTTCTAGCTTGGGGGTGAAATTAATCCATTAATACCTAACTTAATCCATCTAGAACGTGCATGCATGATATTTAACCTTAAAGGTGGAAACTTTATGAACTTATAACCTCAGAAATGCTAAGAGTGGCAACTCAAAGCCCCTCGAGTGGTGTCCAACCACTAGATCTTAACCATGAGGTCAAAATGGGACCAAAAACTCACATAAGGGCTCTTTATATAGTGAGGCTATTAGAGTTATCAAACAAGGAAACCCTAATTTGGATGCTTAAGCCCTAAGCAACCCATGGGCTCCTTCCTTAAAGGCCTTGGGACGATTTCTAATGGGTTTCCCATAGAAATCGTCCACCCCTTTAATATGGAGTCCATTAGCTCAATATTCAACTATCATACAATTGACAGTTCAAGTCCCTTAAGTTTAATTAATCTCTTTTAGTCACAAACTTAATTCTTATTAATTCTTGACTAATATTAATTAAACAATATGATTTCTCCTTTAATATATTATTCCCATAATATATTAATAAATCATATTTAATCCTTTCTCTCCATAATTCATCCTATCAAGTTGCTTTGGTGAAGGCAACCCAAAAGGACCATGCACCATCGGGTCAAGTAGATACCAAAATAGTTATGGACTTAGACACTAATCCAACAATAAACTAGTAAGAAACATTACCTTTAAATGTTGCTTGAAGATCTTGAGCTTTTGAGAATCTTAGCACCTCAAATGTTGTGCCTCTAGTGAATCACAAACACCAAAGTAATTAGATAAGGCAAGAGTGAGAGAGGGGAGGATAAGATCGGTTCCTAGAACTCTTAAGGTTTCAGTGTCACTGATTTTAGAAGCCATAGGGATCCTTATATAGTGCAGCTGCTAGGGTTTCAGTCAAAACCCTAATTGGATAGCTTAGGCCTTAAGCAGTCCAATGGAAGCTTCTAGAATAAGGCCTTAGATGATTTCATGGTGGGCTTCCACCCTAATTTCGTCGACCCCCTTTATCCATATGATCCACAGCCCAAAATCCAATTATCTTATAATTTCAATTCCAGTCCCCTAAGTTTAATTAATATCTTTTGCTCACAAAATTAATTTTTAACTAATTCTTGACCAATATTAATTAAACAAATATGATTTATCTTTTAATATATTATTCGTATAATATATTAATAAATCATAATAACCTCTTTGTCTATTATTCATCCCGTCTAGTCACTTTGGTGAAGGTAACCCAAAAGGACCATGCTATAACCGGGTCAAGTACATACCAAATATAGTTGTGGACTTAGACACTAATCCAACAGTCTCCCACTTGGGTAAGTCTAATAACTATAAATGCAATTACGACTTTAGGATCCGATTAGCAATCATAGTTCTCAAAAGTCGCTATCAACTCTAACCTTATCAATCACCTGTCCTTTAGATAAGGGATCGTATAGTCCTCCGTTCTCAAGATATCGTGCGGACAATTACATGGAACATAGTCATACTTATTGTCTAGAAGTTTGTTTCTCGATCTCTGATTTGCCCGACATAGAACTTAATTGAGCACATCAACTTAGTCCTGATCGGGCCCAGTACATAAGTCAAACCAAATCATCGAGGGGCCCTAATATCACTTTTAGCCTCTTAGGATAAAAGGAATAGATAAACTTCAACTTATATGCATTTACTATTCCCTCATCAAATCATACACAACAATACGTTTTATAACATCAAGTTACTGATGTGTTTACGCATTATCAATGTACAACCAACTTGCAAACAATTAATCATATATCTAGGTTTAAAGACTATCTGATATTATCATCTCATAATCACTCATGATTAATTCCATGAAGTGATTCAAGTGAGCACAGGTTTATTCCAATACTCAAATCTTATTTCATAAGTACTCATGAACATTGCAGCAGACTTTTGCTATGTCTAATACACTTTAGACAATCTACAAGCCAATTCATGACAATCTTCTTTCATACCTACTTTCCAAAGTATGAGCGACTGTGGACTGTTCGAATAATCTTATTATTCAGGAACACAAAACATGCAAAGTGAAACAATAGGTAAATAATTAACACAAGATAGTAACTTTACTTATAAATAATTCTCTTTTATTTAATCATCAAATGTTAATTATGTTTATCTATTACACGTTCCGAAGCTATCTAATCTAAACTAATATCGTCCTTTATCCCAATGCTCCTAGCGTGCTGCAAGTGCTTAACCGTACTCAATCTCTTCGTAAGGGGATCTACCAGGTTATCCTCTGAAGATACCCTCTCTACTAAGAGGAGTCCCTCTTCTACCCGACGTCTAATAAACTGATATTTCTTGCCGATATGTCGGGATCTGCCATGATCCCTCAATTCCTTGGTCAAGGCAACCGCTCCTTCATTATCGTAGAAAATCTTCGTAGGCTGCTTTATGGCTGGCACAACTCCAAGGTCTAAGATGAAGATCTTTAGCCATATCGCCTCCTTTGCGACTTCGCTCGCTGCTATGTACTTTTATTTGCACGTTGAATCAGCTATGGTCTCCTGCTTGGAACTTTTCCAAGTCACTACTCCTCTATTCAGGTTAAAGACCCAACTAGACTGAGAGTGGTAGTTTTCCCGGTCGGTTTGAAAAAATGGCATCACTATACCCTCGCACGCTTAAGTCATCACTCCCACCAAGGATAACAAACCATTCCTTGGTCCTCCAAAGGTACTTAAGAATATACTTGACTGCGGTCCAATGTGCTTTGCCAGGTCCTTGATATCTGCTAACCATGCTCAAAGCGAAGGTTGCATCAGGGAGAGTACAAGTCATAGCATACATGATTGAGCCAACTACGGAAGCATAAGGTACTCGGCTCATCTCTGCTACCTCGGCTTTGGTACTCGGGCTTTGAGTCTTACTCAACTTGGCATTGCTTTGGATCGGGAACTCCCCTTTCTTGGAATTCTCCATACTAAATGTTTTAGTGCCTTTTCCAAATATGTATTCTGACTATGTCCTATTAGCCTTTTACTCTTGTTTCTCACTATCCTTATTCCTAGAATATAGGCAGCCACTCCAAGGTCCTTCACAGCGAAGCATTTCCAAGCCAGGACTTAACCTCCTACAGGGTTGGGTTGTCGTTTCCTATGAGTAGTATGGCATCGACATACAATAAGAGGAATCTAACTATACTCCCACTGGCTTTAACATATACGTAGGACTCATCCTCGCTTCATAGGAAGCCAAACTCTTTGACTTTCCCATCGAAACAAAGATTCCATTTGCGAGATGCTTGTTTCAATCCATAAATGGCCTTCTCAACATTACACAATCTATTAGGGTGTTTTGCATCAATAAAACCCTCTGGCTGACTCATGTAAACATCCTCGTCCAAGCAACCAGAATAGATACCATCATAGGACTTTCCCTTATGGTGGCTCTTCAAAGGAGCCTTCCTATTCTTACCCTTCCTTTGCCAAAACAGGGGCAGCAGTGGCGGGAGTTGATGCAACAGATTTGTCCTTCAGGTTGCTCTCAGCAGTCCTCAACAAGCCTTGAATCTTGCTCAAAGTGACCTCCTCCTTGTTCATGTGGTAGGTCATGTGGAATTGGATGAAACAAGGTGGCGAGGAGTTAAGAATGATATCAATCGCTTGCCCCTCTTCGAAGTTAACATTTAACTTTAGGAGGCGGTCGACATATCTCTGCGTTTTCTGCAGATGGGTTGTGACACACTCTCCGTCCTTCATCTTGGTAGTGATCATCGAAGTGATGATCTCGTACCTCTCCTGGCTGGCACTTTGGTGGTACATGTCTAATAAATAATAATGCATTTCATAGGGGTAGTATTCCTTGTAGGACTTTTGGAGTTCGGCAGTCATAGTCGCGAGCATGATGCAATGGACTTTGGTACCATCGTGCTCATGAGCCTCAAAGGCAACGATCTCCTCGAGAGTAGCATTTTTGACATTCACTTCTTTCAGCTCCTTGTCGAGGACATACTCCTTGTCCTCGTAGAGCGTAACTATTCGAATGTTGCAGATCCAATCATTGAAATTGGTCCCATCGAAAATCACCCTCCCACACAAATTCATGAGTGAGAACGAGCCGGAAGATTTCGATCCAGAAGCATTGTTTGAGTTAGACATTTGAAAAACAAAAGAGACAAAGCTTGATTAGATAAGAGTCCCCATTTAAACACCCAAATTAAAAATTAGGGCTAGGATCCAACAACATTATTTGCAATTTAGAAGAGGGATGTGGTAATCTAAAGAACAAATAATTTGAAGGTAAATGAATGACGATTCACTAACTTCCACCATGAAAAACGAAAAAAGAAATTAAGTTTTAAAAGTATTGAGAACTCCTAGATCTTTTGATATTCATTGAACTTTTCAATGGCATGTTTAAATCTCGATATGCCCTTCAAGTTTGTGATTGGGATACCGAGGATCACAAACAAGGTGTGAATAATCGTGCAAATGTACTTGGTGCCCTCGATGTTATAGTCACCTAATCAATGTGTTGGTTAACCACACACGCTTCATTGAGCTATGACAAACATCAAGTCACCCTTTCCCACCTTTTCTAGACCCAAATTAGTGTGTCGGTTAACAACACACGCTCCATTAACATCTTGGCAAGGGTACAAAGGGTAATTTCATGGAATAACATCATCTTCACATTTTCCTAAAGTAACTAGGATTGGGAATCTATTATCAAGGCAACCGCTCCTTCATTATCGCAGAAAATATCCATAGGCTCCTTTATGGCTGGCACAACTCCAAGGTCTTCGATGAAGTTCTTCAGCCATATCGCCTCCTTTGACCCTTCGCTCGCTGCTATGTACTTTTATTCGCACGTTGAATCAGCTATGGTCTCCTGCTAGGAACTTTTCCAAGTCACTAGTCCTCTATTTAGGTTAAAGACCTAACCAGACTGAGAGCGGTAGTTGTCCCGGTCGGTCTAAAAAAATGGCGTCATTATACCCTCGCACCCTTAAGTCATCACTCCCACCAAGGATAGCAAACCATTCCTTGGTCCTCCGAAGGTACTTAAGAATATTCTTGACTGCGGTCCAATGTGCTTTGCCAGGTCCTTGATATCTATTGACCTTGCTCAAAGCTCAGGCCGCATCAAGGCGAGTACAAGTCATAGCATACATGATTGAGCCAACTGCGGAAGCATAAGTTACTCGGCTTATCTCTTCTATCTCGGCTTTGGTACTCGGGCTTTGAGTCTTACTCAACTTGGCATTGCTTTGGATCGGGAACTCCCCTTTCTTGGAATTCTCCATACTAAAATGTTTTAGTACCTTTTCCAAATATGTATTCTAACTAAGTCCTATTAGCCTTTTACTCTTGTTTCTCACAATCCTTATTCCCAGAATATAGGCAGCCGCTCCAAGGTCCTTCATAGCGAAGCATTTCCAAGCTAGGACTTAACCTCCTGCAGGGTTGGGTTGTCGTTTCCTATGAGTAGTATGTCATCGACATACAATACGAGGAATCTAACTATACTCCCACTGGCTTTAACATATACATAGGACTCATCCTCGCTTCGTAGGAAGCCAAACTCTTTGACTTTTCCATCGAAGGAAAAAGTCCATTTGTGAGATGCTTGTTTCAATCCATAAATGGCCTTCTCAATATTACATAATCTATTAGGGTGTTTTGCATCAATAAAACCCTCTGGCTGACTCATGTAAACATCCTCAACCAACTTCCCATTAAGGAAAGCAGTTTTGACGTCCATCTACCATATTTCATAATCATGAAACGTAGCTATGGCTAGCATAACCCTTATAGACTTTATCTTCGCAACTGGTGAGAAGGTCTCATCATAGTCAGCTCCGGGAGTTTGAGTAAAGCCCTTCGCAACCAACTGCTACTTATAAGTGTGAACTTTCCCATCCATGTTGGTCTTCTTCTCTAAGATCCACTTGCACCCAACCGACTTACGACCCGGCATATTGTGAACCAAATTCCAAACTTGGTTGTCATACATGGATTGAATCTCGCTTTCCATAGCCTCTTTCCACTTCACAGACGCCGGTCCTGCCATGGCTTCCTTGTAGCTGTTAGGTTCATCCAAATTTACTAGTGTACTATCACTGATAAACGTATCACCTTCGGTAGTAATAAGAAAACCAAAAAACTCCGGTGGAACACTAACTCTACTGGAATGTCTAAGAGGTAGGGACACATCAACCGGTTCAACAGGAGTTTCCTCCTCAAGTTGAATGCCAGTGTTAGAGGTTCCTTCATCGTTCGATTCTTGAAGCTCCTCAAGATCGATTTGACTCCCACTGTCCCCTTGGCTTATGAGTTCTCGCTCTCAGAAAACTCCTCTCCTCGCAATGAAGACAACATCGTCACTCGTTCTATAGAAGAGATAGCCAAAGGACTTATTTGGATAGCCGATGAAGATACACCGTTTACTACGAGGTTCGAGCTTGTCGTGAGTCTCTTGTCTTAAGAAAGCCTCGCAACCCCAAACCTTTATATGTGTGAACGAGGGAGCTTTCCCTGTCCACATCTCGTGAGGTGTTTCAGCAACCTTCTTTGTAGGGACTAAGTTAAAGATATAGATGAAATTCTCTAATGCATACCCTCAGAATAAGATAGGTAACGAAGCCCGACTCATCATGGAACGAACCATGTCTAGCAAGGTACGATTACACCTCTTAGCCACACTGTTCAACTACGATGTCCTAGGAGGTGTCAATTGCGAAACGATTCTGCATTTCTTGAGGTAGTCGTGGAGTTCAAGACTAAAGTACTCACCACCTCGATCAGATCAGAGCATCCAAATTTTCCTACCCAGCTGATTCTCCACTTCTTACTTAAACTCTTTGAACTTTTTAAAGGTTTCTGACTTGTGCTTGATTAAGTAGATATACACATATCTGTTATAATCATCGGTGAAAGTCATATAGAAGCGGGTTGCATCCCTTGTGGTGGATCTAAAGGGCCCACACACATCGGTGTGTATGAGATCCAATAAACCCTAACCCCTTTCACAAGTACCAGTGAATGGTAACTTGGTCATCTTTCCAAGCAAACAAGACTCGCATACGCCATTGTCCCTAAGGTCGAATGACTCCAACACCCCATCTTTTTTGGAGTTGGGCTATGTGTTTCTTGTTGACATGCCTAAGACGACAATGCCACAAGCATGCTTTGTCCAAACCATTAGAGGATTCGATATGCAACACATTATTTCCTAAACATTAATATAACCCTTTTCATTATCAAAAGAAAATCTAACTCCTTGTTTATATAAACCATGAAAAGAAATGATGTTTCTTGCCATTTCTGGAGAATAGAAACAATTATTCAACTCTATTCCTAACAAAGGGCATGCAGAATTGGTTGAAACACGGTGGCAAGGAGTGAAGAATGATATCAATGCTAGCTCCTCTTCGAAGTTAACAGTTAACATTAGCAGGCGGTCGACATATCTCTGCATTTTCTGCAGATGGGTTGTCACAGACTCTCCGTCCTTCATCTTGGTATGGATCATCGAAGTGATGATCTCGTAATTCTCCTGCCTGGCACTTTGGTGGTAAATGTATAAAAAATCCTGATGCATTTCATAGGGTCAGTAGTCCTTGTAGGACTTTTGGAGTTCGGCAGTCATAGTCGCAAGCATGATTCAATGGACTTTGGTACCATCGTGCTCATGAGCCTTAAAGGTAGCGATCTCCTCGAGGGTAGCAATTTTGACACTCACTTCTTTCAGCTCCTTGTCGAGGACATACTCCTTGTCCTCGTATAGGGTAACTACTTGAATGTTGCGGATCCAATCATTGAAAGTTGGTCCCATCGAAAATCACTCTGCCATACAAATTCATGAGTGAGAACAAGCCGGAAGATTTCGAGCCAGAAGCATTGTTTGAGTTAGACATTTGAAAAGGAAAAGAGACAAAGCTTGATTAGATAAGAATCCCCAATTAAACATCCAAATTAGAAATTAGGGCTAGGATCCAACAACATTATTTGCAATTTAGAAGAGGGATATTGTAATCTAAACAACAAATAATTTGAAGGTAAGTGACTGACGATTCACTAATTTCCACCATGAAAAACGAAAAAGAAATTAAGTTTTAAATGTATTGAAAACTACTAGATCTATTGAGATTCATTGAACTTTTTAATGACATGTTTAAATCTCGATATGCCCTTCGAGTTTGCAATTGGGATACCGAGGATCACAAACAAGGTGTGAATAACCATGCAAATGTACTTGGTGCCCTCGATGTTACAGTCACCTAATCAATGTGTCGATTAACCACACACGCTCCATTGATCTATGAGAAACATCGAGTCACCCTTTCCCACCTTTGCTAGACCCAAATTAGTCTGTCGGTTAACCACACACGCTCCATTAACGTCTTGGCAAGGGTACACAGTGTAATTTCATGGAATAGCATCATCTTCACATTTTTCCTAAAGTAACTAGGATTGGGAATCTATTATAAAAAATATTTAGTTACTTTATTAACATTATACTTTCAGTGAGGAATTAGTTTCCCTATCCTACCCATTCGGCTAACGACCCTCCACCAATCAAGGAAGCGGTGGGTGAGAGTGGAAACCCATTAAACTGTCATTTTATAGGTAACAACCTTATACCCCCCCCCCTCGCCCCGCCCCTTATAGATCGACATTGTGAATGAGGCCTACTAACGGTAAGACTAGCATTATCTTATACGTATATATAATAATTATTCTTATAATATCATAATAGTATAAGGGTTGAATTTTAAACTTGTAAAATTCTAGGGTTTGGAATTTAAATATTTCAAAATTAAAAACTTTTAATTAAAAATTTAAATCCCAAAACTTGAGTGCAAGTTTTGAAACTTTTCAAAACATCTTTTATATCAAATTTGGAAATTGTTAAATAATCATATTATTAATATTTATCACATAATTTGACCTAATCTTTTCCATACATGATAATTCATATCAATTTACAAATAATTAATTTTTATCTTATAAAACAAGTATCTTAAATTGACAATTATCCATTAATTTGATTTGGATATCCATTACCATAATATAAAATATGATTTTTAATTTGGAAAAACAATTTATGGTAATTATCCAAAGCAAATCAAGGCAGAAAATTCGTAATTCAGCGAACAGATGTGCTCACGTCGTGACCTAATCTGGTCACGTCGTGAGTTTGGTCAAAAATAGAAAAACGAATTTTACAGCTTTGAACAATAAACTTTGCATCAAATACATTAGAATAAATATCTTAGGCTCTAATACCACTGATGGGCTTAGAGCAAAACAACATTCTTGTGGTGTTCATGCAAACCCTAATGCTTGGATCTAGTTTTTCTAATTGTACATGCATAATTGTCCAAGACTTGCAAACCCTAATCCAGCATGTCAAAAAACTCGAAATCATATGTAATAAACTAGTTTGAAACATTACCTTTATATGTTGCTTGAAGATCTTGAAATTTTGAGAATCCTAGCACCCCAAATGTTGTGCCTCTAAAGAATCACAAACACCAAAGTAATTGGAGAAGGAAAAAGAGAAAGGGGAGGCTAAAATCGGCTCCTAGAACTCTTAGGGTTTCAATGTCACCGATTTTAGAAGCCCTAGGAGTCCTTATATAGTGCTGCTGCTAGGGTTTCAATCAAAACCCTAAATGGATAGCTTAGGCCTTAAGCAGTCTAATGGAAGCTTCTGGAATAAGGCCTTGGACGATTTCAAGGTGGGCTTCCACCCTAATTTCGTCCACCCCCTTTATCCATATGATCCACAGCCCAAAATCTAATTATCTTATAATTGCAATTCCAGTCCCATTAAGTTTAATTAATATCTTTTGATCACAAAATTAATTTTTAACTAATTCTTGACCAATATTAACTAAACAAATATGATTTCTCTTTTAATATATTATTCATATAATATATTAATAAATCATAATAACCTCTTTATCTATTATTCATCAAGTCTAGTCACTTTGGTGAAGCAAGTAGATACCAAATATAGTTGTGAACTTAGAAACTAATCCAACGACTACAGCTAGAGATTAGGGTTTATGATAAAGGTGGATGAAAGAGAGGCTCACACCTAGGACTTAGAGTGTTTAAATAGTGAGCCAACCCTAAAATTTAGGGTTTTGGTATCTTGCACACTACATTGGGAGTGGTGTTTGTACGTTGGGTGTACCACTCAAACACCCACGTCCCCTTTCCACACGTATGTCGGGCATACCCTTAGCTTACGTTGGTCGTACTCATCCAAATATGTGCATTCCCTCTTTGCATGCATGGGACCGTTTGCCAACTACTTCCATTAGGGACCAATTCCGCCAATATCTTCAAAATATCATAACTCTCGCATCTTAAGTCCGTTTCCAACGAACCTTATATCTAAGGAAAGGTGGTGAGAAGCCCTACACTTCTAACGATACATCATAGCCTTAAAACTTCTTGAAAAAAACCCAAAATCCTTAAAAAACCGAACCAACATCTTTACCGACACCCTTGGGCTCTAAAGCACAACCTGAACACTTTTATTACACAACCTACCTTTGCCATATCCAAAAGGGCCTAAACCATTCTCATTTATATCCTCCAAAACCTTCTCATACTACGATTACGGCCCACGAGACTTAAATCACAGAACGATCCAAAACAGGATGTTACATGTCGAATGTGCATCTTATTGACTATCGCGGCGCGACACATATTTTGGTCACGATATGACAATATTTGCAATAAAAACCATAATTTTGAGTTTGGGGCCTTATTTAAGCGAAGTGAGGGGAAATGGTTTGCACACCATCAAACCCCATCACCTCCTTTCTCCCTCAAGGAACGTTAATCCTCTATATTTTCTCTTTGGCCCCCTTTTGGTGATTTGAAGCCTTGAAGAAGAAGATAAGGAATTTTGGTGCATCATCTCAGTTAGCAAGCCACTCCCTCGTCATCTTTAGATGCATAAGGACTCTTATAATTCCTAAAGTTCCTACCTTTTTAGCTTAATCATGTTAGATCTAGGCTTTGGTTCGCTTTTTCTCACCTTCTAAGGGAGTTTGAGTGTTGGAAACTCATAAATTTGGCAACTTTATGAGTTCTTGTGACTCCGTTCTATCCATTTGTCCCAGTCTGGAATATTAGTGAGCTTTAGGTTCCATACATGGGATTTGATCTCATTTTCCTTTCATTTTGAATTGGTTGGTATTCAAGACATGCATTGGACATGTATGTCAAAAAAGCTATGTTTTTATGGTATTTTGAGATGGAGAAAGCCTTCTGGAAAGTTTGGTTGCTTGGCTTGAAAGGTTAAGACCTTAATGCAGTATGCTCTTCAGAGCATTCTTCACGACATGGCAGGTTGGTTGTCACGGCGTGACGATGGTCTGTTTCACGACTATTTTGTCTTCATGCTGCCATAATGTGACCAACAGGTGGTCACAATGTGGCAATTGGCTAAGTAACTCTTGAGTGTTGACTTTGACTCTGACCGTTGACTTTATGATCAAGTTTGACTTTAGGTCAAATTTTGGGTTTTGGGCTGTACGTTGATATTTGGTCCATGTTTGATGTATAGGTGTCCTGTAGTGTAGATTAGTTGATCTGTGATAAGTGTTGTTATATTCTAGACAGTGAGGTAGGTTTTCTCAATATACTCTATAATGCAGTATGTGTCCTTATGTGTACAATGTTGGTATATTATAGTGATTTGTGATTTTTAGAAATGTATGGTTATCTATACTTGCTGATTATTTATTATTCTTTGCATATGTTCACATGGTTCGGTTAAGTTGAGGCAATATTGCTTTGTGTTGTAAGCCAACAAACCCGAAAGTAATCCGTCATAAGTTGAGGGCCAGGAGGGCAATCTAGTCTTATGTTTTGGGCTCGGGAGCAATCCAGTCATAAGTTGGGGGTCGGGAGGGGCAATCCATTCTTATGTTGTATGCCCAATGTGCATGCATTTTGTGTGTGTGTGTGTGTGTGTGTGTGTATATATATATATATATATATATATATATATATATATATATATATATATATATAGTAACGGAACCACAAATTTTGATATGAGGGTACAAACATTGTCAATATATTATATGAAGTTATCCAATATCAGGCATTAGAAAACATGTTATAATCTCTTTAGTTGCGGTTACAATAACATGAAATATGTTTACAAATAATATTTTTTATATATAAAAAACGAATATTTTGGGGAACTCACTAAGCTTTTGTTTACAGTTGTGGATTTCAATGTTTTTTAGGTATTTTAGATGATCGAAGTAAGACGAAGGCGTCATCGTACACATTCTCCTGCTAATTTATGTTTTGAAAGATTATTCCTTACTCTGATTCTACGGATTTGATTTGAAAACATTGGTTGATTATCTTATGGTTTTTGTGAAAATGTTTTATAAAAATGAATTTTTTTTTATCATGGTTATCCTAAATTAGATCTAATCAATTTTTAATTAATTTATTAACCATAATAAATTAAAAATTAACAAATTATTTCATCTTTCTCCAAAAGTCATTATATATTATTTCTAGTTGTGAGTGCAACCCACAAAGAACTTTGTTTGTTATTATAACAATGTACTAATTTAGTTGTGATTTTAGACACTTTTATCCAACGTATAGATGGTGGATGGAGGGGTTCCAAAATATATGTTGGTAAAATGGATTTATATTTTATTACATGTTTACAGTTTTTGGACCTGTGTAAAAAGCATTGGGTTCGGTTGCCATCGGATATAGTTATGCTTCAAGTCTTTTAGTTCCATCCTAATGATTTGGATAATGTTACATTAAAACTTAAGTTGAATGCTATTGGTTAATTTGTGACCATGGTCCATACAATATTTACTAAGTGAACAATAAGATCTTCTACATGTAAAGCTTACGTCCCATCGTAGTGCCTTTTCTTTCATAAGTCACGAGAGCTTCATCCTATATACGTTCTGTCATAAGGATCATTGTTTTCAATAAGTCACAAGAGCTTCATCCTATATACGTTCTCTCATAAGGATCATTGTTTTAAAATATAAAAATCACCACATTCCAAGCATCTAAGAAAATATTTTTGGTATTATATATAGCCTTATAATGATGCCACACTAGGAAAAATATTTTTTAAAACAATTGCTTATTTGAGAAACACTAAGATGTATGCGACGTTTGTTTTTTCGTAAAATCAAAACTTATGACTTTTGGTTTTGTGCTCATTGGTCACTTAATTTTTGGTCATGTTTGGCTCATTTAAAAAAAAGTTTAGGTCATGTTTGGTCACTTAACTTTTGGTTGTGTGCTCATTTGTCACTTAATTCTTTTTAAGTTTTAAAAGATAATCAAACTTTTGACTTTGTACTTATTATGTCACTTAACTTTTGGTTTTGTCACTTAACCTTTAGATTTGTGCTCATTTAGTCACCTAACTTTTAAAATTGTTCTCATTTAGTCAATAAACTTTTGAAAATTTTTAAAAGTTTAGTGACTAAATGAACACAATTTTAAAAGTTAGGTGACTAAAAATTACCAAACCAAAAGTTAAGTGACTAAAGGAGCATAAAGCCAAAAATTTGATGACCTTTTAAAACTTAAAGAGAGTTAAGTGACAAAATTAGCACAAAACCAAAAGTTAAGTGACCAAAAATGACCTAAACCCTAAAAAATAGAAAAATTATAGGATTTTTTAAAAATAAATAATTATTTAATTAAAAATTTTAGTAAATTATAGAATTTTTTAAAAATAAATAATAATTTAATTAAAATTTTAGTTAACAATAATTTGTAATTAAATAATTGTAACCTCCTCATATTTTGGCTTTTAGTGATTTTTTTAATAAAACAAAGTAATTAAATGAAAAAACTAATGTTAGTAATATTAATACAATAAAATAATTTAAATAATTATTTAAATCTTCTACCCTAATAAATGAAAATGACTTTGCCACATGTCATTCTCTCATAAAATTAGCCACATTTCATTTTGTCATAATTTGAGATATATTTATTTTCCACTTGTCATTACTTTAATTTTCATTTTCAATATATCATTAATTTAGTTTCCATAAATTAAACCTACCATAATGACTATTAATTTTAAATTTTAAATTTCAAATTCAATTTCAAATAAATTTACAGTTTAAACCTTTATGTTTAACATTTTGTTATAATTAACCCGTTTAGTACACACTAAACACATAATTTTAATTTATTTATTTTTGCATTTTTTTTTCTGATAATTTTCACTTATTTCAATTTCAAATTCAAATAAAATTTTTATTTAATCTTTCGTACTTAACATTTTGTTTTAATCAACCCGTATAATATACAGGTCTCACAACTAGTAATATATAATTACGTACTTGAGTAAAAGAAACTAATCGGTGTATTAAATTGGAAGTAAGAGATAAGAGGCTAAAATGCCATAGTTACCAAATTTGTAATAACTAGGTTTGACTTATTCAAGACCTTAAATTGTTAGAAAAGGGTTCAATACGGGGCAAAGGACAAAACTTTAAGAGTTAGGTGAAAACCATTGAGAAATGGTACCAATTAGCTAAACTATGTGTAATGAGGGGCTAATTATGACATAAATGAAGAGTATGTGAGTATATTAGTAGGTATTCTCCCCAAATTAGCTAGAGATATCAATTGAGAGGATGGAAACACCATAGTCGGTGATTTCAAGCTTAATCGAGGATATAGAGTCTAATTTGGTACATAATCAAGTTAGGCTTTGAAGGTTAAAAGACAAAACTCTCATTCTTCTTCTATTTATGTCAATCTAGGGTTTGGATTGTATTAGATACCACTCCACACATTGTAGTATCTTATGAAATTAGTAGTTGATTATAGTTTATTCTAGAATTTAAACACCTAAACTTCATTCAATCAAACTTTAATTTATTATGATGGAGTTTGGTGAAGAATTAATAGCTTGAAGCTCCATCCATGGGAGAATCATGGTGATTTGTGAAGATAAATTTTATATGATTGAATTAATCTTAATTAAATTATCTAAAATAATATCTCAAGTGAAATCATCAATAATCACCATAAAATTCTCCATTCGGAACCAATTATGTTTATACTTTCATCTAAGACTTTAATGTCAATCCATGGATTTTAGAGGGTAATCTCGATGGTGACTAATAGAAATTAAGGAAACTATCATGGATTGAAGCATTAGATCATGGAGACGTTGGTTAATTTATGATTAAATAGATAATAAATGATTTGGAAGATATGGACACAGTGGCGGAGGGAGTAGGGGGGCAGGCAGGTGCTTGGCCCCCTCTAACTTGTCTAATGCTACAATACCTTTTGAGAGATACCTCCATTTTTAATATCATCGGATATACTCACATATTGAAAAAAATGAAGACAAATACATCTATACAAGTCTTCAATTCTATTTCCTAATTAAAAACATATATTTTACAAAAAAAAAATGGGGAAAATACATCTTAAATCTTTTAGAGGGATAATATGGTAACTGAAATTTCAAACAGTTTTAAATTTTTTTGAAAACCCCCGATCCACAGATAAAAAGTAAGTTGAAAATCTTCCAAATAAATGAAAATCCTTTTTCAAAGGGTTACAGTCATGCGACATCGACATCACCATCGCCATCTCGAACCTTGATTTTCTGGAACAGTGGACATTTTCCAGCTTTACCATTTGATCATCGTTCAAGAAGGAGATCCGACCAAAACCATCTTCTTACCTGACGGCTCCGATTACGAGCTCTATAACCGAAACAACATCGATTGGATCTTAGATCCTAAACCCAGGAGCGTTTCCTTCAAGACTCCGCTTGTTGTTGCTTCATTCTCCTCTCCAAGAAAAAAATACAGAGGACGAATGCTCTGTAAGATCTAACTATCGATCTACAAATATTTTTCTTACAAGTCTTTTTAACTATGTGTGTATGTGTGCATAGTTGGGAATTGGGGAAGGATTAAATAAAAATGTAGATCAGATAAAAGTATACGTTTCCTTTCCTGACAAAAAAGATATATGCAGCTAAACCTAATGAACCTAACCTATGTATCCCATCTTTTCTTGTTTACTTTTTCTTTGTTTTTCTTTTAGTTGTATCTATAATTCTTTTATTGTTTTAATCTTTTAGATGTAAGCTATGTTTATCTATTAATATCTTACTTATTTCAAGGGTTTATAAACAGAAATTTCTTGCTTTCCATTTGAATGAAAGAGATTAATTTTTTGGTTTATATGATTATTAAGGAAAAATAAATAATTTGTGACGTGATTATTTAGATCTTTGTCATATGGATAAATTTATTTTTTTGAATTTTTCCTTACTACATACACTAGTTTCATATTCTACATCCAACACTAGATGTAAGCCCCCCTTATTATAGGATCCTGGCTCCGCCCCTGTATGGACATCAATTATAGAATCATCACTTCTAAAACTAAAACCTAAGGGTCATTTGATAGTTGATAATTTGGTTAGAAGCTGACTAAGTTAGAAACTGACTGAGTTAGAAATTCCGAACGAGTTAAATTCTGACTAAAACTTGTTGTTTGATTTTCGATTTGACTGACTATGCAAAATGACTATATTACCCTCAAACAACATTTTTTATAAAAATGTCTTTTTCATTTACCATTTAACTTGTAACATACGTTCTTTTCATAAAAACATTCAATATGCATTAAAAAAAATTAAAGAGTTGAACCATAAATTTTTATGGAAAACAACTTAGCTTAACAAGAATCAACCAAAAACTCAAATGACTGAAACTTATTAAAGAAACTGATCTTGAAATCTTACAAATAAGAGAACTACAACATATTTCATAAGATCTCCATGAATCACACTCTTAATTCATATGTGTGAAGATCTTAATTTATATGTATAAAGATAGAAGAAGGGCAAATATGGGCAAAACTAAGCCTCTAGAAACAAGATACTGGTACACATGTACCCAATTCCCAATCAATAATAAGAACTATATGTTTCTTGAGTTTTTTTATAAATTCATGAATGGAATAATCATTTAGTTATTAAAACTTTATCTCCAGGATTACAATTAAAATCCCCTGTAGATGGTGTGCACTCAAATTTTCCAGATACCATTTTTTTAAAAATTTTCTACTCTTGATAATAAATATTTAGCATGCGCAAGCTTGACATCACATCTGCTCATTATTGATCCCTACAGAATTCAAAAATTCAGATAAAATGACAACATCAAGATGTTTAAGAAGATCAAGAATTATCGGGGAACGAGCTTTCCACGTGTCATAACTTTAACATTAACAACAAAAAACCAAAATTTTTGCAGATTAAAAAGTTAGAATTTAATTCACACAAAAATCCTTTAAAGCATTTTTCTCATAGCAGATTGGTTAATATTCATTCCAATAAACAAAAACTTGTTTATTCACTTCTCATCTTATTTGATCCCATGGTTTGTGGGGCACCCATCTAATTTCCAATGCATCAATCCAATGAATATATCAAAGATAGGATCCTTAGTAATAAATTAAAAAGTTAGCAATGAATTAGTATCTATTAATTGGAATCCGAATCATGTTTGCGAGGTACCTATATGTCGATTTGGTTTCTAAAAGTCCAAGAAGTATACAATAATCATACCTAATCGATTGTTTCTCTGTTGTTGGTAGTGGTGATGGTGTGTATAGCAACGTCGTTGGTGGGTTGATGGAGAAGAATCATAATTTGAGGGCAATTGAGGAACGTGAAAGAAAATACCGAGTCCACACCTTTTTTCCGAGAACCGAATCAGGAGAAAACTTCTGATTGAATCCAATTATTCCGACCGAGTCCAACAAAATGCACCAAATCAAACATACAAACGGAAGGTTGCGGACCGATTCCAAACTTTTGACCTAGTTAGAAGGCTTATCAAATAGACCCTTAAAATCAATGAAATTGAGTGATCCATGGTGAAAATATGTAATCTAGGAGCTTATTTTAGTTTTATTTATGTTTAAATTAATGATAAGTATTTATAAAAGTCCTTACATTTTTATTTCATATCCAGTTATGTCATAATATTTTTTAACAATTAAACCCACAAAACTAGCAACTATTTACATATTTTAGTTTTTACCCGACAAACCAGGGAACGATATAATTTGAGGGCGTTTTCAAAAATAGGATCAAAATTTAAGGTTTTTATTAAAAAAAATTAATTTAGTTTTATCACATTATCTTACTATACTCTTAAATGATGTAATATTTTCTATGTTACACAAATTATTATTTTACTATTATCTTATTGTATTTTTCTATCTCACATATGACATTATCTAACAATATTTGTGTTAAAGTAAAAATAATAATTTCATATTTACAAAAAAAAAAATTATCTTTAGAAAAATAACCTTTGTCAAATAAATGATATCAAGGTTGAAATCGTGATCTTAATTGTAGGATCGTACAACCTCACCTAGGTAAAATCATTCCAATAATACTTGGTTCATATTTGGTCAGATCAAAATATAATCATAGGATCATAAGATCGTAGGTTGATATATAGTAAGATTGTTACTTTTTTTTTAAGTTCTGATATTTTGTGTTGGATTAACTAAGTACATCGAATATGAACCTTAAAAAACACTTTTGTAATTTTTATTGTTAAATGACGTATTGAAGATGTATTTTTTATGTTTTAAAAAATTTATTGTTACCTAAATGATTAAATGGTTTATTGATGGATGAAAATATATTTTTTATATTTTAAAATGCTTTTGGTAGAATTTTACAACCCCAAATTGATCTTATAATTATGATTTTGTGATCCTATGGAGGATTCCAATCTTCACAACCTTCAATGATACCAATTGTCAGATTGTATGTGTAACTCGTTCATTCTTAAGAGAAAACTTAAAAGAAAATGGATTTGTAATTATAGAAAATGGAGAACCGAGAAGTACATTGTAATTTAGAAAAGGTCAACAAAATTCAAACAATAAACGAACGTCGCAAGTGGCCTTAGAACCACGACGCTTGGCTCAATGAAGCAACAGACGTTTTCAAATGCATGACACGTTGGGTGATTCAGGTGGCTGGACACGGCTTGAAATGGTGACACATGAAATAAGTCGAAAAAACAAATTAATATGAGGCCTACACGTGGCTTAGACACGTCGTGTTCCTCTACAGAGCACAACATGTGATCGCATTTGTAGTAATATAAATAACTTGAAACCGTCTTTTCATTGAATGTTTTCCCAACGAAAGTCACGAACACTTACGTAATTACTAACAACCTATAGAAGTACATACTTATGAAGAAACGTGAGGAAGCAATTACAGAACGAGAAAAGGTATTTCCTCGTCATGTTATTATGTAATGTAGTTATAATAAATTCATTAGAACGCCAGTTGGTTAATAGGGTCTGTGATAGGGTGGTATTATTGAATCGAAAGGTAACCTGGATGGATGAATTATGTGGCAAGAATCTTAATCCGTTTAACGGGGTTTATAAACCGTATGTAATAGAATGGTCAGAAGTGCATGATCGAGTTAACAACCTATGAGGTTAAGTTGTTTGGTAGTTGTAGTGCAGGACTCGATGAGTTTGGTAAAAATAGGTTACCAAGTTAAGTTAGTGGTAAAATAAAGGATCACTGAGGTAATTATAAAAATGTGTTTGTATAATTTCGAACGAACTTGGTATATTACCCGAATAGGCTTGTACAAGTTGTAGGTTGGAGAGCAACACTTGGCGTGAGGGAAAGTTAATAATTATTCTTCACCAACCATGTGAGTACATGTAAAAATTTTAGGTACATAGCAAAGTGATTGATATTTAATAAGAATGCATAAATCATTTACTAGTGCTCTAAAACTAACCAATACCGAATCTGAACCACCCTGAGAGACTAACATAATACCTCCTGAGCCCTTCTCACACTTGCTACAGTGACTGCATCCTGATAACCTGCTAAAAAGGGAAGCATCTTCGAACTAGTACTCTAACATCCAAGGTATTCAGATGGCATATAACTTAGTCATAAGCAGGAAACAAAATATTCTGAAATACACTGACTAACATCGATGTAGTACCATAACAATAAAATCATAAACAGAAGCTGAATTTAAATACATACCAGCGGTCTATTGCGGCTTGATCTTGACTTCTTGTGGAGCCATGGGCGTTGGAGCCTGAACTACCCCTCCCTGCTAGAGACTCTACAATGAAATCGGAGCTGCATTAACCCCTATACAGGGGCAATTCACTCTAATGTGTCCAGGCTGATGACAACGATGACACAACTCTTCCTCCAACATGCATTCTTGACGCTTACCCTTCCACCCGCACCTTCCGCACTTAGACATGCTACGAACATCTTTTTTTACCCCTTCGTCCTTTGTGGAATAGCCACGACCTTTTGGGTTTTTGACTCCTTCCACAGCCTAACTCAACTGCTCGGTTGGTTGACTCAATGTTCTCGCTTCCTCTTTCCTAGGTGCACATCTAACCCAGTTTCTTGCTCCCGAGTTACCCTGACTATCCCACCAACGGTCTGCAGCGTCGCTGTTTGACCTTGGAACCTAGTGATTACCCTGCCAGTAACACGCTTAATAATGTCAGGTAACTCCTCATGTACAGCTCGTGAAATCTCCACAACGATCCAATACCGTAGTGGACTCTCCTGGAGGCAAAGTGCATGACCCACCTCTGATCCCAGATAAGAAGATCTAATAATGGTATGCTCCCTTCCGAGGGATCCTAGTGATACACAAACACTGCGCCCCAGAGGAGCCCCTAACTGTCCCGTAACGATCTCAGCCCGGAAGGCCTCGAGGCGGCTATCCAAAAGCTCCAATATCCCCTACCTGACTGTACCAAATATCAAAGGAGTCTGTTCTAGGATACTGCGTTTAATCTCTGGTAATACTAACTCTCTCATCTGCTCCCTAAGTTGCTTGGCTCCTGAACCCGAGCCTGACTCCTCACTGGGACCTGAACTGCCCAATGGCCTACCCCGTAGCGTCACCATATTGCACGAGTCATCATATAACTATCATCAAAATACTCATTACTACTGAGGGATCACACACTCACTACAAGTTTTCCGGTTTTATCTTATCCCTTCTCGAATCGAGTACGGATCCTCTGTTTTCAGTAGTACGGGCCCATACTACCTTCCACATCTATCCGTACTTTCCTCAAGAATTTCCTTGACTCCACTAAGTCCCTTTCACTACTACTATTGCTCCCCACACTACTCTCATCCTAGGCTTGCCCGAGGGTAACCTCCAACCCGTACCCAGTCCTCAGCTACTGAAGGTATCTTCATAATGCCAATTAGCCACTACCTGAATAGCATCACATGTGATGAGGCTCAGATAATCCTTCGATTAAAGGACTCGTCCCTACAATGGTTAGACTCAAATGAGAGCTGCGTAATAGGGCCAAATCCAGCACTCTGAGATTATTCAACCCTGATCACATGTGATGTGACGTATTCACTTAATGGCTAACTTCCATCACTCAGAGTCCCACAAAGCACAATGCAAGTAGCATTCAGACAAAAGGAAAATCTAACCACATAATCCAATCAAGATTTTATCCTCTAATCAGGAAACTGTACATGCAATTCGAAGGCTCATACAATCAAGCATACCCTAAACAGCCTATCATATCATTGACTGGTCAGTACTAGCATGCATGTCTACAAGCATATACAATAGGAATATAAGGCATCTCTTCCTAGATCCCCGGCTCTAATCTAGCATGCAATTCTCATATTCATAACATAACATAACATAAACTTGTATGGGTAATTTGGGAGTACTTACTTTGAGCTTGGCTGATTGCATGCACCACACCTTTTTCTCTTTTCAAAGTTCTTTTTCTTTCTAAAATTTCTTTTCGCTTTTTGCAAAACTCTTTTCTTTTCTCAAAATTCCTTTTTACAAAAATTGATTTTCCTTTTGAACATTTTCTATACCAATTCCTTAGTTTGAGTTCAGACAGACCCGAAAGTGTGCCCGAATCCCTCAAACCAAGCCTCTGATACCAACTTGAAACATCCCAAAAAATACAAGCCAAAAATTTCGTTTTTAAGTCATTAATAAAATCATAATTATCTTTCAACATATAAAAATCATAAACAGTGTATCTCAAGAATAACATAACATCTGTAAAATATATCAAAATATAAACATCCCAGGCTGAACAAATAGCGTGTGCACTGCAATCTTCCCGAGCTCCTCTTTTGAAAACTGAAGCACCTGATATCAAAATTGAAACTGTAAGCACGAAGCTTAGTGAGCTCCCCCAAACTACCACATATCATACAAACCACATATCACAAATAACGTAACTTTTGGACAACTCCTACTGCATCGGGACGAATCTCGACATCGGCTTACCCGGCTTCGGACTCCTGTCCGGCAACGGGCTCACCCCGACATCCGACCGCATCGGGCATCGGGCTCACCCCGGCATCGGGCTTACCCCGGCACATACACAGCATAACATATATCATAAACACATAACATAATCACATAATCTACATCGGGCTTTCCCCGACATCGGACCGAAGCCCGGAACAACAACATAAAACACATAAACTAGCATACATCGGGCTTGCCCCGACATCGGGCTTACCCCGGAACACATAGCATATAACATAATCATATATACTACATCGGGCTTGCCCGACATCGGACCGGAGTCCGGAACATAAAACACATAACACATAAACATGCATGAATCACAAAGACATCAAGCATACATAACCACTTCTCGGGACCGCCCCGACATCGGACCGAAGTCCGGAAACATATAAACAACATCGGGTCAACCCCGACATTAGACTTATCCCCGCATACTCTACTACGTAAATGGGTCGGCCTTGGTGCCTTAGACCCGTTCCTACTAGACGAAAACTCACCTCTCAAACTGGATGCTGAAAACTCGGGCAAGGGTATCTCTGTCAGCTGTTCCAATGACTCCCTAGCTATTATGACCAAAAATAAACACTTAGTCACAAACTGAGAATACATCTAAGGGTAAAATGACTATTTAACCCCTTTGATATAAATTGGACCATGACTGCGGCCCAATCCTTTCTAGTCTTTCCAAACTCACTAAGGCCCATTAAAGTCCTCCAATGGCCCAATTTTTTAAATTGGGCCCAAGTCCTCAAATGGGCTTTCCACCCAAACCCAAACTAGCCCTTGGGCCCTTAACTGTCTTATGGTGGCTCATCACGGCCCAACATCTGCTAAGCCCAAAGATTGGCCCAAACGAAGGCTCAATAACGTAAAGTCCAGAATATGAGTGTACGCTAAGCGTACTCTTCTGTACACTACGCGTACAACTTCTATCACTTGTACGTTGCACGTACTGGCGTGTACGCCCAACGTTCTCTCCTGTTAATCCATATTCTTCAAAACTGCTTAATCCCTTAAGACACAACTTCCAAACTTCAGATCTGGGTCTAATAATCCTTCTTAACCAACAAAGTTGATCACTTGGTGGCTTGCACCCCACCAAATGAGATCAACTTGGAAAAATAGCACCTATCTTCATGGAAATGGCTAGATCTCTTGCATGGATGCAAATGGGCCTTAAAGATTACAACTTTTCGACTCAAGGGACTCAAATAACTTCATGGGTGGCAACCCTAAGTCCAGAAACGGATTTACACCATAAAAATCCATTCTTGAAACCAAAAAGTGACACTATCCATGAGAACCTAGATCTATGATGCAGAAGCACCAAGATGAGAACTTTATACCTTCAATAGGCTTGAAATGATATAAACCTTTGGATCTACAAGCTCTCTTCAATCTCTTGCTTCTTCTCTAAACACCTTCTTCTTCAAAGACTCCAAAATACTCCTCTAATGGCCATCCAAGCTCCAAAATCACTCAAATGAGCGCTAAGGGTCGATTTATAGGGTTTAAAGGGTGGAGGCTGAAGATATTACGGTTAGGTTATGAGATAAGGGGCTTAAATAGGGTCTAAGACCCTAAAATAGAGTTCAGGTCTGATTAGCGTACGCCCATCGTACATATGGTACGCCCAGCATACCCCGAAGAACATTCGCGGCCATCCTGGTAAGTACACCCAACGTACTCCAAAAGTATACCCAGCATACTACCTTCCTCATTAGTATGCCCAACATACTCTTTGTGTACGCCCAGTGTACTCGGTTAAGCGTGAAACTACTAAACTTCTAAAGGCCATAACTTCTTCGTTATAGATCCGTTTTCAATGATTATTATATCCACGAAAAGGTGACGACAAGACCTACGCATCTATCAACTCATATCTTCCTAAATACCTTTCTAAGAATAGTCCATTTTCCACAAAAGCCAAAACTGACACTTTACCGAAATACCCTTAGGCTCCAAAACACACACCGAACATCTGGAACGCTTCTAATACATCACTCGCTTCTAAAATGGCCTAGCTCTTACTCTTTTCAAAATCTATAATCCTTATAATGACCGGCCTTCGGGCCACAACTTCAGTCTTGGATTCAATTTAGAAAAGGGCGTCACAATTTCGCTTTTAACATCGATTTCTAGCTCCATTTGATAATTAATTGCAAATTATTTTTCAATTTCATTGTTTTTGGTCGTTTGTGTATTTGGGTTTACTGTGAGGGTGGGTGAGAGTATTTTCTGGTGAGTACCAATTTTTCCGGCGACATTGAGTAATTTCCGCCACTATAGGTTCTATTTACTTCTATTTATTGTGAAATTTGAGTTTAATCGCAAACTATGTGTAGTTGTATAAATTATGTGAAAATTGGCATATATTTGATATATATATATATATATATATATATATGTATATATATATATATATGTGTGTGTGTGTGTATGTGTGTGTGTATGTGTATGAATCAATGTAAATTTGGTGTATATATGTCGATGTATATGTGTTTGGTGTATATGTGTAATATGAATGTGAAATATGTGTATTTGGTATAAGTAGGTTGTTATTATCTATATATGTGACAGTATGTATGTATTTAGTATAAATAAGATGTTATTATGTATGTATGTGAATTATGCATGTTTGGTGTATATGTGATATATGAATGTGAAATTTGTGTATTTGATATAAATAGGATGTTATTATCTGCATATGTGAAATTATATGTGTATTTAGTATAAGTCGGATGTTATTATGTATGATACATGTAATTATCTATTTAAAATATAATCTATTTATTAATGTTAAACAAACCTTAGGAGAATGGAAACATTTCGCAAGGCTCATACCTATAGGGATAGTGTATTTGTTACTACCGAGGCGGAAGAACAATACATAAGTATTTTATTATAATTTTATCATATAATTAAGTGTTTATTTATACTTAATAGTTACTCACTTTTGGGAATTACATAATTGGTTAGTCAAAGAGCTCTTAGAACAAACCCAAGATGAAAGTGAGTTAACACCCAATCAAGGAGCTGCTTTTGAGAAAGTATTAGGAGAGCGACGTGGCCATAACAAAGGCATCGGCAGTAAACCTTCTGCTCTCCTGCCGATTTCACAACCATCGCAACCATCACTACAACCATCACAAGCAAAACAATCTACGTTGGTTTTTTGTTGTGATTATTTGCTAAAAGCTTTGGAAATTAAGTTTTTCTCCCAAGTGCAAGACATAACAATGTACTTTGGTTTTTTGTCTTAGTTTAAAATAGCTATCTACTTTCGCATCATAAAATGCATGTTGATTTGGTAATTTTGGTTTTGTGGTGATTATTTGCTAAAATCATTGGTAATTGGGTTTTTGTCCTATGTGTAAGAAATAACAATGTACTTTGGTTTTTTGTCTTTGTTTAAAAATAGCAATCTACTTTGGCATCATAAAATGCATGTTGATTTGGTAATTTTAGTTTTGTGGCGATTATTTGCTAAAAACTTTGGTAATTGGGTTTTTGTCCCAAGTGCAAGAAATAGCAATGTACTTTGGCTTTTTGTCTTAATTTAAAAATAGCAATGTACTTTGATAATTTTTGTTTACGTTTGGTAATTTAACTTATAAGTTTATATACGTTGTTAGTTATTATATAGTTGGAAAATCTTCGGGCAATACTCAACGACCCGACATGTAGAAATGAGCTTTATTCATTTTTTCAATCACAAATCGAGGAAACGATGGGAACGAAGATGATAGTATGCAAGGAGGAGTTTTATTTGCATATTACACTTGTTGTCGTGCTTTGCCATTTGTTAGAATTGTAAAACTTTTGGTTGTTTTATGTAATTACCGACGACACTATTACCGACAACACTATTACTTTTGGTATTTAATCGAATGTTGTTATTTAATTACCGACGGCACTATTACTTTTGATATTTAATAGGATGTTGTTATGTAATTACCGTCGACACAATTACTAGCAACCAAAATCGTTGATTAAAAATAAAAATTAAAAAAATGAAAATTGTTATTACCGGCAACATCATCATGACCAACAATTAAATCATTAGCGGTGACTATATTCTGTAGCTGCAACACAAGCATTAGCGGCGGCTATTCTCTTTAGCGGCAACAAATTAATCAATAGCGACGACTTATTGCCTACGACGCGTAGCCACTATTACCATTACCAACGACAATGAAACCCTTTAGCGGCGGCTTTTGTCACCTCTAATTGCCGGTTTTCTTGTAGTGTAAGCTTTTAAAATCATAAAAAAAAATAAAGAGAAATTCGCAAAAAATGGAGTGTTGTAAGTTGAATCTAGAGTTCGAGCTCGACAATTGATGGTTGAGCAAAGGGAGATGTGATTGAGTGAGGTCCGAATTGTCGGCACCAAAGAAATGAAAATTACAGTTGCATTTTTTAAAAAGTAAATAATAATAACATTATAATTAAAATATTAAATAATTTTAAATATAAAAATTAAATATATATCAAAACCCTTGTTATTATTGTACTTCGAAATGGATTTTATTTTATGATAATTCATTCTATCACAATTCTCGTTTTAAATTAAATTAGTTATTCTTATTGTCACTATCCATCAATTAAGTGGATTTTTTTTTGTTAATTTTGTTTTTTCAAAACGCAAATTCCATGCTTGCGTTTACTTTGGGTCAACTTTAGTTACATTACATTATCCGCTTACTTCTCAATTTTCAACAACTGATTACGTCAACACGGAGACCATAAACAGGCTAAATTGGAAAACGAAAGTGTTCATCACGGATCCCTGGAACTTGTAAACATTAATTCATATATATGTATTTAAGAATCACATAGCTCTTTCTGGCCTAACAAGATGGAATGGAAATCTCCTGCAGACGCTATGCCGTGGGTGGGATTGTATGTGTCTTTGGCATCTCTAATTTGCATTCTTGCAATGGCAGCTGATGCCATCCAAGGCTTCCGACAATGGAAACTCTGGTTTCCTTGTAGATTTTTCACTATGAATGCAGCTTCCATCACGCTGATAGCAATTGCAATGAAGCTACCAGTAGACCTAACCACCAACATGTCCGATAGTAAGTTTGTCAGCATCCTTTTCTTGATCACCATGTTAGCCAACTTTCTCCCTTCTTTAGGGCTTATGGGCGACAAGGAGCTTCTAATGAATATCGCAGCCTTTGGCATCCTCATAATCACAATAACTGTAAATATTTGGATTCAGTTTAGTACCAAAGGGTCTTTCACAACCCCTATACAAATGCTTATATTGATATTTCACCTTCCATTGCTATTCTCGGTAGCTTTGACAGTTCCAACATCTAGAAGAATTTTACAAAAACGATACCACGAGTTACATAGATTGGTTTCAACTCATCAAGAGATAAACTTCTCCTACAAGGAACTTGAACATAGGGTTAAAAAGTATTGGATGATGGCAGAGACTGGTAATCCCCAATTTGCAATTGCTTCTTCATCGGTTTCTTCTGCTTTTGGGGTTACATGCAGTGCCATTGCTTGCGTTTCATTTTTTGTTTTGATGAGCATGTTTGTTGGTGTATCAAATATTCGGTATGGAAAATCAGATTATCAGTGGTCAGTTGATGTAATTGTTATCTTGCAATCAATTGGGACAATAGTAGGTAGTATAGCACCAATTTTTAGATGTTTGTCTGCTACAAGTAATTTCAATCTGTCCAAGAAATGGAGCAAGAATCATCTAAACGTGTTCAGAGTCGAGAAGCATTGGATTCAAAGGCTTCATCTGTGGAAACGTGGGCATGTCAGATCACATATCCCTGGACGCCATTGCAAAAAGATTTTCCATAACATCAAAAACATGATTTTGAACTTTTGCATTGCACTTCAGATAACAGTTGTGGTTATATGCAACACAATATGTCTCATTCCTAGATCTTTTCTGATCTTGTTCTCTTGTTTTTGGTATTTCTTTAAGTCAATGTTGAAAACGATTAAAGAAGAACCAAATGCATCTAGTAGCAATATGATGTCAGATATGGAAGATTATACTGGTTATGTCTTACAAACTGAAGTGGAGGTCAAGCTTTCAAATAGAATATTAAGAAATGCACTCAACTCTATTACTCGAATACTTCACGAGTCTGAAGAGAAAGAGCCAATGAATCTTATTAAGCTTCTAAAAAAATCTAAAGGATTCTATGGAGGAATAGAGTTCGACAATGACCAAGTCCCACCTTTACATCAAGAAGAAACCCAAAACTGCTGGAGCTTAGTTGCAGTAACACTAATTGCCATTGCCCTTGCACTTCCCACCAATGCAAACAACCATGTCAAGGGATTACTTGCCAGTATGAGGGAAGGCCTTCAACTTGTTAGACACATCGAAAAAAGCCTGAATGTGAATCCTGACTTGGTAAAGTCAAGAAAAGCAGCTAGACGTGTGTGGACAGACATTGAAGTATATGGCAGGTGGCTACAAATTGATGTTCAAAAGAAAGCTCGTAAAGGAAAAACATCAAAGGAGATTCTTCTGTGGTTGGGTGATGAAGCAGTAAAAATTGTGATACAGTTCAAGAGAAGCAAAAATGTAAGTCTGGATCATTCACTTCGTAATGTCATTGCTGCAAATTCTATGTACAGAATCAGTCAAACGATGTTGTTTCACTGCAATGACCAAGAAAACTGGCCAACAGATGAGGAGCTTTTTGAGTGGATATCAACAATAATGGCAGATCTGCTATGTGCTTGCTTTACCAACTTGCCACGTGTCATAACTACGAAGTGTCATGATGACGCAATAGAGAAAAGGGAAGAGAGCATCCGAATTGCAGCTAAGCTTCTTGGTAGATCCAAAAAGATCCTGAAAGTGCTTAAAGCTCGTCAACTTCCCAACTTAGACATTGAGTCGATGGGGTACATTGATAAGTGGCAAGCATTACCAAGGACTCAGATTCAGATACACAATGCTTTAACAAGGATTCAAACAGCTTCTTCAAGTCCTAATGAATCTGTAGTAGTAACTGTTATTTGACAGGTGCGTGCATTTATTGATTGTGTACTCAAGAAATCTACCGACGTTTCTTATGATTTAGCATATCTAGAATTTACCCATCATTTCTCTAGTAGTTGGTACTAATGTCATTAGTGTTATTGGCATAATATATCTTTTTGTTTCTCTTTCTTTCTTGAAACAAGAGATTGTGGGTTGTATATATTGTGAATCGAATTCGTGTATTTGGTCTAAGAATGGTGAAGTTAATAAAAAGTTTCAATTGTGCATTAAGTGATGAGAAAATCCGTGGAGCAGAATATGGTTTCTATTATTCTGATTCAATTAATTGAATTACATGGCAGCTAGTTAAATAGCTAAACAAGAGATAAAATAAAAGGTCTTAAACAATAGGGAAGGAACTAGAATATAAATACGGGAGTAAAACGAAAAACATCCAATACTCCCCCTCAAGTTGGAACTTGTAGATCTCGAACGCCCAACTTGCCAAGAAGGAACTTTAGTTGTTGAGTCCCTAAACCTTTTGTAAGAAGATAGACAATTTGCATTTTTGTATCAATATGGTGGGGCTCTATCTATTGAGAATCTTCTCTTTCTCGAACAAAATAAAAATTCATCTCAACATACTTTGTTCGTTCATGGAAGACCGCATTGTTAGCAATGTGACGGACAACTTGATTGTCACAATACAACAGAGTAGGTCCATTCATGACAACATTTAGCTCCTTTAAAAGCCAAGAAACCCATAAGACTTCACTAACAATGGAAGCCATGGAATGATACTCAACCTTTGCTGACAATCCAAACACAAATTATTGTTTCTCGATTTTCTAGGAAATTGGTGTGTCTCTCAATAAAAGTAGATAACCGATCAGAGTCACAATAAAGTGCTAAGGGTGCAACCTCCTTTACTTGGAAAAAGAACTTGTTGCCCAATGGTAGCTTTAATTTAGCGTAAAACTCGATATGCAGCATTCATGTGAGATTGTCTGGGAACAACAACAAACTGACTTAAGACATTTAGTGTATGCGATGTCTGGCCATGTGGCTTGTAAGTAAAGAAGTCAGCTCACTATACGACGATATCGGCTAGCATCTACATGTGGTTCACGTTCATATTCACTTAGTTTCAAATTCTGCTTAATAGGAAAGGAACTTGGTCTACACCCTTATAACCCATAATCTGAAACGATCTCTAAGATGTACTTTCACTACTGAGAACCAAGCATTCTAAAGTATAAGCAACTTCAATTCCAATAAACTATTTTAAGATACTGAGATCTTTAATGTTGAATTGCTTATCAAGCTCTTGGTTTGTATCTTGTAATCATCTCCCACGATAAGCACATCATCGACATACATCAAAGCGGCAACAAAATCCTTTTCTCGATGATGAATAAAAAGGGAATGATCAATCTTGTATTGAATAAAACCAAGTTAGAGCAGAGCATTAGTAAGCATTTTGTACCAATTCTGGGAGTCTTGCTACAATCCATAAAGCGATTTTCTTAACCTGCAAACTTGTGTCACTCCTTCCTTAGTGAAGCCTTGAGGGAGTTTCAATTATACTTCCTCATTAAGATCTATATGTAAGAAGGCGTTGTTGACATCCAACTGTTGTATGATCCGGTCTTTCTTCACAACCACGATAAGAAGGGCTCGAGCTATGACCAACTTGGTAACTAGAGAAAAAGCTGTTGGAAAGTGTGTCAAATGTCATTAACTATTGCTGCTATTTCTAATAACAACTGTGTCCTCTTGGGTTGCTCTCAAGACTCAAATTAAGTAGATAAATATAGGAGGAATTAGTTTATTAATTATTATGGTTTAATAGTTAATTAGAAACTAATTGGAAATACAATTTGGGAATTAATTAATAGTTTAAATGATAGAAATGTTGAATATCAATTAATCAATAGTTAATTAATCAGGAATATTCCAGAACCCTAGAAAGAAGTGTGGTGGACGAAAAATTCTTTTGGATAAGGGAAATTCCATTCATATGGTTATCCCATCCCACATGGGGTTGAGGATAAAACCTTGGAAGGTATCCAAGGCTATAAATATGGCCATAGGGATTTATTCTTCTTTGCTCATTCTTGGCATGATTTTTCGCCACCTCTTTCTCCCTCCTTATGGATGAACTCTCCTTATATTTCATCCCCTCTTAGGTATTCTTGATTCTATTCTTTTGAGTTCATTGGGTGTGAACCAAGAGAGGGATATGGTTTACGTCCTGATCATCCAAACAAGGTGGCACACACGAGAGCTCAAGCGTGAAGGTCTGTTGCTGCAAAAGAGGTATGTGTTCTTCTTTCTGTTTTTGATTTCTAGGGTAGATGTAATTAGTATGAAACCATAAACCATAGGTTGCATGTACAGTTAGGTATATCGTAGTTTCGATTTTTTCCGCTACCTAGTTCAAAGTGCATTTGATGCATAGAATACCTAAGAGTGGTATTAGAGTCGTTGGTTCATGATTACATTCACCATAAATCCATATTTTCTGTAAATACTTGTTTGAAATTTAATTAAAGAAGAGAGATTGAAAATTTCGTAACTGGAAAAATCTTTAATCACAGCTCACGGCGTGAGCACTTGCAGCTCACGGCGTGAGCGCTTGCAGCTCACGACGCAAGCTTACCGAATTTAGGGTTTCCCTATTTTCATTTTTCAAATTTGAATATTTGTTAAATATGGATAAATATCAAATTTAAAATGTTTTAAATCTGGAAAATTGACAAATAATATATAAATATGATTATTTGAATTTGAATATTTTTTATTTAAATAATGAATTTAAATATTTAATATTATTTATAATAGAGATTTATAAAATTGAATATTAACCTCTCATGTTTTATTAATTATTACACTTCCTCCATTCAATTAATTAGAATTAATAATAGACAACTAAATTTAAAGAGTTTTAAATTTACCCCATATATATATATATATATATATATATATATATATATATATATATATATATATATATATATATATATATATATATATATATATATATATATATATATATATATATATATGGTAAGAATTTTTTTTGTAGGACGTAAAAAGTTTTTTCTACATATTTTTTTAACGAACAAAATAAATGAATCACTAGATAATTTATTTGTAAGATGATTCACAAGAAAAAATTCTCAAAAAAACATCTTCATGATTCATTTTTAAGTAAATTAAGAAAATATTTACTTTTGTGACAGTTTTAGTGAATAATAACAAAATCATTATATAAATGAATCATCGAGATGTCTTTTTGAGATTTTTTCTTGTGAATCATCTTACAAATAAATCATGTGATGATTCCTTTTGTTTGTTCGCTAAAAAAATATGTAGAAAAAAACTTCTTACCTTCCTACCAAAATTTTCCTTCTTATTTGATTTGGACTCTCTCTCTCTCTCTCTCTATATATATATATATATATATATATATATATATATATATATATATATATATATAAGATCCAAATCGATTGTATGTATTAGAGAATTACAATATGCGTCCTCACATATTTTAAATATTGATATTGTCAGTCTTACCATGACTAGGCTCACCCATTCTAATGTAGGGGCTTAAGTAGGTCTCTTTGATTCCTAATGAGATCGGTTTCAATATGCTTCGAGCTTACCACCCTCACCACCTTATTGCATTTTGAGAATCAAGTTACCGAAAGAGTTTGATTGTGATAACGGTCAATCTAAAAGTATTCTAAATACAAGAATAAAAGAAAATCTTGTTTTATTTATTTAAAGTGAATCTTATCTCTTATCCATAAAAATTGCACATTCTCTTTATAACTTGGTGATGGACGTCGCGTGGTTAACCGGAATATCAATTTGAGATTATAGGTAGAGAATGATGTGGAACTTGCGAATCTTAATCGTAACTTTGTGGTGTGTTTACGACATCCCTTTAAACACACTTTGTGGTGTATTTACGGCACACCACAAATATGGATCCTAGCCTTAATTTAATAACCGGTACGTCAGTTTGATAGTGATAACGGTCAATCTAAACACACTTTGTGTTGTGTTTACGACATCCCTTTAAACATCGTGAAGCCAAATATGGATCCTAGCCTTAATTTAAAATTTTTTAGGGTAATCATTTATTAAGGATTTTATATATCAAACTAACTGGAATCGTTTGACCTCAAGTCAGATGATGTATGCGAATCTTGCTTACTTGGCAAGATTACAAAGGTGCCATTCACATGCCATTGTGAAAGAGGCAATGATTTGTTGGATCTCATCCATAAAGCTGTTTGTGGGCCATTAAAATCTACAACATGACATGGAGAAATATACTTCATGACTTCCATTGACGATTTTAGTAGATATGGATATATTTATCTAATCAACCATAAGTCAGAAACTTTTGTGTTGTTCAAAGAGTTTCAAAACGAAGTAGAGAACCAATTGGCAGAAAGATCAAGATGCTTCAATCCAATACGGGTGGATAATATTTAAGTCTTGAATTCTACGATCATCTTAAGAATTGTGGAATAGTTTCACAATTGTATCCTCCTAGAACACCACCTTAAAACGGTGTGGCTGAGAGGAGAAATCGAATGCTATTAGATATGGTTTGATCTATGATGAGTCGTGCTACACTTACGATATCTTTTTGGGAGTATGCCTTAGAGATATCTTCTTACATCCTAAACCTCATACCTACTAAGAAGGTTGCCAAAACACCTTTTGAGATGTGGAGTGGGATACATCCTTCTCTAGCATAGATAAAAGTATGGGGTTGTAACGCTTTTGCTCATCATGAGGCGAGTGATTAGCTTGAGCCCAGGTCAAAAAGTGTTACTTCATTGTTTATCCATAAAATTCTTTTTTATACTTGGTCTAATATCCTTATGAGAACAAGATGTTTTTTGATCGAGAGGGATTCTTCGTCGATAGGGATCTCATTTCCAAAGAGGACATTGGGAGCTATATTGATCTAGAAGAGCTTCAAGAGTCAAGTAAAGAAGAAACTTTAGTAGACACTAGCACTCAATCTGAGGTGCAAAAACATGTTGAGGAACCTCAACCTGAGGCAGAGAAGCCTGGTGAACAAAATGATATATCTCCACCTTCCCTTTGTAGATCCAATAGAGTCCGTCTTCCTCTTGATTTCTATGGTTTCCATATGACCACAAAAGGAGGCGTATTGATCAGTAATTATACACTGGTTATTATGTATGATGTAGCTAGTTATAAGAAAGCGATGACAAGCCCTGAGGTTGTCAAGTGGAAGGAAAGCATGGAGAGCAAGATTCAGTCCATGTATGACAACCAAGTTTGGAATTTGGTTGATTCCACCCCTGGAATCAAAACTGTTAGGTGTAAATGGATCTTTAAGAGAAGACCAATGTAACATCCTGATGTTGAGGTAATTCTAAAATTTCTCCCTAAGTATGAAGATTATTGCATTTTAGCCTTTATGTATGAGAAATGTTGTAAAATGGCCCAAAGTGGCATTTTCGTAAATAATAGTTGTGGGGCATGTATACTAGGCATACATATTGTATGGTGGGCATATGTGGCAGGATACTACACCTTAATATTTAGGGTTTGGACCCTATTTAAACATCCTTATGGCCTCTAAGTTTCAACTCTCATTAGCTTCCATCACTTCACTCGACTATATAAAACCCTAATCCCTTGTTTAAGCATTTGGACCTTTGGTGTGCATTTTGGTAACCTTGAAGGAGAAGGAAGGAAGTAGAATCACTTTGTAAGCTTGAAGAAGCTTTTGATCTAGAATCCTCATATACCTTGCAACCACCAAAAGGTATAAAGTTTTGGTCCCAAGTCTTGACCTTTATGAGTATGGCGTGTTGCAGCCCATATAAACTGTCCTTTCAGACGTTTTGAGATGTCTAGAAGCATAAAAATATGATCTTGGCTCTTAGTTCTTCCCCATGCATGTGCTAGGATGTCTAAATGTATTAAAAAGTTAGGGTTTGTTGGTATTAAGCACTTTTAGCCATGTAAAGTCATAAAGTTGGAAACTTTATGACGTATAATGATATTTTGGGCTTAAATCTAGATTCGGATGTAAGGGCTTGATATATTAAGCTCCTAATAAGAAGTTTAGGTGACTAGGTGCGTACGTTGGGTGTACTAAATGGTACGTTGTGCATATGCGGTCAAACCCTCGACTTCTAGGTCAAGAGGAGTATGCCCCGTGTTCAGCTAGGAACGACCAACGTACTCGGCTAGGTTGACTCGGCTGATTTTTTGACTTTGACCTTTTGACCAAGGTTGACTTAAGAGTAGTTTGGGTATTTTAGGTCTTTTATGATTATTAACAAAGCTTATGTCACCAGTTTCATTTAGGTGATCTAGTAGAGTTGGTGTTGGAGTTGTATTCGATGCTATGTAGTTTTCTTCTACTTGTCGGACGGAGATGTGAGTTTTCTTCACTGTACCCATGGGTCGAAGGCACCAATATCGGCCCACTAGTTTATGCTTTAAACCCGAGATGTTTTTATGCTTCCGTAATGCATTTAGAAATATTATTTTATAAAACTGGTTGAATGCTTTTGAAAATTTTAATTATATGTAAAAAAAGGGTAACGACCGGATTTATTTCGTTTTGTTTATTTTTTAAAAATTGGGTTGTTCCAAGTTGGTATTAGAGCATGGTATGAGCGTTTAGACATACACTTGTGTGTTTAAACTCTTACCAAGGCTCAAAAATTTTCAAACAAATATCAAAAAGAATAAGAATTTTAAAAAGCCAATTTCTTTTATGTTAAGCTAAAGTTTTAAAATAAGAAAGAGAATGTCAAGTTTGCGTTCATTCGGAGCTCAACGGGTAGTAAGCCACTCACTCACAATAAGTCTTATGTAAAAGCGTTAAGATATATGTAATATTTATATGCTAGAAATCCTATCATAATGCTTATGTATTTATGATGCATATGTGCCTATGATGTTTATGTGCTTATGTGCTTCATATGTTCCTTATAGGAAGCATGTGTTTTAGTATTACTCAGTTGAACCTTATATCTGGCTTATTTCTTGAATGATATGATTGTATACATCTAGGGCCATATAGGTTTAGAGAACTAATTTAGCCTTACTTCATGTTCCTGACGGTTTTGGCCATATGAACATTCCTATGTGGACATGCAAACCCTAATGCTTGGATCTAGGTTTCTCTAATTAAACATGCTTTGAATCCAAGACTTCTAATGACTAGTTAGGTATAAGAACAATACAAAATCATATCTAGAAGTTTACCTTTGAATCTCTTGTTTGATCTTGTTGTCTTGGAGCTCTAGAGTCACAATTGTCACTCCTCTAATGGCTTACAAACACCAACTAGCAAGGAGGATGATTTGAGAGAGAGGTTAGGGATTAGAAATCGGCCAGGGTTTCTTTGCTTTAGCAGAGGTGCCGATTTCCCTTGGCCTAGGGGTCTATTTATACTTGTAAGGCTACTAGGGTTTCACCCTTAAACCCTAGTTGGATAATCTTTCCTTAAAGCAATCCAAATCCTTTCCATGATAATGCCTTGGACGATTTGTGGCTTATCCCAAGCCCTAGAAATCGTCCAACCCTTATCCCTTAAGGATTACAGCCCAAAGTGCAACTATCAAACAATTGACAGTTTATACCCTCTTATTTAATTAATCTCTTTAAGTCACCAAATTAATACTAATTAATCTATGACTTATATTAATCAAATAACAATATTATTATTCCTTATATTATTCTCATAATATATTAATAATACCTATTCTCTCATAATAAATCATCCTATCAAGTTGCTATGGTGAAGGCAACCCAAAAGGACCATGCACAATCGGGTCAAATACTTGCCTAATATAGTTGCAGCCTTAGACACTATTCCAACAGTCTCCCACTTGGATAAGTCTAGTAACTATATGCACAAGTACACTCTGATTCTCAATCGTAGCTCTCAAAGACGCTATCAAACTCTGATCTAATCAATCTTGTCCTTTAGATAAGGGATCGTACAGTCCTCTGTTAGATATCATGCTGACAATTCTATGGAATGATTAGTCAAGCATTTAGGTTTCTCGATCTCCGATTTATTCGACATAGAACTTAATCGAACACATCAATTCAGTGCTGACCGGGCCCAACACATAAGTCAAATCAAATCATCGAGCGGCCGAGATATCGCTTTTGCCCTATTGGGATAAAAGTAATAGATAAACTTCGACTTATATGCATTTACTTGTTCATTAATCAACTATTCACAACAATGCGTTTTATAACACCGAGTTACTGATGCGTTTTCGCATTATCAATGTATAACCAATTAACAAATAACAAACCATATATCTAGGTTTTAAGACTATATGATATTATCGTCTTGCGATCACCCCTTTTGTCGTATTCCATAAGGTGATTCCAGCAAGCGCGGGTTTGTTCCAATGCTCAAAGCAAGTTCATAAGCACTCATGAACGTCGCAGCAATCTTTTGCTATGTCTAATACCATTTAGACAATCTACGCACCAATTCACGACAATCTTCATTCATATCTACTTCCAACATATGAACGATTGTGGACAATTTGAATAATTCGATTATTCTTAATAAACTCAATTATTATGGACGTCAAAACATGCAAAGAGAAACAATAGTTAAACAATTAACATAAGACAGTAACATTACTCATAAATAAAACTCCTTTATTTAATCATCAAATGTTAATTAGTTACATTTATCTGTTACACGTTTCTAATACTATCTAATCTATGCTAATATCATCCTTCAGCCTAATACTCCTAGCATGCTGCAAGTGCTTAACCCTACTCAGTCCCTTCGTAAGCGGATCTGCTGGGTTATCTTCTAATGATATCCTCTTCACTACGAGTTGTCCTTCTTCTACACGATGTCTAATAAAGTGATATTTTTTGTCGATGTGTCAAGATCTACCATGATCCCTCGGTTCCTTGGTCAAGGCAACCGCTCCTTCATTATCACAGAAAATCTCCATGGGCTCCTTTATGGTGGGTACAACTCCAAGATCACCAATGAAGTTCTTCAACCATATTGCCTCCTTCGACGCTTCGCTCGCTGCAATGTACTCTGATTCGCACATTGAATCAGCTACGGTTTCTTGTTTGAAACTTTTCCAAGTCACTGCTCCTCCATTCAGGGTAAAGACCCAGCCCGACTGCGAACGGTAGTTGTCCCTATCGATCTGAAAGCTGGCGTCACTATACCCTCGCACCTTTAAGTCATCACTCCCTCCGAGGACTAAGAACCATTCCTTCATCCTCCGAAGGTACTTAAGGATATTCTTCACCGCAATCCAATGGGCTCTGCCAGGGTTCCCTTGATATCTACTAACCATGCTCAAAGCAAAGGCTACATCAGGGCGAGTACAAGTCATAGCGTACATGATTGAGCCAACTGCGGAAGCGTATGGTACTCGGCTCATTTCTGCTATTTCAGCTTCGGTACTTGGACTTTGAGTCTTACTCAACTTGGCATTACTTTGTATCGGTAATTCTCCCTTCTTCGAGTTTTCCATACTAAAACATTTTAGTACTTTCTCTAAGTAAGTGTTCTGACTAAGTCCTATTAGTCTCTTACTTCTTTCTCTCACTATCCTTATTCCCAAAATATAGGAAGCCTCTCCGAGGTCCTTCATAGCGAAGCATTTCCCGAGCCAGGACTTAACCTCCTGCAGAGTCGGGATGTCATTTCCTATGAGTAGTATGTCATCAACATACAAAACGAGAAAGCTAACTATACTCCCACTGGCTTTGACATATACACACGATTCATCTTTGCTTCGTACAAATCCAAACTCTTTGACTTTCTCATCGAAGCAAAGATTCCATCTGCGAGACGCTTGTTTTAGTCCATAAATGGACTTCTCAAGCTTACACACTCTATTCGGATGCTTTAGATCCACAAACCCCTCTGGCTGAGCCATGTAAACATCCTCAGCCAACTTTCCGTTAAGGAAAGCGGTCTTGACATCCATTTGCCCATTCTCATAATAATGAAATGCGGCAATAGCTAGCATAACTCTAATAGATTTTATCTTCGCAACTGGTGAGAAGGTCTCGTCATAGTCAACTCCGAGAGTTTGAGTAAAGCCCTTCGCGACCAATCGCGCTTTATATGAGTGTACGTTTCCATCCACGTCGGTCTTCTTCTTGAAGATCCATTTGCACCCAACGGTCTTACGTCCGGGCACAGTATCAACAAAATTCCAAACTTGGTTATCATACATGGATTGGATCTCGCTATCCATTGCCTCTTTCCATTTCGCAGACTCTGGGCCTGCCATGGCTTCCATATAGCTATTAGGTTCATCAAGGTTTATTAGTGTACCATCACTAATATACGTGTCCCCTTCGGTAGTAATATGAAAACCATAAAACTGGGGTTAAACTCTAACTCTTTCGGAACGTCTAAGAGGTAAGGACTCGTCAATCGGTTCAACCGGAGTTTCCTCCTCGGGTTGAGTGCCAGCGGTAGAGGTTCCTTCATCTATCGATTCTTGAATCTCTTCAAGCTCGATTTGCCTCCCACTATCTCCTTGGCCTATGAGTTCTCGCTCTCGGAAAACTCCTCTCCTCGCAATAAAGACAACATTGTCCTTCGGTCTATAGAAGAGATATCCAATGGATTTCTGCGGGTAGCCGATGAAAATACATCACTCACTACGAGGTTCGAGCTTGTCGTGAGTATCTCGTCTTACGAAAGCCTCGCAACCCCAAACCTTGATATGTGCTAACGAGGGAGCTTTCCCTGTCCACATCTCGTGAGGTGTTTTGGCAACCTTCTTAGTAGGGACTCGGTTAAGGATATGGGCGGCAGTCTCTAAGTCATACCCCCAAAAAGAGATTGATAGTGAAGCACGACTCATCATAGAGCGAACCATATCCAATAAGGTTCGATTACGCCTTTCTGCCACACCATTCAACTACGGTGTCCTAGCAGGCGTCAATTGCGAAACTATTCCACACTCCTTGAGATAATCGTGAAATTCAAGACTTAGGTACTCTCTTCCTCGATCGGATCGAAGCATCTTGATTTTCCTGCCCAATTGATTCTCCACTTCATTCTTAAACTCGATGAACTTTTCAAAAGTTTATGAATTTTGCTTGATTAAATAGATTGTCACAACTGGAAATTTTGTGTCATGTAATCTATACATTCAAGCTAATGTGAATCAAAAACTTCAATCAAATACATTATACAAGTACCACAAGTAGTCATCAAACAATTGGAAAACCCTAGAAGTTCTTGTTTAAGTCCATTTTGGACTAGGACTTCCTTATTGGATCCAAAAGGACCAATAAGCTTCCAATTAGACTATCATGGGCTTAGAACCCTCATTGGGCTCTAATTGGACCCACACTAATTTATTTCAATATTATGGGCCATATTGGGCCTAGAATGAAATAAATTGAAAGCTTTGATCCATAATTAACCTAATTTGACCCTAACAAGTTATAAAAATCACATTTAAATTTATTTGGACCAAAAATCACTCAACTTAACCATGAAAATTGGGCTTAAGTATTTAAGGCCCAAACACCCTCATTTCCTCCATTATTCTCGGCCCAAAAGCTCAAGCCCAAGAAGAGGGTTGACCTTAGTGTGCCACCTCCTTATTGTCTTGTGGATCTCCATGCAAATCCATTCCATGTATCCATGCACATCACTTCATGTCTACATCTCTCTCTCTCTTCTTGAACTCGGCCGAGAGCAACACCACACACACACAAAACACTCACAAACTCTCTCTAAAATTCACTCAAGACTTCTTCCTCTTCTCCCTCCAAAATCTCGAAAATTAGGAAGCATTCAAGGAAGTTCTTCCACAAAAATCATCATCTAAGGTAAGGTTTTGCTTGGATCTATGACTTGTATTCCTTATTTATCAAAAATCTCTTCCTAATCCATGCAAAAATCATGATCTTGCACTCTAGAAACCCCATAAACTCGAAAATTTCATCAAGGAGTGCAAAGGCCAAAAATCACTTCATTTCTTCCAATCTTCCTTCAAAAACCGAATCAACACCCAAGGTGAGCTTCATACCCCCTATTTTCTGTTTTTATGAGTTTTGTGGGGGGGGGGAATACAAGTGAAAGTGTAGATCTATATGTGTTTGTATGCCTTGTATGATTTCCATGCTTATATGTATGCATTTGTGTGTTATAATGTTGGATCTAGCCATAAAACCCCTCAAAACCGAGATATATCTTGTGATAAATGATTTTAGCTTCAAATACGTTTCTAAATACAAAGTGTTTCAAGAAAAATGACTAAGTGGTTTAGTAACAATTTTCTTTGGGTTAAAAACACAAATTTTGGGCCTAAAATGTGAAAAATACAAAATTAAGGGTCCAAATGGGCATATCACGAATTCTGATGGATGAAGTGTGCCAAAACAGTTTCCATAAAACAATTTCTGGAAATATACTCATTTAGGGGACTAAAAACATAAATTTCAAGCTTAATGGGCTAAAAATGACATTTTCGGCCCAATGAGGCCCATTATGCGAATTTTTCTGTTTTGGAGGGCCAAAACTGTGATTTTCTGTAAAACAGTGGACCATAAGTGACCCAAGTCCTTTTCAAAGGTTTAAAATGCTTTCTAAATTTAAAAAGGACCAAAGTTGCAAAAATTTTCCAATTTGGGCCAAAATTGTCAAAGTTGCGAAAAGAAGGGATTAAAACCGAGAAAACTGCATTTTCAGGGACTTAAACTGTTTTCTATGAAGAATATGCTGAAAAATATTAATTTCAATAATTTTTTGATGTTAAAATGTCAAGAAAATTAGTTCAAGGACCAAACCGGGAAGTATTTAATAAAAGGGTTGAAAATGTAAATTTTACAAACAATGAGGGGCTGAAAACAGAAATATTTCAAGGCTAATTCAATACCTACAATTTGATCAAATAATGGCACCGTGACTATCGACGAAATACAATACATTACAATACCAAAAGTCGTTGTTAAACGAATTGGCTCGGTCTCGAGCCAATAGAAATCTACAACTACTAACACTACGACACTACGATTCAGACAAGTAACGTTTGGTAATACATATACATGCGAGTGTGCACAGACGTCTACGCACCATCTTTGGGCCCCACAAGTGTAAAATCTTGTTCGTTGAGCCTAGCTAGCCCAATGACCTGATCTTAAGGCCCGAAGACATTTTTTTTTACGGAGTGTTGGGTTTTACCGATCCGACACAACGTAACTGGACTTTCAATGGCTTGTATACTACTGGTCCCCAAGGGTCCTTTGATATTGCTAGTAAAGTCTACATTTCATGCGAGGCGGGTCTGGGACCCCTCGTACATTTTTATCCCCAACCGGTTAATGGAGTTACCGGGGTCTTCGTGACCTCTTTCTCTTCGGATGTGGGACTACACCTAGTCAGGGCGATTGGATAACGTGATTAGTACTGACGACGCCTTCGGGATCGTTAGTATAACTATAAACTGGGCGTTTGTGTAATGCGGGTTTGTAGTAAATAATCATGCTCGAGAACCTTCCAACGTCGCCTGGGACTGACACTATACGCTATGCAAGGGTTTCAATGTAACTTCATGTAATTCAAGGAACTAGGAGAACATCGGGTTTTCCTAGGGTTTTCAATACATACAGATTTGAAATGCATACGACTTCAATGAACATTTTTTTACAAGTATAGAAACAAACAAGCATACCTATGGATCTTCACAAACGTTTTCCAAAGCTTTTCTTTTCAGAAAATATCGGATTTTCTGGTGGTTTTTCAAACAATACAAACATTGGATTTCAAACACTACTTATGAACTCACCAACATTTCATATGTTGACGTTTTTCAAAATACTTGTATTCTCAGGGAACCAGTGAACCAAAGGAAATCATATTCAGTGACGGCTTGCAGTTTACTTATGTACGAACCGAACAATTTAATTTTTGGGAATGTAATGTTTAAACAATGTATGACATGTAAACGCTACTGGTTGTACTGTATTAATGAATGGTGACGAATGTTGTTATGTTTCATATATATTCAATGTTATGGTATTCAATTGAGTCACGACAGCCCCCGGACGTTTCCGCCGTCTGGTTCGGGGGTGTGACAGGTTGGTATCAGAGCTTTGTTTATAGTGAACTAGCATGTCGAGCCATACATTGATGTGCAACTATAAACCAAAAAGAGGGGCTAACATAACTCTGAACAAAACAAGTAAATAAAACACACTTGCTTGCATTAGGAATAAGGACCTAACGCCGAATCAAACACAATAATGCTGGTATCTCGGTTCATTCGAGACTGTTCTTAGTGATACCAAGGAGTGAATGTAGCCTGATCAACTACATTCTCTCCAAGGTAAAACTAACACGCGTCTTGATGAGATCGGGATAGCCAGGGAACCTAAAACTATACCATTTATCACCCAAAAAGAGAATGTTTGCTTAGTCTGTACAATAGTCGTAGCATCCTAGGATAATGTTAGCATATTTACGTACTCGCGCAGACAGCATGGCTGGTTTTCATCACCCTGGAGACCCCTACTTCCCTAATCAGGGAAACAACGGGTGGCTAGAGGAGGAGGAGGAGCCTGAGGAGGAGCAGCAGGGTATCCAGTTTCATCAGGCCTTAGTAGCTCACGGGATGCTTGTGGATGAGCCAGGAGAGAATCCAGGTGAAGCACACGATGTCGGACCCGACGAATACGTAGACACTGACTACGAATTTGGAGAGCTCGACGATGACGATGAAGACGGCCAGGTCGGGGACCAGGACCCCGTCCCGCCATGCGAGGACGAGGCACGACTAGATCACCCTGCGCCACCAGCGAACCCCCCAAGAGAGAATCGTTCCCTCGAAGCTGAGATCGCCGCACTGCGACAACAGCTGTATGCTATGGAGGCTCGGGCAGTGCAAGCAGAGCATGAGAGGGATGAGGTTGTAGGAGACATGGCAGAGATGGCGCAGCTACTGGCACAACATTTTGGCATATGACCTCGGCACCACCTCCTGACGCAACTCATCGCGGTTAGGGATAGACTTATCATAGTAGGTTATTAGGAACTATGTTATGTACTCCGGTTCTATGTTTAAGTGACTACACTACTCATGGAGCCGTTATGCTGTCGGATTAGTGTTACTTATGTATGCTCTTACGAGCAAATTTTCTTGTACTAAATGCGGATAATATTAATAAACTTTTGTGTGTTTTGTGATGATATTACCAGTTGTTATGTGTTGAGACGTTATGATTGTATGCCCGATGGTAGTAATGTTTAGGTTCACATCATACACCTAGTTAGTAGGATCGCAACCTCACAGAAACCACGTACACTCAACATCTTTCCGTTTCATGACAGAAAGATGCCTCGCCCAGCTACTCGCGGAAATCCCGAACCAACCCCGCCCGAAGTTGACTCCACTGCTTTCCAGGCAGCCGTGTCCGCTGCAGTCACAGCAGCTATGGCACAACTTCACCGAGGGAACAACGGAGGAGGCAATGGTCAAGGCTCCGGAAGTTCGAACAACGGGACGAACCAAGGACTCACTAAAACGTGCACCTACAAGGATTTTGCGAACGCCAAACCCCGAACTTTCAACGGCACTGGAGGAGTGATCGCTCTGAAGCGATGGATCGAGAAGGTAGAGTCGGTATTCGAGATATGCGAGTGCCCCGAGCAGATGAAAGTGAAGTTCGCGGCCTGCACTTTTGTGGACCAAGCACTCACTTGGTGGAATGGACACGTAGAAGCTATGACACTCCCTGTCGCCAACTCTATACCCTGGGTAGAAATGAAAGAGATGTTAACGGCTGAGTACTGCCCCCGAGGCGAAATACAAAGGATGGAACAGGAACTATGGAATCTCACTGTGCAGAATGGGAACATCGATGCCTACATAACGAGATTCAGCGAACTATCTCTGCTGTGACCGGGTATGATTACGTCAGAAGGAAAGAAGATTGAACGATTCATCTGGGGACTGACATCCCCCATTCAAGGGAATGTGATAGCTGCGAACCCTGAAACTTTTGACAGTGCAAAGAGATTGGCAAAGAGGCTATATGATCATAACCACAAAAAGGGCGAGAAGCCAGTGGAGACTGAGAAGAAAAAGGAGGGTGATGGTAAGAAAGGATGGAACAACAAGAGAAAGGGGCGTCAGGGCCCCGAGGCCTCTAAAAAGCAGCAGACAGTGGCAGTTAACGCTGTCACTGCACCGGTTCCAGTCACCCCACATGCTCCAGCCTCAGCTGCTTCAAATGCTTCAAGACCCTATTCCGGTAATGCTCCCAAGTGCAATAAGTGCAGTTTCCATCACCATGGAGAATGTAAGGAGTTCCATTGCACCAACTGCAACCGAAGGGGACACACTGCAAGGTTCTGCAGAACGTACCCTCCTAGGGACCAGAGTCAGGGGAACAACCAAAACAACAACAACAACAACAAATGCCGCAATAACAACAACACCAATGCCGGTAGCAACAATACAGGGCTTAGCCACACCTGTTTCGGGTGCGGAAGGACGGGACACTTCCGTCGGGATTGCCCTAACAAAAACAACTCAGGAAACAGAGGAGCCGGAAGAATGCTGACTATGGGTCAGAGTGATGCAGTTCAGGACCCTGCAGTTGTGACCGGTACGTTTCTCCTAAACCACACCTATGCATGCATCTTATTTGATACCGGAGCAGAGCGAAGTTTCGTAAGTGAGAAGTTTAAACATTTATTAAAACAACAACCCCAGAAGCTAAATGAAACCTATACGGTGGAAATGGCCAATGGGAAAACCGAATCCACTAGGGAAATCTACATCGGATGTACCCTAACCTTCAACCAACACGCCTTACGAATAGATCTGATGCCAGTATCAATTAGGAGTTTCGATGTGATTATCGGCATGGATTGGTTAAGCCCCCACCATGCTGAGATTATGTGCCATGAGAAGGCCATTCGCCTTCGTCTCCCAAATCACGAAACCCTAGTAATTTACGGAGATAAACCCAGTACGAATCTTCGTATCATTTCGTGCATCAAAGCACAAAAACACTTGCGAAAGAACAATTTGACGTTCTTGGCTCACATAGTGGACAAGACCAAAGAAGAAACTAACATCCAAGACATTCCAGTAGCGTGTGAATTTCCGGACGTGTTTCCCGAAGATCTTCCGGGAGTACCCCCAGAGAGACAAGTTGAGTTCCGAATCGACCTCGTTCCAGGAGCGACTCCCCTCGCTAAATCACCATATCGGTTGGCTCCTGCTGAAATGCAGGAACTGTCCAGCCAACTCAGTGAGCTTCTGGACAAGGGATTTATCTGACCTAGCTACTCGCCATGGGGAGCTCCGGTGCTCTTTGTCAAAAAGAAGGACGGATCTTTCAGAATGTGCATCGATTACAAAGAGTTGAATAAACTCATTGTTAAAAACCGCTACCCACTCCCCCGAATCGATGATCTATTCGACCAGCTCCAAGGAGCTAGTTATTTCTCCAAAATAGATCTACGGTCCGGATACCACCAACTCAAAGTCCGAGAAGAAGATATTCCTAAAACCGCTTTCCGAACCCGCTACGGACATTATGAATTCGTCGTAATGCCCTTCGGTCTAACAAATGCACCCGCCGCATTTATGGACCTAATGAATCGAATCTGTCGACCGTTCCTGGACAACTTCGTCATTGTGTTTATCGATGACATCCTCGTCTATTCTCGAAGCAAAGAGGAGCATGGCCAACATCTCCGACAAGTCCTAGAGACGCTGCGATCGGAAAAGCTTTACGCCAAACTCTCCAAGTGTGAGTTCTGGCTTCGGAGTGTGAATTTCCTAGGCCACGTGGTTAGCCAAGACGGAATTCATGTGGACCCCTCTAAGGTCAAAGCTGTGGAGGGATGGGCAACTCCGACTACGCCCACAGAAATTCGTCAGTTTTTAGGCCTAGCAGGCTACTATAGGAGATTCATCCAAAACTTCTCTAAAATCGCCAAGCCACTTACCTTGCTTACGCAAAAGAGCATGCCATTCAAATGGACAGACCGACAAGAGATTGCGTTTCAAACCTTGAAGCAAGCTCTCTGTAGCGCTCCTGTACTATCACTACCTGAAGGAACAGAAGATTTTGTAGTCTACTGTGACGCGTCGAATCAAGGCCTAGGTTGCGTTCTCATGCAACGTGGAAGAGTGATAGCATATGCGTCCTGCCAACTAAAGACGCATGAGGTAAATTATACGACCCATGACCTAGAACTGGGAGCTGTGGTTTTTGCTCTAAAAATTTGGAGGCACTACCTGTACGGTACAAAGTGCACCATCTTCACAGACCACAAGAGCCTCCAGCACATCTTGAATCAAAAGGAGCTGAACATGAGACAGCGGCGATGGGTGGAATTACTAAATGACTATGAATGCGAGATCAAGTACCATCCAGCCAAGGCCAACGTGGTAGCTGACGCATTAAGTCGGAAGGAGTACACAAATCGCCATACAAAAACGCACTCGATAACCATTCAGTCTCATCTGGCCACTTAAATTGCATCAGTCCAGGCAGAGGCTATGAAAGCGGAAAATAGAACTAGCGAGGCATTACGCGGAATGGAGAAGAACCTGGAAGTCAAAGAGAATGGGGTATACTACTTCATGAACCGTATTTGGGTCCCAAAAATCGGAGGATTTAGGGAGACCGTTATGAAGGAAGCCCACAAGACACGATACTCCATTCATCCTGGTTCGGACAAGATGTATTTGGACATCAAGCAACACTACTGGTGGCCTAACATGAAGGCGGAAATCGCAACCTATGTTGGTAAGTGCCTTACGTGCGCCAAAGTAAAAGTGGAGTACCAGAAACCTTCCGGATTGTTACAGCAACCGACAATCCCTGAGTGGAAATGGGAAGGGATTTCTATGGACTTCGTGACCAAACTACCCAAGACGTCGGACGGACTGGACACCATATGGGTAATAATCGACCGACTGACGAAATCTGCCCATTTCCTGCCAATCAAAGAGTCCTACAAGATGGAGAGACTGACGCGGTTGTACCTACGAGAAATCGTAAGACTCCATGGAGTGCCAAAATCTATCATCTCGGATAGGGACAGTAGATTCACGTCGCGCTTTTGGCAGTCGCTCCACAAGGCCATGGGAACTCATCTTGATATGAGCACTGCGTATCACCCACAAACGGACGGTCAGAGCGAACGAACCATCCAGATGCTCGAGGACATGCTTCGTGCATGTGTGATAGACTTTGGAAAGTCTTGGGATACCCACCTACCATTGATCGAGTTTTCATATAACAATAGTTATCATTCGAGCATCAAGGTGGCTCCTTTCGAAGCACTGTATGGGCGTAAATGTAGATCACCGTTATGTTGGGCTGAAGTAGGTGACACCCAACTAGCACAAACGCATACGTCAGACAGGGCATTGACCGGACCGGAGATTATTCGCGAAACCACAGAAAAGATCGTTCAAATCAGAGCCCGATTACAAGCGTCGCGCGACCGACAAAAGAGCTACGCTGACAAACGACGAAAGCCCTTAGAATTCCAGGTCGGTGATTGAGTATTGTTGAAAGTCTCACCCTGGAAAGGGGTTATACGTTTCGGAAAACGGGGAAAGCTGAACCCGCGATACATTGGACCTTTCGAAATCGTCGCCCGAATAGGTCCAGTAGCATACAGACTACAACTACCCGCGGAGCTAAACGGTGTACACCCCGTGTTTCATGTCTCTAATCTGAAAAAGTGCCTATCAGATGAAACCCTTGTCATTCCTCTTGACGAAATCGAAATCAATGAGAATCTCCTGTTCGTCGAAGAACCAATCAAAATCATGGACAGGGAGGTGAAGCGTACTAAGCAGAGTCGCATCCCGATCGTGAAGGTACGGTGGAACGCAAAGCGTGGGCCAGAATTCACGTGGGAACACGAAGATCAAATGAAGCAGAAGTACCCTCACCTATTCTAGCATTCTCAAATCTAGCTTTCAAACAGAATTTCGGGACGAAATTCCCTCTAACGGGGGGATGATGTCACAACTGGAAATTTTGTGTCATGTAATCTATACATTCAAGCTAATGTGAATCAAAAACTTCAATCAAATACATTATACAAGTACCACAAGTAGTCATCAAACAATTGGAAAACCCTAGAAGTTCTTGTTTAAGTCCATTTTGGACTAGGACTTCCTTATTGGATCTAAAAGGACCAATAAGCTTCCAATTAGACTATCATGGGCTTAGAACCCTCATTGGGCTCTAATTGGACCCACACTAATTTATTTCAATATTATGGGCCATATTGGGCCTAGAATGAAATAAATTGAAAGCTTTGATCCATAATTAACCTAATTTGACCCTAACAAGTTATAAAAATCACATTTAAATTTATTTGGACCAAAAATCACTCAACTTAACCATGAAAATTGGGCTTAAGTATTTAAGGCCCAAACACCCTCATTTCCTCCATTATTCTCGGCCCAAAAGCTCAAGCCCAAGAAGAGGGTTGACCTTAGTGTGCCACCTCCTTATTGTCTTGTGGATCTCCATGCAAATCCATTCCATGTATCCATGCACATCACTTCATGTCTACATCTCTCTCTCTCTTCTTGAACTCGGCCGAGAGCAACACCACACACACACAAAACACTCACAAACTCTCTCTAAAATTCACTCAAGACTTCTTCCTCTTCTCCCTCCAAAATCTCGAAAATTAGGAAGCATTCAAGGAAGTTCTTCCACAAAAATCATCATCTAAGGTAAGGTTTTGCTTGGATCTATGACTTGTATTCCTTATTTATCAAAAATCTCTTCCTAATCCATGCAAAAATCATGATCTTGCACTCTAGAAACCCCATAAACTCGAAAATTTCATCAAGGAGTGCAAAGGCCAAAAATCACTTCATTTCTTCCAATCTTCCTTCAAAAACCGAATCAACACCCAAGGTGAGCTTCATACCCCCTATTTTCTGTTTTTATGAGTTTTGTGGGGGGGGGGGGGGGGGGAATACAAGTGAAAGTGTAGATCTATATGTGTTTGTATGCCTTGTATGATTTCCATGCTTATATGTATGCATTTGTGTGTTATAATGTTGGATCTAGCCATAAAACCCCTCAAAACCGAGATATATCTTGTGATAAATGATTTTAGCTTCAAATACGTTTCTAAATACAAAGTGTTTCAAGAAAAATGACTAAGTGGTTTAGTAACAATTTTCTTTGGGTTAAAAACACAAATTTTGGGCCTAAAATGTGAAAAATACAAAATTAAGGGTCCAAATGGGCATATCACGAATTCTGATGGATGCAGTGTGCCAAAAAAGTTTCCATAAAACAATTTCTGGAAATATACTCATTTAGGGGACTAAAAGCATAAATTTCAAGCTTAATGGGCTAAAAATGACATTTTCGGCCCAATGAGGCCCATTATGCGAATTTTTCTGTTTTGGAGGGCCAAAACTGTGATTTTCTGTAAAACAGTGGACCATAAGTGACCCAAGTCCTTTTCAAAGGTTTAAAATGCTTTCTAAATTTAAAAAGGACCAAAGTTGCAAAAATTTTCCAATTTGGGCCAAAATTGTCAAAGTTGCGAAAAGAAGGGATTAAAACCGAGAAAACTGCATTTTCAGGGACTTAAACTGTTTTCTATGAAAAATATGCTGAAAAATATTAATTTCAATAATTTTTTGATGTTAAAATGTCAAGAAAATTAGTTCAAGGACCAAACCGGGAAGTATTTAATAAAAGGGTTGAAAATGTAAATTTTACAAACAATGAGGGGCTGAAAACAGAAATATTTCAAGGCTAATTCAATACCTACAATTTGATCAAATAATGGCACCGCGACTATCGACGAAATACAATACATTACAATACCAAAAGTCGTTGTTAAACGAATTGGCTCGGTCTCGAGCCAATAGAAATCTACAACTACTAACACTACGACACTACGATTCAGACAAGTAACGTTTGGTAATACATATACATGCGAGTGTGCACAGACGTCTACGCACCATCTTTGGGCCCCACAAGTGTAAAATCTTGTTCGTTGAGCCTAGCTAGCCCAATGACCTGATCTTAAGGCCCGAAGACATTTTTTTTTACGGAGTGTTGGGTTTTACCGATCCGACACAACGTAACTGGACTTTCAATGGCTTGTATACTACTGGTCCCCAAGGGTCCTTTGGTATTGCTAGTAAAGTCTACATTTCATGCGAGGCGGGTCTGGGACCCCTCGTACATTTTTATCCCCAACCGGTTAATGGAGTTATCGGGGTCTTCGTGACCTCTTTCTCTTCGGATGTGGGACTACACCTAGTCAGGGCGATTGGATAACGTGATTAGTACTGACGACGCCTTCGGGATCGTTAGTATAACTATAAACTGGGCGTTTGTGTAATGCGGGTTTGTAGTAAATAATCATGCTCGAGAACCTTCCAACGTCGCCTGGGACTGACACTATACGCTATGCAAGGGTTTCAATGTAACTTCATGTAATTCAAGGAACTAGGAGAACATCGGGTTTTCCTAGGGTTTTCAATACATACAGATTTGAAATGCATACGACTTCAATGAACATTTTTTTACAAGTATAGAAACAAACAAGCATACCTATGGATCTTCACAAACGTTTTCCAAAGCTTTTCTTTTCAGAAAATATCGGATTTTCTGGTGGTTTTTCAAACAATACAAACATTGGATTTCAAACACTACTTATGAACTCACCAACATTTCATATGTTGACGTTTTTCAAAATACTTGTATTCTCAGGGAACCAGTGAAGCAAAGGAAATCATATTCAGTGACGGCTTGCAGTTTACTTATGTACGAACCGAACAATTTAATTTTTGGGAATGTAATGTTTAAACAATGTATGACATGTAAACGCTACTGGTTGTACTGTATTAATGAATGGTGACGAATGTTGTTATGTTTCATATATATTCAATGTTAAGGATTTATAGCCCAAAGTGCAACTATCAAACAATTGACAGTTTATACCCTCTTATTTAATTAATCTCTTTAAGTCACCAAATTAATACTAATTAATCTATGACTTATATTAATCAAATAACAATATTATTATTCCTTATATTATTCTCATAATATATTAATAATATCTATTCTCTCATAATAAATCATCCTATCAAGTTGCTATGGTGAAGGCAACCCAAAAGGACCATGCACAATCGGGTCAAATACTTGCCTAATATAGTTGCAGCCTTAGACACTATTCCAACAGTTCCTTGTTTGGTTGTGGTCTTAAGGTAGAATCAACTTCTCAAAGAATTGTTTTGGTTACAGGGTATGCATCGGCATGCATCCATGGTGTACGCTTTCCTATAGAAGAAAACTTGAGATAACATGAAATGCTAGAGTAGGAATGTATGCTCATGATGAGCTAAGAATAACAAAATGATAGATAAGTAGATAAGTATTTAACCAATCATGTATATAAGGAAGTTTCGTGTGATCTCTCAAAAAAAATATTTCGGGGTGTGAAAGGTAGTAAGGGCCCATACTATTTGAAGCACATAATCGAAATTTGAGTCGGGAAGAATCACAAAAAATCCTGAAAGATTGATAAGGTATTGTAAAAGTAAATGTATGAATGGTCCAAGTAATAAAAGTAAATGTATGAATGATTCAAGTAATAAAAGTAAATATATGAATGATTCAAGTAAAAAAATTATATGTATGAACGATTCAAGAAATAAAATTAAATGTATGAATGATAAAGTAATAGAAGTAAAAGTATAAATGATGTAGGTAACAAAGGTAAATGTATTAAAGATCAAAGTATTAATGTGATAATATCCATGAATTACGTTATAGAAAATAGTGAATACTTGAGGAAGACCATCAAACATTTTTGGGGTTCTGAGACACCGAATCTTAGGAATTTAGTTACGAGTGAGGTTCATCGAGCCATCCAAGAGATATTTTTGGGGCTGTTTGCACAAATCAAAGCCACAATGGAAGAACTAGTTTATAGGAAAACTTGTTGCTCCAATAAAGAATATTAGAAGCCTAGATTAGGGATCGTCTAATGGGTGGAGGTATCGAGATTTTGCGGATTGCAAACCGCCCTTTTCCACGGGAAAAGGACCCATTGGTGAGTAGCGTACGGCTAGCTCATATTGAGGGTGTATTTCGCATAAGTTTTGTCCTACTAAGGAAAAGATCTTTTTAATTACGATCTTGTTGCGAGATGGAGTGAGAGAGATTGGTGGGGGTTGATGAAGAAGTCTCGTACTGAAGAAGAGGTGGCAAGTACATCTTAGGAAGAATTCAAAGTGTTATTTAAGGAGTATATACCATTTGTAGAGTTCAACAGAATAGCAAAGGAGTTCCTAATGAAGAAGCAAACTACAAAATTGTTGAAAGTTATCACCGATAAATGACTTGAAAATGCACTCTTTTGCACAAATTTTGTGGCTGCTAAGAATATGAAGATGGTCCACCACACGAATATGGTATGGGCTGATATCCGAGAGTCATTGTTACTGCAAGGTGCAAGACTCTCAATAAGATGATGGAGATAGTTTTTGTTAGGGAAGGCTTGGTATGGATTCATAGCTGGGAAAGGGGAATCAAACATAGTATGCAACATCATCGGTGATAGTCAACGAGTTAGATGTTGGTTATTTAATTATTGGTAGACAGCAAAAGGTTGCATAGGTTCCTATTAGATCATGGGAAATGAAGATAAATTTAGAGAATTTGACGACATAGTTGGTCAATTACGGGGAGCAGCCCAATTCTCCAAACTTTATGCCTGGACAAGTTACCATTAAGCAGATAAACGATATAGAAAGAGAGGGAGAGAGAGAGAGAGAGAGAGAGAGAGAGAGAGAGAGAGAGAGAGAGAGAGAGAGAGAGAGAGAGAGAAATGTTAAAATATAATGTTCAAGATGAGATACAGATATTATTAGCTCATTATGATATCATTCAGACTTATGAATGCACCAAAAACATTCATGAATCCGATGAACTATGTGAGAGACATGAAGGTCTACTTCATGTCATGGGAAGAGTGCAAATGCTATCTATGAGAAGTATAAAAGATGCTAAGGAGAGAGAAGTAATATGCTATATTTTATAGTACAAGTTCTATAAGCATAATGGGGACCTAGGAAAAGTAGATACAATGGTGAAGGGGTAGTCCTGAAAACTCCCACAAATATCAAAAATTCCCTTGGCCTAGTTAAGAACTATTAGAGAATTCACCTAGCTTCTCCTATGATAAAAAGATTTCTATAGTACTTTTAAAATAGGAGAGTATTTTCCTATAAAGGAAGGTTTAAAATGTAGGTGAAGTTTTGGATGGGGATCCCTTTTACATGTTCGTGTGTGATTATTTCTTAAGGATATGGAGCATGGTCCAAACACCTGATTGAGTTTTATAAGCTTTTAGAAAAGTTTGCCAAGAAATATGATGAACAACAGACAAGTTCAACCATAAGGGGGACGAAATTAAGAGATGTTTCAATCTTGACATTGCTTGAAAGGATAGACGACATAACCAACTACTATGATCGAATAGTCATGGACTAGGTTGTGTGTTTATGTAACAAGAAAAGCTTTTATGCCTAAAGGCAGAGGAGACCACACAAGATTAGTTTCCTGATCCGTAACTTAGAATTGACAGTCGTTTACTCTAAAGGATTTGAAGGCACTACCTGAATGTGTCACACCCCATTAAAGCGGAAATACAAAAGGTGATATGCTAACGTCTCATTACACAAGGTAAGTAGGAGTACCAACCATAATCAATGAGAATTTTAAGTTTACATCATATTCAAAAGAATATCACATTATAGTTCCATAATATATAGTCTATTATAAATCATAACATCAAACATAAATCATTATGGCATCTTAAATTGGCTCACTGACCGTTTCCTGAAAAGCATGAAAAAACGAGGGTCAACTATAAAAATAGTTGGTGAGTTCATAGGTTTATAATGTAATATCGTTTCAAGAAAATAGTATTGTTCAATGAAAAGTTCGAAATCAGAAATATAGTGAATGACAATGCATTCCTGTTGCCAACCAAGCCTAACGATTGTTCCTACCCCATCCTGTCATTTATATGGTCTCATGATATGTGTTCACAGAAATAGACACTTATGACTCTCAACAAGTGGGGGTTGTCTACCCCAGATAGCGCTATCTAGAACACTGTCGGCTCGTATACAAGTTAATAGGTTGTATCGGTTCTCCGAGGACTTAACATACAAAGTTCATAACATAGAGGTCATATCACCAAGTTCATAGTAAAAGTTCAATAAACAACATCATTCCAAGTTCAATGAGTTCATAAAACATACCTCAATAAGTTCATAAAACAAAGTTCATCAAGTTCATAAAACAATGTTCAGGCCCTTGAGTCATATGACCTGATTTTGTAAATTCATGTTCTAATTCAATGAAAAATCTGAATAAAATACCAACAGTGACCAAATCGTATAAAAATTTACATGGAATTACATGCATGGAGTTAATATACACCCAAGATGTAATATAAATGGTTTTTTTCATTTGAAAACAAAAAAAAGTGAAGAAGAATAAGGTCTAAAACTCGGTTTAGAATTCGTATAAACATGCATGATTCTTTTCACTCTTAGCTAGGTTTGATCCCAGATTTTTAACATTTCTAACACATGTAATGTGTTATGGTGAGAATATACAAACACCAAAAGGGAAGAAAGGATTTTTATCCATTGGAGGGCATATAATCCGAAGACCAAAGAAGAACATGAAGAAGATCGAAGAAGTAAAGTTGTAAACAAGGAAAGGTTGTTGTGTTCATTACCTTGATTTCGACTCTTGGATGAAGTGTAACGCCCGTGTTTCTAGGCTAGGCATTAATGATGATGTAATAGTCTAGGTTAACCGTTGTAAACCGTTATGAAATAATAAAAATGTATTATTCGAATTTTATGTGTTTTATGCTTAATTGTGTAACTTAAATGAATTAAGAAAAAGAATAAGCGTGATAATAATATATTAGATAAACCTGATATCTATGAAGGAAGTTGTGTAACTTATGATTTTCGATTTCAGTTTCTGTTTTTTACTTTTCATTTTAATCTTTCTTAATACATTGATTCTGATAATTTAATTTCACACATCCTTAAAAATATCAATCTTTTATTCGTTTTAATTTGATTTTGGGCAGTCTTACCGATTTAATTTATGATTTATGATTCAACTTAATTTGATTCCGGATTCATGTAAATTTTAACATTCATTACTATTTTTTTTTAACTCTTTTCATCTTAGTTTTATGATAAAAAATTTAATTTACGTGTTTTCTTTCTGATTTTTTGTATATAATTTGAATAGTCAACATCGCAAGTTTTGAAATCCTTATTATTAGAGCCTAGAAAAAAAATTGTTATTCTTGTTGTTGGAAAAGGATTGTAAAAATTATTCAACATCATAAGTTCACAACCAAGGGTTTTCATTTCATTTACTTTTTTTTCATTTTTTTTAAGTTTAAAAGAATAAATGTTGCTTAGAAAACATTTTTTCTGGTAGTAAGTAAAGAAAAAAAAATGAACTAATACTATTATAAAAACGATGTAAGAAGAAATTGATGACAACGATCCATTTAATAAATACAAAAAACTCAGTCTCCTTTACTATTTTTTTAACGTAAAAGCATCTACAACCCAAAAAAAAATTACAGAAAATATTTTTTACACCATTTTGGTGTGAGTGATCTCAACCCCTTTCCATTTGTCACACTATTTTGGTGTAAATCAATAAGATACCATCCAATTTGGTGTTATACTATTCATTTACATTAAAATTGTGCAAACCTTTCATGTATGTGCCACTTTTATTCCTCCTTCTTTGATCTTTATTCAATTATATTCATATATTAACTTTATATTAATTAATTATAATTATAAAAGTTAATTTGTATTTATTTTATATATTAAATTGATATTAATTTGTCATAAATATAAAACTTGATTTTAATAACTTATTTAATTAACAAATGACATTTTAATAAAATAGCATCTATTTTGATTCAGGAATATACAAATAATTAATTTTGTTATAACTTTGTAATAAATGTATTTTATAAAGTTTTTACAAAAAATGATGTACATAAATACATTAAGAACTAATTAGTTGAAAGGTATGTTTAACAAATCTATATATATATATATATATATATATATATATATATATATATATATATATATATATATATATATATATATATATATATTATGGAATATTCTTTTCACTGTAAAAAGTTATATATGATCTTATTTTTTTATTTTGTCGGGGTCTCAAATCGGATTGGAAAGTTACTGGGAAGAACATGTCTTCAAGTCAAAGGTGCAAAATTGTGCAATATCTTAGCTAATTAGGTTCTGTACGATTTGTTTAATTTGGATTGGAAGGGTGGGTGTATAGATCTCATGAGCATTTTTCTATGTTTTCTTCAATGTTTTGAAAACCGGTTTTTTAGTTGAACCGGTATAATGACCGATTCACGGTTTAACCGGTACGACCGCCGGATGAACCAGTTTCTATATTTTTCATTTTTTTTTTCCTTCACATACATACATATAAAAATTATGAATTTGATTTTTACATGTTCAAACATTAAAAATACATTAAAGTAACACGTAACTATAGGTTTTAGTGTTTTACATCAATCCATATACGTCAAAAAAATATATATATATATAATACCGAAACGAAATATAGTTTTTGATGAATACAAACACATCAAAAGAATATATAACATTTACCATATGTTTTTATTTAGAGAAAACTAAATAGATTTGAAAAAAATCACCAAAGTTTATAATGTAAATGGTTTTTTCTTTTCATGCGTTTTTATTCGGTTTAACCAGTTTATTTTGACCGGTTCAACCGGTTTTTTCTAAGAACCGGCCGGTTCAATCCGGTTTAGAAATCAATGTAAAACCGGTAATAGTTGAACCGCTCTCTCTCCCGGTTTCCGATCCAACCGGTTCGACCGGTCGGTTCAAACCGGTTTTTTAATGAAAACTTAATCTATCCTCCCTAGCATCTCACTACCTAGTTAGTGGCTTTTTAATGAAATTACGCCTTTAAATAAAAACCAAAAATGGTATATGTGATGATAATCACCACTAGTTTATAGATAGAATGGATTTTCTTAAATTTCAATTAGGAATGAATTGTGAGTGCTACAATCTGGAATGGTCACTAATCCTTTAAAAATAGTATTTATGAAAAATATGTAGACAAAAAGTGTAGGGCCAGAACGTTCTTGTTACTTAATATGGAGTTGCCTTTAATATTTTCTGTTGTGAAAGAAGTGACATATAATATTTTAACATAGCCATTTATGAAGTATAAAAGTGGCAGAAAGAGGCCCAATTCAAACCGCCATAATTTTTGATAGTTAGAGTTTACAGGCCCAATTGATATAAACTGAAAGCTCTCAGTGAGCTAGATTTTTTTTATTTTTGACCTCAATTTCAATTTCACCAAAATTTATAATATATTTTCATTTTCCTAGATTTGGCACACCTATCAAATTTAGCCCCTATGGTCCTACCTATATAAATAGTTGAAAGTGAGCTACTGAGCTTTGCTAGTAATCTTGGAACCAATAAACATTATCCCTTTGGGTTTTTCTAACATTCATTTTAACTTTCATGCTTTCTATCATCCTTGCTTGTAGGGAATTGGGCTCAAGACGAACCGAGTCCAATTTAGGCATTCTTGAAAAGTTGTCATCCCTTCCTGAACGCCATGTTTTGCCATGTAATGTCGGGATTGGGTCTCGGCTCTTCAGAGATTTGCATATTATCGACATCGACCCAAATTGTGGGTCCATTAATTATTGGCATAATTGACTCCGCATCTGATGGTGGGGTATTTCGAGACGTGCATTATCCACTCTGACCTAAATTCGGATACGATGCACATTATCATGTCATGTTTTCTGAAAGTAGAGTGATTATTCATTTTGAGAAAAAGAACAATAACCTAAAATACACAGACAAATGCTACCGTTCACGTTGATGACCTAATCCCTTATTATTCTAGTTAAAATGAACTTCATTTACGACATTCTATGGAATCATAGGGTTTTTTTTTTATTAGACGAATTAGTTCACATTTAGTTAAAAAAATTATATAAATTTCGTGGTGTACTTATATTAAGCGATAGAAAAAACAGTTACTCAACATTTATATTAATTTAAAGAACAAAAGGTCTCTGATAATAATAAAATCTATATCAATATACCTGTTAAAAGCCTATGTTTATGAGCAAGATTAACATTGAGAAAGGGTTGCTTTACTTGAGTCATAACTCTAAAACTGTAAAGTTAAAAGTGTTTTAGTGTTTTTTTAGTTTTGGGTGTATTGTGTATTATCTTAATAGTGCAGGTACTGGAGCTAATTTAAAAGAACTTGGAAGCATGCGCGGATCTATATATTACGGGTTTGGATTAATGGGTTGAACCGGATGTATATATGTGGTTAATGTTCAGATTAGGATATGAATGTGTAAGCGTACACTTAATCGAGTCTCTTCATTCTCTCATCTTCGTCTTCTTCAGATTAGGGTTTTAGTTAAATCTAGTCTCTTTTGTTCTGATTGAATGTTTAGTTGGAAAACTCTGTAATCTGTTCTTGTTGTCTATTTTGTTTGAGGGTGAGTGTTATGTAGTGAGGTTTTGATTTGTAAGTTTCCTGAAAACCAACTAGATCTTATTAATAAAAGATCTGTTGATGTTGTGATAGATTTGTTGTTTGAGTTTTTATCATGGTATCAAAGCGGGGTTATTCCTGCGTCGTTCGTTGATTTCTTGTTTTTTAGTTAGGGTTTTCAGATATGTTCGTTGATTTCTCGTTTTTGAGTTAGGGTTTTCAGATCTCGTTTTTTGTTCTTGAGTTTTCTTGGTAGTTTTGTGTCCTCTGTTCGATGGGTTGCTTCAACTTGTTGACTTAAGGTGGATTTCACGTTGTTCATAAAAACGACGGTTTAAACTCACTCAGACACTATCAATGTTAAGAGTAAACGATCGTTTGACTGTAACGTTAGGGTTAACTTCTTGTTTTCTGACACCCAACGTCAAGCGATGGTCAACGTTAAGATAGCAAACGGTGCAATCTGAGGTGTTTGGTGGTTTCTGGCATTTGAATGCCTGTCTTCTTCAGTGTAAGATTCTATTTGTGTAGATCTAACGGTAAACTACATTGCAGCTTGCGGAGCGTTATTGGTGGAGGTCTGTAAGTATTCGCACGCTTGTTCTTTGTTTGTTCATGTTATTTTCTTGGGTGCTTATGTGTTATTGTTTGTTCATCTTGTTGTGTTGTGACCTTTACAGTTTTTGTTATTGAGGTTATGGTCTTGTGATTACACTAGCTTGTCTGCTTCTTGAAAGAGGTCAGAATCTGGTTTAGTTAAGTCATATTCAAGAGAACACAACTTTGATTTTCTATAAACTGTATCAGTCATGGTTGGGGAAACTCCATCTGGATCTGGATCTAAAAGTCCACAACGATATGATTTTGATGATCCATTATTTTTACATCCTTCTGATAATGGTGTTGTTTCTTTTATTAGTTTTAAACTGACTTGAACTGAGAATTATAGAATATGGAAAATTTCTATGACTAGGGCCTTGAAGGGAAGGAATAAGTTAGGTTTTGTTGATAAAACTTTTTCTAAACCTAGTGAGGATTCTTGGTTCTATTTCTGAATCTTTATATGCTAATCATGCCTGTAGTGATAATGCTTCTGATATCTGGTTTGAGTTAAGTGAAACTTACTCTAAGGTTCATGGTTCTGTTATTTTCAATGTACACCAAAAAATAAATTCACTTCCTCAGAATGCTTTGTCTGTCTCTGAGTATTACAGTAAGCTTGATGCTTTGTGGAAAGAGTTTGAAGGATTAATTAACCTGTCTGAGTGTACATGTGAAGCCTCAACTGATTTTGTTAACCATTCAAAATTAATGAAACTTATGCAGTTTTTGTCTGGGTTAGATGATACATTCAGTCAGGTTAAAAGTCACATTTTGTTAACAGAACCCCTCCTTAATGTGAAAACTGCTTTTCCTATTGTTTCTCGTGAAGAATCACATCAGAAAGGGAGGTTCTGTTTCACAAACTTCTACTAAGTCTCAAGCTACTGCTTTTGTTGGTAAATTTAATGATAAAAAAACGAAATAAGTTTCGTGGAAATTCTAATCTTCAGTGTAAAAATTATGGTCTTAAGGGACATACTATCGAAAGGTGTTATAAGCTCATTGGTTTTCCTAAAGATTTTAAGTTCAAAAATGAATCTCAAAATCCTAATAAGACACTTTCTTCTAATAATTCAATGTCTTCTAATAATTTAATTTCTTCTGATTTGGATGTTAAGACTAATAATTCGTCTGAAAAGTTTTTTTCTCACAAGTGAGCAATATAACAAGTTTCTCAGTCTTATTAATGAGAAGTCTTCAACAAGTGAAGTATCTGCAAATATGGCAGGTATTTGTTGTAGTTCTTCTGTGTCTACTAATAATAAATGGATTGTTGATTCTGGTGCAAATCATCATACGACCAAAAATGATTTTAAGCTTAATAATATTGTTGATGTTTCAAAACTTGATCTTAGAGTGGATCATCCTAACGGATCATCTGCTAGGATTAATAAAATTAGAAATATGAGACTGTCTAATTCGGTTGTTTCATCTGATGTTTTTGTTGTTCTTGAATTCAATGTAAACTTGCTTTCTGTTCACAAACTTTGTAAGGATAATAAATGTCAGATTGTGTTTGATGAATTTAAATGTGTTGTTCAGGATTCACAGTCCAAGGTGACTGTGGGGACTAGTAGTGAATCAGGAGGGTTATATTATCTTGAGGACTCTTACTCTTCAGGTAATATGGCTTCTCTGAGTAGGATTGATAGTTATGTTTCCAAAGTAACTTGACATAATAGGTTGGGTCATCCTGCTATTCAGTCTTTAAATTCTCTTAAACATGTTTGGTATTTTGGAATTGAGTCTCTTCCTCCTTGTGATGTCTGTCACAAAGCTAAACAGTCTAGGAATTCTTTTCATTTGAGTGATGGTTTCAAATACTTTCTAACTATTGTTGATGACTTCACCAGAGGTGTTTGGGTATATTTGTTAAAATCTAAAACTGAAGTTTTTTTATTGGTTTTCTATGTTTTATAATTTTTTGAAAAATCATTTTAATTCAAGTCTTAAGGTTGTTAGATCTGATAATGGTACTGAGTTTGTTAATTCACAGTTTAAAGATTTCTTTGATAAAAATGGCATTTTACATCAAACTACTTGTACTTATACTCCACAACAGAATGGTGTTGTGGAGAGGAAGCATGGACATCTCTTAAATGTAGCCAGGTCTCTTTTATTCCAATCTGGATTACCTCTTAATTTTTGGGGTAAGTCAATTTTGACTGCTGTGTTTTTAATAAATAGGCTTCCTACTTCAGTCATGATTTACAAGTGTTTACCTAAATTTGAGAATTTGAGGGTATTTGGATGTTTATGTTTTTCTGTTAAGCAAAATATTTTGGATAAGTTTGTTGAAAGATCTGAAAAATGTATTTTTATTGGTTATTCTAATGAAAAGAAAGGCTATAAGTTGTATAATCTTGATAAATCTTCTGTTTTCTTTTCTAGGGATGTAGTGTTTTATGAGGATGTGTTTCCATATAAAATGAAGAAGGATTTAATTAATGAAAATTTGTTTTCATTTTTTAATGATTCTATTGTTAATGACTTTATGCCTTCTACTCCCTATGATGAAATTCTTCAATCATCCTATATGGATGAAGTTCCTGTGTCTGAAACTCCTGAGATTAGCCACCAGACTCATGGTGCTAGTGCAACTTTTTCTCCTGAGGTTGCTAGTGATAGTAGCCAGGATGGCATGGCACAACTGTCTCAGTCTTAGGAGGTTGGTTCAGGTATTTTTGATATTTCTGAGGGAAATGTTTTTGAAAGTACTGAACCATCTGGTAGTAGTTCTGTTAGAAGGTCTAATAGAGAGTCCATGATGCTACTTAGATTTAGTGATTATGTTGTTGAGGGAAAATATAAATATGGTATTGGAAAAACTGTAAATTATGCAATATTAAGTCCTGAAAATTTTTGTTTTGTTTCAAACTTAAATAAAACACTTGAACCTAAGAATTTTTTTGAAGCTTCTACTGATTCAAATTGGATAAGTGCAATGAATGAGGAAATGGAAGCTTTATATCGAAATAAAACATGGGAAATTACAAATTTACTCTCTAATCGTAAACCCATTGGGTGTATGTGGGTGTATAAAATTAAATACAAATCTAATGGTGAAGTAGAAAGGTATAAAGCTAGACTTGTAGCTAAAGGATATAGTCAAAAAGAAGGTATAGATTACGAGGAGACTTTTTCTGCTGTAGCTAAAATGGTTACTGTTAGGGTTGTAGTTTCTTTAGCTGTCAATTATTCCTAGAAATTGTTTCAACTTGATGTTAATAATGCTTTTCTTTATGGGAATCTTGATGAGGATGTTTATATGACTTTTCCTCAAGGGTATCACACTCCTGGTGATACTTGTGTTTGTAAATTGTTAAAATCATTATATGGTTTGAAGCAGCCGCCTATGAAATGGAATGAAAAGCTGCGTTCTTCTTTGTTTGAATTTGGTTTTGTTCAAAGCATAAATGATTACTCATTATTTGTTAGAAATACAGGTGGTACTATTGTTATTTTACTTGTATATGTTGATGATATTGTTATAACAGGAAATTGTGAGCTTGAAATTACTAAAGTAAAAGATTTCCTAAAGTCTAAATATTTGATTAAAGACTTAGGGAAGTTAAAGTTCTTTTTAGGAATTGAGGTGTTTGATAAAGATGATGGAATTTGTCTATCTAAACGTAAATATTGTTTGGAATTAATTCATGAATTTGGGAAATTAGCTTGTAAACCAGTTAAAACTCCTTTAGATTTGAATTTTAATATATCTGGAAAAGGAATTGATGAAAAGGATTTTTTACTGAGTAATATAATCGAATATCAAAAACTTATAGGCAAGCTGATTTATTTAACCATAACTAGACCTGATATTTTCTTTATTGTTCAAACTCTCAGTCAACTTATGCATTCTCCAAGAAAATCTCATTTAGATATTGTTATGCGTGTGTTAAGATATCTAAAACAAAATCTGGGTAGAGGTATTAGTTTTTTAAAAAAATCAAAAGCCTAGTTTGTGTGGATATGTGGATGCTGATTGGGCTAAATGTATTACATCCAGGAGATCTGTTACTGGTTATTATGTGTATTTTGGAGATTCATTAATTTCTTGGAAAAGTAAAAAACAAGATATTGTTTCCAGGTCCTCTACAGAATCTGAATATAGCGCTTTGGCTTCAGTTACTTGTGAAATTATGTGGATTATAAAACTTTATTATGATTTGGGAGTTAAAAATTTGTTTCCAGTAAATGTTTTTTGTGGTAATGATTCTGCTATTAAACTGGCTCTTAATCCTATGTTTCATGAAAAAACTAAACATTTTGAAGTTGATGTTCATTTTGTTCGAGATAGAGTGTCAAAAGGAATTTTAAAAATTGTTAAAATAAAATCAGAACTTCAAAGGGCTGATATTTTTACTAAATCTTTGTCTTCAAAACAACATGATTTCTTATGATCTGAATTGGGGTTATATGATCCGTTTAAGGTTGAGTAATTCATTCTCAATGTTTATCTTGAGAGGGGTGTTAAAAGTATATGTTTATGAGCAAGATTAACATTGAGAAAGGGTTACTTTACTTGAGTCATAATTGTAAAAATGTAAAGTTAAAAGTGTTTTAGTGTTTTTTAGTTTTGGATGTATTGTGTATTATCTTAATAGTGCAGGTACTGGAGCTAATTTAAAGGAACTTGGAAGCATGCGCGGATCTATATATTACGGGTTTGGTTTAATGGGTTGAACCGGATATATATATATATATGTGTGTGTGTGTGTGTGTGTGGTTAATGTTCAGATTAGGATATGAATGTGTAAGCGTACACTTAATCGAGTCTCTTCATTCTCTCATCTTCATCTTCTTCAGATTAGGGTTTTAGTTAACTCTAGTCTCTTTTGTTCTGATTGAATGTTTAGTTGGAAAACTCTGTAATCTGTTCTTGTTGTCTATTTTGTTTGAGGGTGAGTGTTATGTAGTGAGGTTTTGATTTGTAAGTTTCCTGAAAACCAACTGGATCTTATTAATAAAAGATCTGTTGATGTTGTGATCTTATCAATACCATTACTAGTTTAAAATATTGTGGAACTCCTTTCTTCAAGGATGCATGAAAATGAAGCAAGGATTTGTTATTCCCTTTGTAACTATCCCTCAATTAAATGGATTATTTTCTAAATAGGATATTCCAAGTATTTGTAATGCGTTTAATTTGGATCATCTTAGCCACATTATCCATTTACCAAGAAGCTTTCAACCGCCTACTTGACGTCAAGAAGGAAAGGGGGAGGAATTAGGAATGTTACATATACAACTAAACTGACAAAAATGAAAATAAAAATCTTGATCAAAAATTCCTGGAACTTACAAACAAAATATATCTTTCTTAAATTCCTATATATGTATATACATCAAGCATCAGTTAGCTAGCTCTTTTCGTACTACATTTAGTAGAATATTCATTTCTCTGGTTTCCCAATATGCAATGGAAATCTCCTGCGGACGCGATGCCTTGGGTGGGATTGTATGTTTGCTTAGCATCTCTGGTTTGCACTCTAGCAATGGCAGCCGATGCCTTCCAAGGCTTTTGGCAATGGAAAATCTGGTTTCCATGCAGATTTTTCACAATTAACGCTGCTTCTATCACACTGATAGCAATTGCAATTAAGCTACCAGTGGACCTAGACACCGACATGTCTGACGCAGTTTATATGATCGCAAAGTCTGCAAGCATGATTTTCTTGGAGACCATGGTAGCCAACTTTCTCCCATCTTTAGGGCTTATTGATGACAAGGAACTTCTAATGAACATGCTAGCCTTTGGGATACTCATAATCACCAGTAGTGTAAATGTTTGGATCCAATTTAGTACTATCGGGCCTTTCACAACCCCAATACAATTGGTAATATTGATACTTCCGCTTCCATGGCCATTTTCAGTAGCTATGATAGTTCCAGCATCTAGAAGAAGTTTACAACACCACTATGAGAAGTTGCATGGATTGGCTTCAGATCCTCAAGAGATAAACTTCTCTAGCAAGAGACTCATTCGGTATGTTAAAGAGTATTGGATGATGGCAGAGATTGGTAACCCCCAATTTGTAATTGCATGTTCACCGGTCTGTTCTGCTTTTGGGGTCATATGCATACTTCTTGCTTGTGTTTCATGTTTTATTTTGGTGACCCTGTTTAATGATTTATCCAACTTCCAATATGGAAATTCAGATTATAAGTGGTCAATCAACGTGATTGTTACCTTGCAATTAATTGGGGCAATAATTGGTAGTATAGCACCAATTTTTAGATGTTTGACTGCCATCAGTCATTTCAACCTCTCAATAAAATGGACCAAGAACCATATAAATGTGTTCAGAGTGGAGAAACAATGGATCGAAAGGCTTCAGCTGTGGAAACATAGCCATGTTAATTCACATATTGTAGGCCGCCATTGCACAAAGGTTTTCCGCCATTGCACAAAGGTTTTCTGCAACATCAGAAACATAATTTTGAACTTTTGTATCGCACTTCAGATATTGGTCGTTGTTATATGTAACACAATATGTCTCATTCCCAGATCTCTTTTGATCTTATTCTCTTTGTTTTAGTATTTCTGTAAGTCATTATTGAAGAGATTTAAAGAAGAGCCAAATGTATCTAATGGCAATGTCATACTAGATGTGGAAGAAAATAGTGCTTATGTCATACAAATTGAAGCCGACACAAAGCTTTCAAAGAGAATATTAAGAAGAACACTCAACTCCATAATTCAACTTCTTCATGAGGCTGAAGAGAAAGAGCCAAGAAATCTTACGAAGCTTCTCAAGAAATCTACAGGATTCTACGGAGTGGTAGAGTTCGACAATGACCAAGTCCCACGTTTACATCAAGAAGAAATGCAGAACTGCTGGAGCTTAGTAACAGTAACATTAACAGCCATTGCCCTTGCACTTCCTAAAATTGCAAAGTGCCATGTCAAGGGGTTACTTGCTGGTATGAGGGAAGGTCTCGAGTTTGTAACACATATTGAAGAAAGCCTCAATGAAAATGGTGGCTGCGTAAAAGCAGCAAGACGTGTGTGGACAGACGTTGAAGTATACTGCAGGTGGCTACAAATTGATATTCAAAAGAAGGCCCGTAAAGGATAAACATCAAAGGAGATTCTTCAATGGTTGGGTGATGAAGCAGCAAAAATTGTGATACAGTTTAAGAGAAGGAAAAATGTAAGTATTGATCACTCACTTCGTAAGTTCATTGCTGCAAGTTCCATGTATAAGATCAGCCAAACCGTACTGCTTCACTGTAGTGAGCAAGAAAGTTAGCCAACCATAATCGCAGATCCGCTATGTGCTTGCTTTACCAACTTGCCACGTGTCATAACTATGAAGTATCATGAAGATGCAATAGAGAAAAAGGAAGAGAGCATCCGAATTGCAGCTAAGCTCCTTGGTAGATCAAGAAAGATCCTGAAAATACTTAAAGGACTCCAACTTCCCAACATAGACGTGGACTCGATGGGGTACATTGATAAGTGGCATACATTACGAATGAGTCATATACCCAATGGTTCAATCAGGTTTCAACCAGCTTCTTCAAGTTCTAATGAATCTTTGGTATTAACTATTATTTGAGGTAAGTCATCTTTAGTGTGTACTCAAGAAATCTACTGAGGCTTCTTATCGTTTAGCGTATCTATTGATTATATTGCACGTGAGCATCATGTGAACTTATGACACATCATGTAACGTCCTAAAAATATTGAGTAAAAATTTCTTCTAATTAATTTAAAATCATTCATTCATTATCCCAAAAGATGATCATAGTAAAAGTATTCTCAAAACATCATTGGAAAATCATAAACAATTATTGCGAAATAAATCTTCAGGGGATACAGTGTGATCAAGTTGGACCTTCCATTTGAAATTAGTGGTACCTGAAAACATTTTAAATATAAACTGTAAGCACAAACCTTAGTGAGTTCCCCAAAATACCCTATACCATATATACATATTAGCTCGAAGTTGTATATATATATATATATATATATATATATATATATATATATATATATATATATGTATTTCACCCCCGTATCTATTTCACCCCTGAGTCTATTTCAACTCAATCGTTATTTTCCAACAGTACGGGTCTGTTTCACCCTCGAGTCTATTTCAACTCAATCAGTACTTTTCAAACCGAACGGGTCTATTTCAAACCACATACAATCATCATACAATCATATCAGCAAGAGTCGCAAAGACAACAAGCACATACAGGCATATTAGCAAGTGTCCCAAAGACAAGTATCATCCTACAACATAATCCAATGTATCAACATTGATGCCTTCGACCCACGAGTACAGTGAAGAGACTCACCTCGATCCGTAAATGAAGGTAAATATCCCAACTTAATAAGCCCAAATACCAAGATAACTCCTCACTTGGGCAAATGACAATTTAACCTTCTAAGTCCTCAACCAACAACCCCTCACAGTTGACCAAAACTCAAACTAATCTAAAAGTCTACGATCAATGTTTCGTTGACTTACGTGTGGTGTACACCTAGTTCTGCGTACGGCGTAGAGCCTTATCTAGAAAACAGGTGAAAATCGGGCTACGTTGGGCACCCATATTACAACCGCGTATAGTACCTATTGCCAAACTTCATTTTAAGCACTTAAAACATTACGACCTTTCACTCAAAGCTCACATATGGCTCTAATAGCTTCATAATGGATAACATTTCCAACTTTATCCATTTGGATGGTCCAAACAAATAAGATCTAGTCTCTAAGTCTTAAAGGGACGAAAAAGGCATCTTTCTTAACTTAATTCATTATATCCAAGTCTCTAACCTTCATATCTTAATCAATATGATTTTTAGATGGATAAAGTTTCTAACTTTATCCATAACAAGGTTACAAACTTTCAAGATCTAAAATTTATGCATTAAAATGACCAAAAATGATAACACAACTTGCATGGCTTAATGAACAAGCACTAAAGCACAACTTTTCAAGTCCAATAAGTCCAAAGAGTGTTCCATATAGATCAAAATGTGTTGGAGTTCCTAAAACTCACTACAAGAAAAACAGCCTTTTACGACGCTCATTGCGCATCGTAAAAGGCTCAGACGACGCGCAAATGCGCGTCAAGGAAGGCCCTGTCATAAAGAGAGACGACACGCTTTTGCGCGTCGTCTATAGACGACGCGCATTTACGACGCCCAATTACGGCGAGCGTTTACGACATGCAATGCGTATCAACGAAGGCCATGTCATAAATGAAGACGACATGCATTCGCGTGTCGTAACCTTACGACGCACGTGTTAATGACACGCAATGCGTATCAAGAAAGCCCCTGTCAAGAAAGGTCATGTCATAAATGAGGATGACACACATTTTTGCGTATCGTAAATTTAAATGTTTAAAAAAAAATTATATGTTTATTAATTTTTAAATTAAATTTGCATTTAATTTCTCATAATAGAAATAAAATACCATATATACAAAAAATACAATCCATTGCATAATATAAAATAGAATTTCATACTAAAAAAATAAAATAAATTGCACAAGTTATAATGTCATACAAAGAATCATTCAAATGTTAAACAAAAATAATACATTGCTAACATGGGTACTACTTCTTCAAGTCTTGATGAATAGTTGTTGCACCTCTAGATAAAACTTCCATCCACCATCTGTCACTTTGGAAATCAGTCTGTACATGTCTTATATATCCACCAACCATATATTTATATTGTAATTTTAAACTAACTAATAACTATATCATATTCAAATCAAATGGAATTACCAACCATCAACACCAATAGGCCAATGCGGAGCCTTAGTTGCAACATCGAGGCATTGCAGAATTGCTTGCTCTTCCTTCATTATATATATATTGAAAACCCTACACAACACAACACAAAGATATTAGCCACTTTTTTGCATCATAAAAGAAAATGACCTTAACAAACTTGCCATATCAAGAGAAGTCATGAATGACCCTTTATACACTCTAACAACAGCTACTCCATGTTTCTAGCTGTAAAATAGGAACAGCCTTTCCAGCAACAATCATCAGCTCCATTACAGGTGTTCCCCCTAATATGAGATTTACAATTTTCAAATCACAAATCCAATTTGTCAAAAAGAAATACATAATTAGCAATCTTATTTACTTTGAAAAAGATAAAACAATATGCATATAGATAGCTTCTGAGTTCTGACTTCCCTTAAAATGTTAGTAAATGAGAATTTTGTAAACTAGTTACCTTATTGATAAAATTGAATGTTGAATGATTAAGAAGTTTAAATAAACAACTTAAATTACCATTTTAACCCTTTAAAAGAAGAGGGAGGAATTGGGAGTGTTCACATACCTTCTTCCCTTTTACAGACAAACCCCTCCTTCAGAAGTGTACGCAGTCGAGAATAGTCAAACTTTGTAGATTTTCTGGTATTTCTGATTTCAATACGTCTGCATGATGTAAAATCACCACTACTAAGTAAGCAAGTATGATCATTTAACTGTAAACGTATTAATTAAAAAACAAGCTTGCCAGCATATAACCTAACACATAGATCAACATATAGTGTCTTATAATCAACTAAAAAAATTAACCTAACATTCAGTGAACCTTGATATCAATATAAATAATAATAATAAAAAAAAATACTAGAAAAGGATAAATAAAATCTTTTTATTTGAGGTGGGAACAATTGTCGATTAAAACTGAACTAAGGATGATTATTTAACATTTTCAAAAAAACATACTAAATTTGCAATTCTAGTAAATTATAGGGATCATATTTGTAATTGCTATATTACTATTTTTTTTACGCACGATATAATTCAAAGAAGAAAATCAGGGTATTGTTATCTTTTGACAAAACGCAGAGATATCTTGATTTCCGATTTCCTGATTTACTTTCACTTCAAAAGGTAAAGTTTTTCTATTTGTAAATTGATTTTTGTTTTTTGCTTGATTTCCAGATTTGCTGATTTCATTCTTTATCAACTAATCAGTAAATTGGTTTGTATTATTCTAATGTTATTGAAAGAATGTATGAATAATAAAAATGACGAGGGCCTTTCTATTATCGCAAAAGTAATGAAAGAAAAAATTGACAACTACTTTGGCGATATTAAAAAAAACGAACATCTTTTTCTGGATGTTTTTTTTATAGATTTGCATCCAAATTGGTGCAAAGTTAATCTAAGATCAGATGGAAGGGAAATTGTAAACATAAAAATAAAGAATATTCCAGTCGCAACAAGTTATAAAAATAAAGAGGAAAAGAACAAGAAACATCAAACACGTACTCCTTGACATGGGTGGAATTAGCTTCGAAGAAAAAAGGTTTTGGCGTTCATTCAGGACTTTCCTCGAACAAGTCATGGACGACTAAATTAACAACATCAACAGGTTCAGCCATAGTCGTGAACAAAGAGCTCCATATCGCAAGAAAACAGAGGTTAAAGCATCATGAACTATTTATAAACTCTTAAGGGAAGAAAAGAGTGAACCTGCGGTTAAACTCCATGAATCAGCAACAATAATCAACTGATATAGTACTCAAAGAATGCATCATGAACTAAAGACAAACAAAAATATTAAAATTCACATGAAATGATGAAATGACTATAGGTGCCTTACTATTTATAAACGAATATCAGTACAAATACTAGAGAAGACTATTCTAAGGATTAATTACCATAGACATTGTTATGCCTTCAAGAGCATGACTATGCAGCAAAATATCACGAAAATTCGCTGGTGATACACCAAGATCAAAGTCATAGTATAGCTCCTATCAATCGAGAAAATAAGTGATGGATAAATAAGCAATCAGATTACATGATGCATTGGTAAAAAAACTCACATAAAGCAACTGAGAAAATCCAACTAAATGTAGTCTTCTATGTTCCAGTAAGATTCCAAAGCCTATATATAATTTGCATAAATTAACTGGTGCACACTTAGCAATTGGAGCAACATGAAAAATGGAAGAACGAAAAAAATAGGGCAATATTTTCTCACTTGCAACATCTGGATTTCCAGGAGAATGATTCTTATCATTTGGTGTACAAATTTCCTAAAGATGTTGGACAGTATAGTCTTTACAACTTACAATTTGAAGCATAACTCTTCTGAATGCCATGAATGGTTCTAACAGGCTCATATGTAACTGTGCACAATTCAGAATACAGCTCCATTTCGTATTCAACCATGACAGTTGACAGCTGCATTAAATAATTCAACACATTAGCAATTGACAACTAATACTAATAAGAACAACTACCAATATGAGCAATTTCCAAGTAGCACTTGGTCCATGTTGGGGGTCAATGGTCTAGATAAAAATAAAACAGTAGTTGATGATACTGATGCAATAAAATAAAACATGTAAACACCGATAAGAACTGACATAGTATAAATCCATCCCGTTCTCTAGAAAGAATTATTGGATGCTTAAATTGGTGCTCAAATCATAGCAAAGTTGCATCATAACAAAAGGTGTAAGTTTATTTGATCCATCATAACAAGATATTTGCTGAATAGATTGATTTACCTCATCCCAATAGGAATTGTCCATTCAAAGATAAACTGCTAATATGATACATCCAGGCTGAATGTAACTTTCAATATCAGTACGACTGTGTAATAACCAGTCAAGAATCTGAAATTTACTCAAAATTAGTTAAACCTAATCCAGTAATAATAATTAATAGTCAAAACCCAAAGTCTACAAAACTATGATTCTGGAGAACAAGAGGCAACTCATTAGGATCTTTTCCAAATAGCTTTAATATAATTCGGTCTGTACGACTCTGAAAAAAATCTTAATGAAAATATAAATAAAACATGGTCAAGAGGCAACTCATTAGGAATTGGACAAGTTTTTTGGGTTATTTTCAATGTTGGGGTTGATGAGGGTATTCATGCCTTTTACATAAACAATTATAAAGATAAATTTTATACTTCTGGTTCCCTACTGGAACTAGATGGTGACTGTGTTCGGGTGCCTACTTGTTAGAAAAAGTAATCGTCTGAGAGTTGAAAACCAATAAGATTCAAGTTGTTAAAAGTCAAAAACATATTATAAAAAATAAACTGAAAATAGAATAGAAAAACAAAAACTAACCTCTACCATTACTTGGTGATTTCTTGATTAAAATAACATCACACCATCATTTTACATAAATAATACTAGTGATTAAGAGGAACAACCGGCTATCTGAAAAAGCAACCTGAGAAAGCAGATCTGCAGCTATGTGAACTGGACTAGCATATTTGTCATGAAGCTCAAGAACTGCAGATAGCCCTGCAGGCATGCCAATGGATACCTTAGCCTCACTGTTCTGTCAAGTGTCAATATACAAAAATAGTTAGGTTTTTATATTAAATTTGTTAAAATTTTGTTTTTTTTCACAAATGGGATCACATAATTGGAGAATCATTTTTGTAGCCATCACATACTGATTTCCAGGGCCATAAATCTTCGCGACCTTAGGACACCATGTTCAAATTATGTTGTTCAATTTCATCTTTCCAACTCTACCCTCCATGCCATTATTAGTTTCAATAGGACTGGGAGCTTTGTTATATTTGACAAATATGTGATCTGGAAAGCAGTTGGAGTTCCTCTATCCACCATTGAAAGATTCACATATCAATTCTAATAATTCACAGTGGTTCACAATTCATGTAACTCCCTGTTAGATGAAAAAAAGAAAAGTCCACATAGTTAGATGGGTTGGATTATTTCGATTATGATTACTTAATATTTTCACTGAAACTAATCAATTGACATGAGCAAAAAACAATCTAATTACTAATAGGGAATACCGTAACTTAAACCATGAGGAATCGATTTCATAATCCAAGAAGAAAAAATTACAAATCAACCATAGTGCCAAACACCACTAAATGAAGTGGAAGCAAGAAAGAAGAAAAGAGTGGAACTCTACTAACCATTACTATGGTCAAGCGATTCAGATAAGAAAAAAATGGAACTCGATTAGCTTGGAGAGGAGCGTGAACAAAGACTAGTTATCATTTTTACCTGATTTCCAGATTTCACTCATGTTTCCTCGTCTTCTGTTAACCATGTCTACACTCCATTGCAATCAGCGTCTTCGTGATTCTGAAGGAACGATACAATATCGATTCTAGCTTTGCCCAAAAACCCTAGCTTCAATGGCCTTGTGAGCATTCATTGACAAACGAGACTCTAACCCTTTGATCATGGTGACCAGAACCCCTTCAATTTCAATAGGAACCGAAATCCAAGTTCCAGAAATAGTTGATTTTGTTGCCCTATGAATGTAAAGTGTTCAATTTCTTGTGAGAAATGAAGCAATAAGGATCGATCTATGGAGGATGTGGGTCATAATTTGAGGAATGAAAAAAAACCCTAATTTAAGGATGTGGGTTGATTTTCGGTATGCAAAGCCAACGGGGTGCTTATAAAAAGCTTTGAGAAGCATCTGAGTCAGTGTTCTTATCAAAGGCTTTGAGAAGCTTTGAGAAGCATAATAAGTCGTAACAACGATAAGTCAATTCTACATGTTTCATTCTCTTTTCGTCTCTGCCTCAGAGGGAGACTAGGGCTTGAAATTTCTTGATCTTCAGAGAGACACTAGAGTAGAGATCCAATGAGACGATTAACAAGTAAGGTCAGGATTAGGGGAGAAGCGGATTGGAGAGGAGGGAAAGGAGAGAAACGATTGTGAAGATGAAAGATAGAAAAAAGGTAGAAAAGAACAAGGCGGGTTTTCAAAATTTTGGGGATTTCATTTCCCCCTATCTACTAAACGCGCGTTCAATAAAATTATAAAGCGACGCTCATAGAGGACGCGCGTTTAAGATACGGTGCCTTCCGTGTTTTTAATTTTTTTTTCTTATAACACTCAATTAAGGGCACGCAATAATGCGTGACCTAAATCCTTAAATTTTTTGAAGAGATGACACTTTTTTTAATGTCACTCTCTTTTGCGTAACATAGATCAACGAGTGTCGTGGTTTGCACGTCGTAAAAGGGTCTTTTTCTTGTAGTGACTCCCAAAATACAAGCTCAAGGGAACAAAAAGTGGCAAATATGAAAAATAAGTAGATCTATGAAACAAATGAGCAAGTTAGAAGCTTTTTACACACAATGGTCTAGGAATGGAGATCTATACTTGAACCCTTCTTCTATACACTTTTCCACCACATTGCTCTTCAAGATTCAACCATCTAATGGAGAAAAAAGCTCATAAATGATGTCAAGGCTCAAAAACAAGTAAGAGGACCTAGGTTTTCTCAAGGAATATTCATAGGTGATGGAGGTTGGCCATGAGACGATATCCCGTAAGTTAGAGCCATTAAATAAGGCTTAAAACCAAATAATGATGGATTTGATCTACTGTTATTACACCTTGCATAGCATAACCTACACCATATGTAGGTTATTAAACCTGCATCCAATATTTTAGCATTTACGACCTGCATAATTTTCCTACGCCCTATATAACTTTCTTACACCCTACGTAGGACAAAACCTCCAATTTCCACTTCAACTTCAAACAACCATAACTTCTTCATTTTAACTCCGTTTTTGGCATTCTTTATATGAACATAAAGTTATTGAAAATCCCCATAATTCTTTCTAATTACTTTTGACTTAAAACATATCGAACTGAAATCCTTAATTAATGAAAGAAGTCTGAAACATCACTTTTCCCATTTTACCCTTTGACTCCAAAAAGCAATCCAAAGGCTTGGATCATATAAGCAACATTATCATCATACAATAGGGTCTAAAAACTATTACCTTGAAGCCCAAGACCTTTACTTGATCCATTTATCGTCCACAATCCTGAAATAAGAATCATCTCGAAATAGGATGTTACACATCATCAGGTAATTATTGATTCAGCTAGAAGTTAGTTAGATGGTTAGTTGTTTGTTAGTTGTTAATAAGAAAACAATGCAAATGTAGTTTCTAATATAAATACTTCTTCAATCAATAAACAAATCAATGATCTAATTACATGAAATTGATTCTCTCTCGCTCTTACACTATCTTAATCTGTTCTATCTAGTTAGAATGGTATCAGGCAATTGATCCATAACACTTCTTCAATCATGAATTTGAGTCATGTTATCGATCATCATTCCCATTCTACTTCTTTTAATAATTTTGTTCTGAATTGCAAAAACCATGATCCAAATATGTTTTTGGTATCCACTCATCTTTCTTGTAATGAGTATTACATGTAGCAGAAATATTCACTTAAAATTACAGTAGGAGCAAAGAAGAAAGTTGGATTCATTCATGTGGAATTACTAAGAAGCTTGATTCAGAAGGAAATGAGCGTTGATAACATGGTCTAACCCTTGTTATTGAATAATATTTTGAAATAAATTTAGTGCTTTCATTTTCGCAACTACTTTCCATGAATTAAGGCTAGAACTTGCAGAATACTTTTGAGAAAGCAACGGTCCTATGATCTATCAACCTCAAAGACAAATTTCCTCGATAAATCAAGGTGAATATTTTGTTTCTAAATACTATATGAATCAAGAAATTATGAGATCAATTGAATAGTTTAGTCCAATTACCTATCTGTAGTTGTGGATCTGGTAAAGTAATGCCTGATTTTACTTCATCTACTCGTCTCATGCAATTTTTAATTGGACTCTATGATACGTATGAAATTTTAAGAAATCAGATTATTAATTTTGATGCTTTTCCATCTGTTCATAAGCTGTATTCAATGGATCTAAGTGTTGAGAAACAAAAGGAAGTTCAAATTAAATTTGCACTTATTAATGAAGTATTTTCCATGCTTGCTAAATCATTAAATTCTAACATCAATGAGAGAAAACACACATATCCATGTATCAAACGGAAGACCGGTATAATTTATTTCGAAACTATTTAATTTTTGATTTTTTTATTAATAGACATATACATTACGGTTCTACAACCGTATTCAATTTCCTAGATTAGCGTACTAAATCTTCTCATATATTACGGTTCCGGAATCGTATTCTATTACTTAGATTATTGTACTCTATATTCTTATAGATTACGGTTCTACAACCGTATTCTATGCATAGTTTACCATATTATATCTTCTAAATAGAATACGGTTCTATAACCATATTTTATTGCTTCTTTAAATAACACACGTTTTATTAGAATACGATTCAATGTCCGTATTTTAATTGCTTTTTCAACCGTATTTTATTTTGGATTTTGTAGTAGTGCTTGATTGGCGTATTTGAAGTTCTCATCATGGCCTCACTAGTTGGTGGTAGGAGGGTGGTGATTCTAGTTTGTCGAGGACGGTGTTGTGGTGATTTTTCAGTGCTTTCAACATGGGCAGCCACAAGGGGGCCACCGGATGCGGTTTCGGTTGTGGGCTTGCCTTCACGAGTAGATGGCAATGATGTTCAGGTTGAAGCATGCTACATGCGGTGTCCCATGACGAGAAGCTAGCTTTGGTTAATAACAAATGCCGCTGTATCAATTTCATTGGTAAGCCACCTACCAGTTGATGAACGAGGTGGTTCTCGGTTACAAGGCTTTCAACATCGTCCAATTGTGTTAAGGCATTGGCAGTATTATTCCATGGATGGCATAGATGAGAGCTTGAGGTTGTTGAGCTCATGGTCCAAGGTTGCTGCACCAGATCCCTTATTTTTAGAAAAATCAATTTTACTTTGTGTCGGGTTCCAGAATGCAAACTAATGCCAACTAGGAGGCTGTCAGAAAGTGTACCATATATTCATTGTAGAACAAGGGCATCAATTTCAGACCACGATTCGTAGGTTGCATCGCTGGGTTTGGGTGCAGGTGTTGTTATAATAATTCAGGTGTTTTCTTTTATTATTAAGCACGTTTTAAGTTTGAGTAGTTTAGAAGAATAAATCAAAGTAGTCAGAGAAGTGGTCCCTGGTCTACAGCAATTAGTCTAGTTTGTTTCCTAGTTTTTAGCTAATTTCTAGTTTAAATTCACAGGCAAATGTACGTTGTTTGTATCCTCAGTTTTGCTTTGCTTTTGTTCAGTGAATAAAGTATACATTGCCTCAATTATCCTCTGTGTCCTTTACTGTATCTCTGTGTTTCTTTGCTCATTGTGCAGCCTTCAGAGAAATTGTTCCAGTTTTACCCTTTTCCTGTTATTATCAATTTTTGTCCCCTTCTGCATTTTCCTTTGCTGTACTTTGTTTCCTATCTTGGTAATCAAAGTCTTTATTACCCCTGCAAAAAACCCAACACTTGGTATCAGAGCAAAGTCCTGGTGCATGCCCAAGTATCAATCTCGTGAAGAGATGACAGGAAACAATGGCAACGGTGATAAGGATAGTCAAATAACTCTCCACTATCCAATGTTATCAAGAACCAACTATGGAGCATGGGCGATCAAAATGCGAGTCTTCATGCAAGCTCAAGGTGTATGAGAAGCTGTTGAGCCCTGAACATCAAACACGGTGGTGGAGGTTAAGAAGGACAAGATGGCTCTAGCAGCCATCTATCAAGGAATACCCGAAGACCTAGTAATGGCACTAGCTGAAAAGAAAACTGCCAAAGAAGCATGGGAAGCCCTAAAAACGATGTTCATGGGAGCAGATAGGGTGAAGGTTGCAAGAATTCAGACCCTGAAAGCAGAATTTGAAGCAATGAACATGAAGGAGACAGAGGGAGTTGATGAGTTTGCTGCGAATGTGACCAACATTGTTAGTACCATGCGCACTCTGGGAGACTGTAGACGAGGCTTATGTAGTAAAGAAACTGCTCAGGGCGGTGCCATCCAAGTTTCTACAGATTGCCTCGACCCTAGAACAGTTTGGAGACTTGGACACGATGACAGTGGAGGAAGTGATTGGACGATTGAAAGCACATGAAGAAAGAATGAAAGGGCACAGTGGCAACGAAGATAAAAGGCTCCTATTACCGCATCAAGAATGGTCTGAAAGAAATAAGAAGAAAGGAGAGGGTGACACCAAATCAAAAGCAAATCATGGAGGATAAGGTAGATCACGAGGACGATGCAGAGGAAGAGGAAGAAATTGCAGTAGTCGTGGTGGTCGGGGTAGAGGTGGTTCTCATCACCAACGTGAAGGAAACTTCAGTGCATCTAGCAGTCAAGACAAAAGCAAAGTGCAATGTTACAACTGTCAGGAACATGGTCATTATGCAGCTGAATGCAAAAATCCAAGAAAAGAAAGAAACCATGAGAATAATTCGATATAGGAGGACAACGAACCTGCACTCCTATTGATGTCTCTCCAAAATAAGGAAGAAGTTGGTGAGATTTTTTTAAATGAAGAAAAAGTAAACCCATAGTTGAAAAAGAAAGGTGGGGAATCAAACCAGTCAAAGCTGTGGTATCTTGATACCAGAGCGAGCAATCATATGACCGGTGACAGAGGGAAGTTTCATAATTTGAATGGAGATACATGGGTATGTCAAGTTCAGGAATGAAGCTAAAGTAAGAATTGAAGGAAAGGGTTCGATAATTTTCCAATGTAAGAATGGAGAAAAAAGCAAACTTCAGGAAGTGTATTACATACCTAACCTCTACAGCAATATAATCAGTCTTGGCCAACTGTCAGAAAGTGGGGATGAAATCAAGATAAAGGAGCCATTTTTATGGGTCCATGATAAAGCAGGGAAATTGCTAATGAAGATGCAGAAGTCCATAAACCATCTCTACAAAATAGAGCTTGAAGAAGTTAGTTCAAGATGCTTGGTTGCTGAAATAAAAGACCCAACTTGGTTGTGGCATATGAGGTTAGGTCATATAAACTTCACCTCACTAAAGCTGATGTCTGAAAGAGGCCTTGTTGAAGGAATTCCTAAGATGGTGATTCCATCAAAATCATGTGAAGAATGTCTTATGGGGAAACAATCTCGACATTCATTCCCATCAAGTAAAAGCTTCAGGTCAGAAGAAAGACTAGGACTTGTACATGTTGATTTATGTGGGCCAGTCACACCACCAACTCCTGCGGGCAACAGGTACTTTATGCTAATAGTAGACGACTTCAGCAGGGTCATGTGGGTGTATCTGTTGAAGTTAAAAGATGAAGCCTTTCAGACATTCAAGAACTTTAGAACAAAAGTTGAAGTAGAGACTGGGAAAAAGATGAAGTTACTGAGAACAGATCGAGGGGGAGAGTTCCTCTCAAAGCAATTCACTGCATATTGTAATGAAACAGGGCTTGACAGACAATATACCTCACCATTCTCTCCACAACAGAATGGAGTCGTTGAGAGACGCAATCGTACTGTACTCGAGATGGTAAGAAGCTGCTTAAAGACCATGAATGTACCTGATGTACTGTGGGGGGAAGCGGTGAATCACGCAGTCTATGTACTGAACAAGGTATGCACAAAGGCACTGAAGGATACTACACCGTATGAAATGTGGACTAGAAGAAATCCACATGTCGGACACTTACGGGTGTTTGGGTGTACAGGTCATATGAAGATTGTGAAGAATCACCTGAAGAAATTAGATGATAGAAACAAGAGGGTTGTGTATCTCGGTACAGAAAAAGGATCCAAAGCTCATAGACTCTTGGACCCTGACACAAGATTGATTCATGTGAGTAGGGATGTAGTGGTTGAGGAAGACCAAACTTGGAATTGGGAGAAGACGACCAAGATAAAGGCAATTCCAGGCATGAGCTTCACAGTGGAAGGCTTTAATTTCGACGAATTCCAGGGAGATGATTCTGATCCGGAATCCTATACCCCACGACACGGGTACGGGTCAAGTGATGATAGCAACTGGACTGGAGAACAACAGCCTACTAGTTCTCCATTGGGCTTTCATGGAAGCCCACAAAGTATACCCTTAAACCAACCTGATACACCTAATTCACCAGTCACGCCCAATTCTCCCACCACTCCGAACTCTCCAACTGAAACAACGAGCACCGCTTCCAGCTCCACGGGAGGTGGAGCTCCAAAACGATACTGACTCCTCACAGAGCTGTACGATCAAACAGAAGAAATCGAACTCCCTGAAGAACTAATGATGATCCAAGATGATGAAGAACCTAACTCATACCGAGAAGCAAAAGAGAAGATCGAATGGGTCAATGCAATGAAAGAAGAGTTGGCTTCAATCGAAAAGAATAACACATGGAGGCTCGTCGAACTCCCAAAAGGGAGAAAAGCGATCGGTTTGAAGTGGGTCTAAGGTGAAAAGAGATCTACACGGAAGAATTCTGAAGTATAAGGCGAGAATTGTGGCGAAAAGGTATGTACAGAAACAGGGAATTGACTATGAGGAAGTCTTTGCTCCCGTGGCTAGGATCGAAACTATACGAGTAATTTTGGCACTTGTTGGGACGAATGGATGGTGGGTTCACCATCTTGATGTAAAATCAGCGTTCTTGAATGGAAGACTGGAAGAGGAAGTGTACGTATCTCAGCCTGAAGGATTCGAGAAACGTAACGAGGAAGGAAAGGTGTACAAGCTTTCAAAGGCCCTGTATGGACTAAAACAGGCACCCAGGGCTTGGAATTCATGCCTGGACAAATACTTGAAGGAATTGGGATTCAGAAGATGCTACCAAGAATACTCAGTGTATACAAGAAAGAAAGATGGGAATGTTCTAATCGTGGGGGTCTATGTAGATGATGTGTTAGTCTCAGGAAGCTGTGATGAAGACGTAAGGAACTTCAAATTAGACGTAAGGAACTTCAAATTAGAGATGAATACAAAATTCGAGATGAGCGATCTCGGACTATTGACTTACTACCTGGGAATCTAGGTCAGTCAAAGTGATACAGGAATTGCATTGAAGCAGGAGGCTTATGCAAAGAACATTCTCAACAAGACTCGAATGATTGACTGCAATGCAACAAGGAGTCCAATGGAGCACAAACTACGATTCAGCAAAGGTGAAGAAGGCGAATTGGTAAACCCCAAGGAGTACAGAAGCATAGTTGGTGCTTTAAGGTATCTCACTCATACTCGACCTGATCTCTCTTTTACAGTTGGGGTAGTTAGTCGATTCATGGAAAAACCAACTGTAAAACACCTTCAAGCAGTTAAAGGCATTCTAAGATATGTGAAGGGGACGCTAAGTTATGGATTGACATACAAGAGAGGGGAAAGCAAGGTTAGTCTCACAGGTTATTCAGATAGCGATTTTGGGAAAGATTTAGATGATGGGAAAGGCACAGGAGGTGTAGCATTCTACATGAATGGGAATTTGGTCACGTGGAACTCACAAAAGCAACGAAGTGTAGCATTGTCGAGTTGTGAAGTTGAGTTTATGGCGGCGACAATGGCAGCTTGCCAGGGAATTTGGCTAAGGCGACTCCTCACTGAAATAACGGGACAAAAAGTGCCACCAGTGACACTCTTTGTAGACAATCGACCAGCCCTAGATTTGATGAAAAACCCAGTCTTTCATGGGCGCAGCAAACACATTAATACAAGGTACCATTTTATTCGAGAGTGTGTAGAAAATGGAGAGATTGTTGTGAATCATGTGTGTGGGACAAAGCAGAAAGCAGATACTCTGACAAAAACAATGGCAAGGGTAAAGCATGAAGAAATGAGGGAATTGATTGGTGTGAAACCAATCACAAAACAGTTGTGAAACCAGTAAAAAAAAACACTGAATTAAGGGGAGAATGTTATAATAATTCAGGTGTTTTCTTTTATTATTAAGCAAGTTTTAAGTTTGAGTAGTTTAGAAGAATAAATCAAAGTAGTCAGAGAAGTGGTCCCTGGTCTACAGCAATTAGTCTAGTTTGTTTCCTAGTTTTTAGCTAATTTCTAGTTTAAATTCACAGGCAAATGTACTTGTTTGTATCCTCAGTTTTGCTTTGCTTTTGTTCAGTGAATAAAGTATACATTGCCTCAATTATCCTCTGTGTCCTTTACTGTATCTCTGTGTTTCTTTGCTCATTGTGCAGCCTTCAGAGAAATTGTTCCAGTTTTACCCTTTTCCTGTTATTATCAATTTCTGTCCCCTTCTGCATTTTCCTTTGCTGTACTTTGTTTCCTATCTTGGTAATCAAAGTCTTTATTACCCCTGCAAGAAACCCAACAGGTGTCACGTCAATATTATGGAGAGCTTTGTAGCCTTTTGCATACAGTTTTGGATAATTTACCCATGATGAGTAGGTAACCTCGGTGCGATCAATATTATTTTATTGACCAATACCCCATGCTCTTAATGAGCTAGTGTTTTGCTATTTTGACATCAATTTCAACTCCCCCAAAATTTACAATATATTTTTATTTTATTCTGTTTTAATGGTTAATCACACCAAATCATGGATTCTTGATGATGACATGGTTGATTATGTATTTAATTATATCAACTTATTGCCGATTATAATTCTCCAAGATTTGGCACACTGACAAATTATCTCCTACTTGAAAGTGAGCTTCGCTAGTAATTGTAATTAGTAAGCATTCTCCATTTGGGATTTTCTAACTTTCATTTTAACTTTCATTGTTTCTATCATCCTTACTTGTAGAGAAGTGAGCTCAAGACGAACCGTGTCGGATTTAGGCATTCTTAAGGAAAAGTTCTCATCCCTACCTGAACATCAAGTTTTGCCTTGTAATATCCGGATTGCGTCTTTGCTCTTCATATGCAATCGGTTCTTCATAGATGGGCATATTATCGACTCTCACCCGAATTCGGATACGGGGCACATTATCATCTCCGATCCAAAATGTAAGTACAGTGATTATGCATTTCGAGAAAAAGAACAATAATCTAAAATAGACAAACTACAATTCTATTTTATGACCTAATAATCCCATATTATTCTAGTTAAAATGAACATTATTTAGCACATTCTATGCAATCAGAATATAATATTTTTTATTAGATTAATTATTTTACACAACATTTATATTTAAAAAAACATGTACACAACATTTATACTAATTTTTTTTAAATGGTCTTTGTGATTATAATAAAATCTATATCAATATACTATTATTAGATAAAAATATTGTGGAACTCCATTCTTTAAGGAGGCGTGGAAATGAAGCAAGGATTTGTTATTCTTGTTGTTAATTACTATCCCTCAATTAAGTGGAATATTTTCTTAATATGATATTCCCATCATGCATGCCTGATGCGTTTACTTTGGATCCAGCTTAGCTACATTATCCGTTTACCAAGAAGCTTTCAACCACCTGCCAACGTCAATAAGGAAAGAGGGAGGAATGAGGAATGTTACATTCTAAACTGACCTAAAAAATAGAAAATAAAAGTCTTGATCACAAATTCCTGGAACTTATAAACAGATATATATTTCTCAAATTCCTATATGTATCAAGAACCAGTTAGCTCTTGTTGTACTACATTTACTTTATTATTCATTTCTCTGGTTTGTCAAGATGCAATGGAAATCTCCTGCGGATGCGATGCCTTGGGTAGGATTGTATGTTTGCGTAGCATCACTGGTTTGCACTCTTGCAATGGCAGCCGATGCCTTCCAAGGCTTTCGACAATGGAAACTTTGGTTTCCATGCAGATTTTTCACAATTAATGCTGCTTCTATCACACTGATAGCAATTGCAATGAAGCTACCAGTGGACCTAGACACCGACATGTCTGACACTGTTTATATGATCGCAAAGTCTGCAAGCATCATTTTCTTGGTGACCATGGTAGCCAACTTTCTCCCATCTTTAGGGCTTATGGATGACAAGGAACTTCTAATGAACATGCTAGCCTTTGGTATACTCATAATCACCATCAGTGTAAATGTTTGGATCCAATTCAGTACTACCGGGCCTTTCACAACCCCAATACAATTGCTAATATTGATACTTCCACTTCCATGGCCATTTTCAGTAGCTATGATAGTTCCAGCTTCTAGAAGAAGCTTACAACACCACTATGAGAAGTTCCACGGATTGGCTTCAGATCCTCAAGAGATAAACTTCTCTGGCAAGAGACTCATTCGGTATGTTAAAAAGTATTGGATGATGGCAGAGACTGGTAACCCCCAATTTGTAATTGCTTGTTCACCGGTCTCTTCTGCTTTTGGGGTCATATGCTCACTTCTTGCCTGTGTTTCATGTCTTATTTTGGTGACCCTGTTTAATGATTTATCCAACTTCCAATATGGAAATTCAGATTATAAGTGGTCAATCAATGTGATTGTTACCTTGCAATTAATTGGGGCAATAATTGGTAGTATAGCACCAATTTTTAGATGTTTGACTGCCATCAGTCATTTCAACCTCTCAATAAAATGGAGCAAGAACCATATAAATGTGTTCAGAGTGGAGAAACAATGGATCGAAAGGCTTCAGCTGTGGAAACATAGCCATGTCAATTCACATATTGCAGGCCGCCATTGCACAAAGGTTTTCCGCAACATCAGAAACATAATTTTGAACTTTTGTATCGCACTTCAGATATCGGTCGTTGTTATATGTAACACAATATGTCTCATTCCCAGATCTCTTCTGATCTTATTCTCTTTGTTTTGCTATTTCTGCAAGTCATTGTTGAAGAGATTTAAAGAAGAACCAAATGTATCTAATAGCAATGTGATACTAGATGTGGAAGAATATAGTGCTTATGTCATACAAATTGAAGCCGACACAAAGCTTTCAAAGAGAATATTAAGAAGAACACTCAAATCCATAATTCGACTTCTTCATGAGGCTGAAGAGAAAGAGCCAAGAAATCTTACGAAGCTTCTCAAGAAATCTACAGGATTCTACGGAGTGGTAGAGTTCAACAATGACCAAGTCCCACCTTTACATCAAGAAGAAATGCAGAATTGCTGGAGCCTAGTAACAGTAACATTAACTGCCATTGCCCTTGCTCTTCCTAAAAGTACAAACTGCCATGTCAAGGGGTTACTTGATTGTATGAGGGAAGGTCTCCAATTTGTAAGACATATTGAAGAAAGCCTTAATGAAAATGGTGACTTGGTAAAAGCAAGAAAAGCAGCAAGACGTGTGTGGACAGACGTTGAAGTATACTGCAGGTGGCTACAAATTGATCTTCAAAAGAAGGCTCGTAAAGGAAAAACATCAAAGGAGATTCTTAAATGGTTGGGTGACGAAGCAGTAAAAATTGTGATACATTTCAAGAAAAGGAAAAATGTAAGTCTGGACCACTCACTTCGTAAGTTCATTGCTGCGAGTTCCATGTATACCATTAGCCAAACTATATTGCTTCACTGCAATAAGCAAGAAAATTGGCCAACAGATGAGGAGCTTTTTGAGTGGATATCAACCATAATCGCAGATCTGCTATTTGCTTGCTTTACCAACTTGCCACATGTCATAACTATGAAGTGTCATGAGGATGCAATAGAGAAAAGGGAAGAGAGCATCCGAATTGCAGCTCAGCTCCTTGGTAGATCCAGAAAGATCCTGAAAATGCTTAAAGGACGCCAACTTCCGAACTTAGACATGGAGTCAATGGGGTACATTGATAAGTGGCATACATTACCAAAGAGTCAGATACCCAATGGTTCAGTCAGGTTTCAACCAGCTTCTTCAAGTTCTAATGAATCATTGGTATTAACTATTATTTGAGGCAAGTCATCTTTAGTGTGTACTCAAGAAATCTACCGAGGCTTCTTATCATTTACCATATCTGTTGATCATATTGCACGTGAGCATCATGTGAGCTTATGACATAGCAGCATGTAATTATTGATTCTGTTAGAAGTTAGTTAGATGGTTAGCTGTTAGTTAGTTGTTAATAAGCAAACAATGGCAATGTAGTTTGTAATATAAATACTTGCTCCATCAAAAAATAGATCAATGATCTCATTACATGAAATTGATTCTCTCTCTCGTTCTTATTCTACCTTACTCTGTTCTATCTAGTTAGAATGGTATCAGACAATCGATCCATAACATTTTCGCAATCATGAATTCGGGTCCTGTTATCGATCATCATTCCAATTCCACTTCTTCTTCTATTAATAATCCTGTTCTTAAATCCAAAAACAATGATCCAAATAGCAGTGCATTAGACTAGTACTTAATATATTGTAGAGGGTACCAAAGTCTAACTTAGTCTAGTATATATATATATATATATATATATATATATATATATATATATATATATATATATATATATATATATATATATATATATATATATATATCCTTGTATCATTATCATTGAATTATATACAGAAACACAATCATATGTTTATATATATATATATATATATATATATATATATATATATATATATATATCCTTGTATCATTATCATTGAATTATATACAGAAACACAATCATATGTTTGCTATGGTATCAGAGCCACTTTTGGCCTAACCCTAATTGCCGCCATCCCTCATCAATCTTCCTCCTTGGCGACGACATATTTACAAGAGATGAGCCAAGACGATCCATAATTCACACAAGTTTGGATTCAAGCTTTCCTCAACAAACTATGGATACTAGAAGACAATGCTCCCGCCATTCCTTGTTACAAACAATTTGTTCAGCTATGTGGATGGTACAACCGCGTGTCCATCAACAAATTCGATCAGCACACCATCAAACAATAAGGATGCAGCTCCTACAATCACGATAGGAGTAAACCAAGACTACAAAACATGGGTTCTTAATGATGCTCACGTAAGAATTCTTATTCTCTCCACAATCTCTGAAAGTGCCTTTCAACACGTCCAAGGCACAACATCTCGTGATCTCTGCTTAGCATTGGAACGGGCTTACGCCCCTCATACATCCTCCAGAGAGTAAACCTTGACGACCCAACTTCTAAAACTTCAGATGAAACCGGATGAATCATCGGCTGCCTATCTTACTAGAGCCCAGGAATATGCGGATTCCCTAGCAAATATCGGAGAGCCCATGAATGAAAAAGACATTTTCATGCTTCTCCTGTCCGGTCTCCGTGAAGAATACAACAGGTTCAAGTCAACAATTCTCGCCCTTCAAGTATCAATTACTTTCATTGATCTCCATGTCCTCCTACTAGATCATGATTATATGATCTCAAAGTCATCCACAGAAGTCCCGCCGGCACAAGCCTTCACTACCACCACGAGCATCAGAAAATCAGCGGCGACTAACGGCTACTCCTCTTCGATGACCTCTACCGCAGCCATATAGGCTGTTCAACAATCGGCAACACAACTAGGTTTTCAACTTTAGCTGTTTGGCTCGTCACAACCGCAAGCCAACTTCACAAATCGGTCAAATAATAGTCGGGATCGACCTCAAAACAATCGATCAAACAATCGAGGATGTGGAAACTACAACAACCGAAATCAAGGTAATCACAACCAATTAAGTTGGGCATCTAATTAAAACATTGTGTATGGCACATGTAACAGGTGTGACGTCAGTCATCTATTGTCTCTCTCCCTGAACCGGGACCCAAACACCATTTGACGACTGTCTGCAAATTTTACTGACTACAACTGAGAAGTTTCAAACACTTGGATCACAAATACAGGTTCTAATCACCATGTTGCCTCCAATATCTCTAGTTTTGATCACACAGAAGCCTATTATAGCGAGGATAACCTCCGTGTTGGCAATGGTATAGGTCTCCCTATTTAACACATCGGTTCTTCTAGCTTTCATTCACCCAACAAAACTTTAATCTCAAAAGACTCCTTCATGCTCCATCTATAACACAAAATCTTCTTTCCTTAATGTTTATTTTGAATTTCATGCCACCTTTTTTGTGTGAATGACGCTTCTACCGACAAGATCCTCCACATGGGGCCAAGTAATGGTGGTCTCTACTCTTTCAACTTCTCAAGTACTCAACCTAAAGTCTCTTTCTCCACGTGTCGTGCGTCTTCCACTATTTGGTATCATCGGCTGGGGCATCAACATCCACAAGTTTTACATTCCATGTGTTCTTGATACCGTTTAGCCTTGTCAAACAATTTTTCTAAGTGTTTTTTGTGATTCATGTTCTGTTGGAAGATCCACCAAACTTTCTTTGTCATTTTCTAATATTAAAAGCACTCGTATTTGGATCTTATGTTGTGTGATGTATGGGGCCCTACGCCTACTATCTGTGCTCATGGTCATCATTACTTTCTCTTGTGTGTTTACCATTTCACCAAATACATGTTTTTTCCATTAAAACAAAAATACGACGTTTTTCATACCTTTAAACAATCTCTTGACCATTGAGCGTCAATTAATTCAAATTTGTCCAAACCGATTGGGGCGGTGAACTCCGCAACCTATCTTCCTTATTTTCCACTCTTGGCTATCACCCATTGCCTCTCGTGTCCCCATACCAATGAACAAAATGGTATTGTTGAACGCCATCATCTGCACATCGTTGAAACCGGACTTACTCTTCTTGCCAAATTTCATGTCCCACAAAAATTTTAGCATTTTGCCATTGACACCACCACCTACCTCATTAATCGAATGCCCACTCGAACCAACTCTAATACCTTACCCTGTGAACTCGTTTTTCATTACGCACACCGACTACTCGTTTTTGCGTATATTTAGGGGTCAATGTTTTCCTCACTTACGCCTATACAACAATAATAAAATGGACATCCGCTCTACATATTGTGTCTTCCTTGGCTACATCCACTCCCATCACGACTATCGTTGTTATGACCCTTTCACCGAACGAATCTATTTCATTCACCATGTCTGCTTCAATGAACATTCTTTTCCTTTCGTTAAACCCGCTCTCTCTCCAGAACCCTCTAGTTTCATCGAACCCAACTACTCCTCTTATCCTACATCTCCCACTCCTTCACCTCAGATACTCAATACCGACCATACACCGCCCGTGTACTCTCCTATCCACACCTATAATCGTCGTTCCTATACACACCCTTCCACTTCGGCTTTCGAGGCTTATAACCAACCTCATACCGACTCCCTTACCGTCCCCACCCCTTCCACCACTACTAAATTATATCCTAAACCTGCTACTTTCAAACCTACTGTTCCCGAATCGAATACCTCCACCCCATCTCTTTCTAACTCAGAACACACCTCTACTTCCCGTACCTGCTCTCCTAATCTTCGAAAACACCCCAAACCTAATCCCAAATACAATGTCTCCTCCTTTCACACTAAAGCCTCTACTCCTCATACTGAACCCACCTCCTTTAACATTGCCAATGCATATCCTCAATGGTGCCAAGCCATGGATGATGGATACTCGGCCCTTATCCGGAATGGAAAATGGTCGTTAGTTCCTCGTGTCCTTAAATCCAATGTGTTGATTGCAAATGGGTGTATAAGGTAAAACGTGATCAAACATGTGCCATTAAGCATTACAAAGCGCGGTTGGTTTCAATGGGATTTCGTCAACAACCGAGTGTCAATTATCATGAGACTTTTAGTCCCGTTGTGAAAGATATAACCATTCGGATTGCTCTTTCTCTTGTCATCACTTAACAATGGCATATGAGACAACTGGACATGCAAAATGCTTTTCTTCATAGTGATCTACGGAAAACCATATAATTAAAGCAACCTCGGGTATTCGTTGATGCTTAAAAACCGGATAACGGTTCGAAAACAACCCGTCCCTCTTCATTAATGCCAACTCGGATACTCTCCTTTACATGCTTGTCTATGTTGATGGTATTATTTTGACATGTAATAATCCAGAAGTCATCAACCGGGTAGTTCAAAATCTCAGGTATGCCTTAGCCATTCAAGACATGGGCCGACTCTCTTATTTCTTGGGAATCGAAAATCTGCAACAAGGTAACAATGTCATTCTCTTGCAAAAAAATACATCATGGACCTGTTAGAGCGTGCCAAACTGTCAAACGCAAATCCAATACCGACACCAATTGCCACAAATTCCAATTTTTCCTTTAGCGATAACTCTCCGCTTGCTGATCTGGTCGAGTATAACTAGATTGTGGGGGCCTTAAAGTATGTTATCCTCTCTCTGCCTGACTTCGTCTATGTTGTCAATAAAGTGTGTCAGCTCATGCACTCTCTTATAGAAAACCACTGGTCTACCGTCAAATATATTCTTCGATACTTAAATGGGACCTCGACATACGGTCTTCACATCCATCAAAATTCTGGAACTTCTTTCCATTCCTACGCCGATTCCACCTTTACCAACATCAGTGTCATATCTGATGCGGGGTGGGTTAGCTGTCTATATGATCGTCGATCCACGAGGGGATATACTATATATCGGATTGAATCTCATCTCCTAGTCTGCAAGAAAGCAAAAGACTATATCACATTCATCAACCAAATCTGAATACAAAGCCTTACTGATATAATCGTTGAGCTCATATGGTTACAAACCTTGTTACATGAGCTTCGGGTCCTTCGAAAAAGAACCCTGAAATTATGGAATGATAATCTAGGCGTGACCTACCTGTCAGGGAATCTGGAGTTTCACATGAGAAGAAAAAACATGTTAGACGTCGATTTTCACTTTGTCCGGGAAAAAGTCGCTCAAAAAAATATGTTTGTTAAATTTATTTTCCAAAGATGACAAGATTGCACACATCTTCACTAAGCCATTATCATCTCAAAGATTTTTAAATTTACAGAACAAGCTAAATGTCTCATCCCGAACTTAGCTTGCAGGGGAATATTAGACTGATACTTTATATATTATAAAGGGTACCAAAATGTAACTTAGTCTAGTGTGTGCCTATATATATATATATATATATATATATATATATATATATATATATATATATATATATATATATATATATATATATATATATCATTGAATTAAAATTGCATAAGGAGCAAAAAGAAAGTTCGATTCATTGATGGAACAACTAAGAAACCTGATTCAGAAGGCAATAAGCTTGATGAATGGATCAATAATGATTACATGGCCCGGTCCTGGTTATTGAATGCCATTTCGAATGGAATAGTTGGTACCTTCATTTTTGCAACAACTGCTCAAGAATTGTGGCTAGAACTTGAAGAACAGTTTGTAGAAAGCAATGGTCCTCTGATCTATCAACTTGAAATACAAATTCCCTCGATAAATCAAGGAGAATCTTATGTTTCCAAATACAACACGAAACTCAAGCAATTATGGGATCACTTTATTAGTTTAGTCTAATTACCTCTATGTAGTTGTGGATCTGCTAAAGCTATGTTTGATTTCACTTCAGCTACTCGTCTTATTCAAATTTTTACTTGACTCAATGATACATATGAAAGTTTAAGAAATCAGATTCTTGTTCTTGATCCTTTTCCATCTGCTCATAAGTCGTATTCAGTGGATCTAAGTGTTGAGAAACAAAAGGAAGTTCGTATTAATTTTTCACTTCCTAATGAAGTATTTGTCATGCTTTCTAGATCATTCAATGCTAACATGAATGATAGAAAACAATTGCCTTATAAACCTAAATATGAATTTAGAAACTGGAGTAATGGAGATCGTTATTGTGACAACCGACTAGTTTGAGTCAACAAAAGTCAAGCAAGTCAAACAAAAGTCAAATAGACAAGTTATAAAGCATGAATTTATACCTTGCTTAAGAGTTTTCGGTTTTGGGTATCAAGAACCATGAGATTTCGGTTGTGATGGACCGAAATCTCATGTCATGGCCGAATTCACACTAAGACCGAAATCATGCTAGACCATAACCATGCCTAGACCGAAATAACATGTGATTTTGGTGGTATACAAGGTGACTTCAGTCATGCCTTGGCGAAAATCACGAATTTGATCCAATGATGTTGCAATGTGGTTGGTTGATCCATTTCCCAATAAGATAAAATACACAAACCAATGTAAACATCACATCACTCTCACCCCCTCATCTATATATTAGGCCGAATTCACCTTCCCATTTCTCATTTACATCTTCAAAATTTCCTCCATTTCTCTCAAAGAAACGTCTTCAAACCTTCATACATTTCTCCCCAGTAACACCTTCAACCATTTCCAGGGAAGCATACGTCAAGATAGTTCTTAAGAATTGTTGTAAGTATTTCTTTTATTAATCTAGTGTTTTTACAAACACCTTTCTTGATAGTTCATCTCATTCATACACATTACTATGTGTTAAAAACTCATAGGATACAACCACTTTTAAGTGTTTTTCACTTGAAGATCTTCGCCATCACCTCCCTATATAACCACAATCACACTCAAGGTGAGTTCATATCCCTACAGTTTTCAAGATTTTTCTATGTTTTAAGGGGGGGGGGGGGGGGGGGGGGGAATACAAGTAAAATCGTTTAATAATCCAAATTATTATACAAACTTCTTCATTTAAATTGTGCAAAATTATTATTTACAAGAAATGAAGTTATTACATTACTTTTATGAACCTTGTAATTAACAGAGCAAAGCGTATAATTATATAAAAATACATATATAATTATTTCATTTTATTTTATCATAGAAAAATGAAAATTTTACACACAAAGATTCTCATTACCAATGAAACATTTAATATAAACTATAATAGGTATAGTTTATGGGTTATTACACTGTTATACCATTTTGGGACAAATAAATAATTATTTAAAAGTATAATTATTTTACACTCTGAAATTTGTATGGAAAAGTAATATTTTCATTTACTAAAGGGTTTTTCATTTCATTACATGTAAACTCATTGAATATGTTATTTGTGAGACACGTCTTCAATTACTTACTAAAGTACCAACAAAAGTCCTGAATTATAACCAGAATCTTCCATAAGAGAATGAGACACTTGTGTATGAATCTATATGGGGCTGATAATCCCGCACCCTAGGTATTAGCTATAGTTGGACCGGCAGGTCTGGGGTGACAACTATCGTTAACATTCTGACGCCTGAACAACGTCGCAATAGGCATATAATTCATAGTATGGTTATAAGAACTAACATGGGAAACAACAACACATTTGGTTTACGGAGTAATATACCTTCCAACGGTATTATTTAGATAAAACTACATTACACTGTTTTCTAGTACAGAACAACTTTCATTTCTGAAATCATACATTCAAATGGTTTTATATTGATTAAAACTACATAATACTACTTTCGAGTATGGCGATACTTATACATTTTGCTCTTAAGGATTTTAAGACTACAACACATATTAAGAAAATATTAGATTTTCTAGAACTAAATACTATCATTTTACAAGGAAAGGTTTACAAATTCTCATACAAACTCTTATGAACTCACCAACTTAATTGTTGACACTTTTTCAAACCACTTGTATTCTCAGGAAACCACTAAAAAGGTAACAACAAGCTTTCGGGCATGAGACGCTAAGACGTCAGTCAAATATTCTATCATCATATTGTAATTGTTTTTGAAACATGTAACGCGTATAACAAAGTAACTAATTTCAAATTATAATTATGATGGTTGTGTTTGCTTTGATAACTCTTATTCAATTGTTATGATAGTGTACATGAAAGTCATCGACCCCCGGACGTTTCCGCCGTTTTCGGTTTAGGGTTGTGACAATTACTGTAATTTCCACAAAGTCAATGTTCATACAAGGGAAGTATGCTTCAAATTAAATGGTTATCCTAAGTGGTACAAGGAGTATAAGGAAAAGAAGAAAAACAATTTCAATCATGCATATAGGGCAAATTCAGTCCAACATGATCATATTCTTCTTTTGATCCACTTGCTTTTGTGAATTCAAGTGAGGATCATAATGATTTTATGAATACTCTACTTCAATAATTCAAACAATTTATCAAATCAAATCAAAAGGTGGATCCATAGTTTGGAAATTTTACTCATTTTGGAGACTTTGCATTTATGAATATCTCCTTATTGAACTTATTATGAAGTAGTATATTTGATAAAAATATATGGATATTGGATACTAGGGCTACAACTCATATGTGTTCTCAGTTGTCTTATAGAGAATTCCATACCAGTTGGCAAATACACATCAATTTTTCTTCCTGTTGGATCCATTAAACATGTTACTCAAATTAGTTTAATTGAACTTAATCCAAATTGGTCCTTCAAAAATGTTCTACATGTGCCTGAACTCAAGTGTAACTTGCTATCAGTGAAATCTTTGGAAACTACTTAACATATCATGTTCAAATTTATCTTACACAATGTGTGTTTCAGGAATTGGCAACTGATAAAGTGGTGGCTCAAGGCTAGATTTTGGGAAATATATATGTTCTTGATATTAATAGTTTGTTTGATCATAATGGCAATTCATGTAATAAAAGCTTCTATAAACTGTCATGTAATGTTGTTGATAGAAATTCTTTTTCTCGTTGGCATCAAAGATTAGGCCATTCTTCCTAATATGTATTACAAAATATGTAGTTCATTCCTTGTAAAAATGATAATGAAATGAAACCTTGCATTCCTTGTCACTAAGCCAAGCAAGAATGATTATCATTTCCAAGTTGAAATTTTGTAGTTGATACATGCAAATGTTTGAGGGCCATACAAGTTGAAAACAATTATGGGAGCTTCATATTTTTTTTAATTATTGTTGATAACTATTCAAGTTCAATTTGGGCCAACTCTCTTACATGACAAAACACAATTTTTTCAAACCCTTTCCCATTTCTGATAAAATTTTGTAGTTGATACATGTAAACCTTTGAGGGCCATACAAGTTGAAAACAATTATGGGAGCTTCATATTTTTTTAACTATTGTTGATACTATTCAAGTTCAATTTGGACCTTTCTCTTACATGACAAAACCCAATTTTTTCAAACCCTTTCCCATTTCTTTTTATATGTGACCAATCAATTCAAAAGCAACGTCAAAATGAATCTCTTTTCCTTTTTAAGAATGCAGAAGTTAATTCCTAAATGAGGAGTTGTGCTAAATGTCATCAATGAAGTAAATGGTTAATTTGAAGTTAATTTCACGATTTCATCTCTTCTGACAATTACATGTAACGTCCCACATATATATAGTAAATTATTCATTTTTATAAATAAAATAAACCATAATAAGTTCATTCTCAAAACAGCAAAACAACATTGTTTCAAACATCATCAAATCAGAGTCATGAAATCAAAAGTGCGGAATATCTCAAATATAAAAACAAATGTGATGCAATCATGTCGGGTTCATCCCTTTGCTACCGAAAGTAACTAAAACATTTAAACATAAAACCATAAGTACAAAAATTAGTGAGTTTCCCAAAATACCACACACCATATATATAATGGGCCAAACTCAATAATCATATAAGTGGGCCCAACCCAAAGGGACCAGCCCCACAAACATATACCAACATAAGAGCAAAAGTCACAAAGACAACAAGCATAACATGACAGCTAGTTTCCTACACTATGGTGAGAAAACTCACATGAACTGAAATGAAAATCCTCATAGTCATGTAGAATCAACTACACATGCTACCTTGTAAGAACCTCTTTCCAGCACGTATCACAATATTGTCTGCTTTGGGCCACTCGGCACGAGGACATCCCAGGGGGTCACCCATCCCAGTACTACTCCTGCCCGAGCACGCTTAACTGCAGAGTTCTTATGGGATCTGCTGCCCTCACGGATTTAAAACACGTTGTGAAAAAGAAGGTATCCACACCCCTTATAAGCAAAATGTTTCATTCTCCTTCCAAGCCGATGTTGGATCAGGTGCAACCTAATTTCACCCCCATTATAGGGTTCAACGTCCCTGTCGAACACATCGACCTGTGCCCCAGCTCTGATACCATTTGTAACAACCCCTTTCCAGCACGTATCACAATATTGTCCGCTTTGGGCCACTCGACACGAGGACCTCTTAAGGGGTCACCTATCCCAGTACTACTCCCGCCTAAGCACACTTAACTACAGAGTTCTTATGGGATCAGCTGCCCTCACGGCATTAAAACGCGTTGTGACAAGGAAGGTATCCACACCATTAAGAAAAGGTGGTCATCTATAAAGATTTCACACACATCAAACATCTTACTACACCGAGGCTTGATTTCCTATACTCGCATTGCTATCTAACGTCGAAGTCAATAGCCTCTAAGGTACATTGACATGAGCACAAAAGAGAACAATGATACAAAAAGGTCTACCAAGCATACATCCATTCCAACTCTGAGTACTGATCACCAGGTCCTCAAGTTTCTTCGTGGTTCCTCAAGCCCCAAATATATATCATGTGCTTATGATAGCACGGGCCTAATACTAATGTTCAAATAGACATATATATATATATATATATATATATATATATATATATATATATATATATATATATATATATATATATATATATATGCTTCTGGCATTACCACAAACTTATTTGTCACTAGTTTAGGTTAAAGATCGGTACACCTATTTTTCTTCATGGACTCCATAACCTGTGAGAGTCCATAAACTACGATAAAAGATCTCTTCCTGTTCTGCCATTGACCAACGATAAAAGAGCAACTTTCAAGGCTTGTCAAATACATGCAGTCCAATCCTCACTAAAAGATGATCTTCCATTTCCTCAATACGCGAAACACTATTTGAACTAGGAATGTTCTGGGGTAACTAATCTTGTTGGTCACCAGCAATTCCCCTAAAGTTGAGAGATATTAACGATTACAGGTTCCGCAAAAAAAAAGAGGATGCTTCAATATCGAAAATAAATAAATGTCCTAAAAGCAATTCCCCCAGCCGAATGCTCTAAGAGGATCATGACTTCCACCCAAAACACTAACTCCGTGACTCCACTTTTGCTACTCCGACTTTGCAAAGTACAAGTACCTCGTGGTGTCGTTCAGGATCGGTACAAACGGTGTCAATTCTACCGATACACCTCCCGTTCCCACGTGATGTTTGCGCTGGCCGCGAACGAGAGACCAACATCACTCCAACCCACGAACACCGAAGTGCCCACAAACTATGTGTCACACGGTCATCTAAAAAGAGCGGCAACTAACAACCGTTGTGGCTATAGGTCTTCCTATAGGTACTCTTTCAACCTAGTAGACACCTTCAATGATCCGGATAAGGTTTTAGGCAAAGGTCATCAAACTACCCAAATCCACTACGCATAACCTCGCAATGTCATTTATACATTAAGTACAACATCTAATGCATACCATATAAATACATATTAAAAATGCAATGTATTCATAACCAACACATCAAAACGCAACCATACATCAGATTTCAAGCAACTTAAGCTAGCATGTTATATTCAACAATTTCATCAAAGTGTGAGCAGCATAGCAATTAGGTCTTACCATGGCATTTGCACAAAGCATATATTAGCATCACAAATATCATATCATCATCAAGCACAAGTAATGACATGGTCATCCTAAAGTGAATCAAATTACCATCTACAGATTACACGTTTCAATCATGTAACCTTAGTGAGTTAAAACTATAAACTCACCTTTAGCCTTAAAGAAATCCTCCTTCTATTCCAAGTCTTGAACTTACTTGAAATTCTCAAGGCCCCACCTAAACACCACACATAACAAACAATTAACAAATAAAGTATATGTTTCAAAAATACTAGTTTATTCTACCTTTTATATTATTTTTTTATAATTTCCCAGCCCGACCCCCGTTCACTTTTTTAAGCATAAACCTGAATCTACAGCTTTAATTGGGATGACATTAGACATTCTGGAAACTAGACTCGATTTTATAGAACTTCATGAGAGAGGAGCATCTTCCAATTCTGCCCATATTAGCAGCTAGTTGCTGTGCAGAATTTCAACATTCACCAAAAATCACCATATGCTTTGAGACTTTAGTTTAAGGATTATGGTCACTCAATTTTACACTCAAAAGGATTGAATGATACTATTAAGACAATATCATATCTATTATTTAATTAGTTTTATTGGCTTTCAAACTATTGAAATGTTATGGACAATGTGATGTATTTGTTTTACGTTTCTTTTATTCCAAAACAATTATAAAGGCATAAAGCCATCAATAATTTTATGTCCATTAAGCTTCATGTTATGATAACAAACAGAAGAATAAATCGTAAACACTCCCATAGGTTTACTCTTACTTTTTCTTTTTTCCTTTTTTTACAATTAAGATTAATTAACTAGTATATTACCGCCAACATGTATGCATGGTTTTTCAAGGTCAAAATATGTATGTTGCAACAACAATAATGAGGCACCATAGGGTTTAGATATGCATGAACTATTAACTAACAATTGGGGATGTTTAGAATAGGACCAATGGCAGCAACAATTCGATACCACATGTGTTGATATTTCAAGGATAAACTAGACTAGTTTGGGCAGCAACATTCATGAAACGTGAAACGAGAGGAGGAATACATACACATTAATTAAGACCTCGGGAAGAATAGGACCCAAAAGAAACGAATCAAATTCTATAAGAAAGATGATAGCAAACGCCAAACAAAAGGTAAAGAAAGTTTACTGTGTTGTGACGACATACAGTTGCGGCACAAGGCAGTGATCGGTTTGCAGCAGTAAGTCATCGGAAACACACCACACACCCGTCTCTGTCTGGTTCTTTCAATCACTCTCGCGCTTTCTCCCGTTTGAGTCGATATCATCTTACTTACGCCGAGCATGAAGCAGCCGTCAAAAGAGAAGTACGATCGTTTCTTTTTAGGTTGAGGGCAGGCACAAGAATCGCATGTAACGCCAATTAAAGAAGAGAAGAGGAGATGCACATTTACAATTCACGTAAATGAGGTGAGATGCACATTTACAATTCACGTAAATGAGGTGTTTTAATTCCAATTTTATAACTTTGGTCCCTAGAGTTTAGCCATAAAAGCACATAAACCCTATAATCCAAATTCACTACATGCATTAGTTCCTAAAATAGGAGATAGTCTCTTGGATTTTAATTTTACTTTTAATGGATTATATTTATTCTAAATATTTTTTATAATTTAATTAATTTATTTATTCACCTTTTAATTTATTATCTAACTCTTTTAAATATTAAGTAACATCACTTTTATTTAATATATTTTGATTTATAACCTTAAAGCCGAGATCACTTACAAAAAAATAACTAGCACGTAAAAGGAACCTAACGTTATTTACGGTAGGATTTTCGGGTCGTTACATACCTAAACCAAATAGAGGTCAAACTTAGTCTACTAAACATACCCTTAAGTTTGACTAAAGTCAAACTGGTCAAAAACTTAATGGTCAATGGTCCACCGTGCCATAGCAAACCCTTGGCCGCTTCATGGTCTAGTCGTGAAAAAAAAATCATGGGTCCTCCTCATCCATCACATCATGGTATGTCCTTGACCGCACCGCATATCACATCTAAAACAACTTAATCTATTATGCTCTTAACCCTCAAATCCAGAGTTCTAAAGCTCAAATCTGGATCGACTCAAACATTGAATGGATAAAGTTTCCAACTTTATCCATCCCTTAACCTCTAATTATCTAGATCTTGAACCCTAATATCAAAAGGTTACCAAAATGACATAAAACCCATGCATGGCTTGAGTTGAGTGCAAGCACTCAACTTTATTGGATCATAAGGTCTAGAAACCATCAATAAATCAATCCAAGGTGTTGGACTTACTGAAAACTCTGAGAATCTTTTGCTAAAGGACAAAGTAGGATGTCCAAGCATGCTTAACAACGACATAAGGAGAAAGGTGAGAACTTTATACCTTCAGTAGCATGGAAATTCTTAGAAGATCAACTCTCAACAACAAAGAATGAACACCTCATTCTTCTTCAAAGAGCACTCAAGATCTTGAAACAACAAGAAAACAAACACTAAGGCACCAAGAACACAAACACACACAGTTAGGGTTTCTCTGTAGAGGGTGGAGGTTGAGAATCAGATGAAACCCTAGCCCTAATGTTTCTTAAATAGGGTACAAGTCCCAAGATAGAGGGTTTTGTGCCCACCGCACCACAGTCAGTCAAAATCTCATAATTCAAGACTTAAGATAAATTGTAACGACCGGATTTAAAAAAAAAAATCAGTTTTGACTAACCAAAAGACTTTCCACAAACCAAGAAGCTACGGATCTCAGATATGTTCTTCGGTAATTCCTACCAAATCACTGCCTCAACCTTGGCTGGATCAACCGAAATGCCCTCCTGATTGATGATCCGCCCTCAGTGTCTCCAATACCTCCCTCATATGTTACTCATGTTGCTCCTTGGTCATAGAATATACCAGGATATTGTCAATAAAAACGATCATTGACCATTCCAGAATCGGTCTACACACTTTGTTCATAAGATCCATGAATGTTGATGGGGCATTAGTGAGCCCAAATGGCATCATCACAAACTCATAGTGCCCGTACCGTGTCCTGAAAGTTGTCTTTAGTATATCCTCATCCCAAATCCTCATCTGATGATACCCAGACCGAAGATCAATGTTGGAAAACCAAGACGCACCATGTAACTGATCGAACAAAGCATCGATCATCGGTAACGGATAACGGTTCTTCATCGTCAGTTTGTTCAGCTCTCAGTAATCAATGCACATCCTGTGGGATCCGTCCTTCTTTTTCACGAACAAGATCGGTGCTCCCTATGGGGAACTGCTCGGACGGATAAACCCTCGATCTAGCAACTCCAGAAGCTGCGTAGATAGCTCCTGCATCTCGGGCGGTGCTAGCCGATACGGTGCCTTCTCTATCGGAGCGGTACCCGATACTAAATCAATGTGAAACTCCACTTGCCTCTACGGAGGCACTCCTAGTAACGCCTTGGGAAAGACATCCCAAAACTCCTATAGAACCGGCACACTACTGTAACACTCCCAAGCCGTTACTCCCAAACCGGAACGGCGGAAACGTTCGGAGGCGAAGGACGTCATGTTTAGTGTCACAAGACATGTATCATAGTAATCAAAGTAACAAACAACCATTGTATTAATATTAAATTGTTTACAAAATAGTGATTCACAAAATATTGAATCCAAGAGTAAATAACAAAACAAGACATGAAGCTACTAAGCTACATCTTCTGAATCCCAGCACGCATACCTGTCTACTAGATAGCTAAGAATACAAGTTATTTTGAAAGCGTAGATCAACATTTAAGATGGTGAGTTCATAAGTATTTTAGTCATGTATTAGTAAACTGAAAGTTCTTTTAGAAAAGTTTGTTGTTCTTCCAGAAGATCCTATATCTTCTGATATGATGAAACATAAGTAAAAATGACTCTACAATCCTTTCTATGAATGTTAAATGGATACAAGTTACATAGAATCCAGATCAAACAAACAATCGATTGTGTGAATCTGCCTTAAGCCCACAACCAAACAAGGAACATGGAATGAGGCGGAAGTCACACATCTCATTATTTGTTAGATCTTTATTGTATATAACCCTGGTATATTCATTTGGTACTCATGGAGTTAACTTTAATAGTTCATTTATATTTGAAGAAAACATTCTTTAAGATTAACCCTTATTTCTTTTAGTAAAAATGGTAACCATGGTAGCTCCTTCTATAATCACTTAGTTTATACAAGCTATATATAATCTAATATCGAATGAATAGTTAATTGTATGAATCTGCCCTAAGTCCACAACCAAACAAGGAACGGGAAGTAAAGCGGAAATCACACATCTAACTACCTATCGAATATTAGTTATATATAAACTTGATGTATAAACTAAGGTTTTATTGAATTAACCACTTAAGGTCCTTTAAGTTGTACTGGATTAATAAAATGAATTAAACCTTTCACAGATAAGTTTCTAGTTTAGTTTACTCAATGTTCTATCTGAAAGTATGTTTTTGTACTAGAAAACGGTGTATTGAATTTTGTATACTATGACCTGACCTATACCTGGTACTCCTTATGATTACTTGGTGTATACGGAATATATATATATATATATATATATATATATATATATATATATATATATATATATATATATATATATATATATATATATATATATATATATATATATATAGTCAAGATCGAATAGATAGTAGACTACATGCATCTGCTCAAAACCCACAACCAAACAAGGAACAAGAAATTAAGCGGAAGGCACACATCTTACTATTTGTTGGACTTGATTAATATAAATCCCTAATGGATCTACCAAGGAATCATAAAGTTAGCATTATAGGCCCCCTTCCAACTGAATGTTCATGTTATGAGTAAGTTCTGTGGCGTTATTCTAATATTTGGACAATTAATAGAAGTAATGAAATACTGCACTCTTAACACCTCATTCGATATTGTTGTGAGTTTTGTATGTATTTATGTGTTTTATTTATTATTGTCCGGTACTTTGTAGATGTAAGCTTTATGAATAACTCCAAAATCATACTCGTGTTTGCTAACCCTGGTACGTGGTATTCGTACCTTTTTTAGTGTAAACCCGGTATGATGTATTACCTTGTGTTTGCTAACCCTGGTACGTGGTATTCGTACCTTTGTTAGTGTAAACCCGGTATGATGTATTACCTCGTGTTTTTTAACCCTGGTACGTGGTATTCATACCTTTGCTAGTGCAAACCCGATATGATGTGTTTTGTATATATTTATGTATTTGTTTATTATTGTCCGGTACTTTGTAGAAGTAGCCTTTATAAATAACTCTAGTATCATACTTGTGTTTGCTAACCCTGGTACTTGGTATTCGTACATTTGTTAGTGTAAACCCGGTATGATGTGTTACCTCGTGTTTTCTAACCCTGGTATGTGGTATTTGAATCTCTGTTAGTGCAAACCCAGTATAATGTGTTTTGTTACATTAATTTGTTATAAACAAATAAGATAAAGATACGATATCTTCCTAGAATACCAGGAATATATAGTATACATGTGTAATTCATGATTTGTTCTTTTGTTATAGTCTTAGTATGTTCCTGCCTGTAATAGTTATAGTATGCTCTTCCCTGTACTAGTTATAGTATGCTCCTCCCTATACTAACTATAGTATGAACTGAATCCCTAAACTATACCTATTATAGTTTACTAGTATGTTTGTTTGAACTGTTACTACTTTGAAATAAAGACTCGTTTATCTAATAAGTTATGATTCTACTTTAAAAATGGAGTTTTATAAACCATAAAGTAACATAACTTTAAAGGAGTTTTTGCAATGATTTGATCACTTATAAACACATAATCAATCCTTAAAAATGATGTTTATCACAAAAAATTTACACAAATAACATTTTGTTAACCTTGTATTCCCCCCCCCCCCCCCCCCTTAAAAGTATTTAAAACATTTAAAAGATTGATTATAGGGGTATGAACTCACCTTATGTGGGTGATTCAATTACAGCTTAAAAGGAATGTTCTTCATGATAGTTGAGAGAGAACCGATTTACTAGACTTGGAAGTGTAAGAAATGAGTGAAAAATGTAGGGATGACTTATATATGGGCATGGGTTCATAGCCACCTTGAGTGTACGGCCGTACACTCCTTTTGATGGAGTGTTTTGGCTCGAGTGCAACATGTCGAACCCAAGTTAACGCATCCCTAAACTCAAAACTTGAATGTTCTAGGCTTAGAACTCTTAAACAGACCTGAAACAATGCTAGATGATAGCTGAAATGAGTCTGAATCGTGATTGAATGGTTTGACTTACAAGCCAAAAAAATTTGGGTTGTCACAACTGCCGACATCTGTCATCATCTCAACCCTCATATCTGAGATATATGCCATAAATCCCATACACCCCTACTGCAGAAATCCCTTGGCTCTCGCAGTTGAACAAAGGGTTAACCCATGCGAGGCCCTCTCACCGTGAATAACTAGTTCTCCTCCACTTGGGGTTCGAACCCTCACTAACTGGCGCTCGCAATCAATCATGGCCCCATTGGCCCCCAACCAATCAATCCTTACAATTACCTTCATCCCTCGCAACGGTATCGAGACTAGATCAACATGAAACCTCTCCCCAAGAATATTCAAGACACAATCCCGATACACCCTCGCAGCACTCACAATGCAGTCATCTGCAATATCCACTTCAAGAGGGGAATCCAAAGTTCCCGGCGCATCCAAAAACTTTTTGCTAAGCTCAAGCGACACAAACGATCGGGTAGCTCCCGAATCGAACAAAAAGTGAGCAGACATACCATTTTCCAAAAAGGTCCCTATACACAAGCACAGTATACACATAAGCAATGAATTAATTCTAAAGCAGGAAAGAATAAACATGTACCAGCCACAACGTCTGGCGCTGCCCAAGCCTCGTTGGTAGTCAACCGAATTGCGCGACTCTTCGCCGCTGGAGCATTTGCCTTAACATGGCGGCCATCAATAATCCTCATTGTGGCGGGCGTAGGTACCACCATTGCTCCTCCCCCTCCCTACAACCTCGGACAATCGGCCTTTTATGGCCATTCTGGTTGCAGTGGAAACAAATCAAGCCCTTCTTGCAGCAATCCCTGCTCATGTGGCCCTGCTGACCATACGTATAACATATCGGGCCCGTCCCCCGGAAAACTTAACCATGAGATCTCTCACACTTGGCATACCGGCCACGGCCCTGCTAGCCGCTACTACATGAATCCAAGGTGTTAGGCTTTTTAGCCTGACCTACCAATGTTTGTGCCTGCTCCGGCTTTCGCTTGGTGCGGAAGTCCAACTCCATCACCCGCTCACGGGCCTTCTTTACCATCTCATTCAGGGTTTTACACCCTGTGAAGCTCACAAACTCTGAGATATCATCCCTCAACATGGAATGATACCTTGTCCTTGTCATGCGCTCATCCGTAGCGTACTGTGGGATTAATAAAACTCATTCCTGAAACTTAGCGGTGATCTCCACCATGGTCTCGGTAGGCTGCTGAAGGTCATGAAACTCCCACACAAGCCGTTGCACCTCAATAGGTGGTCCAAACTCCACATCGAATTGTCGAACAAACTTGGCCCATGTCATCTCAGCCACATCGACAGCTCCCACTTGGCTAGTCACCACTCCCCATCAGTCTCGGGCTCTGCCTCTCAGCATACTTAAAACAAAACCCATCTTTTACGCATCAGGGCAAGAACTCGTGCACTGGGCATTCTCAATATCCGCCACCCAGCATCGGTTAACAATGGGGTCCCTAACCCTAAAAAACTTCAGCGCCCCGCACGCCTTGAACTCCCAGAATGAGGGAGTTCGGGCCCCGACCTGGCCCGTAGCAATCTCGAATTTCAATGACCTAATCCTCTCCTCCGTAATCTCCATCATACCCTCCTTGACCATCCAAAAGATAACTGGGGTAGTTTCAAGGATGCCCCTCGTCACCTTGGCTGTAATGAGCTCGTGCAACCTCTCATCAACGGGCTCAGTACAAATGCCCGATCCGGATCCAGATCCTGATCCTGATCCCCCTGCTCCCAATCCAATGAATCCATGTCAACTCGTCGAGTCACCTAAGTGATTCGTTGAGTTCAACAAATGTCCATAAAAATAAAAGTTAATGTAGTCCCAAAACCCTAATTCTTCACTGCACTCATTCAGAATCTCGAAAATGGGTAAACCCTACATGACTCGTCGAGTGAACTAAGGGACTCGACGAGTTCCTCCGGTCCTTTTTGTTTTTAGCCATTTTCAGTGGGATCTAAGGTCCCAAACTTCAGATCCACCTTCCCCCAGTGCAGTTACCATGTAAAGTTGCAAACTTTACTTGCATGCAAGGCCTCACAAGGCTAAAACATCAAAAATAAGTTCCCTACAAGGTTTTAGCGCATGGAAAGGGTCTAGGCTGGATAAAGTGAGCAACTTTATGTGATTAGGGACCTAGAAGGTCCAGATCTGGAACCATATCCTTGTGATAAGTCCAAATCCAAGTAAGACCCCATTTTGCACCAAAAGTGTCCATTTACTTATAAGAAAAGGGATCTAAGCAACTAAAGATCAAGGTAATGACTTTATACCTCAAGATGGTTGCCAATACAGAGTAAGTCTCGGATCTACTGCTTCTCTCCTTGGTCCTTCTTCTTCACGCTCCACAATCTTTCACAACCACACCAAAAATGCTCACAAAAGCTCTCTCTCCCGCTCAAGAAGGTGCAAGGTCCAACTAGGGTTTTCTATGGCTAATGAAGTGGTAAGGGAGGCCACAAGAGGTGGGTTATGTTCTTTAAATAGGGTGCAAAACCTAAAAATTAGGGTTTTCCTTTACAACACCTACTCATTGAGTCGGGACCTTCCGACTCGTCGAGTAGGATTTAAAATCCTCATCCTTATACGATCTCTACTCGACGTGTTGGAGCTCCTCAACTCGTCGAGTCAATGCACAAAACCTTAAAAATTAGATAAATTAAATAATACCTGGAACAGGTGTTACATACATAACCTCTAAAAGAATAATATCTGAAAATAGATGTTACAACTCTCCACCACTTGAACTAAATTTCGTCCTCGAAATTCGTTGCCATAAATAACTCAGGATAATGTCTCCGCATTTTCTCATCTGTTTCTCAAGTCCAGTCTTAACCCTTACGGTGTTGACATTGCACCTTCTATAGCTGAATCACCTTGTTGAGTAAGGTCTTCGACTTCCTCTCCAAAATAGCAATCGGTCTCTCGACATAGTTCAGGCATTCGTAGACCTAAATTTCATCCAAAGGAACCATGGAAGTCACGTCCACAACACACTTCCTCAACTAGGAGACATGGAAAGTACTATGGATCTGACTGATCTCCTCAAGCAAATCCAAACGATATGCTACCTTTCCCACCTAGGAAAGGAACTGAAATGGTCCAATAAATCTAGGGCCTAACTTGCCCTTCTTCCGAAAACAGATAACACCCTTCCAAGGCGACACGCTCAACAATACCACGTTCCTAACCTGGAACTCTAACTCAAAATGACATATGTTAGCATAACTCTTCCACCGGATCTGCAGTATCTAAAGTCTCTACATTACCTATATTACATGGTAAATGAGCTCTGTAGTCTTGAGCACCATCTCCGTGCTCCTCATGAATCTATGACCTACCTCCCCTAATAGATCGAGGTTTGTCACTTCCTCATATTGAACATCGAAAGAGGTACACAAATACTTGAATGGTAGTTGTTATATGAAAAATCTGCCAAGGAGAGATAAGAATCCTAAATCCCGCCAAAATAAATAACATAAGACCTCAACATATCCACAAGAGTCTTAATGGTCATCTCGCTCTATCTATCGTTATGACGGTGATATGTTGTACTAAAGTGAAGTCGAGTACCTAACTCCTCGTGAAACCGCTTCCAAAACCTGGAAGTAAACGTCACATCCCTGTCATAAACCACAGAAACTAGCATGCCATGTCGAGACACAATCTCATGAACATAAATATGAGCCTACTCTCCATTCAAGAACTCTCTTGAATAGAAGTAAAGTGAGCGATATTGGTTAATCGATCTATGATGCCCCACATAGCGACCGAACCTCGAGCAGTGGCAGCTTCGTAATAAATTCTATGGTAATCTGCTCTCACTTCCATAGCAGGATATCCAAAGGCTGAATCTTGTTGTGAGGCTTCTGATGCTTAGCCTTGACTTTCCTATAGGTCAAACATCTACTAACATACCAAGCTATGTCCTGCTTCATGCAGAGCCACCGATAATCATGCCTCAAATCCATATATATCTTCGTTGCCCCTAGATGAATCGAGAACTTAGACTTATGATCCTCCTCCATCAATGTCTCCCGAATCATACCTAAATAACGAACCCAAACACTGTCGTGAAGAGTCAACAAACCATGGGTGTCGATATCCAAAGTTGAAACCTGACCAACTACTCTCTCGCTCTTCTAACTCTCCTCCTTAATAGCCTCTACACAAATATCTACCAGGAGTGTAACACCCATTTGCTGGCTTCCGATATGTAATTTTTTTTAATTTTTAAAAAAGAATAAATAATAATAATAATAATAATAATAATAATAATAATAAATGGAATATATTAGTCTAATGGTATAATTGCAATTTCTAGAAAAAATTTTATGTAAAGAGAATTCAAATTTGGGGGAAGTTTTGCTAGCATGTATAAGTTCAAGGAACAAATCCGGAAATTGAATTTTCTCCTTCTCCATTAAATAACAACGCATCACAACTGCCTTCTTCCCTTCCTTTAACAATGAAGAGTTTGTGATACTCTGCTTGGTAAATAGGGTGGTCCGTGATTGTCATGGGCCCGTCACTTTCACTACATCAATGTGGATTGCCTCGCGAAATAGCAATAGAAATTTTCTAGACATTTGTAATTGGTGACTTAATTAGAAAACATCTTGCTTCTAACATAGGAGTTGCTAAAAGTCAAATTTGGAAATAAATAAATAAATAAGATTGTATGGGAAATACTTCAGTAAATTTTAGAAGACCATCCTATATTGCTGAATAAAGCGCCTACTTTACATAGATTGGGATAATTAGGGAAAGGATAACTTTATTTAAAAGATATATACCATGAAACATGGAAGTTTAAATAGTTCTTACAAATGGTTACATAAAATACGACATCAAATTTAGGCAACATAAATTCAGTTTAATGGAGAGAAACTTCACATTTGGATAGCCCCTACTGTTATCGTTGCTGATTAGATACATACGATTCTCTTTCCCATTCGTTCCTCTTTCTCCAACATGAGTCCACGGCCAACGTCAAGCCCCCTTTCTTTCATTCATACCGGACACCAATTAATATCGCCGCCACCATCCATTCTCCCCCGTGTCATCTCCCGGTCGAGTTGCAACACCCTCATGCTGTCGGAACCTTAGGCGATGCTAGAAGAGAAACCAAGAATGTTGGAACCCTAGGTGAGGATAGAAGAGAAAACCAATAAGGATGATAGTGGAAAGGACAAACAGAGAAAACGAAGGTCGAAAGGGAAACGATGATTCTGCGGGGAAGGAGACAACTAGAGAGGAGCTAGGTTTTTCTTTTAGATCTAAGAATTAATAACCAAGGACTTCTTTTCATTAGGTGGTAAGGAAACAACAAGCCCTATATATTTCATATATTACATGGATATTAAATCTTACTAAATGATGCAAAGTGACATTTTAAACCCGGTAATAAGACTTTATTCTTCTAGGAAACAAGAAAAAACTTTACGGACCTATTAAACAAATTGCAAATTCATCGATGGACCAAAATGACATTAACCCTTAAAATTTATAAACAACAACTAAAAAAATATATATTACAGTTTAATATTTCACAGACAAATCTTGTGATAAGAAATACATATTTAAAGTATTATATTCGATAAAACTTTGTAATTTATTAAAACAATACTTTAGTAAATTTATTAATGTATATATTAAAAATAAATAATAAAATATTATTCGTTTTTATTGTATAAACGACAATCAATCCAAAATCTTAAATAATAATTCGGTTTTATTAAAAATCAATCAAAAAATCTAAATATCTCAAATTGGACCAATAGGTTTTATTCCATCTATAAATTAACCAAACATCAATAAATCTAAATACCAGCGATTTCCTTTCCCTCCTTTTTCTATTATTTCTTCTCTTTTGTGTCTATGTTCATTCGATTCAGCATTGCTTGACTATGTTTATTGGTCAAGCCTCGTGGTGATCAGATCTGTTGTGTTCAACATAAAAGGTGAAGTCAGTCAATTCAAATTAACTCTCTATTTCTAAGGAGGCCTAATAACTAATAAGGTTTTGTTATTCTTCCTGTTACTATATTTATTTTGACTAAAGCTCTAGCAACATCATGCGTTTACTTTGGGTCAAACTTTATCTACATTAATTATCCTGCTTCCAAGTTCCAACCACCTGCTTACATCTAGAATTGTCAAGCCCCAGAGAAGTAAAGGGGATGGAAATTACACAAACAGGCTAAAAATGGAAAATAGAATTCTGATCACGGATTTCTGGAAATATCTTTCTAGCTTCTCGCTAGTTTTTTTGGTACTTTCATCCATATTTTCGTTGATTAAACAAAAATATTTCTTGAACTCCGATGTATGTAATACTATGTATATATATCAGGCATCAGTTAGCTATTGTATTGCTAAATCAAGTTAACTCTTCATTTTCTCTGGTCCAGCAAGATGACATGGACATCACCTACAGACGCTATGCCATGGGTGGGATTGTATATTTGTGCAGCATCTCTGGTTTGCACTCTAGCAATGGCAGCCGATGTCTACCGAGGCTTTCAACAATGGAAGCTCTGGTTTCCATGCAGATTTTTTACCATCAACTCTGTTTCCATTACACTGATAGCAATATCAACGAAGCTGCCCGTAGATCTAAGCAGTGCCTTGACAGGACATGAGATTGAAGCAAAGTTTGTGAGTATCACTTTCTTGGTCATCATGTTAGCCAACTTTCTCCCATCTTTAGGTCTTATGAATGACAAGGAACTTCTGCTGAATACCGTGGCCTTATGTATCCTCATGCTCACCATTACTGTAAATATGTTGATCCAAGTTATTAGTGCTTCAGCGAGTTTGTCAATCGCCACAATAATCCTTTTATTTATACTACCAATTCCATGGCCAATTTCAGTAGCCTTGACAGTTTCAGCATCTAGAAGAGTTTTACAACAACGATACAAAGAGTTACACATTTTGGCTTCTAATCATCAAGATATAAACTTCTCCAGCAAGGGACTCATACGATATGTTAAAAAGTATTGGATGATGGCAGAGACTGGTAACCCCCAATTTGCAATTGCTTGTTCACCAGTTTCTACTGCTTTTGGGGTTCTATGCTCAATCCTTGCTTCCATTTCAGTTTTTATTTTGATAGACCAGTTTGTTGATAAATCAAATTTTCGGAATGATGCATCAGATTATAAGTGGTCAATCAGTGCAATTATTATCTTGCAATCAATTGGGGTGATAATAGGTAGTATAGCACCAATTTTCAGATGTTTGACTGCCTCCAGTCATTTCAACCTCTCCATGAAAGGGAACATGCATCATCTAAACGTGTTCCGAGTCGAGAAGTATTGGATAAAAAGGCTTCAGCTGTGGAAAAGCAGCCCTGTCCCTACGCATATCCCAAGCCACCATTGCAAGAAGGTTTTTCATAATATCCGAAATATGATTTTGAACTTTTGTATAGCACTTCAGATAATGATTATAGTTACATGTAACATGATAAGTCTTATTCCCAGATGTTTTCTTATCTTATTCTCATGTTGTTACTATTTCGGCAAGTATTTCTTGAAAAGGTTTATAGAAGAACCAAATGCATCTGATTGCAATGCGATATCAGAAATGGAAGAATATAGTGATTATGTCCTACAGATTGATCCGGATGTGAAGCTTTCAACGAGAATATTACGAAATGCGCTCAACTCTATAAATCGACTTCTTTGCGAGTCTGAAAAGAAAGATTCAAGGAATCTTATGAAGCTTCTCGAGAAATCTACAGGATTCAACGGAGTAGTAGAGTTCGACAATGAACAGGTCCCACCTTTACATCTGGAAGAAACCCAGAATTGCTGGAGCCTAGTAGCAGTGACACTAACTGCCATTGCCCTTGCACTCCCCAAAATTGCAAACTGCCATGTCAAGGGGTTACTTTCAAGTATGAGGGAAGGTCTCCAATTTGTAAAACATATGGAAGAAAGCCTCAATGCAAATGATGAGTTGGTAAAGGCAAGAAAAGCAGCAAGACGTGTGTGGACAGACGTTGAAGTATACTGCAAGTGGCTACAAATTGATCTTCAAAAGACTGCTAGAAATGGAAAAACTTCAAAGGAGACTCTTCAATGGTTGGGTGATGAAGCTGCGAAAATTGTGATACAGTTTAAGATAAGGAAAAATGTAAGTCTGGATCACTCACTTCATAAGTTCATTGCTGCGAGTTCCATGTATAGAATCAGTCAAACCATACTGCTTCATTGCAATGAGCAAGAAAATTGGCCAACAGATGAGGAACTGTTTGAGTTTATATCAACCATTATTGCAGATCTGCTATGTGCTTGCTTTACCAGCTTACCACGTGTCATAACTATGAAGTGCCACGAGGATGCAATAGAGAAAAGGGAAGAGAGCATTCAAATTGCAGCTCAGCTTCTTGGTAGATCCAAAAAGATCCTGAAATTGCTTAAAAAACACCAACTTCCCAACTTAGACATGGAGTCAATGGGGTATATTGATAAGTGGCATGCATTATCTAAGAGTCAGATACCCAACGGTAATTCAGCAAGGATTCAACCAGCTTCTTCAAGTTCTAATGCATCTTTCGTAGTAACTATTATATAACAAGTGTGTGTATCTATTAACTGTGTACTCAAGAAATAAAATGAGGGTCCTTAGGATTTAGCATATCCAGAATTTACTCATTATTAGTGTTACAAATCTCAATAGTGGTATTAGCATGAAATCTTGTTGATTTCAAGTTTCTTAGGATCGTATCTTTTTGTTTTACTCTTTCTTTCTTGAAAAAAGAAATTGTGGTTTATATATATATATATATATATATATATATATATATATATATATATATATATATATATATATATATATATATATATATATATATATATATATATATATATTGTGAATGTCAACTTCTCATAAACTTTTAATTTAAGAATTATAAACTTAATAAAAAGTTTTAGTTTTCATTAAGCACCTCCCCGAAGGTATACCTAGTACCTACAATGACACCCGGAAGATTTTATGACCCCAAGTTAGAAAGTATGCGTATTGAAGATAAATACATCCAACCGGCCTGTAGGTTGTAGCTAAGAGAACCCCACGGTTTTACAAGGAGATTCAAAAGGAAGAAGATAAGGATTAAGGAACATGGGAACATAAAATGGTAGAGCAGAAAACATGGTAGATCAGCAGAAAGAAAATTACACGTCCCCTGTGGTTTGCAGTAATATGCTCATTTGATCTTTAACTAATTTTTTTTTAACACGGATTTGTTTTCTTGAATATTTGGTCTCTACTAAAGATAAAAAAACAGTTTTACCCTTACAATTTTATTTCTAGAATTATATATTATTTAATTTAATTGTTGTTTAGAAAAATTTATATGATGAAAAATTCATGTGGGCCCCACCAAAACCCACTTCCTTCAGTTCCCTCTCTATTTCATCTTCAACATCTTCAACATCGAGCTGCATCTCCTTCCTCCCTTTCTACTGCTTCTCTCTTTCTTCCCTAGATATGACAGACGAATCATCGCCGACGGAAACCATCATTACCGGACCATCGACCATTCCTAAAGCCAACATCGTGAAATTAAAACCCTAGATCGTGGTTTTTAGCGGCTGTGCTGCAGAAAAGATCTCTCTGATCACTACCGTCATGCAATGAATGTTCGTCCACAACCGTCACTGCTTCGGTACTCATCAAACCTAAGGCAACCCCCTCAGCGCTGCCACATCTTGTCGCCTGTCACGCCATATCTTCTTGACGTCATCACAATACTATTCCCATTTACTTCTAGACCCTCAACAAAAAAACCTCAACTGAGTATCCTTGAAAGTCGAATCCTTGAACCCAGACACAAATAACCCATGTGAGGAGAGGGAGATCTCGGCAGCAGGAGTCTCCGATTAAACCTCGGTCGAGTTTCAGTTTCATATCACTTGTCACCGATGAACCTCGGGTGAAGAAATATTAGACTATCCCAGTGCACAACTAGAAAAATAACCTTTAATGACATGCGAACCATGACACACACTGTTCTATGATACGCAAAAGTGTGTGCCCTAAAAATAATGTAAGCTCTCCCAAAATTTGAAGGATTTAGGATGCACATTTTTGTGTGCCCTAAAATTAGTGTCATAACAAAAAAAAACATGGAGGGCACCTATCATAAAAAGTGTGTCGTGAAATCATGTTGTTTTATATTTTTTTTTAATGAAACGCACGCATCTTCATCTTTAGTAACTAACGGGGGAAGATGAAATCCCAAAAAATTTTAAAAGTTGATGTATTCAACTCTACCTTCTATCCATCTTTCTACCTCCTCAATCTTTTCTCTTCTCTCCTCGGTTGTCTCTCTCTTTCTAACACTAGAATACTGAAAAATCCCTGCTAATATCACAATCACTCTTCTTTCTCTTTGTCAAGTACCCATAAACCTTCGATCAACAGTGGCTACTCTTCCTTTCTCCCACACCAACATCACACCACCATCAAACCTTCGATCTCGCACCACCAAGTATCTCTGACCATCTTCTAGGGCTCGAATGAATCTTCTGTATATTACACTAAAAATGTTTTTCCCCTCTCATTATTCCCATTCACTTTCACCCTCATAGTATAACATTATTAATCGATAACCCCTACCATTTTAGTGCGATATATATGGCTCGAATCAACATCTCCACTACAACTTCATCGAAGGTGTGATTTTGACCCTAATTTGGTCATCGATCCCCATTTCAACATCAGGGAAATTTTAGAGAAAGGTAGTAATCATACCTGTTTTCTAATGTTTTAGCCATAAGCGACCATAATTTTGTGGTTTAATGAAAATCTTAATTACTTTTGTTCAGTTTTGGATTCAAATTTGACACTCTTCTACTATTATCATGTGAAGAGCAAATCCAAGGTTATAAAGATTATTGGAAGGCTATGGTGTTGGTGATACTAAACATCAGACGTGTTAGGTTTTTCCTTTTGACTTTCTTTCCCGATTAAGTCCTAGCTTTTTACTAGTTTGCTCTATTGGCTTATATGTTAATAGTGGCTCAATTTACGAAACACTAGCTACATATGGAGCTACACATGTTCTTGAACGTATGGCCTTCAAAATCACACTTAATAGGAGCCACTTGCGTGTTGTGCATGAAGCGGAGGAAATTGGTGGCAATGTGATAGCTTCTGCTTCAAGGGAACAAATGGGTTACTCTTATGATGATTTGAGGAGTTATGTTCCTCAAATTGTGGAGCTACTTGTTGACTCTGTAAGAAATCAAGATTTATTGTATTGGGAGGTCAAAGAACATGTGCTTGTTTACTTGTTTACTTTTCACTTTATTTCTTGTCATTTATCTTTTTGAAAGTTTTCTTTTACATATTTTATGATTAAAAACATTACTTTTATTTATTATTTATACAGATTGAGAAGGTGAAGGTTGAGATTGTTGAATATGCCAACAATCCTCTTCTTGCTTCAGAAGGCTTAATCAACAGAATAAACAATACACTTTTGGAGGATTTTGTAGTTGTGAGTCTCACACCTTATATTTTATGGTTACATGCAAGAAAATAAGAAATAACATTGTATTTTCATTGATTTGTTTACCATAGCATCCTACTTTCACTATACTTTAAAAAATCTACCATGTTATAGCAATGTCAAATAAACACAAATCAATTTGCATATTTAGATTTTTTAAAGTACAATGTCCCAATAAGAAAAAAGTTGAAATAAGAATGTCATCATTGATCATTAGTTAGATTTTTCAAAGCACAATGGTGTTCTATAAACTAGAAACTATAAAGAAATTAATACAGGATGCTATAATACACAAATAAATGAAATTAAGTTGTTATTTTATGCATTTAACAACTAGAGTATTTGCTATTAGTATTACAATCATCCTTTTTATTGATTCCATGTGGATTTTGTTCTTGAAAGAAAATGTTGTTTGGAAATTATTAGGCAAACTATACAACTCCTTGCATGGTACTTGATGCATCAGGAGTTGAACATGAGGAACTATTGAAATATGCAAAGCATCTTCTCTCTGATTTGCCAAGTGGCACTCAGGTTGAGGAGCCGAAATCAGCGTATGTTGGTGGTAATCACCGTGTTATGGCTGACATAGGGGTGGGTGTGTCTTTTAAGTTCAATTATGTATCCTTTTTTATTGACTAAATTACCCTTTGTCATCCTAAGGTATTGACTAAATCACCATTTGTCAATTGTCATATAGAGAACTAGTTTTGTTCTTGCATTTGAACTTCATGGTGGCTGGCTTAAGGAGACTTCCTGGTGGTTGGCTTAAGGAGACTTTCCCGATAAGATTCTTCACCCTGTTCATAACTATGCTATTATTTCATATGACCCTTCTGCCCTTAGAGCCATTGGTGCTTTAGTTGTACGAGTTGATGTACTTCTTCCTGGTAGGCAAATTTACATATGATCTATAGGTTCTTGTATACATTGCTGAGATCTCACTTCAAAACATGAGAGGTAGCTTAGGATTTGTTAACCAGGTTAGTTATGATTCTTTTTCTTTCATCATGAAAACTTATCATCTATTATCTTTTTATTATTTTGTGAACCGGCTTAAATACTTTAATATAATTTACCTATTTTTAGCTCTCTGTCACTATTGACCCAAATTTTTTAATCTTTTGTCTTGTTTACACCAGGAACAACAAGAAATTTGAAAGATCTTGCAAATCAAAGAGAGGTTCAGCACCTTTCTCTTTTCTCTTACTCTCAATCCAAAGAGGTATCTAAACAGAAGGGTATAACAATCCTTTCCCATGTCCCTACTTCCTTCACTTTCGGTTCCTCAAGATGTACAAGCCATATCCAAGCTTGCAGAAGTGATTTCCATTTCTGCCCTTAAAAGCATCAAAAGGGATTTTCTAGTTCTTCCTTTATTTTATGTATATTTATATTGGGATAAATGCAAGATATAACTTAGTTATATTTTCAGGTATGCTTGGCTAAAATCTTGGATGTGTATTATGAAGATTTGTTCACACTCCCTGATAAAAAATTGCCATACAATGCAGATTCCATGACTACTAACATTCATATAAAGAAGGTGACATAGCTGTTAGCTTTTCTTGGATAGTTATATTATAATCTACACTAAAATTACATATTATCTTTCAATGTTATGATATAGATATTGTTGTTGCATAAAGGCAACTCTTTTGTTAAAATGGTATCTACTTTAATCATAATCAGATGCTTAATTGTTGCAAGTTCTTCTTGCCCCATTTTCAAAACGGGCAAAACTGTTTCAGAGGAAATCAACAGCCCCAATCATCACATACTGATAAGGGAATAGAAAATGACTTCCTATTGGCTCTTGTTATTTCTGCATTCAATATGTTCTTGTTATATATAAACATTAAATATTTTTTGTTTTCTTCAAGTTTTTTGTAGATATAAAAGAGTTTCATTCTTCATTTCAATTGTTAGTTATACTATTGATGATGGAAGCTGCTAATAAAGGAAATGGAAGAAGCCATGGAAGCTGCTAAAAATGTCTATGCCTATGCCTATGTCTATGCTCATGCTTAGTCCTATGCCCATGCCCATGCCTATACTGATGCCCATGCATATGTGTATGTGTATGCCTATGCCTATGCCCATGCCCATGCCCATGCCCATGCCCATGCCCATGCTCATGCCTAGCTAAAAATGTCAAGAAAGATTCACTTATTTAAAGATAAGATACATAAGGCCGGTTTATTATCTTATGCTCTTCCTAGGTTGCGTAAGGAAATGGTTTCTTTTGATGATACATTTATTGTATGAAATAGATCTTTTGTATGAAACACAAAGTAGATTAAATTAATGAATGTTGGTACATTTATTGTTTGAAATATATTTTTTTATTCTATAATGTATTTTATGTTGTGTTATGAGACATTAATTGTAATTTAATTTGAAAATTAGTAAACTTATAAAAAATATATTTTTTTTAAAAATATATTTTTTTTAAAACATTTAAAATTATGACACACAATGTGTGTCGTAAATGCGTGTCATAAGGTTACGACATGCAAATGCGTGTCCTCTTCCTTTATGGCAGAGGCTTCCTTGATACGCATTGTGTGTCATCTATGCATGTCATAAATGTGTGTCGTAAGGTTATGGCACACAAATGTGTGTCGTCTTCCTTTATGACAGGGCCTTCCTTCGTCTGTGCATTTTATGACACGCTATGCATGTCACTAAAGGGTATTTTTGTAGTAGTGTTGGTGATCTAGTTGCCCGTGATCTAGCTGCCCCAACGAGCCGTTCACCAAAACGTTTTTGCATTTTTATTTATTTATGTTGCGAAGTGTTCCTGTGGACTTAAATTAACTTTTATATTTAAATCTAATTTAGTTAATAACTATATTTTATACTTGGTAAAAAATCAAATAAAATATACTGAAATATATAATTTATTTTTCTCTACAAAAAAAATCAGTATTAATATATATTTTTATATACTTTTTAATATAAAATTGGATTGGTTTGGATTGCTAATGAGTGTGAATAATTGGATTGGGTTAGGTTGTATAAGTGGAGGAAAGAGATTTTTTTTTTTTATAAACAAATTGGGTTGGGTTGGGTTACTAATGAGGATAATCTTAGGTAGTGGTGGTGATAAGTGTTTATTTGATTTTGACCAGCTATGTACCTTATATTAAACCAACCTCACGTAAAGAAAAAGAAATCAAAATCAAAATCTAGTCATCACATGTTAGTATTCCGACAACGGTGGATGTGGATTTTGATGGTGATGAAATGGGATTTCGAACATGATGACTCGTGTTCATGGAATTTCGAAAAAAAGTTTGTCGATGGTGATGCTCTGCTGTGGAACAGTGGAAAGATTGGGAAAATGGGAGAAATGGAGTCGCATTAAGGTATGTATATTTTTTTGGCTGTGAAGGTGCTTTCCAGCGGCGGCTAAATGGATTTCGAGTCGGTTTCTTTTTAGTGTTATGTATGGAGATGATATGAGAGACGAGAGAACTCCCGCTTTCAAACAGGTGGGGGTGAAGGGTGGATGGTCGACCCAATGTTATTTCTAATTAAACATTTATTTAATTGGATAAAAGGGTAAACTATATGAATGGTCCCTATGGTTTGGGATAATCTATATGTTTGGTCCCTAAGACTTCTTTTTATTTCGAAAGACCCCTAGAATGTATTTTTGTTACATGTTTGGTCCCTATGAAACATAAAATGACTATTTTACCCTTAATATTTTTTTGATTTTTGATTACTTATTCATCCATTTTAATTAAAAAAAAAGAAACAAAAGAATCCCCCCCCACCACCCACCAATCCTCGTTTTATCCCCCATCCACCCTTTCATTTACGCTCTCACATTACCAAAACTCACCACTTCTCCGATGAGCGTTGCTACCATGTAAGGTTTCTTCCTCTCTTTTTCTCTTCTCTGTTCGATTCAGAGAAAGGGGTGGTAACCGGTGCTTGTGGTGGCTACAAGACGCAAATGGGTAGAAAGAAGAAAAGAAAAAGGTAGATCGATCGTCACATGCTCAATCCCTGTATCACCGCTACTTAAAACAACATCGCCAGCGAGAGAAATCCCCACACACTGACGAAAACCTCATTTATTTACCACCAGCGCCACATTAACCCACCGGAGCACAACAACCTTTGCAAAAAAATCGTGAATCGGAGCAGCACCACCATCGATGATGGGAATCGAAACCACCACACCGTCATTGTTGCATCCCCTAACTATTCAAACATTATTCAAAAATCAATGTGATCTAGAAATTGTTGGTCACTTCAGAAACCTCGTTTCAATTTCTTCGCAAAAGATCAACCTGGGAAGATTTTGATTTCGATTTCATCACCTATGTTGTTTCTGAAGTTTAATTTGAGGTTCGTCGGAAGTAAATCTTCACCTAATTTCTTCACCTGATGTTTTTGGATTTCTAATCAGGAATTCAGTTAGGCATAAACATCTTGATTTGATTTCAGTAGCGGATTCACATGTGAGTTTAGAATCTGGGTTTCTTTTTTAAGTTTCCTAAGGTTTTGAATACGAGGTTTGATTTCAAATATGTTTTTGATGTTTGATTTCACATGTGGTTTTGATTTCAACTTTGAGGTTTGAGGTTTGACTTCGGATTTTTCATATATGAAATTTGGTTTTAGGTTTAAGGTTTAATTTCAACTTTGGATATGATTTGTAGGCGGTGACCGGTGGTGGTTGACGACGGTGAACGGTAGTGATTGATGGTGACTATTGAACACTTATGATTTTGGTGTGGTGGTTGGATCTTTGAACACATAATGTGTGGGTGGGATGCTGGGTTTAACTAGTGGTGGCCGATCGTTTTTTATTTATTTTAAAACAATAAATAAATAAAAGAAAATCAAAAATCTATATTAAGGGCAAAATAGTCTTTTTATATTTAATAGGGACGAAAGACAAAGACACAACAAAATAATGTTTGAGGGCCTTCCGAATTAGAAAAAAGTCTTAGGGACCAAACGCGCAGATTACCCCAAACCACAAGGACCATTCGTGTAATTTACCCTAAATAAAAATATAAAATTTTGATGAGGGTAACATAGTCAATTTACATATGGTAAGGACCCAAAACGCAACAAGAGTATGTAGTTAGGATTGTCTGCGTTAAAAAAATAGTTAGGGACCAAAAGAAGAAATTACCTCAAACCATAAGGACCATTCAGGTAATTTACCCTAACTCCAACGATTGGCACGTCATATCGTTCATGAACCATCTTTGCGCAATTTTCTTCTTTCTTCTCATCTCTTGTTTTAGAGTGTAGAAAGTGTTAGTTAAAATATTGGAAGAGTATGAGCATAAATTAGTGGAGAGTTGTGATGGGTATAGCAGAAAAATATAGCACTTATAAGAATGTCATTCAAGCACTATGGAGAGATGGAAATTGTAACGCTCGGGTTTCAGGGCTAAACATTTTTGTCAATGTAATAGTTTAGGTCAACTCTTGTAACTCTTTTTGAAGTAATAAAGATGAAATATTTGAGTATTATGTGAATTATATGTGTTTATTATTTAATTATAAATGTATAATTAATAAAGAATAAAAATGAGCGTCAAAATTAAAGTGTGAGATAATCCCGATATCTCTACATAAAGTTGTAGAATATGTCTCAAGATTTCCGTGCATATAAGGAAAGCCGAAATCCGAGTTATAACGAAGAAGTTATGACCCGTCGAAGTTTCACGACAGAACCGGCACGATACCGGGAAGCGTGAATAGTGAATTTACGATAGAGCGAGATTTAGCCTTAGTGATCTAAACGAAAGTCGTAGAATATGTTAAACTAAGAACATCGATAAAAAGAACGCCCAAATCTGACTTCGTATGAAGAAGTTATGAGATTTTAAACAGACCAATCCTGTCCCGGCTTGTTAAAAAATATAACTTTAAAAATAAAGTCAAAATTAGCCGACGGAGTCTAAACGAAAGTTGTAGAGTACGTCTTCACCTACGCGTGGATATAAAGAACGTCAAAAACGGAGTTCGTATGAACGAGTTACAAATTATAATAGCATATTTACGTATTAAAATAAAGTATAAATCATGTATACGTACACATATATATATATACATATGTATATATCATTAGAAAGGTATCGACGATGCGGTCATTATAAGACTAATGTTGAGTTCTTTCGACATTAGTTTAGTACAAATATCATTAAATCCATTTATAATAGTATTATAGAGGGGTGTTTAGTTGTTTATATAACTAAAAGGTCATTAAGTAATTATGGAGGGTAGTTTTTGAAAATTCAATTAGTATAAATAAGAGCCTTGGGCTCTCATATTTCTTGCACCATTCTCTTGATTCAAGAGTCTTTCTCTCCTTATCCCCCGAGCATTTCGGTCCCTCGTGATTCAACTTCTCTTTCTGTAGCTTAGTATAGTAAGGTGAGCACTGAAGCGCTGCACGAATCTTTCTTAGAAAGATTCAGCGACGAAGTTCTGCCCCTGCAGAGCCCGACTCCTAGCTAAAACCCCCTTGTAAGTAAGTTATGCTTACCTTATTTTAATATAGCTTATATTTAAAATTAGTATTGTTATTATGAACTTATAATAAATATTTGAGCTATTATTATAACTTATATAAGTGTCGTTATAATATTTTTTTTTAACTACTCGCGGTACGGGGAATCTGGTTTAAAGGGCCGCATAGGGTTGTTGGATTTCAGAAGTGCTATATGCCAAAATGGTCCTGCCCTCCGGTGTTTTATGTCTGGCCCTGTCTGTACATAGTGGTTGGAAAATATTATTTAACGCTTATATAATAATAATAATACTAAGACTAATAGTTGGTCATGGTAAATATTAGACTAAAATTTAGCGATAATAATGCTAGGTTTCGTCGAAGGAAAATAGAATCGTTAGAAGCAAGCGCTGCCCGATTTTGGAATCATCACCTTAACAAGTGAGTGCATAGTTACTTTCAACTTACACATAGATATGAAGTATTTTATATGAATTACGTGCTATGTGTGCATATTATCTGAATACTTGCTATCTATGCTAGATGAACGTTGTTATACATGTTATCAATGATTTAAACTGTATATGTATTTTATATCTACGAAAATGTTGGGGTAAAACATGGGTAAATGCAATAGGTGATGTGTGATAAAATGATGAGAGGCCTCGATGTTGATGTTGTTGATTCTGTCATCTAGCGGAGTATGGATGACGACCACAGACTCTTCTAGACAGTCCAGTGGAACACTAGCAGGCTCGCAACCTGTAGGTGTTTGTGAACGATATGTTCACTGGTGTACTCCATCCCCCACATGGTTGCCTTTAGGACATTTATTGCTGAGGAATCCCCTTAGCAGTAGTGTCCGTCCCGATGATGATCCTTAGGCTAGGTCCCTTATGATAGGTGTTTAGGGACGTAAAGTGAGGATAACGGGAACGGGTAATCGGGTTATTGTTGATCGATGAAATTAATAAACTTATTTGTTGTGGGTTGAAAACCCTATGTGCTCACCAGGCTCCCAAGCCTGACCCACTCAGTTTTATGTATTACAGGTAGTGGCGCATGAGCATAGGTGTGATGTTTTGGACGAGGGATTACGGATATAGGCCTGTAGATATGAAATAATGTAGTAAGGCTTATATTGTACTGTTTATGCTTTTGATCTGTACGAACATGACATCCCGAGTCTTTTAATGAAATACATTTCTATGGAAATGCTTTTGATAAATCTTTATCATATTTTTGTTTTGGGAAAAATTCCGCAACACTTTCATTTAAAATGTAACTCTGATTTTTAAACAAAGCATAAACAAACCGGTCTTTTCTGGCCGTGATTTTAGGGATGTCACAGAAATGTTCAAGAATCACGAAATTTCATCAAAAAGGCCTTTATTTATTGAGTCAAATCAACCTCTGTAGATCGTAGTTCTTGATGTAATTGCAAGTGGGTACCGTAAGAAAAAAGGATTATGATGATTTTGTTTAGAGGGAGTTTGGATACGGAATAAAAGAAGGTGCTTATAGCTTATCCTTACCGGTATCAAGTTTAAGTGTTTGGATAGGAAACACTAAAAATCAACTTATTGTTGTAGGAATAAGCTAAATAAGCTAAGTTTAATAAGTATCCCCTTGCTTATAACTTATTGTTTATTTCTAATCCAAACACTTTTAAAAAAGTTGCTTTCTCTTACCGCTATAAGCTAATTTATCCAAACACCCTCTTAGTATTTTCACTGAGATGGATTGTGTTCCTAATGTCATGGTTGGCAACCAAATTTTTACATTCATTGTGTCAAATTTTTGGACTTTAAGAAGGCTTTGTATACTTCAAAGAATTAGTGAACTTAGGATTCATCCCTGATATATACCTTCAACTCTAATACTGATTCAACAAACAATTCCAAGTTGGTTGTTGGTGTTGGCTTTACAGGTGATTTGTTTCAAGGAATCCCCTCTTTTTCTCAATTTATCTTTCTTTCATAATTAGATGAGCTCCTTTGACCAAAAAAAAACTTGCATTGTTGTAACTCCGATTATTTCGGTTATTATAGTCGTACAAATTGAAGGCATGCACTTTTTCATTTTTGTTATATGACAAGAAGAAGACATGCATAACGAAGCATCCACATAGTATTCTTTTTACAGTACACTAAAAGATCATCAAAAACAACAATTTTAGAGACTTACCCTTGAATTCAAAGAATTTTTGGGTTTCTATAAGATAATGATTCTTCTTAGTCCGACTCTAGCTAAAATCTTATTGATCAGTAGTAGTAGTGTAGAATCACGAAGTTTAGACGAGTATTTTTCATGAGGGGTTTGTTGTTGGAGGAGTTGATTGCATTTAGAGACTTACCAGAAGGTTATAAAGTTATAGTGAAAGGTGAAAGTTAGATGAAAGTTGACTGGTTGATTTCAAGTGCATGTGTTAGGGATGTTCATCAAACCACATAAACTGCACAAACCGCCCACACCGCATAATGTGGTTTAGAACTATCGTGGTGCAGTTTGCGGTTCGTAATTTTTTCAAACCGTACTATGTGGTGCGGTTTTTAATTACTAAATTATGGTTCAACCCACACCACATCACACTACATAATAATATTACATACATGTGATATATATATATATATATATATATATATATATATATATATATATATATATATATATATATATATATATATATATGTTCAGGTTCATTTGGGAGATGCTAATTTTGTGAGACCGTGCGACCAAATCTAAAAATAATTATAAAATGCAAAATAAAATGAAAAATCGGAATAAAAAAATTTAATTATTATTTTCGTCACTTTAATACGTGGAATATTCTAATATAATATTACACTGTAAATATTCTAATGTGATTTTTAGAATGTTACAATATTTTACTAGATTTCTCATATATGTAAAACTAGTTTATAACCCGTGGAAACCACGGTTACAAAATTAAAATTGATAATAAAATCAGAAAATTAAGTTGTTAAAATATATATATATATATATATATATATATTATTAAAAAATAAGGAATTATAAAAGAAAAATGTAAACATAATAAGTGTAACCAAATTTGGTAAATATCCTTTAACCGGGGGATAATTGCGGTGGGTAATATTGATATATTTCGTTACCATATAAGAATTTATGAGTATTTATGAATATGAGTTGTAAAATAAAATTCAAATTAGGGAACCAAAATAATGACATGTGACGTATTATTGATTTAATAGGTTGACACATGACGGAATGAGATTAACCCTATTCATTTATTAGATAGGGAGATATTCTAATATTCTACTAGAATATGTAAAAAAAAGGTATTTTTAATTTTTTGGTATTTTTTATAATTTTTTTTTTTGGAAAATATAAATGACGAAAATAATATTTGAAAAAAAAAATTCGACAATTTTTAATTATTTTGCATTAAAATTTTTTTTTTTATCTACAAAATGAGTGGCTAGGATTGTGTCTCACGGTCTTACAAAATTAGGCAGTCTCACGTGAACCTAACTCTCTCTCTCTCTCTCTCTCTCTCTCTCTCTCTCTCTCTATATATATATATATATATATATATATATATATATATATATATATATATATATATATATATATATATATATATATATATATATATATATATATATATATATATATATATATATATATATATATATATATATATAAGGTCACAGATATCTTTGATCAAGCCTAAGCCTTTAGCTACATTATGCTGGATACATCAATACCTGTCAAGTACTTTGAGAAGGAAAGGGGACGAAAAATACACAAACCAGCTAAAATTGAAATAAGAAGTCTTGTCAACAGATTCCCAGAAATATCTGTCTAGCTTCTCACTAGTTTGTTTTTTTAATATTCTCCTTGATCAAATTAAATAAAAATCTTTCTTGAACTTTTATGTATATATATCAAGCATCAGTTAGGTTTTGTATTGCTAGATCAAGTTAACTCTTCATTTTCTCTTGTCTAGCAAGATGACATGGACAACTCCTGCAGATGCCATGCCACGGGTGGGATTGTATATTTGTGCAGCATCTCTGGTTTGCACTCTAGCAATTGCAGCCGATGTCTTCCGAGGCTTTCGAAAACGGAAGCTCTGTTTTCCATGCAGATTTCTTACCATCAACGATGTTTCGATTACAGTGATAACAATATCAACAAAGCTACCACTGAATCTAAGCACCAACAATTCTGACAGACTAGGGATTGGAGCAAAGTTTGTCAGCATTATGTTCTTGGTCCCTACTTTAGGGCTTATGAATGACAAGGAACTTCTGCTGAATACCGTGGCCTTGTGTATCCTCATATTCACCATTACTAGAAATATGCAGTTAGTTTTTCAATAATGCCTTTATTGATTCTATATTTGGTAATCGGAACAATATTCTTTTTATTGATTCTTTTAGTTCTATTGTCAATTTCGGTAGCCTTGATGGTTTCAGCATCTAGAAGAGTTTTACAACAACAGTACAAGGAGTTGCACAGATTGATTTCTAATTCTAATCATCAAGAGATAAACTTCTCCAACAAGCGACTCATTCGTTATGTTAAAAAGTATTGGATAATGACAGAGATTGGTAACCCCCAATTTGCAATTGCTTGTTCACCTGTGTCTTCTGCTTTTGGGGTTATCAAAACCATAAATCAGATTATAAGTGGTCAATCAATGTGATTTTTACCTTGCAATTAATTGGGACAATAGTAGGTAGTATAGCACCAATTTTCAGATGTTTGACTGCCACCAGTCACTTCAACCTCTCCATGAAATGGAGCAGGCACCATCTAAACGTATTCCGAGTCGAGAAGCATTGGATTCAAAGGCTTCAGCTTTGGAAAAACAGCCCTGTCCCTACGCATATACCCGGCCGCCATTGCAAGAAGGTTTTCCATAATATCTGAAATGTGATTTTGAACTCTTGTATAGCACTTCAGATAATGATTATAGTTACATTCAACCTCTATTCAATCCTAATTAATCATCATTCGTTCAACTCCTATTAAATCCCCATTGTGGATGCCCTAAGTAAAAAAACATAATTTTTCTTTGAAATTCTGGAGTTGTTCATCAAATTTCGGACTTGTTCTTGAAATTACAAGTGTTTTTTTTTTTTTTTTTAAATCGGAAATTCAGACCGGAATACAGAAAGTTGTTCCAGAATTCAGTCCGAAATGTAATTTTTTGTCAAAAAAATGTTTTTTCTTGGTCCGGACTAAAAATATTTTTTTATGGTTATTTTCTTCAAATACACATTAAAATATTGTTAGATTACTTAAAATATTTTTACTTTGGGTCAAGTCTTTAAGAAGGCTGCCAACTACCTACTTAATTACATCAGCAATTGCCCAGCCCTTGATAAGGAAAGGTGGGGGAATTTTACATAAACCGCTAGTATGCAAAATAAAAAAAAAATGGTACATCGCTCAACACTTAAAATGTTTTCCATTTAAATCTCTTGTCTAGCAGAATTGGTTGGAAATCTCCTACTGAAGCCATGCCATGGGTGGGACTGTATATTTGCGTAGCATCTCTCGTTTGCACTCTTGCAATGGCAGCTGATGCCTTTCAAGGCTTTAGACAATGGAAACTATGGTTTCCATGCAGATTTTTCTCTATCAATGCTGCTGCCATCACACTGATGGCAGTAGCAATGAAGCTGCCAGTGGATCTATCGGATGACATGTCTGATAGCAGTCATGATATGCTGGCAAAGATGATTTGCATCCTTTTCCTGGTCACCATGTTAGCTAACTCTCTGCGTTCTCTAGGGATAATGAATGACAGGGAACTTCTATTGAACATAATAGCCTTGGGTATTCTTATAATCACCATCACTGTAAATGTTTTGATCCAATTTAGTATTATGCTGCCTTTCCCAGTCATGATACCAATGCTCATATTTATATTTTCCCTTCTATGGCCATTTTCTGTAGCTTTGACAGTTCCAGAAACTAGAAGAATTTTACAACACCAGTACAAGGAGTTGCAGGGACTGGTTTCAAATCATCAGGAGATAAACTTCTCCTCCAAGGCACTCATAATTTATGCTAAGAAGTATTGGATGATGGCTGAGACTGGTAACCCCCAATTTGCAATTGCTTGTTCACCGGTTTCTTCTGCTTTTGGGGTTCTATGCTCATTCATTGCTTGCAGTTCATTTACTCTTTTCATTATCCTGTTTTCTGATACCTCATATTTTCTGTATGGAAAATATATATTTTCAGATTATAAGTGGTCAATTGATGTAATTCTTATCTTGCAATTACTTGGGGCAACAGTAGGTAGTATAGCACCAATATTTAGATGTTTGACTGCCACCAGTCATTTCAAACTCTCACAGGAATTGAGCAAGAATCATCTAAATGTGTTCCGAGTGGAGAAGCAACGGATCCAAAGGCTTCAGATGTGGAAAAGCAGCCATGTCTCTTCACATATCCTAGGACGCCATTGCAAAATGGTTTTCCATAACATCAAAAACATGATCTTGAACATTTTCATTGCAGTTCAGATAATGGTTGTGGTTATATGCAACACAATATGCCTCATTCCCATAACTTTTCTGATCTTCCTATCTTGTACTTACTATTTCTGCAAGTCATTGTTGAGAAGCTTTAAAGAAGAAGCAGATGAATCTAACATCCATATGAGATCAGAGATGGAAGAATATGTTGGTTATGTCCTACAAATTGAAGTGAAGGCAAAGCTTTCAAAGAAAATATTAAGAAACATGCTCAATTCTATGACTCGACTTCTTCATGAGTCTGAAAAGAAAGAGCCGGATAATCTTATGACGCTTCTCAAGAAATCTACAGGATTCTATGGAGTAATAGAGTTCGACAATGAGCAAGTCCCACCTTTACATTCAGAAGAAATCCAGAGCTGCTGGAGCCTAGTAGCAGTAACATTAACTGCCATTGCCCTTTCACTTCCTAAAGCAAACTTTCATGTGCAGGGATTACTTGCTAGTATGAGGGAAGGTCTCGATTTTGTAACACATATTGAAGAAAGCCTCAATGCAAACGATGAATTGGTAAAGGCAAAAAAAGCAGCAAGACGTGTGTGGACCGACGTTGAAGTATACTGCAGGTGGCTACAAATTGATCTTCAAAATAAGGCTCGTAAAGGAAAAACGCCAAAGGAGATTCTCCAATGGTTGGGTGATGAAGCAGCAAAAATTGTGATACAGTTCAAGACAAGGAAAAATGTAAGTCTGGATCATTCACTTTGTAAGTTCATTGCTGCAAGTTGTATGTACAAGATCAGCCAAACCATATTGCTTCACTGCAATGGGCAAGAAAATTGGCCAACAGATGAGGATCTTTTTGAGTGGATATCAACCATAATCGCAGATCTGCTATGTGCTTGCTTTACCAACTTACCACGTGTCATAACTATGAAGTGTCATGAAGATGCAATAGAGAAAAGGGAAGATAACATCAGAACTGCAGCTCAGCTTCTTGGTAGATCCATAAAGATCCTGAAAATGCTTAAAAAGCGTCAACTTCCCAACTTAGACATGGAGTCGATGGGGGTACATTGATAAGTGGCATGCATTACCAAAGAGTCAGATACCCAATGGTTCAGCCAGGATTCATTCAGCTTCTTCAAGTTCTAATGAATCTTTGGTAGTAACTATAATTTGAAAAGTTTGTGGATCTACTGATTGTGTACTATATAAATCTACCCAGGCTTCTTATGGTTTATCATTTAAATCTAGAATTAAGTCATCATTAGTTTGTTACTTGTTACCGGTCTGTGTGATTTGCATCAAATCTTTTGGCTTTCAGGATTCTCATGTTTTTGTTTTTCTCATTCTTTCTTGAAAAAGAAATTGTGGTTTCAATTTTTTATCAATGCAAAATTTTTGCAGACTTTTATATAAGGATAGCAAACTTGATAAAAAGTTTCAATTGTGCATTAAACGCCTCCTCTGTGAATCTACAATGAGACATGTAAGAGATGTTAGGTTGTGGGTTAGTAACTACCCTCACAGCCACAATTGTGCAAGCTTAGGCAACAACTTTGTCACAAAACTAACATCATCGATCAATAACACACAAGAAATCCAAACTCCTATTTAACATATCAATAATTCGTACCATATAACAACCAAAACCGAAGCCAATACAAAATCATAAATAAATACCGTAAGATAATAGATTGATCGATTAATACTTAGGGTTAAACCACATATAAATAGGGATACATAAGGGGCCATTGGCCAAACCTAAACCCTAAGGGCCTTGGGCCTAAACCCTAAATGATAACATACTAACCCTCCCACCCCCCACCCCCTCGCGCGACAGTTTGATCGGGAGGAGTCGATTAAACTGGAAAATAAAACAAAACATAAATGAAGACAACAACAACGGCGGTGGCAAAGCTCTGACGATGGCGGCTAACAACGGTGGCTCGTCAGAGAAGGAAAGAGAAGAACGGTGGTTCCTTTGTATAAGAAGAGAGGAGCGGTGGTGATGACAATTATGAAGCCAGTGGTAGAGGGGTCCAGAGAAAAGCGGCGAGAAAGAAAGAGAGTCTGAGTTGCTGCGGACGGAGCCTATTCTGACTGACTTGGAAAATAGATCTGAAAAAGAGACGAGTTGAGGCATGAATATGATAAATAGGAGTTTGGGCAAATTAATTGTAATCAACTGTACACAATCTTACAATTTTTTTCACGAACAAATCATCATAGTTTCTTGGGCAAATTATATGTTTTCTTGAGAAACTTTAAATATATTGTACTAACTACTGAGGCATGAATATTAAACAATTTAAAATAATCAAATGCAAACTAGACATGAAGCATTTACTAAAAGAAATTCAATCTAATCACACTTTAAGTTTTACTCATAAAAGCAACCTAATTTTTTCATGGATAATAGCAAGTTACTTTACCAAAACTTCTATTAATAGCAAGGTGACAAGTCATTGGTCGTTATAATCTCAAGAAAAAAACAAAAGTAGAATTTTGTTATTATTAAAAACTTAGAACTTAAAGTATTTTGCTATACTTGAAAATTTTAGTAAACTACGTCCCTATTTCTCATAATTATTAAACCCTAAAAATTATAATGTCAATATATTTTTGTATTATGGGATAAACATGAATATATTGTAGTGGTTCATGTATATCAATTGTTTTAGAGGCGCCAAATCCAAACTAGACATGCACTTTCACTAAAAGGAATCCAATTTAATGAAACCATAAGTTTTACTCATAATAGCAGGTAACTTTCAATAGATAATTGCAATGTACTTTACCATAATTCCCGATTACAATGTATAGGAGGAACATTATGGGTCATTAGTTATAATCACAAACAAAATCGAAGTAGATTTCTATTATGATTAAATTCAAACTACATGGTTATAACTGGGAATTTGGGTAAAGTATCTTTTTATTTCTCATAATTAACCCTTCAAATGTCAAATTACTTTGTTATAACAGGATACACATTAATATAATGTACTGAGGTGTGGAAATTACTTAAACATTTTAGGAGCTTCACTTGCAAACTAGACATCAAGTATTTACTAAAAGATAACAAACCTAATGACATTTTAAGTTTTACTCATAATACCAACCCACTTTCAGTAAAATAATGTAACATTTTCCAAGTCAATGATAGTTATAATTACAAAGAAATTAAAAATAGATTTCTGTTGTGACTAAAAATCAAAGTACGTTGCTATTTAATGAACTCACCTGTTGTTGGAGATTTTTATCAACTCACTCTTTCAGCTTGTCTAGTCTCAATTTCACCCGCTCTTTAACTAAATTTGCAATTGCAGATTCAGCTTCAAAATGTGGCACCTCCCTTATAATTTCCTTTCCACCATCATCACTATCAACAAAATCTACATCTACAATATGTACAACAATTTGTACAAGATCTTTTTCTAACTTATGTGCAACTCTTAATACTTGCATTGCATCTGGGGTTAATTTGGTAAGTCTTAAAATGAATTGTTTTAATTTGTTTCCACAACAAACATGAAGAGTGGTAGACACATAAACGTTCGGTAGTAGTGGCACTAATGTTGGTTATTCTATATCACTAATGCTATTTAAGTGTAATGGGGATAATATGTTGATCAATGTCACTTTGACAATTATTGAACAAATCGGTATGGTGTGGAGTGCACATTTGTTTAATTTTGTGTTTGTTGAAAGTATACTACTATTTAGGGGTGAAGCCCCTAAACTAATGGGGATCTGGGGACAGCGCCCCTGGGAGCAGAGTGTAAGGGGCGGCAGCCCTGGCACACAAGGGAAGAGCCCCTGGCTCGGGTCGAAATCCGTATTTTTGGTAAATATACTCGGTTTTGTGATCTATATTATAGACCCGAATTTAAGTTGGTTTATGATGTATAGACAGTTTTAGGACATAAAACTATCATGTGGCAGTTTTAAGACTGGAAATTTTTCTGGTTATATGATCATATCTGAGATCTGTTGTTGGTACACTTCTTCTTCATAACATCTTGAACATTCTCTCTTTTGTTTTCTCAATTCCGATTCTTATCGGAATAAAGATTAGGAGTACCACCTAAATACTTTAATCTGAAAATGAAAACCATAATTCTCAGAATTTCCAAGCCTTTTCTATACTCCAATTCTTACAAAGATTAAAGTATTTATGTGATCATGGCAAGTGGTGATTATGTGAAGGAAATGACAAGTTTGAAAAACTGAACAAGTTTGAAGGGAAAGATTTTCGTAGATGGCAGAAGAAGATGAAGTTTCTCCTTACCACTCTAAAAGGGGTGTATGTTTTTAGTACACCCATGCCAATCTTACCAGAATCTGTTAAAGATGAACCTGTGGAGGCAACAAGAAGAACATCAAAGTGGGAAAATGATGATTACATATGTCATGGTCATATTCTCAATGGTATGTCTGGCTTTCTTTTTGATATCTCTCAAAATTTCGAATCTGCAAAAGAAACGTGGGATTCTCTTGAATCCAATTACATGGCAGAAGATGCTTCTAGTAAGAAGTTTCTTGTTAGTAACATTATGGGTTACACGATGATTGACTCCAGGCCTGTTATGGAACAATTCCATGAAATGTTAAGGATTCTGGGACAGTTTGTTCAACACAGTTTGAAAATGGATGAAGCCATTTTTGTGGCTATGATCATTGACAAACTACCCCCTTCCTGGAAGGATTTTAAACACAATCTGAAACATAACAAAGTGGAATTGACTTTGACTTAACTTGGAAGCCATTTAAGGATTGAAGATTCCATAAAGACTCAAGAACTTGACAACAATCCTAAAGGGAAGAACCAAGTTGGTTCCTCTTCTGTGAACATGGTGGAAGGAGAAAGTTCAAAGAATCCCAAGAAGTCTAATGGAAAAAGGAAGTTTAAAGGAAAGGACGACAAGTCTTCCAACAAGAAGGCTAAGTTGGTTTGTTAGATTTGTAAAAAACCGGGTCACTTCAAGAAAGAATGTTGTCTTCGCAAAGTGAACAATGATAGTACTGGACCAAGTGGGTCCAAGGATCTAGAAAAGCAACAAGGTCAGATTTATGTTTCCATGCAGAATTCTAAATATGTTCATAATTATATTTTTGTGATTTCTGAATCATTTTATGTGCAGGATGATGATGTTGCATGGTGGATTGATTCGGGAGCAACAAGCCATATACGTAAGGATCTTCCTTGGTTCAAGGAATGTCAACCAATTGAAAATGGATTTGTGGTGAAAATGTGAAATGTAGCAACTAAACCAATCCAGGTTTAGGATCTGTTTTACTTTACTTTATTTCTGGAAAGTGTTTGTGTCTAAACAATGTTTTATATGTACCAGGGATTCGAAAGAATCTTGTGTCTGAAATTATTTTAAATAATTGTGGTTACAAACAAGTATTAGAAAGTGACAAGTATATCTTGTCAAGACATGGTTCTTTTATGGGAATTGGATATTTATGCAATGGAATGAGTAGACTTAATACTAATTATCCTTTTATTGATAATTCTGTTTGCATGGCTTCTACTAGTACTAGCAATAATTTTAATAAATCTGAATTATGGCATGCTAGACTAGGACACATTCATTATAAGAGATTAAAAGACATGTCTAAAATGAGTTTAATCCCTGCTTTTGATATGCAAAGTAATGGAAAATGTAAAACATGCATGCTATTAATATCGCTAGACAACCTTTCAAAGATGTTAGGGAAAGCAAGGTGTTGGATCTTATGCATAGTGATTTATGTGATTTCCATGCAACACCTTTCTTGGAAACAAAAAGTATGTTGTTACTTTTATTGATGATGCACCTAGATATTTTTATGCCTATTTGCTACATTCTAAGGCTAAAGCACTTGATAAATTTAAAATTTATAAACAATAAGTTGAGATTCATAAAAATGAAATAATAAAAGTCTTGTGTACTGATAGAGGTGGTGAGTATTATGATCCAATTTATTTTGAATCAACTGGAATAATACATCAAACCACAGCTCCTTATATACCACAACAAAATGGTGTAGCTGAAAGGAAGAATGGGACTTTGAAAGAAATGTTTAATTCCATATTGTCCTATTCTGGATTAAGTGAATGGTTTTGGGGTGAGGCAATGTTAACTGCCTTGTTACAACTTGAAGAGAGCTCCAAATAAAAGGAGTAAGAATACTCCTTATGAACTTTGGTGTAAAAAGGTACCAAGTTTGAGTTATCTCAAAGTTTGGGGCTGTAGAGCAGTAGTAAGGCTCACTGAACCCAAAAGGAAAACATTGGGTGAGAGAGGTGTAGATTGTATCTTTATTGGATATGCTAAGCATTCCAAAACATATAGATTCTATGTTTTAGAATCTAATGACTTTGTGTCTATAAATACAGTGATAGAGTTAAGAGATGCTATCTTTGATGAAGAAAGATTTACATCTATACCTAGACCAAGGGACATGATTCATCAATCTTCCAGCAGGAGTATTACTCAAGATGAAGATGTTTATGGTGGTGCAAGTTCAGTACCTGAACCTAGGAAAAGCACAAGAGCAAGAAAAACCAAGTCTTTTGGATCTGATTTTCAACTTTATCTAGTTGAAGGAACAAGGAATGAGACTATATGTCAAAAACAATATTGTTTTAATATTGAGGAGGATCCAAATACTTTTAGTGAAGTTATGGCTTCCAGGGATGTTCATTTCTGGAAAGAAGCAATTCAGGATGAGATTGATTCTATCATGCATAACAATACTTAGGTATTGCCGGATTTACCTTCTGGTTGCAATACATTGGGGAGTAAGTGGATCCTTAAAAGGAAAATGAAGGTGGATGGCATAATTGATAAATATAAAGCCATATTGGTTATCCAAGGCTTTAGGAAAAAGGAAGGCATTGACTTCTTTGATACTTATGCTCCTGTTGCTAGAATTTCCACTATTAGATTATTGTTAGCTCTTGCAGCTATACATAATCTTGTGATTCACCAAATGGATGTGAAAGCTGCATTCTTAAATGATGACTTGGATTAGGAAATTTACATGAAACAACCTGAAGGGATTGTTATGCCTGGTAATGAACATAAGGTGTGCAAGTTGAAGAAATCATTATATGATTTGAAACAAGCACCAAAACAATGGCATCAAAAGTTTGATGATGTGATTTTGTCTAATGGTTTTACATTAAACCATGCTGACAAATGTGTATATAACAAATTTGATTCTTCTGGTAATGGAGTTATAATTTGTCTATATGTTGATGATATGTTAGTTTTTTGTACTGATCAAGGTGAAGTTGAGAAAGCCAAGAAATTCTTATCATCCAGTTTTGATATGAAAGACATAGGGGAGGATGAGGTAATTCTTGGTATAAGAATTATCAAAGGAAACAATGGAATTTCAATTTCTCAATCTCATTACTGTAACATCCATAAAATCCGAGCCAATTTAAAACTTTTTAAATCATTTAAAACCATTATATGATTACAATTTGGTTTCAAACTAGTTTAAAAATTAGAGTCCCCATAAATCATAATCATCAATCGAGGAAGTGTACGGTCATGCCTTCGCCTTTCCGCGGTCATCCGTTGAACCTGAAACAATAAACTGAAACTGTAAGCCCGAAAGTTTAGTGAGTTACCCCCAAAACACCCATACACACAATAATACACATAAAATAACAAACAACTTAATATGAGTCCAGTCATCCAATGGGATGGAATACCCCAGGCCCTCAACCATTGGGATGGAATGCCAACATACCGATACACTTCACATAACACATATACAAATAACAACATGTACTGGGTCCACAACTTTATAGACTGGATTACCCATGGGCCCACAGTGTGAGTCTGGATTGCCTTCCGGGCCCACAGCTCACATCTGGATTGCCATCGAGCCCACAGTACGAGTCTCCCTCAACTGGTATCTGGAATGCTCCAAGGTTTGTTGGTTACCGCACGGATCAGTTTCACTTCAACCCATCCCACATAATATGTCGACATATAACAAAACTAATGCACATACAGATAATCACATAATACTACAGGTATGTCACACCCTAAACCAAGAACGGCGGAAACGTTCTGGGGCGGAGGACGTCATGTACAGTATCACAACACAGTAAATGTAAATAAGCAAACAACATCATCCATTGCATTAAATATATAATTTTAATACAAGCGTGTTCTGTACAATTATAAACACCAAAATAATGTAAATCAAAATAATAAGATGAGTCTTGAATACGCTCCATCTTCTCAAAAGCTGGCCTTGGTACCTGTCTACTGATGACCTGAGAATACAAGTTATTTTGAAAGAGTTTATCAGCATTAAGCTGGTGAGTTCATAAGTATTTTAGTGTCAATGTTTGTTGTCAAAAACGTTTTAACCTGTCTCAATGTATAAGTTTTAAAAATGTAAGTAAGTGTTTGAAAGTGTTTGTAAAAGTTTGAATCTCTCAGAAAAACCTATATTTTCTATTAAAATAACCTTCTACCAAGGCTTAACTGTTTTGTATGCTCGTTTGTTGCAAATGTGTGTAATTTCCCAAGTGTAACTATCATTTAATAAAATATAGTTTGTACATTAATGCTTAGGTGAGGTTATCACTAAAATATGTAATGGGTAAATCATTGTAGTACTGTAGTTTTGTATAATAGGAACTACTGCTGTACTAACTACCTTAAACCGGATTTATATTAAGGTATAATGTGATAAATTGCACCATGCTATCGACTGGTAACAACGACATAATGAATGGTCGTAATAACGGAATGACGTTTGGCACCCGCAGACCTGTAGGTCTAGCTGTAGCTAGCAGCAAGGTGTAGGATAGTCAATCCAGTATAGATCTATACGTAAACTCACGCTCTCCCTCCAAGAGAATTCTGGCTACAACTCGGGCCATGACATTTAAGGCATGCTCCGACACAGTGGATCACAATTGTTAACGTGTTCATGTATATGTAATGTTTGTCGATCTAGTATAGTTGTATATGTTCTCCTTCTAGTATAGTTGTATATGTTCTATTTCTAGTATAGTTGTATATGTTCTGTTTCTAGTATAGTTGTATATGTTCTGTTTCTAGTATAGTTGTATATGTTCTGTGTTACCCCGATGGTAACTTGCTAAGGATGTACTGATAAGTATGAATATGGAAGTACTTTTATGTCTATACATGTATATATGATATATAACTAATATTGAAACGACCCTCGGATGGTCACCCAAAATCCCACCAGACCACATCTCAAGGCGCGAAAAGGAAATAGGGCGGATGGTCTTCCTAAGCCCTTTAAACATTACTTATATATCTATACATATATGGGCATGCGATTTTATAAGGAATAAACTAAAGTTTAATAAAAGCATTTGATAAGTAAAAGAGTTTGTAAAACATTTTGAAGTGAAACAATTTGATAAACAGTTTGAACAGTGAATAAATCATTGGTTTTCTAGTTATTAATCACATGTGATTAATGCAATCACATGTGATTGATGCAATAACTATAAGTATTTAACTTGTATCCCCCCATAAAGTATTTAAAACATTTAAAAGCATTTCAAAGGTTGATTAAAGGGGTATGAACTCACTTGTGGTGAGTAGATTGGATTGTAGTATCGGATAGCGTGCTAGGTCGCAAACGGAGACTTGCTTAGACGCACGAGCCTAGTTATCATATAATAAGCATATATATAACTAATTAGCCAAATAATAACTTAACAAAATAAGTTGGGACACTTAAGAACATGAAAACACTTTGCAGAAGTGTTATAGGTCCTAGTGGTTGCATCTAAGTTGCTACAGGACAAGGCAAAAGGGTTTGAAGCTTCAAAAGACCTTGTATAAGAGTTCACCACCCAACAAACCCCACCTTTGGAGTTTACGGTCGTAAACCCTTGAGTTTACGGCCGTGAACTCCACACTTGGTGGTTTTGGGTGTTTTAAGGTGCTATATTAATCCTAGAATAAGCCTAGCACTTGTGGAATAATCCTTGAAGTAGTTTAAGGCCCTAGAATACTCCATAGAGGAGTTTACGGCCTAAAGACCATATCCCCTAGAATTTATGGCCGTAAACTCCTATGGGGTGTTGGTTTCAATTCTTTTAAGTCACTTGCACATGTAGGATAGCTTCTTTGTTTTTTATTTAGGCTAAGGGGGACTTTAGGCACACATTTGTACCTTCACTTGGAGTTTACGGCCCAAGATTATTTCTTGGCCATAAACTCACCTTTTTGGGATGATTTTGAAGTCATTTAATCCCCATTCAAGTTACAAGTATCAACGGGTAATTGTTTTAAGCCTTAGGGGTGATTTAGGGCACTTATAGCCCTTGAAAAAGGGGTTTACGGCCCAAGAGATATCCTTGGCCGTAAACTCCTATAACTTGTGGTTCTTAATTGATTTCAAGCCTCTAATGTTCATAAATTAAGTCCTTAACTAGTTGCCTAACAAGAAAATGGGACTAGATAGCCTTAAAGCTCCATTTTGGAGTTTACTCCCCAAGAACGTTCTTGGGCGGTAAACTCCTGGATCTTGCATTTTAGGCATGTAAATGATGTTATAAAGCATATAACAAGTAATAAAACACATATAGGAAAGTAGACTCACAATCTGGGATGAAAACCCGAAGATCCGTGAGAGAGAAAATGGCTTTTCTCTAGTTGGAAATGTGAATAATGAATTAATTTAATTCAGAAATCTATTTATAGTCCTGAAATATTTTGGCAGAAAATATTTTTATTCCGGAATTTGGACTATAACATTATGAAACTTGAAATGTTCACATTTCACAAACCCAGGAGCATCCACTCTCCTGATACCTCCTTAAACGTAAACCCTAATGTACACAAACTTATTCGGAAAAGTATGAAATTCACTGAAACTGGACTAGCTTCTATTGAATAGATAATGTTCCTACAAATGGAAATTTCGGGTTGTCACATCATCCCCCCGTTAGAAGGAATTTCGTCCCGAAATTAGAACTTAAGCAAATATGAAGTTACAACAATTAAGCGAAAAGATGAGGGTATTTCAACTTCATCTGATTCTTGCGTTCCCAAGTGAATACCGGTCCTCGCTTGGCGTTCCAGCGAACCTTCACGATAGGGATACGGCTTTGCTTCGTCTGCTTGACCTCACAGTCCATGATCTCTACTGGTTCTTCCACGAAGTTGAGGCTCTCGTTGATCTCGATCTCGTCGAGTGGGATCACAAGAGTCTCGTCGGATAGACACTTTTTCAAGTTAGATACGTGGAATGTAGAATGTACGTTACGAAGTGTGTCGGGTAGATCGAGTTTGTAAGCTACGGGGCCGACTCTTGCAAGAATCTCGAAAGGCCCTATGTACCTCGGATTAAGCTTCCCACGCTTGCCGAAGCGTATCAAGCCTTTCCAGGGTGAGACTTTGAGAAGGACTCGGTCTCCCACCTGGAATTCCAAAGGTTTTCTTCGTTTATCAACGTAGCTCTTCTGTCGGTCTCTAGAGGCTTTCAATCGTTCACGGATCTGAACGATTTTCTCTGTTGTTTCCCGAATGATTTCCGGACCGGTGAGAGTACTGTCGGAAGCTTGCCCCCTTGCTAATTGGGTATCACCCACCTCAGCCCAGCACAGAGGGGATCTGCACTTTCGGCCGTAGAGAGCTTCGAATGGAGCAGCCTTGATGCTCGTGTGATAACTGTTATTATAGGAAAATTCGACAAGGGGTAAATGAGTATCCCATGCTTTCCCAAAATCAATCACACAGGCTCGCAACATATCTTCCAGTGTTTGGATGGTCCTCTCACTCTGTCCGTCGGTCTGTGGATGGTAGGCTGTGCTCATGTCCAGCCTTGTTCCTAGGGAACGTTGCAGTGATTGCCAAAATCTTGAGGTGAACCTACTATCTCTATCGGAGATAATGGACATAGGTACACCATGTAGCCGTACGATTTCCCTAATGTATGTTCTCGTAAGTTTCTCCATCTTGTCAGTTTCTCGGATAGGTAGGAAGTGTGCAGACTTGGTCAATCTATCAACGATGACCCATATGGTGTCAAGTCCACCCGTTGTCTTGGGCAACTTGGTTATGAAATCCATAGTGATCCACTCCCACTTCCATTCTGGAATCTCTGGTTGTTGCAGTAAACCAGAGGGCTTCTGGTACTCGACCTTAACCTTTGTGCAAGTAAGGCATTTACTTACGAAGGTAGCAATCTCTGCTTTCATATTAGGCCACCAGTATAGCTTTTTAAGATCCAGATACATCTTATCTGAACCTGGGTGGACGGAATACCGAGTGTTGTACGCCTCGGTCATGACCAAGTCTCGGAAATCACCGTGTTTCGGTGTCCAGATCCGGTTCATGAAATATAAGGCTCCGTCACCCTTGGCTTCTAAATTCTTGTTCATTCCTCTAAAGGATTCACTCGTCACATTTTTAGGTTTTATGGCCTCAAGTTGAGCCCCCTGAATTTTCTTAGACAAGTGTGAATGGATGGTTATTGACAATGACTTGACTTTGCGACCAGAATATTCCTTCCGACTTAGGGCGTCTGCTACTACGTTGGCTTTACCCGGATGATAACGAATATCGCATTCGTAATCACTGAGTAGTTCGACCCACCGTCGTTGTCTCATGTTGAGCTCCTTCTGATCGAAAATGTGTTGTAAACTCTTGTGGTCGGTAAAGATAGTGCTCTTCGTTCCATAAAAGTAATGTCTCCAGATCTTCTGAGCAAACACCACTGCTCCTAGTTCAAGATCGTGGGTCGTGTATTTAACCTCGTGTGTCTTCAACTGTCTCGAGGCGTAGGCGATGACCTTACCTCGCTGCATCAGAACACATCCGAGCCCTTGATTTGATGCATCGCAATAGACTACGAAGTCTTCTATTCCTTCGGGAAGGGATAGTATTGGCGCGATGCACAAGGCTCTCTTGAGCGTTTGGAACGCTCTCTCTTGTTTCTCTTCCCAGTCAAAGGCCACGCCTTTCTGGGTCAAGGTCGTAAGAGGTTTCGCTATTCGGGAGAAGTTCTGAATGAACCTGCGGTAGTAGCCAGCGAGACCTAGAAATTGACGAATTTCTGTAGGCGTCTTGGGTGCTGACTAGTTCTCAATGGCTTTAATTTTGGATGGGTCCATGTGGATTCCCTCTTCGCTTACCACGTGTCCTAAGAATTCGACTCTTCGGATCCAAAATTCACATTTCGAGAACTTCGCATAAAGTTTCTCCTTTCGTAAAGTCCTTAGAACTTGTCGCAGATGATCGTCATGCTCTTTCTTACTTCGGGAGTAGATCAGGATGTCGTCAATGAAAACGATGACGAACTGATCCAAGTAAGGTCGGCATACTCTATTCATCAGATCCATGAAGACTGCGGGCACATTGGTCAATCCAAATGGCATCACCACGAACTCGTAGTGTTCGTAACGAGTTCGGAAGGCTGTCTTCGGCACATCCTCCTCTAGCACTCGTAACTGGTGATATCCGGATCTCAGATCAATCTTAGAAAAATAGTTCGCCCCTTGCAGTTGGTCGAATAGATCATCTATGCGAGGCAGAGGGTAATGATTCTTGACCGTCAGTTTGTTGAGTTCTCTGTAGTCGATACACATACGGAATGATCCGTCTTTCTTCTTAACGAACAAGACTGGTGCTCCCCAAGGTGAGAAACTTGGTCTTATAAAGCCCTTGCTGAGCAGTTCGTTAAGTTGACCAGAGAGTTCCTGCATCTCAGCTGGTGCTAAACGGTAGGGCGACTTGGCTACTGGGGTAGCTCCTGGGACTAAGTCGATTCTGAACTCGACTTGTCGTTGCGGAGGTAATCCAGGTAGTTCTTCTGGGAAAATGTCGGGGAAGTCGCTTACTACTGGGATGTTCTTTAGTTCTTTCGTTTCGAGGTTCGTGTCGACGACGTGAGCAAGGAATGCGTGGTATTCTTTGCGCAGATATTTATGTGCTTGAATACTCGATATAATGCGAAGACTCGCACCAGGTTTGTCGCCGTAGACTATAAGAGTTTCGTTAGACGGGAGTTTTAGACGGACTGCTTTCTCGTAGCACATGATGTCGGCGCGATGAAGACTTAACCAATCCATGCCGATAATAACATCGAAGCTTTTTATTGAGACCGAGATAAGGTCGATTGGGAATGAATGGTTGTCTAGAGTTAGGATACAACCTAAGTATGTGCTATTTGTACTTTCAGTTTTCCCATTGGCCATTTCTATTGTGAATTGTTCATTAAGTGCGTGTGGTTGTTTCTTAAGCATGCGAGCAAATTTGTGGTTTACGAAGCTTCGCTCCGCTCCACTATCGAACAGAATGCATGCATAGGAGTTATCAAGGAGGAACGTACCAGTCACCACTGTCGGGTCAGCAACTGCTTCCCCGTGGCCTATAGCTAGTACCCTCCCAGCTCCTCCATCATTTCTCGCTTTGGGGCAGTCCCTCTTAAAGTGGCCTGCTTCGCCACATCCATAGCAAGTTGGGCTCGCGCCAGAGCCAGGGACTTGGGAGATCGGTTGTGTCGGGAATTTACAGAAACGGACGGTGTGTCCTTTCCTGTTGCAGTTTGAGCACTGCATTTCATGGCAGGAGCCGTTGTAGTGGAAGTTGCATTTGTTGCACTTCGGCAAACTTCCAGCATACTGCTTCCCCGGAGCAGTAACAGCAGCAGGGGTTACCGCAGCATGCACTGCCACGATTTGTTGTTTCTTGGCAACTTGCTGCTTTTTCTTGTCATCCCAGAACTTCTGCTTAGTGCCAGCGGGTTTGGAGGGTTCTGGAATGGCTAGGGTTGTTGTTGTCGCAGGGGTTTTGACTCCATGGTCAATGAGTCTTTGTGCCAATCGCTTGGCACTGTCGAAGGTAGCGGGGTTTGATGCTAGAACATTCCCCTGATACGGAGGCACTAGCCCCCATATGTACCGTTCGATCTTTTTCCCCTCAGTGGGAACCATATTAGGGCAAAGGGCCACCAGTTCGCTAAATCGGGCAGTGTAAGCGATCACATTGGTGCCCTTCATGGTCAGGTTCCAGAGTTCCTGTTCCAATTTCTGGACTTCGCCCCTCAGGCAGTATTCCTCAGTCATGAGGTCCTTCATCGTTTCCCAGCCCATGTCGTTAGCCACGACGAGTGTTAGAGCTTTAACGTGGCCGTTCCTCCACGTTAGGGCGTTTCCCTCAAAGGTGCATGCGGCATATTTGACTTTGCTTGCAGCAGGGCATGAACGGATTTCGAAGACTGATTCAGTCTTCTCGAACCATTGCGAGAGGGCAATGACTCCGCCGGTGCCATAGAAAGGCTTCGGCTTGCAATTGGTGAAATCCTTGTAGGAGCACTCTCTTGAGCGCACAGGGATTTCGACCAGAATAGATTCAACAAGGGTTCCACCTCTGCTGGCATCGGATGAGTGATACTGAGCCATGGCAGTTGCCACTGCTGTAGCTACGGCAGCATTCAGGGTTGCAGTATCGATGACCGGAGGCGATGGAGGCGGTGGAGGTGCAGGGTTATTCCTGGGAGATTTGCGAGGAGGCATCTTTCAGCTATAAGTTTATAAAGATAAGAAAAATAGTAAGAATCAATTTGTAAGCAACGTGAGAGTGACACATGGACTAACTACCCATAGCCCAACAGTGAAATGAGTGTTTGAAAACATAACAAGGAATATTAGTAGGAAAACACAAGTGTATAGATTTTTCCCACATATTCGATAGATGTCAATCATACTGGTATTACCGATGTAATAAGTTCAGGGAAAATCGACCTAACAGTAGATCTTACATCATACCATACAGACAAGATTGACAGTCCTTAGATTCCTAATTAGAGTACTGAAAGTTAGGAATATTTTACAGACAAGTGCTACTTAGAGCACAGATGTTTAAAGGCTAATCCTTAACCAAAAGACAGAGATGTACTAGACATCATCTAACGGTGATGGGAATTCCTCGGATAAGCCCTGAGGTCTGACACTTGACGAAACACCTCTTGAAGGTGTCGATCCTGAGCTCTCTGACGAGCTCTAAGTTCCATGACCTCGACTCGGGAGGCATTCAGCTGTTGCTGTAGGGTTTCATTGGTTCTCCGGGTCCGTTCCATGTCTTCTTCAAGACGGCGGATGCGGACTGTGTTGACACCTGAGTTGGCATCAATCTCCATGACCCGGTCGATGGCTGCTCGACCTTGCTCGTCATTACGAGCTATTCTGTAGATAATGACAGGCAGAGCTCAGTCAGCAGAGCCACCATTGCTGACGTTGTAAAAGGTTCGGTCCCCAAAGTATGGTAAGGGATGACCCTGTTCATCACTCCAGCGATTCAAGTTGGTTGCCCACAAGGGAGTAGGAGCTGGAAAAGTTGGTCGGGGGTTGTTGTTCAGGGCTTGACCTACTAGCGGTAGGTTGTTGACTTCAGGCTCGGAGTCGGATCCATCAGAAAAGCCTTCTGCGAGGTGATCATCCAAAGGGATTGGATGCTCATCTTCGGGCTCTTCTTCGATCCACCCGGCATTGCCTTCATTTGGAAAGTACGGGTCGCCATGATGGAATCCAGCCATTTAGATCTACGCGAGAAGAGAGGTATAAGAATATAGTATACATGTAACTAGTAGTACAAAATACACCTATAGTATTTTAAGTTTAAGTTCTACTGATCTTTTTGTGGTATTGTTGGTAAGTTTTTAGACTTGTTAACACATCACAACCATTCTAGGGCATATGCTAATCACTCCTAGGACCAGCATAGTTGATCAGGCTATGCCATTCCCAAGATTGACCATGCATCCCCGAGCTCACTTTTGATATTTAACAATCGTAATACTTTTGTTCTTGTCATTGTGACACTGATTTTAGTATGAATGCAGACTAGTATACTTAATTAAATATTTTAATATTTAAAGTATAGACTCTTGGTCAGAGTGCTTTAATCCCTATTGGTTTTATAGTTTAGTATATATCTTTTATGGGTTGATATACCTAATTCACTATAAACAATGCTCTGATACCAATCTGTCACACCCCAAAACCAAGAACGGCGGAAACGTTCTGGGGCGGAGGACGTCATGTACAGTATCACAACACAGTAAATGTAAATAAGCAAACAACATCATCCATTGCATTAAATATATAATTTTAATACAAGCGTGTTCTGTACAGTTATAAACACCAAAATAATGTAAATCAAAATAATAAAATGAGTCTTGAATACGCTCCATCTTCTCAAAAGCTGGCCTCGGTACCTGTCTACTGATGACCTGAGAATACAAGTTATTTTGAAAGAGTTTATCAGCATTAAGCTGGTGAGTTCATAAGTATTTTAGTGTCAATGTTTGTTGTCAAAAACGTTTGAACCTGTCTCAATGTATAAGTTTGAAAAATGTAAGTAAGTGTTTGAAAGTGTTTGTAAAAGTTTGAATCTCTCAGAAAAACCTATATTTTCTATTAAAGTAACCTTCTACCAAGGCTTAACTGTTTTGTATGCTCGTTTGTTGCAAAAGTGTGTAATTTCCCAAGTGTAACTATCATTTAATAAAATATAGTTTGTACATTAATGCTTAGGTGAGGTTATCACTAAAATATGTAATGGGTAAATCATTATAGTACTGTAGTTTTGTATAATAAGAACTACTGCTGTACTAACTACCTTAAACCGGATTTATATTAAGGTATAATGTGATAAATTGCACCATGCTATCGACTGGTAACAACGACATAATGAATGGTCGTAATAACGGAATGACGTTTGGCACCCGCAGACCTGTAGGTCCGGCTGTAGCTAGCAGCAAGGTGTAGGATAGTCAATCCAGTATAGATCAATACGCAAACTCACGCTCTCCCTCCAAGAGAATTCTGGCTACAACTCGGGCCATGACATTTAAGGCATGCTCCGACACAGTGGATCACAATTGTTAACGTGTTCATGTATATGTAATGTTTGTCGATCTAGTATAGTTGTATATGTTCTCCTTCTAGTATAGTTGTATATGTTCTATTTCTAGTATAGTTGTATATGTTCTGTTTCTAGTATAGTTGTATATGTTCTGTTTCTAGTATAGTTGTATATGTTCTGTGTTACCCCGATGGTAACTTGCTAAGGATGTACTGATAAGTATGAATATGGAAGTACTTTTATGTCTATACATGTATATATGATATATAACTAATATTGAAACGACCCTCGGATGGTCACCCAAAATCCCACCAGACCACATCTCAAGGCGCGAAAAGGAAATAGGGCGGATGGTCTTCCTAAGCCCTTTAAACATTACTTATATATCTATACATATATGGGCATGCGATTTTATAAGGAATAAACTAAAGTTTAATAAAAGCATTTGATAAGTAAAAGAGTTTGTAAAACATTTTGAAGTGAAACAATTTGATAAACAGTTTGAACAGTGAATAAATCATTGGTTTTCTAGTTATTAATCACATGTGATTAATGCAATCACATGTGATTGATGCAATAACTATAAGTATTTAACTTGTATCCCCCCATAAAGTATTTAAAACATTTAAAAGCATTTCAAAGGTTGATTAAAGGGGTATGAACTCACTTGTGGTGAGTAGATTGGATTGTAGTATCGGATAGCGTGCTAGGTCGCAAACGGAGACTTGCTTAGACGCACGAGCCTAGTTATCATATAATAAGCATATATATAACTAATTAGCCAAATAATAACTTAACAAAATAAGTTGGGACACTTAAGAACATGAAAACACTTTGCAGAAGTGTTATAGGTCCTAGTGGTTGCATCTAAGTTGCTACAGGACAAGGCAAAAGGGTTTGAAGCTTCAAAAGACCTTGTATAAGAGTTCACCACCCAACAAACCCCACCTTTGGAGTTTACGGTCGTAAACCCTTGAGTTTACGGCCGTGAACTCCACACTTGGTGGTTTTGGGTGTTTTAAGGTGCTATATTAATCCTAGAATAAGCCTAGCACTTGTGGAATAATCCTTGAAGTAGTTTAAGGCCCTAGAATACTCCATAGAGGAGTTTACGGCCTAAAGACCATATCCCCTAGAATTTATGGCCGTAAACTCCTATGGGGTGTTGGTTTCAATTCTTTTAAGTCACTTGCACATGTAGGATAGCTTCTTTGTTTTTGATTTAGGCTAAGGGGGACTTTAGGCACACATTTGTACCTTCACTTGGAGTTTACGGCCCAAGATTATTTCTTGGCCATAAACTCCCCTTTTTGGGATGATTTTGAAGTCATTTAATCCCCATTCAAGTTACAAGTATCAACGGGTAATTGTTTTAAGCCTTAGGGGTGATTTAGGGCACTTATAGCCCTTGAAAAAGGGGTTTACGGCCCAAGAGATATCCTTGGCCGTAAACTCCTATAACTTGTGGTTCTTAATTGATTTCAAGCCTCTAATGTTCATAAATTAAGTCCTTAACTAGTTGCCTAACAAGAAAATGGGACTAGATAGCCTTAAAGCTCCATTTTGGAGTTTACTCCCCAAGAACGTTCTTGGGCGGTAAACTCCTGGATCTTGCATTTTAGGCATGTAAATGATGTTATAAAGCATATAACAAGTAATAAAACACATATAGGAAAGTAGACTCACAATCTGGGATGAAAACCCGAAGATCCGTGAGAGAGAAAATGGCTTTTCTCTAGTTGGAAATGTGAATAATGAATTAATTTAATTCAGAAATCTATTTATAGTCCTGAAATATTTTGGCAGAAAATATTTTTATTCCGGAATTTGGACTATAACATTATGAAACTTGAAATGTTCACATTTCACAAACCCAGGAGCATCCACTCTCCTGATACCTCCTTAAACGTAAACCCTAATGTACACAAACTTATTCGGAAAAGTATGAAATTCACTGAAACTGGACTAGCTTCTATTGAATAGATAATGTTCCTACAAATGGAAATTTCGGGTTGTCACAAGGTAGTCCTACAGATCTACCTAACTGACATAACAACTAACATGCATACAGTCATACCAACTATAGGTCACTAAGCATGACCACATCCGATCTACCAGGATACTGATCTAACAGATCATAGTAGCATATAACTATCATATCTACCAGGATACCGAACTAAAATATCACAACAATAATAATCCCAATAACAACACAAAGGCCGGCCTTGGTGCCTTATACCCTTGAGTACAATGAGGATAACTCACCTCGCAACTGACGCACTGAAGTGATAAGCTCCACTCTCAGATCACTATCACAAACTCCACCTATATTCACCATAGAACCATACTCATAATCTGTAATTTCCCAAAATGTTCCCAGAAGTCAAATAGTCTGCCCTTGGTCAAAGTCCAAGTCAATGGTCAAGGTCAACAGTCCATGTTGAGCTCAACTCATCGAGTACAACCAGCCACTCATTGAGTTCCTTGCATAACTCGCCAACTCGCTGAGTCACTTGAGTGACTCGTTGAATCACTTGAGTGACTCGTCGAGTTCCTAATGTTTGCGGCCGTAAACTCCTTGGCCAACTCGTCGAGTTTCCCTACAACTCGCCGAGTTCATGCGTATCCAAAGGTCAAGAAAACCCTAGTTGACTCGCCGAGTCACTTTACTGACTCGTCGAGCCCATGGCAATCTTCATCGGACTCGCTGAGTTGACCTTGCAACTCGTCGAGTCCCTTCAGCCCTTCATCCATTCAGATGCTTTTAAGCCAAGATAAGGTTTCATATTGCATATTCAGCTTCCTAAGGCATGTTTATCATGTAAAGTTGCAAACTTCACGTGAATGCAAGGCTCTAAAGTCTTATAACGACAAAACCAAGCTTGTAATGGAGTTTTACTCTTAAGGAGAGGTTCACACTTTGTCACATCCCTCGACCAGAACGGCGGAAACGTCCGGAGGCGGGTGACTTCATTGTGCAGTATAATAACAATTTAATACAAATAAACATAGCAAATCCAAACATCATACATCAATAGAACAAACTTACATTGTTTTTACATATTGTTCATGTTCTTGAAATACACAAAAGATACGACATTGAATAAATTCTAAACTACATCAAAATAATCTTGAATCTGCATTCACTAACCTACTTATTGATTCCTTGAGAATAGAAGTCTTTTGAAAAGCGTCAACATAAAATATGTTGGTAAGTTCATAAGCATATTGTATAAAACCTGTGTTAGTTGGAACAACCAGAAAATCCCATATTTTCTTATCAAAATAGTTGTAAGTCTTGTTTCCAATCAAATATAGTTGCATGTGTGTTTTAGTTTAACGTTTCCGAGATCTTAAAAAATCGTTTTCCCAGAAAATCCTTAACTTTTTGATGTATGAAATTGTAGTACTAAAACCCTAAGACTTGTGTGGTAAAAATGGCTTCGTTTAATGTATCCAAACACTAGTTGTCTATAATAAAAAAGGTGTAACTCGTGTAAAGTTCTAATTGATAACTGTTATATTCTTAGTGATTCGTTATAACCATACTAATATGATGGAGTGTCTGTTCTGACATTCTTCAGACGTCGGTTTTGTTTAAGACATTTGTCACCCTAGACTGGTCGGTCTAGCTGTAGCGAGCAATGAAGGTGCGAGGTGTCAACCCCGTATAGATCTATACACAAATTCATGCTCCCCTTTAGGAGACTCTGGTTATAACTTCTACAGGACTTAAAGCGTACACTATTATATATATATATATATATATATATATATATATATATATATATATATATATATATATATATATATATATATATATATATTTGAAGATGCGTCTGACTAGAATACTAACAGGTGTTTGTATCAAAAATCATTGTAATCCGTTATTTATTACATAAAGAACAATAGTGTACTTGTTGACTAGATATTTCGTTTTCGTTTATAGAAAATATTCCCTTTTAAACCAGGTTTGTCAAAATGGCCCAATATTCTTGATGTTGGCAAAATGGTCCTTCATTTTATAATTTATCAAATAAGACTCATATTTTTCAAAAGGTGGCTCAAAGCTATTTGAATTATTGAAAGTGGTCCATTTCCTCCAAAATACTTGTTTAAGCAATTTTTGACGTAAATACTTATGGTTTTTGTCATAAAAACTTGTAACTTATATTTTGTAACATACTAGTTCTTGCTTCTTTGTATAATTTGTGAAATATGATTCAAACACTTGAGACTTGCCCAAGATTTCAAGTCCTTGGAGTTTTCATAACTTAAGCCCATATAATTTAGCATACAACCATAACAAGCAAGTAAACTAAGGTTTAAAATAAGGTTTTGACTTGTATTCTCCCCCAAAAACAATAAAAACTCGAAAAAGTAAGGGTATGAAGCTCACCTTGAGTTAGTTTTGTGGGGTTTTTGAAGTGTAGTGAAGAGATCTTGATCCTAAGCACTAGAATGCCCTTGTTGAACTCCTGGAAGCCTAGATTATCCTAAGGAAGTTAACATAGGACCTTGTGTGTAAATGAGATGATTTTAACAAAATAATATGTAGGAATACTAGGAGATTTCGAAATAGCTCACCCAATTTCCAAGAACCACCTTGATGATAAAATTTTTTGGAAGAATCCACTTGTTCTTGAGAGGAGTTTAGTTTAGTTGTTAAATGGAGTGAGGAAGGGATTTTTGAGGAAGTATGAAATCTCTAGGGAGTGAAATAAGGTAAGAGTGAGGATTATCAAAAATAAATGACTGAAAGTATAAGACTGTATAAGACTGTAAATAAATGTTAGAAGTTAGAATAACGGAAAGCTATAAATAAAAATAAATAACTAAAAAAAACTATAAATGTTAGAAGTTAGAAGTTCAAAAAAAACTATTAAATGTTATAAGTTAGTTGTAATAAACACCATTATCAGCAATAAAGGGTTTTGTCACAACAAAAATTAAAAAGTTAGAAATTAGTAGGTTTTGGTTTCGGTTTTGATGTGGGTTATTATTGTTTTAACTCAATATCAATTAAATTGCTTAGCCCACTTCATTTTTTTAGTAGCCCAAAATAATTAAATCTAGCTAGCCCAAACTATTATATATTGAGCCCACTTGCTTTTTGATTAACTAGCCCACTTCAATTTAGATTAAGCCCATGAAGGATTTTGTGTTTGGCGTAAAACGAGATTAGGTTTAAACGAGTTGCCATAATTTGTTTTGTTCATTTGATCGGCCGCATACTCTTGTTCTCGAAAATCCAGAACTCAAAATGAGCCCAAAAAGAAAATCGTCCACATTTTGTCAAAGACTTTGCCATAATTTGTAATAGAGCTCCATCTTTTCATCTGATATCCCGAGTCCTTTGCTAACCTCCAAAATCTGAAAGTCCTGAGCCTCCGTGCCCGTTTCTCGGTTGTTGCTGGGGGTATAAGGTGGAGCGAGGCGGGGCTGTCGACTATGGGGTGGAACCGGAGGTGGTGGTGAACCGAAAATCGTAGCAGCAGAGGGCGATTTCGGAGGAGAGTGTCTGGGTGTTTGAAGATGGCTCGTATGGTTCTTGGTTTATAAACCGGTGACTGGAAATGGAGGTATGAAGAAACACAATGGTTCACCCGATTCTTTCTTTCTTTTTTATTGTTCTTCGAAATTTCAGCAAAAAAAAAAACACCTTCCTTCTTTTTTGATTATGCTCGTCAGCTTCAAGAAAAAAAAGAGATCTGATTGCTTCTTCCTTGTTCGAGATTTTCAGATAAATCAAATATCCTTCTTCTTACTTCCTTACAATTTTTTTTTTCTGTTGCAGGTTTTCCTGATGAAGAAGATAAACAGTGGCTGTGAGGGTTATGGAAATGGAAGGCAGCAGGTCTACGGTTTTGGCTAGAAGCAAGGCAAAGTCTGGTCTCCGGTTGGGACTATCCGAGAGGAAAGGCGGAAGGGGAGCAGCAGCGAGAGGGGAGTTTCTGCGAGGGGAGGGGTTTCTGCGAAAATGAGATTTGCGAAGGTGAGGTTTTTTCTGCGAGGATTGGATGCTGCGAGGCTCGAGGGTTCTCGGGAGGGCTGTGAGAGGATTTCGGATGAGCAGCTTTGAGGATGAGCAACTTAAGGTTCAGAGAGACTTCTCGGTACGGGGTGAAGGGCTTGCGAGAGGGGTGTGCTAGGGTTTTAGCAGGTCTCGGGAGTGAAAGCAAGCTGCTAGGAGTGTTTGAGCATTTTTTTATAATTGTTCTTGGTTTTTTTTTTTTTTTTTTTTTTTTTTTTTTTTTTTTTTTTTTGATGATTGCTTCTGGGTTTATGTTTCCATAGTTTAATTTTTTTTTTATAAATTATTATTATTATTATTTTTTAAATTATTATTATTATTATTATTTTTAATGATTGTTCTTGGTTTGGCTTTCAGGATACGAGGAATGAGCAGGTTTCTATTGTTTATTGATTTTGGTTTTGCAGGTGGAGGCTTTGATTAGCAGCCAGCTTGGATATGTATAACTTAATAAACGAGATATTAAGAAATAATGAACATATCATTTTTGATTAAAAATATTCTTTATAATAAAGCTGTTGAAAATTTGATAGATTCAAATACGAATTGTCATTTCTGATCTTTAATAACATGAAAGAACTTTGATCTTCAAATTCAACCTTTGATGCCAACTTTAGGATTTTAGATTCAACAATGAAATGACAAGTGTTGAAAAATAATTTTTGTAGATGAATCTAACTCAACAATAAACACAAAATCTGTCAAAGTTTTTGTTTATTCATAAGGTTTAGAGAAAATATATGAGAAATGATAGCACTCACTTTATCTGTATTTTACAAGGCTTGTTTTGCTATATTTTCACACTTGTAATATGAATTCTCCATTGTATTTGGTTGTGATGGCTGTTGTTTGGATTGTTGTGGAAACTCGAGTTGGGATTGTTATGAAATCTCTGGTTTTGAAAACCTTGATTTGGGTTACTTTGAAAAGAAGGCTTTTGAGAAATTTGTTCAAAAGAGGGTCTTGTTTGAAAAACCTGAATCCTTTTGTCCAAAGAATGGTCTTGGCTGAAATTATAAATTGTTTTATCCGATGGTCGTGGTTGGAAAGTAGGTTTGAAATTTGATTGACCTTGATTTCGCAAAAACCTTTGGAGATTGGTGTTAGAAACCAAAGTACATAATTGTGATAGTCTCTTCATCATTTTGAATTTGACTTATCATAAGTATTACTAAAAAATGCTTGGTTTGAAAAGAAGTCTGATTGATATGATTAAAGCTTTGATCATTGAAAGGTGTTTAATTTCCAAAGATGTAGACACAAGAGCAAGTGGTCCGCCGAAAACTATAATGGTTGGTGGATCAATTAAGGATTCATACTATTGAAGTTCTCTATACAAATTGTATAATGATTCAATATCAATTGCTGAATTTCCCTACATAATGAGTTTAACCATTTTCCAGATTTCAAAAAGATTATTCAAAAACTTGAAATTTATCTCGTCATTTTAATTCAGTTGTTTAAAATTGAATTTTAGTAACGAGGTAAATCTCAAGTTTTTTAACAATCTTTTAGAAAGATGGAAAACGGTTTAACTCATTATTCAAGGAAATTCAACAATTCATACTGAATCTTTGTACAATTTGAATGGAGAACTTTAATTGTATGAGTCCTTGATTGACCCACTAACCTCTACTGCTTTCGGCGGAACACTTAGTATTGTGTCCACATTTTTTTGCAAAACCAAACACTTTTAAATGATCAAAGCTTTAATCATTTCAATTAGACTTCTTTTCAAAACTAAGCCTTTTTTAGTAATACTTTTAAATGATCAAAGCTTTAATCATTTCAATTAGACTTCTTTTCAAAACTAAGCCTTTTTTAGTAATACTTATGATCACTCTGTTCCAAGAGATGAAGCGGACTATCAACAATTGTGTTCTTTGGTTTCTAACACCAATCTCCAAAGGTTTTTTCCAAATCATGGTCAAACAAATTTTAGACCTAATTTCCAATCAATATCATCTTTTGGATAAAACAATCCAGGTTTTCAACCAAGGCTATCCTTTGGACAAAACAATTCAGATTTTCAACCAAGACCCTTATTTGGACAAAATTATCAAAGACATTTCTTTCCAAAATAACCCAAATCAAGGTTTTCAAAACCGGGGGCTTCGTAACAATCCCAACTCAAGTTTCCACAACAATCCAAACAATAGTTTTCACAACAAGTACAATGCAAAATTCATATTACAAGTGTGAGATTAGAGAAAAACAAGCCTTGTAAAATAGAAAGTGAGTGTTCTTCAACGTTTTATCATTTCTCATGTATTCTCTTTAAACCCTATGAATAAACAAAAACTTTGAAAGATATTGTGTTCATTTTTTAGTTAGATTCATCTACCAAAAACATTTTCCGCACTTGTCATTTCATGGTCAAATCTAGGATCCTACAATTAGTATCAGAGCTTCAATTTGAAGATCAAAGTTCTTTCAAGTTATTAAAGATCAGAAATCACAATGCATATGTGAATCTATCAAATTTTCAATGGATGCTTATCAGGAAATTTTCAATAAAAAATGGTATGTTCATTATTTCTTAATATCTAATTTATTAAGTTATACATATCCAAGCTGCGGATCAAAGCCTCCACCTTCAAAACCAAAATCAGTAAACCATAGAAGACCTTCTTAAATACACCTCGTATCCAGAAATAGAAACCTAAGAACAATCATCAAAAAAACTTTATCTCCAACAAATGATATCAACAATTGGTAATTTTTACATGCTTATTTTAAACAAATGGTATTTTAATCATTGGTTTTCAAACAATAGATTACCAACAATAGGCAATTGATGTGTTACGAACTCTATATCACAACAATCAATTGGTACCAACACTTCATATCTTCTTCAACAAGTATTTGTGACAACCAAGAGACAAAAAACAAAAGACAACATATCAAATCTGACGATTCAAGAAAGGACAAGATATCCAAGAAAAACAGAGGAAATGAGTGATTGATTCTTTATTTCCAAATTCCTTTTTTGTTTTAAGGCTTCATTTAATTATTCCAAGACATAAGCGTAATCTTCTGATATTTGTTCAACGTCTCTTTTCAATATTGAAATCCATCTAGTTGATTCTCCAAATGTAAGTTGTAAAGTTTTTGATTCAAATTTGCAGATGTCCATGTTGACCATTGTGTCATGATAGTGTTTGAGATCAGCTTGCAGGCTTTTCTCAATTTTAGTCATGTGGGACACAAATGGTGTTTTTACAAAACCAAGTTATGTGAGCGTAAACCATACCTGATCAATGACATATCGAGTTCTTGAAGGAGTTTCACTATTTGCAGAAGTCATTTTTTTTTTTCGATTTTAACCGTGAGTTTGGTTTTCAAGTGTGAACCGATGGTGAAGATTAAGGTTGCGAGGTATAAGGCAACATGTGGTTCTTGTTTTGCGAGGTATAAGCTAACATTCGGTAGTGATGTTTGTGAGGGGGTGATGGGTGCGCAAGGGAAGGTTGTTGCGAGGGATAAGGATGCGAGAGAGAAGATTACAAAGAGAACGTGCAGGTTCTTGAGGTTTTTTTAGCAGTGTTTTTGGGAGGACTGTTTATCAGTGTAACATTCGGACCTTGTAAGTTTCCTTTTAAACCTTGCTTAATAGAAGAATTACATTATTGGTCCTCTATCTAGTACACGGGGTGTACTCTATGATTACGCTTAGCGTACTAGTTACATCATGATCGCGGATATCGACCACGTAAGCTAGGCATACATGGGGTTACGTTGGGCGTACGTGATGGGTTATGAGCACCACATCAATCCTATGGTGTACATGCAAACCCAAAAGCTTTGGATCTATTTTGTCTAGTGAACATGCAATAATCATCCAAAGCTCATAAACCTTATATCTAACATACAATAATCGAATTAACATATAAATTAGGGTTTAGAACTTATCTTGATTGTTATGTAGCAATAACAATCTCAATTCCTTTTGATATTGACCTTTGAAAGCTTAGTGCCTCAAATGTTGCACCTCTAATGGAGTCACAAACACCATGAGCAACAAGATGACCTAATAGAAGGAGGAGGAGAACTAAAAACGTCCAAGAACCCTTAAGGATTACTTCACCACGTTTTTGGGGCCTTAGGGGTTCCTTATATAGGTATGCTATTAGGGTTTTTAAATAGGAAACCCTAGTTTGACTGCTTAGGCCCTAAACAGCCCATGGACTCCCTCCTTAGAGGCCTTGGACGAAATCTTATCGGTTTCCCCAAAGATTTTGTCCACTCCAACTTCTATGGAGTCCATTAGCCCATTTACGCAACTATCTTATAATTACCTAATCAGTCCCCTTTGTTAAATTAATCTCTTTTAGCCACAAAATTAATTCTTATTAATTCTTGACTAATATTAATTAAACAATATGAATTATCTTTTAATATATTATTCATATAATATATTAATAAATCATAATTAATCCTCTTTCTCGTTAGTTCATTATATCAGTTGCTATGGTGAAGGCAACCCAAAAGGACCATGCTCACAATTGGGTCAAGTACATACCAAAATAGTTATGGGCTTAGACACCTAATTCAATAGTCTCCCACTTGGATAAGTCTAATAACTATATTGTGTATGACTTCGGAACCTGATGAACAATCGTAGCTTTAAAAAGCCGCTGTCGAACTCTAATCTTATCAGAAACGTGTCCTTTAGATAAGGGATCATATATTCCTCCATTCTAGATATCGTATGAACTGAGACATGGATTTTAATCATACTCTCTGTTCATGTGTTGTTTCCTGATTTCCAATTTATGACGACTGATAACAGACTACAATTGAACACATCAACTTAGTCCCTGCTTGGCCAAGCGCTTAGGGTGTCATCACTAAATCATCGAGGGGCCCACAGATATCGCTTTTATCCCACTTTGGGTAAAAGGAACGAATAAACTTTCACTCAATGCTCGCTTGTACCTACTCATCAAATCACACACAACAATATGTTTTATAACACCAAGTTACTTGTGCGTTTACATATTATCAATGTGCAACCGACTTGTTGCATGCAACTCACACATCTCGGTTTCAAGAATACATGATATTATCGTCTCACTAATCACTCGTGATAAAATCCATGAAGTGATTCAAGTGAGCGTGGGTTTAATCCAACACTCAAATCTTAATTCATAAGTACTCATGAACGTTGCAGCTAACTTTTGATATGTCTAATACACTTTAGACAATCTAAAAACCAATTCATGGCAATCTTCTTTCATACCTACTCCCAAAGTATGAGCGACTGTGTAACGTTCGAATAATCTTATTATTCAGGAAGTCAAAGCATGCAAAGTGAAACACAATAATAATTTAATCCAATATGGTCCCAAACTTTTGAGTATAAATAAAACTCCTTTTTATTTTTTCACCATATTGATTACACATTATTTATTGTATAATGTTTTGGATAATCAACTTATTACTTGAATTATAACAAAGCTGTCCCATGCACCAAGAATGCATACTCTATTTACCTATGGTCCACTCTTAGTGAAATAAATCAATTGAAAACATTTCCAATGATGCTCATTTCATAATTCCTAACCCTTATCGTTATTGTAAGAACACAAAATTCTTGTCACTATTAGAATATGTTTAGATTCTAACATTTTATGCAACGGTCCTTTCGTAATGTCACAACACCAAAGCCACCAAGACTTTGCCAATGATATTACAAAGTGCTCTATTGGAGATTGTTACAAGAGAATTCCATAGATGTGAAGTCTCTTATTCAAAGTGCATTCTTTTGAATATCCTTCTTGCATAAAAGTTCTTAATCTAGACATAATTTCTTAACGTCCAACTCCCAATATGGAAACATTTACATATTTTTCATAAGACAACTCATTATTAATAGAATAATATCTAATCATAATAATGTCAGTGTGGTCCATTCGTTACTATACTTCCAACTGCTCACAAGCGACCAATCCTTAGCGAATCTTAGATTGTCGTTGACAGTTGTTCAATTATTTTAGTCAAACCGGTTCTAGTCCCTTTTCCCTCGTAATGCCCTAGGCATTTGAAAAAATTTAGAATGGTCTAATATTACAAGATATGCAATCGATCCTATACCCGAAGCGTATGAGACACGATTCATAATGAAAAACATGATACTTTACCAGTTCCTTGCTATAATATTGCCATATATATATATATATATATATATATATATATATATATATATATATATATATATATATATATATACACATATATATATAATCCTTTTAAGTTGAATCTTTTCAACATAACATCCATATATGTCCTTTAACTAAAGTTTAAAATTTCTCGATCCAAGCTTTTAGATTTCGAAACAAAGTATAATATTCTCTTCCTTAACTATAGCAAAACACCCCCTGCAACTTTGCAAAGTGAAACTTTGTTTTCTGTAATTAATATTGCTAACTTGCAACACTTAAAATAATAATAATAATCATGCTCCCACTAACATGATAATTATCTCCATACCAGTATAACATTTATGCTCCCACTAGCTTTGAAACGTATTCAGAAGACATTTGGACTTCCAGAAAGCAATACTTATTGACTTCCAAAGTTCATACTTCTAATACGACCTGCTTCGATAAGCCTTTATCTAAGCTTCTTAACCTCATACACCTTTCCTCAAAAAGCTTATATGTGTGTTTAAACAATTTCAGCACTTATAGCAATAAGTCTTAAATGTTTAAACTAGTTGCCAAATCTTACAATTCGAACTATGAAGATGGTTGTCGTAATCATAATCAAATTTGAGAATGCAATTTACACAATCACTATATCCTTAAAATCTTCCTAGTGAAAGCGTTTCCTCACAATCATTTTTATGAAGGAGAGAAACCTTATGGCACTTTAGATTTTATGGTGTATGTGCTCTTATCTATGTGAATTTTTTATAACCATAATCATAATATAATGTTTGTGTCAAATTCAAACTCTTATGGATAGAACTTGTTCATTCTTAATTTCTTGCCATCAAAGGTCCCACCATTGCTTCCAAGTTATTTAGCAGCTCAACTTTACTAGTCAACATACTTTCATTGAACAAGGTGCTTGCCCTTATACAGTCAATTGAGAACTCATAGAACTCATATGCATAAGCAACTTTACTGGAATAGCATAGAAATAAAATTTTGTCAACATAATAGGTTACAAACCTCAAGTCGTGTGCTGGTGTTTAATAATAGGTTTACTCTTGATTAGTTCTTGAACCCTTTCAAGATTATTTAGACTCCCACTGACCTCTTGACATATAAGATTCTCTTGTGAAGAAACATTTCATGACAAATAAATATTCAAGAGTTCGTGCATATTCTTATCAAGACAAACCGCTACACACAATTGGTCTTAGTTGGTCTTTGTCTTATCAATACATCACAACTTACCAATTTCAAATGTGCAAGAGTAAGAAAAACAATTTTCTGCTTCACATTTGATGAGTGTGTTAAAACTTGTTAAGATGTGTCACTCAAGTCACAATCTTGGAGTATGACTCTAAGACTTGATTTTGGAACGAAGTATGATTCACCTTTTGATTTAACCATTTTAACAATTTCCGATTCCTCTTCTTAGCCATACTAGTGCACTAAGGTTTACCTAGAGGATTAATTGTGATATGGTTTCTCAATCAATAAGACGATCATAAAACATGATACAAAAGTACTCTCCCTTCTTTCCAGATTGGAGAAACTTTTATCTTTCTGCCTAATTGATTCTTCTTATTTGTTCTTCTATTATTGAAACTTTTCAATGATTTAGAATTAAACTTAATCTTGTAAGCATAACCACATTTACTAGACTTTTAGTAAATCATGACGAATAGTCTTATTGTTATTTGTGGTAGACTTGACCAGTGCATAACATTGTGTTATAGTCCTTTAGTCCTTCACTTGACTCACATACTTGTGTGATCAAGGAATTAGACTTAATTTCCTAAGTACCAAGATTTCCATACATCACATGATTCAAATCATATGAGTTCCAATCTTCTGTCCGATTGGGACTTAGGCAATGTGAATCTTTCCGTACTTAGAAAAATTATGACACTAACATAACTAACATAACTAAGAATCACATCCACTTAATATTGCTTACAATAGAAACACACAAGCATCAATTTTCATAAATAACATTGCCAATATATACAAATAAGACAAAAATCAAAATTTATTTTATTTATAAAAAGGCTGAAAAACTTGTCCTTACAATGAAAAATCAAATGAAAACTATGCTATTACATATTTCTAAGCAATCTATGATAACTCTCTAAGTAGCAGCTAAAAATCCAATCCTTGAATCATGCGATCGAAATCCATTTCTTCACTATCAGACTCAACTCACTACTTCCTTTAAGCTTCCTCTATTTTCTTCGATTCTACAACACATCAAAATGCAATCTTATCACATCATGTATTAAGAATCTAAAATAGAAAACTTAATAGAGTTAGATAGTGGATTTTACCTGAAGCAGAGTCATACATCTTGACCTTCCCGTCTCTTAGATCTCTCAGGTAGTCAGGGCAGCTTCGTAACCAATGCCCCCTATTTTGGCAGTAGAAACATATGGATTCTTCTGGAATGGTACACGGGAGTATCTCAGACTCAGCCTTTCTCTTGCGTAGAGAAAACTTTTCTGGACTTCTAATGTTGCCATTTCCCATATAAGGATAGCACATTGATTTACCAAATAAATTTGCTTGACCAGTGTGACAAATCATCGCTGATTCAGAAGCAATAAGCAAATAAGTCAAATCAATGAGAGTTATGTCGTGGTCCATCACATAGTACTCTCTAATGAACTCACTATATGATTCAGGAAGTGACTAAAGAACCAGGTCAACAGCCAACTTCCTTGAGGCATCGACACCCAACATTCCCAATCTATCAATATGGAACTTCATATCCAAGACATGAGTACATACAAACTTTCCATCTTTGTGTCTTTTTGCCAATTGGTCTTGAGTGACCTTGAACTTTTCCAGTCTTTGAAGTTTGAACACGTAGGTCAGGGAGAATTATTAGAGGAGGTGGAGGAAGTGAAGCATGATTTCGATTTCCATAATCCAATCCTGGAACATCATCTTCAAGCGAAAAACGTTTTCCAACGGATTCAGGAAGACTATAGTTGATAGATTTTGACATCTACAAAACATGATAAAATTCAGGTCAGTTGATTTGAATCCTTGATATAACACCCAAATGAAATATCAAGGCTAGGACCCAACACAATATTCTACAACTTGAAAGAGGGATGTCGTAATCCAAATTGCAGAACATTTGAAGGTAGGTACATGACGATTTACCAATTTCCACCATGAAAAACGAAAATTAAAAATTAAGTTTTAAATGAATTGAAACTCCTAGATCTTTTGAGATTCATTGAACTTTTCAATGACATGTTTAAATATCGAGTGTTCCCTTCGTTTGTGACTGGGATGCCAAGGATAACAAACAAGTTGTGGATAACCATGGAAAATATACATGGTGCCCCCAATGTTACAGTCATCTAATCGACGTGCCGGTTAACCACACACGCTCCATCGATCTATGACAAACACCGAGTCACCCTTTTCTACCTTTTCTTAGAGCCCAATTAGTGTGCCATTAACCACACACGCTCTACTAACGTCTTAGCAAGGGTACAAAGTGTAATTTCATGGAATAACACCAACTCCACATTTTTCCTAAAGTAACTAAGATTTGGGAATTTACACAAGTATTTAGTTACTTCGTACTTCATTATACTTATAATGGAAGGAAGCGTCCTATCCTACCCATTCAGCTAACGACCCTCCACTAGTCAAGAGTGTGGTGTGTAAGAGTGGATACCCATTCAATCGCCATTCTATAGGAAATTTCCTTAAACACCCCTTATAGACCGACTTTGTGAATGAGGCCTACTAACGGTAAGACTGACTCTTTACTCATACATATATAATATTAGACTTTTAATCTTATATATCGTATAAGGGTGTATTTTACACTTTTAAAATACTAGGTGTTCTAATTTAATAAATTATACCTTTTAATTTAATTAAATATAAACCATATCATTGTGGATTTATTAACTCTCTATTAATTATACACTTAATCAATTTAATAAAACCATAAAGGTGTGATTTGAAGTTTTCAAAATACTAGGGTTTTAGAATTTAATATTTCAAAATTAAACTTTTAATCAAATATTCAAATTCCAAAACTTGAAGGCAAGTTTTGAAACTTTTCAAAACCTTCTAGATCAAATTACAAATAATTTAATTAATCAAATAATTAGTGATTATCTAAATTTGAGCTAATTCAATTTAATTTGGCAAGATAAAACAAATCAAATTTTATAAATAACTAATATATCATATAAACTTGTAATTATCTTAAAATTTGATAATTATCCTTCAATTAGATGAGGATATTCATAACCATATTTAAAAAATAATTTTAATCAATTAAAACAACTTATGATAATTATCCTAACCTAATTAAGGCCAAAAAACTGAAAAATCTACCATCTGACCCGACACCACCTCGTGGTGATTTTACCACCTCGTGATGGTCCGCCACCTAGTGGTGATTTTCACCACCTCATGGTGAACAGACAGAATGCAAAAATGAATTTTTTTTAGCTTTGAACAATTCACATTAGCATCAAATAGATTAGATAAACATCCAAGGCTTTGATACCACTGATGGGTTATGAGCACTACATCAATCCTATGGTGTACATGCAAACCCAAAAGCTTTGGATCTATTTTGTCTAGTGAACATGCAATAATCATCCAAAGCTCATAAACCTTATATCTAACATACAATAATCGAATTAACATATAAATTAGGGTTTAGAACTTATCTTGATTGTTATGTAGCAATAACAATCTCAATTCCTTTTGATATTGACCTTTGAAAGCTTAGTGCCTCAAGATGACCTAATAGAAGGAGGAGGAGAACTAAAAACGTCCAAGAACCCTTAAGGATTACTTCACCACGTTTTTGGGGCCTTAGGGGTTCCTTATATAGGTATGCTATTAGGGTTTTTAAATAGGAAACCCTAGTTTGACTGCTTAGGCCCTAAACAGCCCATGGACTCCCTCCTTAGAGGCCTTGGACGAAATCTTATCGGTTTCCCCAAAGATTTTGTCCACTCCAACTTCTATGGAGTCCATTAGCCCATTTACGCAACTATCTTATAATTACCTAATCAGTCCCCTTTGTTAAATTAATCTCTTTTAGCCACAAAATTAATTCTTATTAATTCTTGACTAATATTAATTAAACAATATGAATTCTCTTTTAATATATTATTCATATAATATATTAATAAATCATAATTAATCCTCTTTCTCGTTAGTTCATTATATCAGTTGCTATGGTGAAGGCAACCCAAAAGGACCATGCTCACAGTTGGGTCAAGTACATACCAAAATAGTTATGGGCTTAGACACCTAATCCAACAGTACGCTTGTGACATCCCCATTTTCACGGCCAGAAAAGACCGATTTTGTTTATGCTTTATAAAAGTCAGAGTACTTCTTTTCATAAAAATGTTGCGGAATTTGTTCCCAGAAAAACATGATAAATACGTTATTAAAACATTTTCAAAGAAACGTATTTTATTCATTTTAAAACATTTGGGATGTCATTGTCAATACAGAAACATAAGCATTAACAGAACTTACATTTATTTACACTGGTGATCTACATCTCTTTAATCTCTCAGTGTAATGTGACTTCATATCAACACCTGTGATATAAATAAACTGAGTGGGTCAGGTTGGGAAACCTGGTGAGTACATAGGGTTTTCAACCCACAATAATATAATTATTATGTTTAAACAATCAAACAATCAACCCAATTACCCATCCCTGTTATCTTCTTTACTCTTAAGGATTTAACCTAAGAGTCATCTATCCTGCATTCGTTTATTCTGAAGTCCCTTACTTCCAGGGTTATAGGACTGGCACTAAATCCATAGCTGCCAACGTTCGTTCGTAAAGCACTAGTTCCATAGCTGATATAGTCTACTCATCAGGTACTAAATCCATAGCTACCAGTGTTTATTTAATAGGTACTAAGTCCATAGCTACCAATTCCTAACAGATACTAAATCCATAGCTAACAACGTTTAACTAATAGGTACTAAGTCCATAGCTACCAATTCCTAACAGGTACTAAATCCATAGCTACCAGCGTCTAACTAATAGGTACTAAGTCCATAGCTACCAATTCCTAACATGTTCTAAATCCATAGCTACCAACGTCTAACAGGTACTAAGTCCATAGCTACCGGTGTTCGTCCCATAGGCACTAAGTCTTTAGCTGCCAGTGTATACTCACATCATCTTATATCTCTCATCATTCATCTACCCATCTCATACCCAACATATTTGTATATATAAAATACGTATACAGTTTAAATCCTTTAAAACATGTATTAAATGTTCATCCAGCATAGACAGCAAGTATTCAGATAATATGCACACATAGCACGTAGTTTATATAAAATACTTCATATCTATGTGTAAGATGAAAGGGAATATGCACTCACTTGAAAGGTGATGACTCAGCACTCGGACAACGCTTCGATACTCTCAAAACGATTTCGTTCGATAAAACCTAGTACCAGTACCACTAGGGCTTAGTCTAACGATAACCGCGACAAATTAATAGTTTGACTATTATTATTATTATATAAGCGTTAATAACACTTAATATAACTCATAATAATAGCCTAAATAATTATTTTAAGGACCTAATAACGTTCCTATAATTATTTGAAGGCTATATTAAAATTTGCGTAAGCGTAGCACACTTACAACGAATTTTTATCGAAAACCGGAACTTAATTGGAGCAGCGTTTTGAAACCGAAAGATTCCTTTTTCTTGGGACTCTGGGAGCCTTGGGGCTTCTTTAAGGTGCTAGGGGGTTTTTCTAGGGCTTAGGGGGGGGGGGGGTTGGAACTCTAGAGAGAGAAATTAGTGAGAGAAAGAAGGGATTTTGGAGTGAAGAATTATGGCAGCCTCGACCTTCTATTTATAGCCTAGACTTTGGACCTTACGCTGGGCGTACCGAAGCCTTACGTTGGGCGTAAGTTCGGATACGGGTGCTAGCTTCGCACCAGCTGGCTCGCAACATCGGAAGAGGTAAGGAGAGGGTACACGGGGCGTACTGACCTCGGACGCGGGGCATATGCGAGGACGACGTGTCGGCCATCCGAAGCGAGCCGTGATCAGCAAGCGACGATCAGGATTAAGCCACGTCATCGAATTTACAACACACTTCGCAACTTCATGCTTCAACTTTAAAAATTCGTAACTTTCGCATATGAGCTCCGTTTTCGACATTCTTTATATCCACACGAAGGCGGGAACGTACTCTATAACTTTCGTTTAGACTCCGTCGGCTAATTTTGGCTCGATTTTAAATTTTATATTATTAACGGGCCGGGACAGGATTGGTCCGTTAAATCCTCATAACTTCTTCATCCGACATTCCTTTTCGCCCATCTTTTTCTTGTTACGCTACTCTTAACGAGATCTTCGATTCTCGTTTAGGTCGTGTCGGCTCAAAATCGCTCGATCTAATATTCGAATTTCGGGGTGTACACTACTAGCTCGAAACTTCGAAAAATCATAACTCCTTCATACGAAGTCAGATTTGGGCGTTCTTTTTATCGATGTTCTTAGTGTAACATATTATACGACTTTCGTTTAGATCGCTAAGGCTAAATCTCGCTCGATCGTAAATTCACTATTTACGCTTTCCGGTGTCGTGTCGGTTCCGTCGCGAAACTTCGACGGGTCATAACTTCTTCGTTATAACTCGGATTTCGGCGTTCTTTATATGTACAGAAACCTTGTGACATATCCTAAAACTTGGTTAAGATTATTTATTCTAAATAATCTTTTCTCGAAAAGTCGTTTTCGACCCCTATTGCCTCTAATTTGACTAGTCTGGATTTGCAGGCGTTACAATTATCTCCCCCTTAGGATGATTACGTCCCGGAATCATCAACGAAACAGGGTCGTATAATGACTCCATACATCATCTCTTCATCCTAGGTAATAATTATAACTTCTACATTCCTTCAAGTCTATCTCTTAAACTCATTGACTGTAAGAGTACTCGATCGTGCACCTGCTCTCTACCTCAGGTTAGACTCCAAATTATGACCTATCATCATGCGATGCACGTTTAGAGTCAGGTCTCTTAGTGTCAAATTCTAAAACAAGATATTCCTTCCTTCATGTTCAAATGGGATATAATCACATCTTAAAAGGTAGCATTTCTAGCTACAAGCAACTATCGCGATACCTCTACTGATCGCTTTGATTATCTTTTATTTCAATCTTTCGGCTTAAGTCAGATGCTACATCGAACTTGGTTCTCTGAACCACGTAACATAATCATCGTAGTCGGACTCAATTTGATATGATCACTAGGGTTGGGATAACAACAATCTTCTTAGTCATTACCGAAACAATGGTAACGTCATACTTGAATAAAAAGAAATCAATTACTAGCTTCTTGGTAACCTTGTGACTTTCCCTGATCCAAGTGTGAGTCCTGTGCTTCCGGTAGTATAGGCCTCTACTACCATTCACACCTACTCATACTCGTCCCAAGTATTGTCCCGCAGTTTCCCAAGTCACCATGCAGCAAATCACACAACAATTTAACACACCAGATAACAAAACGAAAATTTTATTATTTCTTGAAACTATTACATAGGTGTTCAAGTTCACCCTAGACTATGCCTCTATTAGGCTACATCATAAAATACTATGGCTACTGCATAACTTGATCTTCGGGTATAAATTCCTCACCCTTGATTCCTCGCATGGTTTTCTGCTTCGTCGAGGATCATGTGAAATGCCCTTGGCCTTGGTGGCGTTTCTGGTCTTGCTGCTTTATTTTTCCTTGGGCAATCTCTGGACATGTGCCCCTTGCCTCCACATCCGTAGCATACTTTATCATTATGTGTGCAGTCCTTGGAATAGTGACCAGTCCTCCCACACTTGTAACAAGTCACTTCTTCGTTGCACTTCCCACCATGCTTCTTCTTGCATTTATCACACCATATCGCTTCACCTCCATCTCCTTCTCCAAGCTTTGAGAATTTGCTTTCCTTGTTGGAGCTTGAAGATCCTTCAAACTTCCGCTTCTCTCCTGCCTTATCTTTTTCTAGACCCTTTTCTCTTATATGGGCCTCTACGTTCTTAGCTACCCTAACAACTGTTTTCAAGGTAGTTGCCATTTTGACCATTGGGCCAAAGTCAGTGGGCAGTCCGTTAGCAAACCTATCAATCTTGGAGAGTTCAGTAGGCCCCAAGTAGGGGAATAGCTTCATCCTCTCGGTGAATGCGGTGGCATACTCATCAACACTCATCTTCCCTTTCTTCAGGTTCTGAAACTCGTTGTTTAGGTCTATCAGATCTATCTCCGAGCAGTACTGCATTTTCAAGTGTTTTAAGAACTCCTCCCATGTCATCCTTATGGCTTCTCCTCGTGGCATCATATCTGCCAATAGCTTCCACCAGCTCAAGACTTCAGTTTTTAGTTGTCGTACGACGAAGACGGTCTTCTGTTTCTCGCTACAGTCGCAGCTTTCAAACACCATGTCCATCTCGGAGATCCAATCCATAATCTCCATAGGTTTTGGGCTTCCTGAGAGACTTGGTGGTTTCGCACCCAAGAAATTCTTGTACATTCGCCCATCCTTGTCGTTTCTCCTCTCCGGGCCATCTTGAGTCCCCACTTGACTCACTTGGCGGCTGTAGTTCCCTTCCTCCGATTGCTCGGGAATCAGCTCTGGTTGCTCAGTGGGCATAGTAGGTTCGTCCCTATTCGACATCCTCATCATTTCTTCCCTTTGTTCATCTAGCATAGCATGAATCATGGCTTGAACTCTAGCCATGGTGAATGGCTCAGGTGCAACTTCTTCTACAACAGGTATTTGCTGAACCACTGGGGGTTGGTTCCTATTCTCATTTGCATTCACGTTTCCGCTACGGGTCCTTGCCATCTTGATCTATACACCAAATAAGGTGAATCTAGACCTTTACTTAGGATTGATGTTTAAATCATCCTTATCACTCCGAAACGTTTACATGCTAGTTCTAATATTGTAGTCGTACGTTTAGAATCCTAAACACATCAGGTTTCCAGATCCGGTCGGCAACAGACCATAGATCCGAACAATTAACAGCATATCGGGCATAAAGTATTTAGCACATAAAAGCATTTTAGGCACAATTCATAAAATAAGCTAGTGCTCGCACCTCACAATCATTGCTTAGCATTCTAAGTTTAAGTCTAGAAATTAATCCATATTCCTAGTTCGCTTAAACTAATGCTCTGATACGATCTGTGACATCCCCATTTTCACGGCCAGAAAAGACCGATTTTTTTTTATGCTTTATAAAAGTCAGAGTACTTCTTTTCATAAAAATGTTGCGGAATTTGTTCCCAGAAAAACACGATAAATACGTTATTAAAACATTTTCGAAGAAACGTATTTTATTCATTTTAAAACATTTGGGATGTCATTGTCAATACAGAAACATAAGCATAAACAGAACATACATTTATTTACACTAGTGATCTACATCTCTTTAATCTCTCAGTGTAATGTGACTTCATATCAACACCTGTGATATAAATAAACTGACTGGGTTAGGTTGGGAAACCTGGTGAGTACATAGGGTTTTCAACCCACAATAATATAATTATTATGTTTAAACAATCAAACAATCAACCCAATTACCCATCCCCATTATCTTCTTTACTCTTAAGGATTTAACCTAAGAGTCATCTATCCTGCATTCGTTTATTCTGAAGTCCCTTGCTTCCAGGGTTATAGGACTGGCACTAAATCCATAGCTGCCAACGTTCGTTAATAAAGCACTAGTTCCATAGCTACTATAGTCTACTCATCGGGTACTAAATCCATAGCTACCCGTGTTTATTTAATAGGTACTAAGTCTATAGGTACCAATTCCTAACAGGTACTAAATCCATAGCTACCAGCGTTTAACTAATAGGTACTAAGTCCATAGCTACCAATTCCTAACAGGTACTAAATCCATAGCTACCAGCGTCTAACTAATAGGTACTAAGTCCATAGCTACCAATTCCTAACATGTTCTAAATCCATAGCTACCAACGTCTAACAGGTACTAAGTCCATAGCTACCGGTGTTAGTCCCATAGGCACTAAGTCTTTAGCTGCCAGTGTATACTCACATCATCTTATATCTCTCATCATTCATCTACCCATCTCATACCCAACATATTTGTATATATAAAATACGTATACAGTTTAAATCCTTTAAAACATGTATTAAATGTTCATCCAGCATAGACAGCAAGTATTCAGATAATATGCACACATAGCACGTAGTTTATATAAAATACTTCATATCTATGTGTAAGATGAAAGGGAATATGCACTCACTTGAAAGGTGATGACTCAGCACTCGGACAACGCTTCGATACTCTCAAAACGATTTCGTTCGATAAAACCTAGTACCAGTACCACTAGGGCTTAGTCTAACGATAACCGCGACAAATTAATAGTCTGACTATTATTATTATTATTATTATTATTATTATTATTATTATTATATAAGCGTTAATAACACTTAATATAACTCATAATAATAGCCTAAATAATTATTTTAAGGACCTAATAACATTCCTATAATTATTTGAAAGCTATATTAAAATTTGCGTAAGCGTAGCACACTTACAACGAATTTTTATCGAAAACCGGAACTTAATTGGAGCAGCGTTTCGAAACCGAAAGATTCCTTTTTCTCGGGACTCCGGGAGCCTCGGGGCTTCCTTAAGGTGCTAGGGGGTTTTTCTAGGGCTTAGGGGGGGGGGGGGTTTGGAACTCTAGAGAGAAAAATTAGTGAGAGAAAGAAGGGATTTTGGAGTGAAGAATTATGGCAGCCTCGGCCTTCTATTTATAGCCCAGACTTCGGACCTTACGCTAGGCGTAAGTTCGGATAAGGGTGCCCGCTTCGCACCAACTGGCTCGCAACATTGGAAGAGGTAAGATGAGGGTACGCGGGGCGTATGCGAGGACGACGTGTCGGCCATCCGAAGCGAGCCGTGATCAGCAAGCGACGGTCAGGATTAAGCCACGTCATCGGATTTGCAACAGACTTCGCAATTTCATGCTTCAACTTTAAAAATTTGTAACTTTCGCATACGAGCTCCGTTTTCGACATTCTTTATATCCACGCGAAGGAGGGAACGTACTCTACAATTTTTGTTTAGACTCCGTCGGCTAGTTTTGGCTCGATTTTAAATTTTATATTATTAACGGGCCGGGATAGGATTGGTCCGTTAAATCCTCATAACTTCTTCATCCGACATTCCGTTTTCGCCCATCTGTTTCTCGTTACGCTACTCTTAACGAGATCTTCGATTCTCGTTGAGGTCGTGTCGGCTCAAAATCGCTCGATCTAATATTCGAATTTCGGGCTGTACACTGCTAGCTCGAAACTTCGAAAAATCATAACTCCTTCATACGAAGTCAGATTTGGGCGTTCTTTTTATCGATGTTCTTAGTTTAACATATTATACGACTTTCTTTTAGATCGCTAAGGCTAAATCTCGCTCTATCATAAATTCACTATTTACGCTTTCCGGTGCCGGCCGGTTCCGTCGCGAAACTTCGACGGGTCATAACTTCTTCGTTATAACTCGGATTTCAGCGTTCTTTATATGTACGGAAACCTTGTGACATATCCTAAAACTTGGTTAATATTATTTATTCTAAATAATATTTTCTCGAAAAGTCGTTTTCGACCCCTATTGCCTCTAATTTGACTAGCCTGGATTTGCGGGCGTTACAACGCTGGCTTGGGACAAACCCTAATTTTTAGGGTTTGCGCCCTATTTAATCTTGTTAAAGCCATCCCATGTCAATTTTAGACCAACCTACATTCCTTGAAAGCCCTAACCTCACCCTTAGCCTTTGTTTTGGTGTTCTTGAGCTCTTTGTGAAGCATTTGGTGTGTTTTTGTGTACCTTTGTGTGGTAGAATAAGATTGAAGACTCATTCTTTGGAGAAGAGCATAGAGATCCAGATGTAGGTTCTTTATTTCGTGACTTTTGAGGTATAAAGTCCATAACCTGTCAACTCCTTGTATAGATCTTTGTTTGGGCTTGTTTATGGCAATTTTGGTTGCTTTTGGTTGGTCCTTGTGAGCTAAGGCCATTTCATAAGCTTAACCATTTAGATTTGGACATTTTAGGGGCCCCTTAAGCATAAAAATGCAAACTTTATGGTGTATATGTACTCATTCATGTGTTAAGAACCTTTGTTAATCTCTTTTGAGCTTTAGAGGCCCATTAAGTCATGCATGCATGTAAAGTTGCCAACTTTACGTGATAAATCATCTTTTGGGACTAGATCCGATAGTATAAAGTATTGACTGAAATAGATTAAGTGTTTATTGATGTGGAGTGGCCAACTAGGGAGTACGTTGGGCGTACAAGTTGGTACGCTACGTGTACTAGCCCCAGAGTGAGTACGCTAAGCATACGAGCTGAGTACGCCCCGTGTACCCAGCAGGTCGGCTTCAAATTTTGGATTCTCGGTTTTGGGGGATGTGTGGACCTTAAGAGTTTAGGGCATTCTTGGGCCATCATATTTAAAGTTTGGACTCTTTTGGAAGAAGGACCATGAAGGGATTAGGGCCCAATTTCAAAGATTGGGCCATAACTGGGCTTGGGTGACAATTTTTGGAATTGGGCCTTTTTGTGTAATTGGTTTGTGCTTGGGCATTGGGCCAAGTTAGGTAAAGGGTAAAATGGTCTTTTACCTTAGTTTGAACTCTTAGTATGATTTGGGATCCAATTATTAATTAGATATTATTCTGTGATGATAGAACGGGGATTTTTGGACCAGCAGCTAGAGACTTATGTGTGAGATTCAACAATTTGAGGTGAGTCTATCTCACCATGTTTGGCAGGTCAAAGGCACCAATGCCGATCCATGGTTTATTATGTTAGTGTGACTCTTGCATGTGTATGTGTTGTATGCTTAGTGGGCGGGGCCCAATGGGTAATCTGTATGTTATTGTTTATGACAATTGTATGTTTATATGTTGGGTGGGGCCTGTTGTGAGAGTTAGGGTGAGGCCCGTTATACTCAGTGGGTGGGGCCTGTTATGCGAGTTAAGGAGGGGCCCGTTACACTCATCGGGCAGGGCCCATTAGATGATTAATATGTGTAGTATGTGGTATTTTGGGGGAAAATCATTAGGCTTCGTGCTTACAGTTTTCAGTTTATGTTTTAGGCACTTCTGGTGCAAAAGGGAAGAGCTCGGAGAGATTGCAGTCCACACACGATATTGTTCCCCATTTCATGATAACTTTGATATTTTATGATGTTTTGATACATTTGTTACACTTGGGGTTTATGATGATGTTTTGGGATATTGTTTTTATTAATTGAAAAATGAAATTTTTGAGTCTTATTTTTGGGACGTTACACTTCGGTCGGGAGGCTTTTTTTTGTCGGGTACCTTGTAAATGTTTAGGTCCATGATTTAACTAGACCACACTTAGTCCAAATCAATTTACTTAGCCTACTCTTGTTTTAGTTTTAGTCCATAAAAGTTTTTTTTGTTAGCCCACAAATATTTTGAGTGGTCCACATAGATTGGTTTAGTCCAATCCAACGTTTTAGCCTACTTGACTAGCCTAATCAAATTATAAAAGAAATAAGTTTAAAAGTGTGTTGTTGCCCTATTTCTTTTCTTCTTATTATCGGCCCCAAACACAAGAACATGGCTCAAAACAATTTCTTTCTTCTTTGTTTCTTCCTTGTTCAACTGGGACACAAAAAATCAAAATCTCTTCTTTCTTTTCTTCCTATTCTCAATTTGAAAAGGAAACTGAAGGGTGTTTTGCTTTGTGGTTCGAGTGAAGGATGACATGGTGCGATGGTGAGCATTTGTTTCGAGTTTCACAAGTGGGTGATGGGTCAAAAGAGGTGAGTTGGGTTTGTCAAAAAAACTAGCAGTAGAGATAGGGAAGATGATGACGACCAGTGCATCGAAGGTTAGGGTGGTCTAGGAGGATGGGTGTGAGGCATACGAGTATGAGGGAAGGGGCAACGAACCTTTCTGATGAAAGCATTTTGAAATCATCAATTCATTCAAAACATATGTTCTTTTTTTCTAATGATTCTTTGATTTCCACAAAAACGATTCTTTAAACTTTCCCATATTTGATTTGCAATCAATAGTATAATGTCATCCATTTGACTTAGAATACTATATGGTATTTGAGACACAAGTTCCTTCTTTTCTTGGAGTTCCAGTTCACTTTTGGTTTCAGCTTGAGTGACTTGATTTGTAGCAAGAGTGGTCAAGTCTTCTGTAGCAAGAGTTTCAGTATAGGTTCCTTCTATGAATTTCCGTACATTTTCACCAAACATATTTAGACGAAGATTCGTACGGTCAACCCATGACTTGTACTCTTCAGGAATAAGTATGGGTGCCTATGAACCAGATCCTAAACTATTGGCAATAGAAATAGAGTTCATGTTAGAGTAAGATTAGAACAAAAAAAGCCTTGTAAAATAGAGAGAAAGTTAGTGTTCTTCAATGTTTTATCATTTCTCATGTATTCTCTCTAAACCTTATGAATAAACAAAAACCTTGACATATTTTGTGTTCATTTGGTAGTTAGATTTATCTACCAAAAACCCTATGATTAAGTTCACCCTTCCATGCTCCACATCCTCACTTCTTTTTAGCCCTTGTAAATTAGAATAAATGTGAAATCCATATCTTGTATCAAGGACCCAAGAATAAGAATATGATTTGTTATTAGATAAGATAGTGTAAATACCTACCGAAGTTGGCTTCACTTTGCCATCATTGATATCCTGCAAGTATTTTGGACAACTTCAATTTCAAAGCCCTTTGTCGTTGTAGTAGAAGCAAGTGGCCTCTAAGGGATCAAAGACAGGGGGAGCATCAGAACTGGATTTTCCATTGAGTCCATTGCTTGACAACCCAACTTGGGACTTTCCCTTCCAGTTTCGCTTGGGAGGGACTTTCCTCTTTTTCCCCTTCACTTGACCAATGACCAGAACGGGAACACTAGTTGGAGTGGAGGCAACACCTTTTCCCTTCATCCCTACTTCATCTGTTCACAGGAGGTTTTGCAATTGAGACAAAGTAGTTTCATTATTGTTCAAATGATAGGTCAATATGAACTGATCATAACAATTTGGCAAGGAGTTCAACACTATGTCGATCGCCAACTCTTCATCAAAACTCACATTCAGCTTGACAAGCTTGTCCACACATTGTTGCATTCTTTGAACATGGCTGCTAACTGTAACAACCGGTTATTTCAAGTCAATGTAATAGTATAGGTCAACTATTGTAGCTCGTTTTAAAGAAATAAAGACATAATAAATTAAAATAAAATGTTAGATAAACCTGATATATATGAAGAAAGTTGTAGTGGTGGTGACAAGGATTCCAGAGATATAAAGAACCCCGAAATCTGAGTTATAGCGAAGAAGTTATGACTTATCTAAGTTTCGCAACAGAACCGACACGACGCTATGTGACGCAAAAAGTGAATTTACGATAAAATGCTTTTTAGCCTTATCATTCTAAATGAAATTCGTAGTATACATTAAACTGAGAGTGTGCATTAAAAGAACGTCCAAATCTGACTTCGTATGAGGAAGTTATGAATTTTCTAAGATTTGACATAGAGGTGTGCAACCCGGAATTCGAATTATAGATCGAGCGATTTTTAGCCGACACAGCATAAACGAGAATTGAAGATCTCGTTGATAGTAGTTCAAACGTAAAAAGACAGACAAAAACGGACGTCGTATGAAGAAGTTGTGAATTTTTAACGAATTTTTCCTGTCCCGACCTATTAAAAATATAACTTTAAAATAAAGTCAAAATTAGCCAACGGAGTCTAAATGAAAGTCGTAGAATACAGTCTCACCTACGCGTGGATATAAAGAACGTTGAAAACGGAGCTCTTCTGCGAAAGATACCAAATTTTGAAGTAAAAGGGTGCAAATCTCAAGGCTGGGTCTGAAGGGGAACGCCCCACGTTCACATGAACTTGGCCTCTCTTCCACCACGTAACTCCTTCGCATGTGTCACATGTACCAAGATCGAAACCCAGACACGTACCATGATTCTCCGTTCTGTGTACGAGTGAACGCCCTACGCTCCTTGCAGGAACGCCCAACGTACCGAGGGTCAGAACCCTCCTACAAATAGCATGTGAGGCCTTACGAATTGTTTTGCAAAATTTACATCTTCTTTCACACTTTATAACCTCTCAAACCCCCGCCCCTGAAGCTTAAGGAACCTCCCTAACACTATAAGGAAGCCCCGAAGCACCCAACTCTCTGAGAAAAGAGTCTTTTCGGTTTGAAACTCTACCCGCGTAGAAACTGGTTTTCAGCAAAAACTTGCGGTTTCGTCAAAAGAGACTTTTATAAGAAGTGAAGTGCTGTCCGAAACACCACTTTATCAGGTGAGTTCATGTTAGATTAGTATCTAAGTCCATAACTATTTTGGTATGTACTTGACCCGATTGTGCATGGTCCTTTTGGGTTGCCTTCACACTGATGACTAGACAGGATGATTGTTGAGGTGAGAGGCTGGTTTATTGTTAAGAATAATAAATTAGGGTATAAATATGATTTGTTAATATATTATATGAATAATATGTTAATTTGGAATCATATTATTAATTAGTATTTAATCAAAAATTAATTTAGAATTAATTTTGGGATTAAAGGAACTGACTGAAAGTGCAGGGGCTATTTTGTAATTATTAAATAGTTGAGGATTTGGGCCATTGGATCACCTTTATTAAGTCTTGAACGAAAATCCTAGAAGGATCTAGGAGTTTTCATCCAAGGGCTTAAGTAAAGGATTTCATGGTCTTGCTTAGGCCCTAAGCTAAGGGATTAGGGTTTACACCTTGAAACCCTAGTTAGCCTTAAGTATAAATAGCACCCTAAGGCACTAATATTTCATCCAAGCTTTGGGAAACCCTAAAAGGGACGAATTCTAGGGCAAGATACCCTTCTCTCCTCTCTCCCATATTCATCCTTTCACCTAGTGTGTTTGTGAGCCATTAGAGGTACTACACTTGTGGTACTTGCTTTCAAGAGCTAAGGAAATTCAAGGAACTAGTTGTTATTGCTATATAACAACAAAAGGTATGTATTCTATTTTTATATATGAATTTCAAAAATAATAGTAGCATGCCAAATTTCTTGTTGTGTTCATAAAGTTGTATAACTAATAGTGAAAACATAGATCCAACTCTAGGGTTGCATGCACACATATGATTGTTTGTATAAAACCCATCAGTGGTATCATAGCCATTGGTTTTTGTTTTCAATTAGCATTATTCAAATGAATGAACTTGACAAATTAGGGTATATTGCTAGTAAACTCTAGGGCTTCGTAATTTTCGCAATTAGGGTTGCAAAACCCTAGTTGGCAATTTTTTGATAGGGTTTTAAACCCTTTCCTTAGCCTCCAAGATTTTAAAATCTAGGGTTATCCAACCCTTGGATTTCGAGATTGCCTCATTCCTAAAGTTAGATCTTAAATTTTAGGGATTTGGATAATGCCATATCTTTTAATTATCCTTTAAATGTTTAAATTTGGTAATTAAAGATTTTGATTTATCCCATCCCATAATTTCAATATCTTGGGGATTTAAGGGATTAGATTAAATTAATTGTTTAATTTAAAAGATATCCTTACCAAAATAAAGATAATTGTCAAATTAATTAGATAATCATTTCCTTATGTGATAAACTTGATTTATTTGAATTATTTGATAGATTATCTTGCAAGAAATTGAATTAGGTCATATTTAGATAATTACTAATTAATTGGTTAATTATTATTATTTGTAATTTGATTTCGAATGTTCTTGCTTGTGTTTGGAAAAGTTTCAAAACTTGCCCTCAAGTTTTGGAATTTAAATTATTTGATTAAAAGGTTTAATTTTGAAAAAAGTCTAAATTCTAAAACCCTAATTTTGAAAGGTTCAAATTACACCCTTATGGTTTTATTAAATTAATTAAGTGTATAATTAAAAGAGAGTTAATAAATCCATAATGATATGGTTTATATTTAATTAAATTAAAAGTGTAATTTATAAAATTAAACCACCTAGTATTTTGAAAGTGTAAAATACACCCTTATACTATGTATAACATTAAAAGTCTAATATTATATATGTATAACTTAAATGCTAGTCTTACCGTTAGTAGGCCTCATTCACGAAGCCGATCTATAAGGGGGGTATAAGGTTATGGCCTATAAAATGGCCGTTTAATGGGTGTCCACTCTCACCCACCGCTTCCTTGATTGGTGGAGGGTCGTTAGCCGAATGGGTAGGATAAGGCAAACCCATTCCATTAAAAGTATAATGAAGTATAAAGTAACTAAATGTTTTTACAAAATTCCCAATCTTAGATACTTTAGGCAAAAGTGAATTGATGCAATTCCATGAAATTACACTTTGTGCCCTTGCGAAGACGTTAGTGGAGCGCTTGTGGTTAACCGGCACACTAAATGGTTCTAAGCAAAGGTAGTAAAGGGTGACTCAATGTTTGTCATAGTTCGATGGAGCGTGTGTGGTTAACCGACACATCGAATAGGTGACTGTAACATTGGGGGCACCATGTAAGTTTGCATGGTTATTCACACCCTGTTTTGTGATCCTCGGCATCCCAGTCACAAATCGAGGGGCATATCGAGATTTAAACATGCCATTGAAAAGTTCAATGAATCTCAAAAGATCTAGGAGTTTTCAATAAATTTAAAACTTAAGTTTCCTTTTCGTTTTTCATGGTGAAAATTGGTAAATCGTCATTTACCTACCTTCAAATATTCTGCAACTAGATTACGACATCCTTATTCTAGGTTGTAGAGTATTGTGTTGGATCCTAGCCTTGATTTTTCATTTGGGTGTCACATAAAGGATTCGAATCAACTTAACTTGAATTTTCTCCCGTTTTGTAGATGTCAAAGTATGACAGCTATGGTCTTCCCAAATCCTGTGGAACAAGCTTTCCACTTGAAGATGATATTCTGCGATATGATCGAGGAACAAGAGATCATGCTTCACTTCCTCCACCTCCTCCAATTATTCTCCCTAATCCACAAGTTCAAAGCCTTGAAAAGTTCAAACTCACTCAAGCCCTTTTGGCAAGTAAACATGAAGATGGGAAACCTGTGTGTGCACACGTCTTAGAGGTGAAGTCACACATCGATAGGTTAAGGATGTTTGGTGTCAAGATTTCAGGCGAGTTGGCTGTTGATTGGGTTCTTCAGTCACTTCCTGAATCATATAGTGAGTTCGTTAGAGAGTACTATATGATGCATCACAACGTGACCCTTATTGATCTCACCTATTTGCTTATAGTTGCTGAATCAGCAATGATTTGGCGTGCTGGTCAAGCAAATTTGTCTGGTGAGTCAAACTCCCAAACTGCAATGGGCACTGGCAACATCGGAAGTCTAGAAAGAACTAAGTCTATGATTGTCCGATGTGCTGTGCCAAAGGAGTCCATTTGCTTTTATTGCCAAGAGAAGGGGCATTGGAGATGAAGCTGCCCTAACTACCTGAGAAATCTAAGAGATGGGAGAGTCAAGATGCATGGCTCTACTTTAGGTAAAATCCATTAACTAACTCTTTTGAGTTACTATTCTAGATTCTTAATACATGATGTAAGAAGATTACATTTTGATGTTTTATAGGATCGAAGAAAAGAGAGAAAGCTTAAGGGAAGAAGTGAGCTGAATCTAGTCGTGAAGAAATGGATTTCGATCGCATTGCTTGAAGATTAGAATTTTAAGCTACTACTTGGAGTTAGAATAGATTGCTATGAAATACGTATTAACATAGTTTTCAATTGAATTGCATTGTAAGGACAAATTTTCCCGTAATAAAATAAATTTTGATTTTATATTATTTATTTATCCTTGCAATGGTGTGTATGAAAAATTGATGTTTGAAGGTTTCTATTATTAGCAATAATGGATTTGATTCTTAATTATGTTATTTGTGGAAATGACAAGAATTTACCAAATAGGGAGAGTTTCTCATCGCCCAAGTTTCAATTGGACAGAAATTTGGAATCATGCAACGAGTATTATATGATGAATGAAAAACTTTCACATTTGGAAATTAGACTAATTCTTTGACAAAGTATCAAGTGAAGGACTAGGAGATCGAGCACACTAGGTTGTGTGTTAATCAAGTCCACCACAAGAGTGACAAAGATATTCGTCATGATTTACTAAAGTTTAGTAAATATGATTATACTTATAAAATTAAGTGTAATTCTGAGTTGATTGAAAGAGTTTCAATGAATAGCAGAACGAATAAGAAGAATCAAGAGGGCAGAAAGATAAAAGTTTCTCCATTCTAAGAAGAAGGGAGAGTATCTTTTATTGTGTTTTATGATAAGTCTTAATGATTAAGAATCATATCTCAATTGATCCTCTAAGTGAGTCTTAGTGCAATTGTATGTCCGAGAAGAGGAATCAAGATTTGAAGAAATGGTTAAATCAAGAAGTCAATCATACTTCGTTCCAAAAAAAGTCTCAGAGTTAAGATTGTGACATTGAGTGACAAGTCTAAAGATGGTTTATAACATTCATCAAATGTTGAATATGGAAAAAGGTTTTCTTATTCTTGCACATTTGAAATTGGTAAGTTGTGATGTCTTGGATAAGACAAAGACCAACTAGGACCAAATTTTGTGAAGTGTTTTGTCTTGATAAAAGCTACACTAACTCTTGAATGTTTGTTTATCAAGGAAAAGTTTCTTGACAAGAGAACCTTATATGTCAAGGAGTCAGTGGGAGTCTTAATGACGGTCTTGAAAATTTTCGAGAACAAATCAAGAATAAACCTAATTAATCATCACTAGCACACAACTTGATGTTTATATCCTATCATGTTGACATTATTTTGTTTCTGCGGCATTCCAATTGAGTTAATTATGCATGTGAGTTCTATGAGTTCTCATTTGAATGCATAAAGAGAAAGCACCTTGATCGATGGAAAGTACATTGATATGTAAGGGTAATTTGCTAAACTACTTGGAAGACATGGTGGGCACTTGTGTTACCATAAGGCAAGAAATCAAGATTGAGAAAGTTCGGTCCATACGAGTTTGGATTTGTTGCAAACTTTGGTTTTGGCAAATTCACATGGATAGGAACACATACACCATAAAATCTAAGTGTCACAAGATTCCCTCCTTCATGAAAATGAATGTGAAGAAATGCTTTCACTAAGAGAGATTTTAAGAAGATAGTGATTGTGAAAATTGTATTCTCGAATTCGATTATGGTTATGATATCCCTTTCCATGATTCGAATTGTGAGATTTGGCAATTAGTCTGAATTGTTTAGACACACATATGAGCTATCTAAGGCAAAGGTGTATAAGTTTGAGAAGCTTAGATAAAGGATTATCAAAGCATTACGTATTAGAAATATGAACTTAAGAAATTCAATAGGTATTGTTTTCTGGAAGTTAAGTTGTTTTCTGAATACATGTCAAAGCTAGTGGGAGCATAAGTGTTATGCTTATATGATAATAATCATCGTGATAGTGGGAGCATAAAGGTTATTCTTTTATGATTATTATGGCAAGTATTGCAAGTTAGCAATATTAATTATATAAAACAAGAGTTATACTTTGCAAAGTCGTAAGGGTTGAAAAGTTGTTTTGCTATAATTAAAGGAGAGAATATTATGCTTCATTTCAAATCTAAAGGCTTAGGTTGTGGAATGTTAACAAATTTAGTCAAGGATACATAGTGCGTTCTCAAAATTTCGATTATGATTATGGCATCCCTCTTCATAATTCGAATTATAAGAACGTGACACATAAGATATTATGGCAGGAGATTAATAAAGTATCGTATCTTTATGTAAGACATTATGCATCGTGTCCAATATGCTTCGTGTATAGGATCGATTGCAAATGCTATAATATTTGACCATTCTAAAATTTTCCAAATGTCTAGCGCATTAAGAGGGAAAAAGGACAATTATCGGTTTTGACTAAGATAATTAAACAACTATCAAAGGACGATCCAAAGCTCACTGAGGATTGGTCGCTTGTGAGTAGTTGGAAGTATGGTATTGGATGGACCATATCGACATAATTATGAATAGATAAGATTCTATTAAGAATGAGTTGTCATATGGAAAATATGGAAATGTTTCCATATTGGGAGCTGATTATTGAGAATCTATGTCTAGATTAGAAACTTTTATGCAAGAAGGATGTTCAAAGGAATGTAGTTTGAATGAGAGACATCATCTTTATAGAATTGTTTCTGATAGAGATTGGCTAAATCTTGATGATTTTGAGCTATGACTTTACGAAAGGATCATTGCATAAAATGTTAGAATCTAGCATATTCTATAAGTGACAAGAATTTGATATTCTTATACTTATGATAAGAATTGGGAGTTGTGAAATGAGTATGATTGGAAATGTGTTCATTTGATCTATTTCACAAAGTAAGGACCATAAGTAAACATTGTGTGCATGCTAAGAGCATAGGACAGTTGTAGTAATAATTCAAGTAATAAGTTAATTAACCGAAACAACAAATAATGAGTAATCGATATGGTGATAAATAAAAGGTGTTTTATTTATACTCAAAGGTTTGGGATCATATAGGATTAGTATTATTCTTGTGTTTCACTTTGCATGTTTTGACTTCCTGAATAATTAATTATTTTAGAATAATCAAATTATTCGAATGGTCCACAGTCGTTCATATGTTGGAAGTAGGTATGAATGAAGACTGTCATGAATTGGTTTGTAGATTGTCTAAAGTGTATTAGACATAGCAAAGGTTTGCTGCGACGTTCATGAGTGCTTATGAATATGATTTTGAGCATTGGATTAAACCCACGCTCACAATAATCACTTCATGGATTTTATCACGAGTGATTGTGAGTCGATAATATTGTATATTCTTGAAATCGAGACGTGTGAGTTGTTATTTGTTAGTCAGTTGCACATTGATGATAAGTAAACGCACCAGTAACTTGGTGTTATAAAACTTATTGCTGTGTGTGATTCGATGAGTGACTACAAGCAAGCATTGAGTCGAAGTTTATCCATTCCTTTTTCCAGAGTAGGATAAAAGTGATATATGTGGGCCCCTCGATGATTTAGTGATGACACCCTAAGCGCTTGGCCAAGCCGAGACTAATTTGATGTGTTCAATTGTAGTCTGTTGTCAGTCGTCATAAATAGGAAATCGGGAAACAGAACATAGACTGAGAGAATGATCAAAATCCATGTCTCAAGTCTATACGATATCAAGAATGGAGGAATATATGATCCTTTATCTAAAGGACACGCTTATGATAAGATCAGAGTTGACAACGACTTTTGAAATCTACGATTGCTAATCAGGATCAGAGGTTATACACATAATAGTTATTAGACTTATCCAAGTGGGAGACTTTTGGATTAGTGTCTAAGTCCATAACTATTTTGGTATGTACTTGACCCGATTGTGCATGGTCCTTTTGGGTTGCCTTCACACTGGTGACTAGACAGGATGATTGTTGAGGTGAGAGGCTGGTTTATTGTAAAGAATAATAAATTAGGGTATAAATATGATTTGTTAATATATTAATTTGGAATCATATTATTAATTAGTATTTAATCATAAATTAATTTAGAATTAATTTAGGGATAAAAAGGAACTGACTGAAAGTGCAGGGGCTATTTTGTAATTATTCAATAGTTGAGGCTTTGGGCCAATGGGTCACCTTTATTAAGGCTTGAACGACAATCCTAGAAGGATATAGGATTTTTCGTCCAAGGGCTTAAGGAAAGGAGTCCATGGACTTGCTTAGGCCCTAAGCTAAGCGATTAGGGTTTACACCTTGAAACCCTAGTTAGCCTTAAGTATAAATAGCCCTCTAAGGCACTAAGATTTCGTCTAAGCTTTGGGAAACCCTAAAAGGGATGAATTCTAGGGCAAGATACCCTTCTCTCCTCTCTCCCATATTCATCCTTTCACCTAGTGTGTTTGTGAGCCATTAGAGGTACTACACTTGTGGTACTTGCTTTCAACAGCTAATGAAATTCAAGGAACTAGTTGTTATTGCTATATAACAACAAAAGGTATGTATACTATTTTTATATATGAATTTCGAAAATAATAGTAGCATGCTAGGTTTCTTGTTTTGTTCATAAAGATGTATAACTAATAGTGAAAACATAGATCCAACTCTAGGGTTGCATGCACACATATGATTGTTTGTATAAAACCCATCAGTTCATACCCCTACGTTTTCATGATTTTTCACTATTTTAGGGGGGAGATACAAGTGTAACACAAGAAATTTTGTGTTAATATCTAAATGATTTCAAATATTGTCAATCGATGTCGTCTTTATAAACACACACACACACACACACACACACACATATATATATATATATATATATATATATATATATATATATATATATATATATATTATAATTAAGATTCAACAGGCTTAGAATTGATGATTTTACTCTATTTCCTGTTCCTTGTTTGGTTATAGGCTTAGGATACATTTATTTATTCGACCACCTTCTTAATCGTAATTATATAATCTTATATTTATATTAGTATAAAACTATTTAAACTTGTTAAACAAAAACATTATTTTTGCAATCTATTTTAGTACCAATTGGACATAAATGTTAAATTTCACAGAACATCTTTATCATGGATTTTACGATTTAAACTTGCAAAATCATTGAGAATACAAAGGTTTTCATTTTAGTAGAACACACACATATAAACTATAATAGGTATAGTTTATGGAACTTACATATCATTTTACAAGTTCAGAATACAATACAGAAAACATGCATATAAACTATAAAAGGTATAGTTTATTGATAATATGCACTATTTACAAGTTCATAATACATTACGAAAAACAAACGTATAAACTATGATAAATACAGTTTATGAAGTATACATACAGTTTATCGATTACAAAGTGACTTTTCATTATTCACAATTTGGTATTGAAAAATACGATTAGTGCATGAATACATAAACAACTTCAAGTACTTTTTTGTTAAATATTAGAACTACAGTACAATATTTTACATTACAAATGGTGGAATCCAGGCACTTACATTTATAGACTTCTCATACAAGAATACATACAGTATATTATTTTCCAGTACAACGAAACCTACATTTCAGAGAAACTTTCATTTTCAATTGGTTTTATTTAATATAAGACTATGATATATTATTATTGAGTATAACATCACTTAAATATTTTGGTCTTATGGTATTAAGACTACAATTCATTTACAACAGAAAATATAGGAGTTTCTGGAAGAATACATTTACATTTTCAAAGAACAACAAACTGATTTCAAATACAAACATGCTTATGAACTCACCAACTTAAATGTTGATACACTTTCAAAATCACTTGTATTATGAGGAAACCGGTAGATAGGTACACTTATAGGTTTTGAGAAGACGGAGCATTATGCAGTCACGTCTTATAGTTTTTGATATACACTTTTGTTGTCATACAAACAATGTTATGAACAGATGTAAAAACTATACTTTATCAATGTAATGTTTGTTGCTTTAATTATTCTTATTCAATTGTTGTGATACTGTATATGACGTCCTCCGCCCCCGAACGTCTCTGCCATTCCGGTTTGGGGGTGTGACACTAACAGACTCTCCCTCTTCCATAAGGTCCTTGTTCATCCTGTACGACCAATAATCCTCATAGTATCTCTGGAATTCAGGAGTCATTATGCCCACCGTGATGCAAACAACTTTTTTCGCATCTTTGTAGTGTTTCTTGTACGCGACCATTTCTTTAGGAGTGGCCTTTTCTTCGTCGATCTCTTCTAATGGTCTCTCAAGGACATATTCTTTTTCCTTAAAACAAAGGGTCATTTTTATGTTGCACATCCAATCATTGTAGTTGGTGCCATCCAATTGCACATTTGAGCAGATGTTCAACAAGGAGAAGTTCTTTTTGCTAGAGGATAAGGAGGAACCAGAAGCATCAGTTGGAGTAGACATCTATAAAAGAAAGATAACTTTTAGTTAGATAAGAATAATCCTCAATATAACACCCAAAATGAAATATCAAGGCTAGGATCCAACTAAATAATTCACAACTTAGAAAATGGATGTTGTAAGCTAATTGTAAATTATATAAAGGTAGGTTGGCGATCTACCAATTTCACCACAAGAAAACGAAATTTGAACGAATTGGGGTTTTTAATGAAATTCCTAGATCTATTGAGATTCATTGAAACTATTCAATGGCATGTTTAATCTCGATTATGCTCTTCCATTTGTGAATGGGATACCGAGGATCACAAGAAAGATGTGAATAACCATGCAAATTAGCTTGGTACTCTCGATGTCATTTATCATCTTATTTTAATGTGTCGGTTAACCACATGCGCTCCATTAATCAATGATAATTTTCGAGACATCCATTGCCACTCTTTATTAGTTCCTATTAGTGTGCCGGTTAACCACACACGCTCCACTAACGACTTATAACGTGCAATGTGCAATTTCATGGGTTAGCATACAAATTCTCATTTTTCCTAAAGTAACTAAGATTGAGAATTTTAATAAAAAATTTAGTTACTTTTTAATCACATTATACTTATTAATGAGATTTAATTTGTCCTATCAAACCTGTTCAACTAACGACCCTCCACCAATTAAAGAAGCGGTGGGGGAGAGTGGACACTCATTCAACTATCATTTTATAGGCAATTTCCTTATACCCCCTTTATAGGTCGGCTTCGTGAATGAGGCGTACTAGCGATTCGATTGACTTAGTCTTATACATATAGCCATAATTAAACATTTAATTCACATTTTCTACCTTTATGATGTCTTAAATCAATAAAATAGAAAATGATCTTATTTAATGAAAATGAAATCGTAGTAAACTTTTCAAATTATTTTTTAACCTCCATTGGAAGTCTTAAGGAAAATATTTGGAAGTCTTAAGGAAGATTTTTGTTACCCTTTTCATGTACAATTGTTTTAATGGGTTTAAATAATATAATTGTAAGTATTAACGTTTATATAAAAGTTGGATTTTTTTGAATGTTTATATAACTATGTCACACCCCTAGATGATAACGGAAACATCGAGCTGTGCAACGTAGGGATATTGGATCACAATTTTAGGTATATTGAACAATACACATAAATATAATATAAACATTACTTTTTCTTTAATATATATTATTTAAAGGTTACATTGTTCGATAGTTCAAACATACTTCCTGTTTATAAACTAAACATAGATCTAGCAGAAATAACTTCCAATGATTTCTTTGATGACTTCCTTCTAAACATAGATCAAGTAGAAATAACTTCCAATGATTTCTTTGATGACTTCCTTCTTTCCATTGTTACCACTCCACACTCATCTTCCTAAGAATACATGTATTTTAAAAAATGTCAATGTAACGACCCGTTTCCGGTATGATAATTCCTTGGTTTTTATTTTTAAGTTTTATAGGAGGGACTCGGCGAGTTCATAGCCTGACTCGCCGAGTAGGGTCGGGATTTCGAGCACGAGTTAGCTGGCGACTCGGCGAGTCCATATTCTGGACTCGGCGAGTCTGTCCGTCTGGGAGAAACCCTAAATCCTCGGGTTTCCCACTATTTAAGCCACCTTATAGCCCCCAATCTCGCCTCCTTCACCCTCAAAAGCTGTGAGAAAACCCTAATTCGTTCTTGAGTGATTCTAAGTGATTTTTGTGTGCTATTGTGAAGGCTTGAAGAGGGAGAAGAAGAAAGGAACAAGGAGAAGGATTGTAGAGCAGAGATTCAAGGGAAAGCAAGAGCTCTTTGAGGTATTCTTCAGTTTTCCTTCTCTTTTATGCCTTAAAACCCTTTCTGGATCTTGTTAATGCCTTTCTCAAAGCTTTATGTTGATATGGAAGCTCTCTTATGCCGAGATAACCTTAGATCTGTTCATTTAGGAGTTGAAGAGCCCAGATCTATTGCCTTTATGGAGTTATTTTGCATATTAACCCTAGATCTACCCCTTTTAAGCATCTTTTAGCCTTTATTCCCTTGTTCATGTGTTTGTACATGTAAAGTTAGAAACTTTACGTGGTAAATCAGCTTATTGGACTCAGATCTATCATTTGTATGTTTTGGATTCGAGCAGAATCGAGTGTAGAATAGTTGCATGGCGGTGACTCGGCGAGTCGAAAGAACGACTCGGTGAGTCGAGTCGCGAGCCCCGATTTCTTCCTTTTGAGCAGTGTCGAGTGGGACCCGTGAGTAGTGGAGTGGACTCAGCGAGTTTGAGGGTAGACTCAGTAATGGAGGGACTCGGCGAGTTGTTCATACAACTCGGCGAGTCCAAGGCAATCTTCTTACATTCAAGAACATCTCGTCGAGTTGTTCATGGGACTCGGCGAGTCGGATGAAGATTGTCTGAGTTCTTGGATCGGGAGAGTACTCGTCGAGTATGCCATACTCGACGAGTAGCAGCGAGCAGGGTCGAGGAGTGAGATTAGGGACTCGGCGAGTCGGCGGCCCAACTCGGCGAGTCAGGTCAACTGTGGGTTGACTTTGACTGAGAGTTGACCTTGACCAACAGTTGACTTTGACCAAGGGTAAAAGAGTCATTTTACCCAGTGCAGTGTTTAGTACTTGATTGAGTGTGTTTATGGACTTGTAGTCGGGGAGATACCGGAGCAGCATCAGTTAGCCCTCAGAGCTATTCACTCAGCAGCCAGTTCACGAGGTGAGTTTCCCTTCAGTAGGAAAGGGTCTACGGCCACAATGCCGGCCCGTTTAATTATCAGTAGTTCTGGACTTTGGTCTGATGCAGTAGCTAGAGTGCTTGATGTCTTTGTGATTCAAGCATATTTGTGTTATGTGTTCCGGACTTTGGTCCGATGCAGTATGCAGTATGTGTGATTATAATAGTTGTTATGTGTTATGCTATGTCATGATCAGTCAGTTCCGGACTCCAGTCCGATGCAGTTAGTTCCGGACTTCGGTCCGATGCAGCCAGTACCGGATTTCGGTCTGATGCAGTTAGTTTTGGACTCTGGTCCGATGCAGGGGACAAGGTCCCAGTCAGTTCCGGACTTCGGTCCGATGCAGTTAGTTCCGGACTCTGGTCCGATGCAGGGGACAAGGTCCGAGTCAGTTCCGGACTTCGGTCCGATGCAGCTAGTTCCAGACTTCGGTCTGATGCAGTGGGCAAGGCCCAGTATGTGCTTTATATGTATTGTATGGTATGTGGTAGTTTGGGGGAGCTCACTAAGCTTCGTGCTTATAGTTTTAGTTTTGGTTTCAGGTACTTCCGCTAGCAGAGGGAAGAGCTCGGGATGATAGCATCGCACACACCACAGCTTCAGCTTTTATCCTGGGAGTTGATTTAGTTTGTGATTTTTATATGACATGGATATGATACAGTTTCCGCACAGTGTTATTTTTATTATGTTTGGGATACATCACGTATGGTTTTTATGATATGACACTCAGATTATGGTTTTTGGTTATATTGAAAAATGAAATTTTTGGGTCGTATTTTTGGGTCGTTTCAAGTTGGTATCAGAGCCCCGGTTTGTGGGATTCGGATGCACTTCCGGGTGTATCTGAACTCAAACTACGAGGAAATAAAAAGGTTTTTTTTTCTAAAAAGGAAAATGTTTTCTAAAAGAATTTTGAAAGCACTTAGAAAGAAAGAAATTTTTAATCAAGATAAGGGTGTGGTGCATGCGATCAGCCGAGCTCAAGTAAGTACTCCCAAATTACCCATACAAGTTATTTGTTCAGTTTCAGTAGAACAGCATGCTAGTATAGAACTAAGGATCTAGGAGGATGCCTTATGTGCCTGCTTTATGTGTTATAGCTTTATGAGTATTGCATGCTAGTATCGAGTAGACAGCAGTAGGATAGCCTGTTTAGGTTATGCCTTATAGTATGAGCTGAGCATTGTATGCTAGTACAGTTTCTCGTTATGAGAATAGTTTTGCCTGAGTATGTTTCCTTTATCCGAATGCTGCTTGCTTCATGCTTTGTGGGAGTTCTGAGTGATGGGAGTTAGCCATTAGGTGAACACGTTACACCACATGTGATCAGGGTTGAATAATCCCAGAGTGCTGGAACTGGCCCTATTGCGCAGCTCTTGTTTGAGTCCAACCGTAATAGGGACGGGTCTTTTACTTGAAGGATTATCTGATCCTCGTCACGTGTGATGGTGTTCAGGTGGTGGCTAACTAGCATTATAAGGAGACCCTCAGCAGCTGAGGACTAGTTGAGTTGAGTTTGAGGTTTCCCTAGGGCAAGCCTAGGATGAGAGTAGCAGAGATCAGTAGTAGTAAAAGCGACTTGGTGGAGTCAAGGCAGTTCTTGAAGAAAGTACGGATAGATGTGGAAGGTAGTATGGGCCCGTACTACTGAAAGCAGAGGATCCGTACTCTAATCAAGAAAGGCTGAGACAAGACCAGGAAGCTAGTTGTAGTAATTAATGATCCATCGAGATATTTCGGTTTTCTGATGTAGTTGTGATATGTTTTAGAATGGTGGTTTTACGTTCGAGACCAGCAGCCGGCAGTGGAGGTGCCGGGGAGGGATCAGGTTTAGGCTCGGGGGGTGAGCGCATCGATGAGCAGACCCGAGCGTTTCTTTCTTCGGAGATTACGTGCATCATTATAGAGCAGACTCTTGTGATCTTCGGTTCGATCAAGGAGGGGATTCTAGAGCTGATGGATGAGAGATTGGGCACCTTCCGTGCCGAGGTGGTGGCCATGATGGGGTCGCGCACCCTTACTTTCAGGGAGTTCAGGGCATGTGGAGCTCCGGACTATCATGGGGCGCGAGACCCCATAGCAAGCACCAGATGGTTGGCGGATGTGGCCAACGCTTTCCGTACTAGCAGATGTCCCGAGGGGGACAAGGTCAGATTGGCGTCCTGTCTTCTGAAGGACAGGGCACGGGATTGGTGGGAGGAGGTCGGACATGCCATTGGGGATGATGCAGCATTGGACGCCATGACCTGGGCTGATTTCTCTACCAGGTTCAGGGCGGAGTTTGCACCGGTCATTAAGGTGCAGTAGCTAGCTAGGGAGTTTCAGGACCTCACCCAGACTACAGAGACAGTGGCGGAGATCACCGCCAAGTTCAGGGAGAGGGCTCTTCTCGTTCCTCAGTACGTAGCTGATGAGGAAATGAAGAAGGCCCGTTATCATGAGATGTTGCGGAGCGATATCCGCCAGTTTGTGAGCCGGTCCAGCTGTAAAACGCTGGAAGATATGATTGCTAGGGCTCGGGAGAGGGAGATTGATCTCGAGATGGAGAAGAAGAGGAAACCGGAGGCGGTTTCAGGTACAGGCGGTTCTGGCAAAAAGCCCAAGGTTTCGGATCACAGATCTAGGAGTTAGCAGAGCCACGGTCGATGTGGCAAGTATGGGAGATTGCACGAGGGAGCGTGCAAGGCAGGGAGTTCCGGCTGCTACAAGTGCGGTCGGATTGGGCATTTGAGTAGGGATTGCACGGCCCCTGCTACTGCCGTCGCAGCATCAGATCTGATTTGCTTTCAGTGCAATCAGAGGGGACATAAAAAGTCCCAGTGTCCGAGTTTAGCTGCAGCAGGAAAGGTGGCTGCACCTGCCCCTGCTACCTTGAGGATTACAGATGGCCGGCAGGGCCGAGCCGAGACGCCGGTGGCAAAGAGCAGGGCGTTTCAGATGACAGCAGAGGAGGCGCGGGCGACTCCTGATGTGGTGACGGGTATGTATCTTCCCTTCATCTCTTTATTATTATTATCGTTTGAGTATTGCTTATGATTGTATGTTTTATTCAGGGTCGTTCTCTGTGAACGACATTTCTGCTATGGTATTATTCAATTCGGGGGCTACCCGATCTTTTGTATCGCTTGCGCTTAGCAGGAGATTTAGTAGAGCTCCTGGGGAGCTGGATTGTCCATTAGAGGTTGAGATAGCAGATGATAGGACCGTGAGGGTCGGCAGAGTGCTTAGAGGGTGTTCTCTTCAGTTATTTGATGAGCAATTTTCAGTGGATCTGATACCTATTCCCCTGCGAGGGAATAAGGTTATTGTAGGCATGGATTGGCTAAGCCCCAATGGGGCGGTGATTGATTGTGAGCTTCAGCTAGTGAGGGTCCGCACTCCCAGTGGGGGAGAGTTAGTGATTCAGGGCGAGAGGCCACAGCGGGGACCGACCTTTTGTTCCGCCGCAAGGGCGAGGCGCTATGTTCAGCAGGGTTGCGCCGGTTTTGTAGCTTACGTTTTGGATGCCCGGGAAAAGGGCAAGACGACAGTTGATGATGTTCCTATTGTTCGTGACTACCCGGACGTGTTTCCCGAGGATTTGCCGGGGATACCTCCTGAGAGACAGGTCGAGTTCAGGATCGACCTAATTCCTGGTGCGGCTCCGATAGCCAAAGCACCGTATCGATTAGCTCCCCCTGAGATGCAGGAGTTGTCTACACAGCTGCAGGAGCTGTTAGACAAGGGTTTCATTCGGCCGAGCAGTTCGACTTGGGGAGCGCCGATCCTGTTTGTGAGGAAGAAGGATGGGTCGCATCGTATGTGTATAGATTATCGGGAGTTGAATAAGGTAACGGTGAAGAACCGTTACCCACTTCCGAGGATAGATGATTTGTTTGAGCAGCTTCAGGGAGCGTCTTGGTTCTCCAAGATCGATCTACGCTCTGGTTATCATCAGATGCGGGTTAGAGATGAGGATGTATAGAAGACTGCTTTCAGGACCAGGTATGGTCATTATGAGTTTGTGGTGATGCCATTTGGGCTCACCAATGCTCCAGCCGCGTTCATGGATCTCATGAACCGCGTGTGTAGGACGATGCTGGATCGGTCAGTGATAGTGTTCATAGATGATATCTTGGTATATTCCAAGACGCAGGAGCAGCACGAGGAGCACCTGCGGGAGGTGCTGGAGGCTTTGAGGAGGGAGAGACTTTTCGCAAAGTTCTCCAAATGTGAGTTCTGGTTGCGCGAGGTGCAGTTCCTTGGTCACCTCGTCAACCAGAAGGGTATTTTGGTAGATCCGGCCAAGATAGAGGCCGTGATGCAGTGGGAGGTTCCGAAGTCTCCATCAGAGATTCGGAGCTTCCTAGGGTTGGCAGGGTATTATCGGAGATTTATTCAGGATTTCTCCAAGATAGCTGTGCCACTCACCCGACTGACCAAGAAGTCGGTGGTATTTCGTTGGGGGCCTGAGCAGCAGGCAGCGTTCGAGACCCTCAGACAGAGATTGTGCGAGGCTCCGATCCTTACCTTGCCAGAGGGAGTAGAGGACTTCGTAGTCTATTGTGATGCCTCGATCACAGGTATGGGAGCAGTTTTGATGCAGCGAGGTCATGTGATAGCTTATGCCTCGAGATAGTTGAAGCCTCACGAGGCTAATTATCCTACCCATGATTTGGAGCTGGGGGCAGTTGTGTTTGCCCTCAAGATTTGGAGGCATTACCTTTATGGGGTCCGTTGTACTATTTACACAGATCACAAGAGTTTGAGGTACCTTATGGATCAGCCGAGTCTGAACATGAGGCAGAGGAGGTGGTTGGATGTGCTAAAGGATTATGATTGTGAGATCCTTTACCACCCAGGGAAGGCCAACGTGGTGGCCGACGCCCTGAGTCGCAAAGTATCGGCGGCCCCTATCAGAGATCTATGTTTGAGGATGACAGTGATCACTCCGTTGTTGGAGCGGATCAAGGAGGCTCAGGTGGAGGGCCTCAAGGAGGAGAGACAGAAGTGTGAGAGGATCGTGGGCCGAGTAGCCTCGTTTGATTATGATAGTCGTGGTTTGCTGACGCTTCACGGGAGAGTGTGGGTACCGTACTGGGGTGGAGTACGGCAAGTGTTGATGGATGAGGCTCATAAGTCTCGGTTTTCTATCCACCCAGGGGCGACGAAGATGTATCGAGATCTTCGACCTGATTATTGGTGGCCCTGCATGAAGCGGGACGTCGCCTGGTACGTCGAGAGATGCCTGACCTGCCGGAAGGTCAAGGCGGAGCACCAGAGACCTCACGGCAGGATGCAGCCGTTAGACATTCCCGTGTGGAAATGGGAGGACATCACCATGGATTTTGTCACCAAGCTTCCCCGGACCGCACGTGGAGTGGATTCGATATGGGTAGTAGTGGATCGGTTGACGAAGAGTGCTCATTTTATCCCGATCCAGGAGAGTATATCGGCGGAGAAGTTAGCCGATATCTATGTGCGAGAGATTGTGGCACGTCATGGAGTGCCGGTATCGGTGGTGTCAGACCGAGATGTCCGTTTCACATCCAGATTCTGGAAGCGGTTCCACGACGAGATGGGTACTCGTCTCCATTTCAGCACCGCTTTCCACCCTCAGACAGACGGGCAGAGCGAGAGGACGATTCAGACTCTCGAGGACATGCTTAGGGCATGTGTCCTAGATTTCGGTGGCAGTTGGGATACATATCTTCCGTTAGCGGAATTCTCATATAACAACAGTTATCATGCGAGCATTGATCGACCCCCCTTTGAGATGTTGTATGGTAGGAAGTGTAGGACCCCGATTTGTTGGGGCGAGGTCGGTCAGCGGGTCATCGGGAGCACGGAAGTGGTGCTCAAGACGACTGAGTTGATCCAGCAGGTCCGTAGTAGACTGCAGACTGCTCAGAGTCGACAGAAGATCTACGCCGATAGGAGGCGTTAGGACTTGGAGTTCCAGGTGGGGGATATGGTCCTTCTGAAGGTCTCACCTTGGAAGGGTGTCATCAGGTTCCAGAAGAGGGGCAAGTTGGGCCCCAAATTTATTGGTCCTTTCAGGGTTTTGGCCCGGGTGGGTCGGGTTGCTTATCGGTTAGATCTTCCTGAGGAGCTTAGTTAGATCCACAACACTTTCCATGTGTCTCAGTTGAGGAAGTGTTTGGTCGATGAGTCAGCAGTCGTTCCCCTAGAGGATATTCAGGTTGATAGTAGCCTGAATTATATCGAGAGGCCGGTCGCGATTCTGGACCGGAAGACCAAGACCTTGAGGAACAAGGTAATTCAGTTAGTGAAGGTGCAGTGGCAGCACCGGAAGGGATCGGAATGGACGTGGGAGGCTGAGGAGGAGATGAGGGAGCACTACCCAGAGATATTTGCAGATTCAGCCGTAGCAGACTTCGAGGACGAAGTCTGAGATAAGTGGGGGAGAATTGTAACGACCCGTTTCCGGTATGATAATTCCTTGGTTTTTATTTTTAAGTTTTATAGGAGGGACTCGGCGAGTTCATAGCCTGACTCGCCGAGTAGGGTCGGGATTTCGAGCACGTGTTAGCTGGCGACTCGGCGAGTCCATATTCTGGACTCGGCGAGTCTGTCCGTCTGGGAGAAACCCTAAATCCCCGGGTTGCCCACTATTTAAGCCACCTTATAGCCCCCAATCTCGCCTCCTTCACCCTCAAAAGCTGTGAGAAAACCCTAATTCGTTCTTGAGTGATTCTAAGTGATTTTTGTGTGCTATTGTGAAGGCTTGAAGAGGGAGAAGAAGAAAGGAACAAGGAGAAGGATTGTAGAGCAGAGATTCAAGGGAAAGCAAGAGTTCTTTGAGGTATTCTTCAGTTTTCCTTCTCTTTTATGCCTTAAAACCCTTTCTAGATCTTGTTAATGCCTTTCTCAAAGCTTTATGTTGATATGGAAGCTCTCTTATGCCGAGATAACCTTAGATCTGTTCATTTAGGAGTTGAAGAGCCCAGATCTATTGCCTTTATGGAGTTATTTTGCATATTAACCCTAGATCTACCCCTTTTAAGCATCTTTTAGCCTTTATTCCCTTGTTCATGTGTTTGTACACGTAAAGTTAGAAACTTTACGTGGTAAATCATCTTATTGGACTCAGATCTATCATTTGTATGTTTTGGATTCGAGCAGAATCGAGTGTAGAATAGTTGCATGGCGGTGACTCGGCGAGTCGAGTCGCGAGTCCCCAATTTCTTCCTTTTGAGCAGTGTCGAGTGGGACCAGTGAGTAGTGGAGTGGACTCAGCGAGTTTGAGGGTAGACTCAGTAATGGAGGGACTCGGCGAGTTGTTCATACAACTCGGCGAGTCCAAGGCAATATTCTTACATTCAAGAACAACTCGTCGAGTTGTTCATGGGACTCGGCGAGTCGGATGAAGATTGTCTGAGTTCTTGGATCGGGAGAGTACTCGTCGAGTATGCCATACTCGACGAGTAGCAGCGAGCAGGGTCGAGGAGTGAGATTAGGGACTCGGCGAGTTGGCGGCCCAACTCGGCGATTCAGGTCAACTGTGGGTTGAATTTGACTGAGAGTTGACCTTGACCAACAGTTGACTTTGACCAAGGGTAAAAGAGTCATTTTACCCAGTGCAGTGTTTAGTACTTGATTGAGTGTGTTTATGGACTTGTAGTCGGGGAGATACCGGAGCAACAGCAGTTAGCCCTCAGAGCTATTCACTCAGCAGCCAGTTCACGGGGTGAGTTTCCCTTCAGTAGGAACGGGTCTACGGCCACAATGCCGACCCGTTTAATTATCAGTAGTTCCGGACTTTGGTCTGATGCAGTAGCTAGAGTGCTTGATGTCTTTGTGATTCAAGCATATTTGTGTTATGTGTTCCGGACTTCGGTCCGATGCAGTATGCAGTATGTGTGATTATAATAGTTGTTATGTGTTATGCTATGTCATGATCAGTCAGTTCCAGACTCCGGTCCGATGCAGTTAGTTCCGGACTTCGGTCCGATGCAGCCAGTACCGGATTTCGGTCCGATGCAGTTAGTTCCGGACTCTGGTCCGATGCAGGGGACAAGGTCCCAGTCAGTTCCGGACTTCGGTCCGATGCAGTTAGTTCCGGACTCTAGTCCGATGCAGGGGACAAGGTCCGAGTCAGTTCCGGACTTCGATCCGATGCAGCTAGTTCCAGACTTCGGTCTGATGCAGTGGGCAAGGTCCAGTATGTGCTTTATATGTATTGTATGGCATGTGGTAGTTTGGGGGAGCTCACTAAGCTTCGTGCTTACAGTTTTAGTTTTGGTTTCAGGTACTTCCGCTAGCAGAGGGAAGAGCTCGGGATGATGGCATCGCACACACCACAGCTTCAGCTTTTATCCTGGGAGTTGATTTAGTTTGTGATTTTTATATGACATGGATATGATACAGTTTCCGCACAGTGTTGTTTTTATTATGTTTGGGATACATCACGTATGGTTTTTATGATATGACACTCAGATTATGGTTTTTGGTTATATTGAAAAATGAAATTTTTGGGTCGTATTTTTGGGTCGTTTCAGTCAAAATAAAGTTGGAAAGTTCACAAGTTTTGTAGTTTTAAGTTTTGTTCTTTTATTTGATTGAAAACTATTTCTATTTAAAAACATTTCTTTTCGTTAGGATCTTTTACATATCCTAGATCTTTATAATATTTATCGAATCATACAACTAGTTGGTGGTGTCCTTCTAGGAAGTTTGAATTAAGATTTTCCGAACAACATTACCATGAGCCCCTATAATCGACACTATGGACCGATATATACCCCGCACGACGCTTCATTGGATGTCGAATAATATTATTTTTATACTTAAGAAAGCTATCATGCCGGGATTATAGCTAGAAATCACAGGTGGGGGTATCAGCCCCATATAGATCTATACATATCTTTTTGGCTCTCGCAAGATTAACGATTATAGGTTCGGGGTTAGCCAAATTTAGTAAGGCTAAAGGATGAATAATAACAGCTCACAACACATGTTTATTTTAATCTTATGTATGATTATCATTTTATCTTTTCCTTATTTAGTCTTTTTATATGAATTTCTTTACATAATTATTCATATATATATATATATATATATATATATATATATATATATATACATATATATATATATATATATATATATATATATATATATATATATATATATATATATATATATACCCATATATATTAATTATATTTTTATAGATATTCTTTGATAGGTTATGGTACAGTACATTGTTTATCCTTATGTTTTCTTCCATAATTATCACTACATATATATTTGTTACCATGTATGTATGTATGTATGTATGTATGTATGTATGTATGTATGTATGTATGTATGTATGTATGTATGTATGTATATATATATATATATATATTTATATATATATATATATATATATATATATATATATATATATAGTGAATACTTCATATTCTCGTGTGTGTGTGTGTGTATATATATATATATATATATATATATATATATATATATCGGTTGAAATTCAATGGATGTATCAACATATCGTCAAAATTTGTACATTGTACATTTTGGTTTGAGGGTATAGGTACCCTCTATTGGAAGTTAGAATGTTGAGGCGGTGTGTAACACTCTAAATTTTCAAACAAAAGTTACATTTTTAAAATCACATTTCTCAAAAACCACAAATGTATAAGTTGTCAAAACACAAATCAACAATTGTTTTGATAGTATCCCATAATCCTCAGAAACATAAACTCCAACTAATGTGTACAATCAAGCCGGCGCCTTCCCGCGCTTCTAAGAAGTACCTGAAACACATATAACACAACACTGTAAGCGCGAAGCTTAGTGAGTTCCCCAAAATACCACACACTAATAGTTAGCCTCTCATGGATATATCTCAATAAGGACCCTCCGGTCACGTGTCTTAGTGAAGACCCTCCGGTCTCACAACTCGGTTTGGACGCTCCGGTCCTAACTCAATAAGGCACAAAAATAATATACACCATAAATCAGAAAGACAAAATGCAGGATATCAAATAATGCAGTATAAGTGATGGGTTTTGAGCATTATAACAATCCTATGATGCACATACAACCTTAATGATTTGGATCTAAGTTTTCTCTAGTTATACATGCAAATTTTCTTTTATCCAAAGCATGAACCCTAACAAGCATACAATTTAGAGACTTACAACATAAAACAAGTTAGATGAATACCTCTTTGTTGTAGCTTGTAGAACTTAGCCTTTCAAGAGCTTATAACCTCAAATAAGTCACAAACACCAAGAACAATAGAGGATTATGAGAGAGAGAGAGAGAGAGAGAGTCTAGGAGGCACCAAAAATCATCTAGGGTTTCCTCTTGGAAGTCTTGACCGATTTTGGAAATGCTAGGGTTACATTTATAGGGTGGAATTCCAAGGGTTTTAACTTGTAAACCCGAATTCATTTACTTAGGCCTTTAAGCAATCCAATAACTCATTTGATAGGCCCTTTAGACTAAATCTTCATGGATTCTCACATAGATTTAGTCGATCCCTAATCAACATGGATCATTAGCCCAAACTATATGTATTACTGATTTACCTAATCAGTCCCCGTTAATTTAATCAGTCTCTTTTTTATCACTAAATTAATTCCAAATTAAATCATGATCAATACCAATTAAATAACATGATTTTTCAATTAATATATTATATTAATAAATCACAAATAACCTATTTCTCAAATATCTATCCTATCAAATTGCTCTGGTGAAGGCAACTAAAAGGACCATGTTACTATCGGATCAAGTGCATACCAATTATAGTTATGGGCTTAGACACCTAATCCAACAGTCTACCACTTGAATAAGTCTAATAACTATAACTGCAATTACGACTTCAAAATCCAATTAACAATCATAGCTCTCAAAAGCCGCTGTCGAACTCTGACTTAGTCAATAACGCATCCTTTAGATAAGGGATCATGTAGTCCTCCGTTCTCAAGTTATCGTATGGACAAAGACATGGAATAAATTCATACTCATTGTCCAACAATTTGTTTCCCGATTTCTGATTTGTTTGACATAGAGCTTAATTGAACACATGACTTTAGTCCTGACCGGGCCCGACACATAAGTCAACACAAAATCATCGAGGGGCCCAAGATAACGCTTTTAATGCTCTTAGGATAAAAGGAACAGATACATTTTGACTTATATGTTTGTACTAATTACTTGTTAAATTATACGTACCAACACGTTTTATAACATCAAGTTACTGATGCGTTTTCATATTGTCAATGCACAACCAACTCGTAATCAACAACTCATATATCTTTGTTTGAAGACTATACGATATTATCATCTCACAATAACTCGTGATAAATTCCATGAAGCGATTCATGTGAGCGTGGGTTTAGTCCAATACTCAAATCTTATTTCAGGAGCACTCATGAACGTTATAGCAAACTTTTGCTATGTCTAAACACCTTAGACAATCTACAAGCCAATTCATGACAATCTAACTTCATAACCTACTTCCAAAGTATGATTGACTGTGGATAGTTTGAATAATCATATTATTCTGGAAGTCAAAACATGCAAAAAGTGAAACATAAAATAAACAATTGACAAGAGACAGTAAACTTTACTTATAAACAAAACCCTTATTATTTAATCATCAAATGTCAATTACATTTATTTATTACAAGTTTCTAATTGCCTATCTAATCACTAAAACTAATATCGTCCCTTAGGCCAATGCTCTTCGCATGCTGCAAAAGCTTAACCCTACTCAGTCCCTTCGTAAGGGGATCTACTGGGCTATCCTTTTACGATATCCTCTTCACTACGAGGTGTCCCTCTTCTGCTCGATGTCTTATAAAGTGATATTTTCTGTCGATGTGCCTGTATCTGCCATGGTCCCTCAGCTCCTTGGTTAAGGAAACCACACTGTCGTTGTCATAGAAAATCTCCATAGGCTCCTTTACAGCTGGTAAAACTCAAAGGTCTCTGATGAAGTTATTTAGCGATATTGCCTCCTTCGACGCTTCGCTTGCTGCTATGTACTCTGATTTGCACGTTGAATCAGCTACAGTATCCTGTTTGGAACTTTTCCATGTTACTGCTCCTCCATTTAAGGTAAATACCCAGCCCGACTGAGAGCATAAATTCTCTCTGTCGATCTGAAAGATGTTGTCACTATACCCTATCACTCTCAAGTCATCACTCCCACCGAGGGTAAGGACTCAATCCTTCGTCCTCCAAGTAGGTATTTTGACTAAGTCCCATTAGTCTTTTACTTCTATTTCTCAATATCCTTATCCAAAGAATGTATGCAGCTTCCTCGAAGTCCTTCATAGCGAAACACTTCCCAAGCCAATACTTAACTTCCTGCAAGGTTGGAACGTCGTTTCCTATGAGTAGTATGTCATCCACATACACTACCAGAAAGCTAACTATACTCTCACTAGCCTTGACATATATGCAGGACTAATCCTCGCTTCTCGAAATTGCGAACTCATTCACTTTCTCAACGAAACAAAGATTCCATCTGCGAGATGCTTGCTTTAGTCCATAAATGGATTTCTCAAGCTTACACACTCTATTAGGGTACTTCGCATGTACAAAACCATCTGGCTGACAAAGGTAAACATCCTCAGCTAACTTCTCATTAAGGAAAGCGGTTTTGACATCCATCTTCCATATTTCATAATCATGAAACGCAACTATGGCTAGCATAACCCTTATAGATTTGATCTTTGCTACTGGTGAGAAGGTCTCGTCATCTTCAACTCCAAGAGTTTGAGTAAAGCCCTTTGCAAGAAATTGTGCCTTATATGTGTGTACTTTCCCATCCATGTCGGTCTTCTTCTTGAAGATCCACTTGCACCCGACCATCTTACTGTTGGAATAGTGTCTAAGGCTGCAACTATATTAGACAAGTACTTGACCCGGTTGTGCATGGTCCTTTTGGGTTGCCTTCACCATAGCAACTTGATAGGATGATTTATTAAGAGAGAGTAAATATTATTTATATATTATGAGAATAATATAAAGAATAATATATTGTTATTTGATTAATATAAGTCATAGAATTAATTAGAATTAATTTGGTGACTTAAAGAGATTAATTAAATAAAGGGGTATAAACTGTCAATTGTTTGATAGTTAAGCTTTAGACTGTAAATCCTTATAGATATACAAGGGACGAATTCTAGAAGCTAAAGGATAGCTAAATTCGTCCAAGGCTTATCTATGGAAAGGATTTGGATAGCCTTAAGAGAAGATTATCCAATTAGGGTTTAGGTTGTAACCCTTAAGGAGTCTACAAGTATAAATAGACCCCATAGCTAAGGGAAATCGACACCTCTCATAAAGCAAGAGAACCCTGGCCGATTTCCTCCCCTCTCCTCTCTCCTAAATCATCTTCCTTGCTATTGGTGTTTGTAAGCCATTAGAGGAGTGACATTTGTGACTCTAGAAGCTCCAAGACCTCAAGATCAACAAGGAACTCAAAGGTATGATTCTAGATCTGTTTCAATGTTGTTATTTAACCTCATTAGCCATTAGAAGTCTTGGATTCAAAGCATGTTTGATTAGAAAGCCTAGATCCAAGCATTAGGGATTTGCATGCGCACATAGGAAAGTTCTTATGGCTAAAACCCATCAGTGGTATCAGAGCCTAGCTTGGTTTTCATTAAATTGTTGCTTGATTAACTGAAACAAACCTGCAAAATTCAATTTTTTGGTTTTTGAGTCATGGACTCGGCGAGTTCCAAAGTGGACTCGGCGAGTAGGCCTGACTCGGCGAGTCCCTTTGTGCACTCGGCGAGTCCAGGCGTCAGGAATGGCCAGATTCGGGATTTTTTCATAATTATCTTATGGAAACTTACCTTAATCATAATAGATCAATCCAAATCCGATTTTTTGATATATATATGACTATTATCTTGATCTAGTTAAAGGTATTTATCAACTAATAAAATATTTAATTTCCTTATATGATAATTAATTAATTATTTTAATTATTTTGGTAATTATCTTTCAAAGAAATCTTGAATAAAATCAAATATAGATAATTAGGATATTAATTGTTAATTGGAATTATTTGTTATTTGATCCTCCTTGTTTTAAAATGTTTAAAACTTACCCATAAGTTTTGAAATTTATATTTGTGATTAAAAGTTTTAATTTAGACAACTTAAATTTCAAACCCTAGATTTTAAAAGTTTTAAAATACAACCCTATACTAATATGATATTACTAGAATAATATATATATATATATATATATATATATATATATATATATATATATATATATATATATATATATATATGTATGTATAACTAAATGTTAGTCTTACCGTTAGTAGGCCTCATTCATAAAGCCGATCTATAAGGTGGGTATAAGGTTACGGCCTATAAAATGGCGCTTAATGGGTGTACACTCACACCCATCGCTTGCTTGATTGGTGGAGGGTCGTTAGCCGAACGGGTAGGATAGGGCAACCTCATCCTCTCATTAAAAGTATAATAAGTAATATAAAGTAACTACACATATTTTTAAAATTTCCCAATCTTAGTTACTTTAGGAAAAGTGAATTGATGCAATCCCATGAAATTACACTTTGCACCCTTGCTAAGAAGTTAGTGGAGCGTGTGTGGTTTACCGGCACACTAATTGGTTCTAAGAAAAGGTGGCAAAGGGTGATTCATTGTTTATCATAGTTCGATGGAGCGTGTGTGGTTTACCGGCACATCGAATAGGTGATCGTTACAATGAAGGCACCATGTGAATTTGCATGGTAATTCACACCCGCTTTGTGATCCTCGGTATCCCAGTCACAAACAAGAGGGGCATATCAAGATTTAAACATGCCATTGAATAGTTTCAATGAATCTCATCCAAACCTAGGAATTCTCAATACACTTAGGACTAATAGTTTAAGTTTTGTGATGGAGAATTAGTGAATCGTCATTCACTTACCTTCAATTTATTTGCATGTTAGATTACGGCATTCCTTTTCTAGTATGTGAATATTATTGTTGGATCCTAGCCCTAATTTTTCTTATTGGGTGATAATTAGAGATTCTTATTCTAATCTATCTTTGTCCTTTTTCTTTTGTAGATGTCGAACGCAAACAATGCTGCTGCTAGTTCTTTCACGTTGATGAGCCTTTGCCAAAAGGTCACCTTCGATGGAACGAACTTTAGTGAATGGATAAGATACATTAGCACCATTGCTCGCTATGAGGATAAGGAGTATGTCCTCGATGAGAAGCTCGAGAAAATCAACCCCGAAATCGCTACTCCGGCCGAAATCACTGCTTTTGAGACTCATGAGCGAGATGCAACGAAGGTACATTGCATCATGATTGCCACCATGAACTCCGAATTCCAAAAGTCCTATGAGGACATGTACCCGTACGAGATGCACCAAGAATTATTGGAGAGATACCACCAAAACGCGAGACAAGAGCGTTATGAGATTTTCACCAACATGATTTCCGCAAAGATGGGTCATGGAGAATCTCTTACCGTGCCTCTGCAAAAGATGCAAAGGTATGTTGACCGCCTTCGCAAGTTAAATGTTGACTTCGGTGAAGACTTGGCGATCGACATGGTGCTTCACTCTTTGCCTCCGATGTACAACCAATTTAGGATGACCTACCACATGAACAAAGAAGAGGTCACCCTAAGCAAACTCCAAAGTCTTTTAAGGGTCGCCGAGAGAAACTTCAAAGACAAGTCTGTTGCACCTACTCCCAATCCACCTGCTGCTCCTGTCTTGGCTATTGGTCAAGGAAAGGGAAAGAAGAGGAAGGCTTCATCGAAGAACCATCGCAAGGTCAAAGCCCGAGATGGTGCCTCTTCTATTGGGACCAAAGTTGATCCCGCTAAGCCCTGTCCTAACCCGTAGGAGGCAGAGTGCCACCATTACCACAAGATAGGACATTGGAAGAGAAGCTGCCCAGAGTACCTACAAGCAATCAAAGAAGGAAAGATCAAGCCATCTTTCGCAGGTATATACCCAATTAAATCTAACGATTCCAATCATGCTATTTCTTGGGTTCTTGATACCGGTTGTGGTTATCACATTTGTTCTAATGTGTAGGGACTAAGAAGAAGTAGGTATGTGGAGCAAGGAAGGATCAATCTAATCATGGGGAACAGAAGATCGTCACCTGTGACCAAGATTGGAGTGTATTCTTTAGTGCTTAGGAATAATTTGGTTTTAGATTCGAACAATTGTTACTATTCGCCAGAAATGGCTATAAACATCATTTCATTTCATGGTTTATATAGACAAGGATTTAGATTTTCTTTTAATAATGATAATGGTTCTATTTTGGCTTATCTAAATGGTGTCTTTTACTTTGAAGCTATACCATGTAATGGAATATATGAAACCGTTATGATTGTTGATAACTTAGGAAATGATGTTTTGAATATTGATTCTTCCACTAGTATGGATAAAGCATCCTTGTGGCATTGTCGTCTTGGACATGTCAACAAGAAACACATAGCCCAACTCCAAAAGGATGGAGTGTTGGAGTCATTCGACCTTAGGGAAGATGACACATGCGAGTCTTGTTTACTTGGAAAGATGACTAAGTCACCCTTCATGAGAACATGTGAAAGGGGCGAGGGTTTATTGGACCTAATACATACCGATGTATGTGGACCGTTTAGATCAACCACGAAGGATGGGAACCACTTCTACGCAATGTTTTAAAACCCGGGTCGACCCGGCCGGTTGAACCGGTTGAACCGTGACCCGGGATAGAAAACGGGTTAATCAAGACCGGGTTTTTGTTAAAATACCGACCGGATCGAACCGGCCGGGTTTACCACGAACCGCGGTTGAACCGGGTATTGTGAACCGGTAAAAACCGGGTTGGCCCGTATATTAGGGCTTAATTAGTTTAGTATCTTGTCTCGCTCCAGGCCACAAAATAGAGTTCCCGTTCTTCGTTCTTCTTTGGGAAACAAACGCAGCACATCGACTTCCGAAAGTGTATACCAGTCGCCTCATTCTCCTCCAGCGAATTCATTCTCCGGCGACTTCATTCTCCTCCAGCCGCCTCCAGGTGAGTTTCCGATTCCATTCCTTTCTTTTTCTTTTTGCTGCTAAATCGACTTCCGATTTCCTTTCTTTTCTTTTTTCTTTTTTTCTTTGCTGCTACATCGACTGGTGTTGGTTGTTCCTTGGTAAGTTGGTTGTTCCTTCTCCCCCTAAACCCAATGCAGTGTTTGACCGGGTCGACCTCAACATCAACTGCAATGCAGTGACTTCCTTTTTCTTCTCTAATTTGTCTTTTATTCTCTAATTGACTTTGAAATCAGTTGAATTTACAGTTCATTTATTGTTAATTATCAATTACAGGTGATAGATTTTGTTAGTTTATTTATTCTTAATTATCAATTACAGGTGAAATCAATTACAGTTCATATATTGTTAATTACCATTGTTTCAAGATTTTGTGACAAATTTGATTAGTTTACATTTCATTTATTGTTAATTGGTCATTATTTCAAGGTTTTGATTGTGTAGATTATGAAATTAGGATCCAATTGACATATGTTTATTGATTATAAAATTACTTTTCAATGCAGTTAGATATGGAATCAAGGGAAGAACAACCATTGCAAGCACACCGGGTTGACCCGGCGGTTGAACCGGTTGAACCGGTTGACCCGTGAACCGGCCATCACACCGGGTCAACTAAAAACCCGGGTTTTAAAACATTGCTTCTACGTGACTTTTACCGATGATTATAGTAGATATGGGTATATCTATTTAATCAAGCAAAAGTTAGAAACCTTTGAAAAGTTCAAAGAGTTCAAGAATGAAGTGGAGAATCAATTGGGCAGGAAAATCAAGATGCTTCGATCCGATCGAGAAGGAGAGTACCTAAGTCTTGAATTCCATGATTATCTCAAGGAGTGTGGAATAGTTTCGCAATTGACGCCTCCTAGGACACTGCAGTTGAATGGTGTGGCAGAAAGGCGTAATCGAACCTTATTGGATATGGTTCGCTCTATGATGAGTCGTGCTTCACTACCTATCTCTTTTTGGGGGTATGCCTTAGAGACTGCCGCCCATATCCTTAACCGAGTCCCTACTAAGAAGGTTGCCAAAACACCTCACGAGATGTGGACAGGGAAAGCTCCCTCGTTGGCACATATCAAGGTTTGGGGTTGCGAGGCTTTCGTAAGACGGGATACTCACAACAAGCTTGAACCTCGAAGTGAGCGATATATTTTCATTGGCTACCCACAAACATCCTTTGGATATCTCTTCTATAGACCGAAGGACAATATTGTCTTCGTTGCGAGGAGAGGAGTTTTCCGAGAGCGAGAACTCATAAGCCAAGGAGACAATGGGAGGCAAATCGAACTTGAAGAGATTCAAGAGTCGATAGATGAAGGAACCTCTACCGCTGGCACTCAACCCTAGGAGGAAACTCCGGTTGAACCGATCGACGAGTCCTTACCTCTTAGACGTTCTGATAGAGTTAGAGTTCATCCCCAATTTCATGGTTTTCATATTACTACCGAAGGGGACACGTATATTAGTGATGGTACACTAATAAATCTTGATGAACCTAATAGCTATAAGGAAGCCATGGTAGGCCCGGAGTCTGCAAAGTGGAAAGAGGCAATGGATAGCGACATCCAATCCATGTATGATAACCAAGTTTGGAATTTAGTTGATTATGTGCCCGGACGTAAGACCGTTGGGTGCAAATGGATCTTCAAGAAGAAGACCGACGTGGATGGAAACGTGCACACATATAAAGCGCGATTGGTTGCGAAGGGCTTTACTCAAACTCCCAGAGTTGACTATGATGAGACCTTCTCACCAGTTGCGAAGATTAAATCTATTAGACTGATGCTAGCAATTGCTGCATTTCATGATTATGAGATTTGGCAAATGGATGTCAAGACCGCTTTCCTTAACGGAAAGTTGGCTGAGGATGTTTACATGGCTCAGCCAGAAGGGTTTGTGGATCCGAAGCATCCGAATAGAGTGTGTAAGCTTGAGAAGTCCATTTATGGACTTAAGCAAGCGTCTCGCAGATGGAATCTTTGCTTCGATGAGAAAGTCAAAGAGTTTGGATTTGTACGAAGCGAAGACGAATCTTGTGTATATGTCAATGCCAGTGGGAGTATAGTAAGCTTCCTCGTTCTATATTTCGATGACATATTACTCATAGGAAACGACATCCCGACTCTGCAGGAGGTTAAGTCCTGGCTCGGGAAGTGCTTCGCTATGAAGGACCTCGGAGAGGCTTCTTACATTTTGGGAATAAGGATAGTAAGAGAAAGAAGTAAGAGACTAATTGGACTTAGTCAGAATACTTACTTAGAGAAGGTACTAAAACATTTTAGTATAGAAAACTCGAAGAAGGGAGAATTACCGATACAAAGTAATGCCAAGTTGAGTAAGACTCAAAGTCCGAGTACCGAAGCTGAGATAGCAGAAATGAGCCGAGTACCATATGCTTCCGCAGTTGGCTCAATCATGTACGCTATGACTTGTACTCGCCCTGATGTAGCCTTTTCTTTGAGCATGATTAGTAGATATCAAGGGAATCCTGGCAGAGCATATTGGATTGCGGTGAAGAACATCCTTAAGTACCTTCGGAGGACGAAGGAATGGTTCTTAGTCCTCGGACGGAGTGATGACTTGAAGGTGCGAGGGTATAGTGACGCCAGTTTTTAGACCGACAGGGACAACTACCGTTCGCAGTCGGGCTGGGTCTTTACCCTAAATGGAGGAGCAGTGACATGGAAGAGTTCCAAGAAGGAGACCGTAGCTGATTCAACGTGCGAATCAGAGTACATTGCAGCGAGCGAAGCGTCGAAGGAGGCAATATGGCTAAAGAACTTCATCAGTGATCTTGGAGTTGTACCTGCCATAAAGGAGCCCATGGAGATTTTCTGTGATAACGAAGGAGCGGTTGCCTTGACCAAGGAACCGAGGGATCATGGTAGATCAAGACATATCGACAGAAAATATCACTTCATTAGACATCGTGTAGAAGAAGGACAACTCGTAGTGAAGAGGATATCATCAGAAGATAACCCAGCAGATCCGCTTACGAAGGGACTGAGTAGGGTTAAGCACTTGCAGCATGCTAGGAGTATTAGGCTGAAGGATGATATTAGCATAGGTTAGATAGTATTAGAAACGTGTAATAGGTAAATGTAATTAACATTTGATGATTAAATAAAGGAGTTTTATTTATGAGTAATGTTACTGTCTTATGTTAATTGTTTAACTATTGTTTCACTTTGCATGTTTTGACTTCCAGAATAATTAAGTTTATTAGGAATAATCGAATTGTTCAAATTGTCCACAATCGTTCATATGTTGGAAGTAGATATGAATGAAGATTGTCATGAATTGGTGTGTAGAATGTCTAAATGGTGTTAGACATAGCAAAGGGTTGCTACAACGTTCATGAGTGCTTATGAACTAGTTTTGAGCATTGGAACAAACCCGCGCTTGCTGGAATCACCTTATGGAATATGATATAAAAGGTGATCGCCAGACGATAATATCATATAGTCTTAAAACCTAGATATATGGTTTGTTATTTGTTAATTGATTGTACATTGATAATGTGAAAACGCATCAGTAACTCGGTGTTATAAAACGCATTGTTGTGTATAGTTGGTTAATGAATAAGTAAATGCATATAAGTCGAAGTTTATCTGTAACTTTTATCTAAGAAGGTAAAAGCGATATCTCGGCCGCTCGATGATTTGATTTGACTTATGTGCCGGGCCCGGTCAGAACTGAATTGATGTGTTCGATTAAGTTCTATGTCAAATAAATCAGAGATTGAGAAACCTAAATGCTTGACTAACCATTCCATAGGATTGTCAGCATGATATCTAACAGAGGACTGTTTGATCCCTTATCTAAAAGACAAGATTGATTAGATCAGAGTTTGACAGCGTCTTTGAGAGCTACGATTGCAAACCGAATTGTACTTGTACATATAGTTACTAGACTTATCCAAGTGGGAGACTGTTGGAATAGTGTCTAAGGCTGCAACTATATTAGGCAAGTACTTGACCCGGTTGTGCATGGTCCTTTTGGGTTGCCTTCACCATAGCAACTTGATAGGATGATTTATTAAGAGAGAGTAAATATTATTTATATATTATGAGAATAATATAAAGAATAATATATTGTTATTTGATTAATATAAGTCATAGAATTAATTAGAATTAATTTGGTGACCTAAAGAGATTAATTAAATAAAGGGGTATAAACTGTCAATTGTTTGATAGTTAAGCTTTAGACTGTAAATCCTTATAGATATACAAGGGACGAATTCTAGAAGCTAAAGGATAGCTAAATTTGTCCAAGGCTTATCTATGGAAAGGATTTGGATAGCCTTAAGAGAAGATTATCCAATTAGGGTTTAGGTTGTAACCCTTAAGGAGTCTACAAGTATAAATACACCCCATAGCTAAGGGAAATCGGCACCTCTCATAAAGCAAGAGAACCCTGGCCGATTTCCTCCCCTCTCCTCTCTCCTAAATCATCTTCCTTGCTATTGGTGTTTGTAAGCCATTAGAGGAGTGGCATTTGTGACTCTAGAAGCTCCAAGACCTCAAGATCAACAAGGAACTCAAAGGTATGATTCTAGATCTGTTTCAATGTTGTTATTTAACCTAATTAGCCATTAGAAGTCTTGGATTCATAGCATGTTTGATTAGAAAGCCTAGATCCAAGCATTAGGGATTTGCATGCGCACATAGGAAAGTTCTTATGGCTAAAACCCATCACTTACGACCTGGTACATTGTCAACCAAGTTCCAAACTTGATTATCATACATGGACTGAATCTCGATGTCCATTGCCTCTTTCCACTTTACAGACTCTTGGCTCGCCATGGCTTCCTTATAGTTTCCAGGTTCATCCAAATTTATCAGTGTGCTATCACTGATAAACATATCACCTTCACTAGTTATATGAAAACCATACAACACAGGTGGAACACTAAATTTACTGGAACGTCTCAGAGGTAAGGACTCGTCAACTGGTTCAACAGGAGTCACATCCTCAGGTTGAACGCTAGTGTTAGAGGTTCCTTCTTCGCTTAACTCTTGAAGCTTTTCAACATCAATCTGTGTCACACCCCCAAACCAGAATGGCGGAAACATTCGGGGGTGGGTGACTTCATGTAGTACCATAACAATTGAATATCGTAAAGGAAGTAACACAACCATCATATATATATATATATATATATATATATATATATATATATATATATATATATATATATATATCATAAAACGTACATTGATGCGTAATACATGTTTCCAAAGAATATTACAAATATGATGATTTAAAATGTTTGATAATAGACGCCTTAGCGTTCCTTCTTCAAAAGCTGGTAGTTACATGTATTACTGATTCCCTGAGAAATACAAGTAGTTTCGAAAAAGTGTCAACAATAAAGTTGGTGAGTTCATAAATGTTTTTGTACTGAAAAAGTATGTCTTTTTGGAAGAAAATAGATGAACGTGGTTTCCAGAAAATCCAATATTTTCCACATATAGTTTGAAAAGCTCCCAAAAGTTGGAGGGCATTTAGTATCTTTCGTACTTAAATGATAAAGATGAATTCATACTCAAAATAATGTAAATACTAAATGCATTCATGAGTTTCGTAAATCAAGCTTGTTTTTATACTTCTGTGTGAGGCTTATAACCATGCTATTGACATAGACTACCTGTAACAACGTTCTTCAGGTGTTTTAATGTTATGACATTTGTCACCCCAGACCTGACGGTCTAACTGTAGCTAACAGTTTAGGTGCGGGATTGTCAATCCCATATAGATCTACAATTATCACGCTCTCCCTCCAAGAGATTATGGTTTATAATTCAAGACTTGAAATGCATACTTGAGAGTACGTTGAAGTTGAATATCTCACAACACTTAGTATAAATAGATTTACGAAAAGAAAGTCTTTATTTCACTTCAGATGAAAGTATTTCGTTTTTCAAGATGTTTACGTAAGAATGAATGAATAACTCACAACTACACCCATTATAGTTTTTCAGAAAGTGCGTTCCATTTGGTGAAAATAACTAGGTGAAATACTAACCTTTTTAAGTAAAGTAAGATGTTGATATCGAATAATAACAAGATACAAGTTGTATTTATATCTATATAAAACGATATGTTTTCTTGTATTGTACTTGTATTGCCCCCCCCCCCCCCCCTAAAACATGAAAAGACGTGAAAAGTAGGGGTATGAACTCACCTGTTCGGTTTGAAGAGAGTGAGACTAGAATCGAGCAGAACTTCAACAGTGGAAAGTTGCGTCTTCGAGCTTCTCGGGGATCTTGGTAGCGTAGAACCTTCATCGGGGGCTCGGGTATGGATCCGAGGGTGTCGGGATGGCCTTTGGAGCTCACAAGTGAGTGAAAGTGAGAGAGAGTTTGAGAAAAGTGTGCCAAAACCCAGAGCTCATGCCCTCTATTTATAGGGTTGAAAGTAGGAGTACGTCGGGCATACTACCGGAGTACGCTGGGCGTACGCGTTACGCTGGGCGTAAATTTGCGTCATGGCTTACGACTCGAGTCTAGCTAAGCATAGAGTCTGCTAACCGATGGGACTCGACCCTGCACCTGAGTACGTTGGGCGTACCCTTAAAATTACGCTGGGCGTAATTTGGGCTTCAATCTTCTAAATTCCTTAACTTTCGCATACGGGTTCCGTTTTTCGCGTTCTTTATATCCACGCGTAGGTGAGACTATGCTCTACAACTTTCATTTAGACTCCGTCGGCTAGTTTTGAATTTATTTTTAATATTATGTTTTTAGTAGGTCGGGACTGCTAAAGTCCGTTAAAAATTCATAACTTCTTTATCCGACATCTGATTTCGTCTGTCTTTTCACCATCTTACTCATGTTGTGGAGACCTTCAATTCTCATTTAGGTTGTGTTAGCTAAAAATCATTCGATCTTTTAATTCGAGTTTTTAGCTCTCTACCGCTGTAACGAAACTTAGAAAATTCGTAACTTCTTCATACGAGGTCCAATTTGGGCGATCTTTTTATACACGTTCACGTTTTAACGAAATCTACGACTATTGTTTAGATACTTAAGGCTACAATGAATTTTATTGGAATTTCACTTTTTACGTTTAATAATGTTTTACCGGGTGTGTCGTGAATATTTGAGTTGTCATAATCTTTTCATTATAATTCAGTTTTGAATGTTCTTTATGTTTTTGGAAACCTTGGCACGATATCTAACATTTGATGCATCTCAAATTTAGATTTTTGAACATTTTATTTTTGAGGTTAATTCCGTTGATTCCAAATAGTTCATTGTGTTTGACTTTTGAGTGTTACATTGATTTGGAAAAATATAGGGATGTCACATCATCCCCCCGTTAGAGGGAATTTCGTCCCGAAATTTAATCTAAGACAGGGTTTACGGGTTAGGAAAAAGATGTGGGTACTTTTTTTTCATCTGATTCTCGTGTTCTCAGGTGTATTCAGGTCCTCGCTTGGCGTTCCAATGGACCTTTACAATAGGTATGTGGCTTTGTTTAGTTCTTTTAATTTCCCGATCCATGATCTCTACTGGTTCTTCTATGAATTGGAGATTCTCATTTATTGCAATTTCGTCCAGAGGGACGACGAGGGTCTCATTCGACAAGCACTTATTTAGGTTTGATACATGAAAGGTAGGATGTACGTTGTGGAGTTCCTGAGGTAATCGAAGTTTGTAAGCCACCGGACCGATCCTGGCAAGGATCTCAAATGGTCCGATGTACCTTGGGTTCAGTTTCCCACGCTTTCCAAAATGTATTAATCCTTTCCAGGGCGAGACTTTTAGTAGGACACGGTCTCTACCCTGGAATTCCAAGGGTTTCTGTCTTTTATCCGCATAACTCTTTTGTCTGTCCCTTAAAGCCTTCAGTCGTTCCCGAACCTGAACAATCTTCTCTGTGGTTTCTCTTATAATATGTGGCCCAGTGAGAGTGTTGTCCTTTGCTTGTCCTCTTGCTAGTTGTGTGTCACCCACTCCAACCCAACATAGAGGTGATCTGTACTTACGGCCGTAGAGGGCTTCGAACGAAGCAACCTTGATGCTAGTGTGGTAGCTATTGTTGTACAAAAATTCGACCAATGGAAAATGGGTGTCCCATGGCTTACCAAAATCGATTACGCAAGCTCTCAGCATATCTTCTAGGGTTTGTATGGTTCTCTCACTCTGGCAGTCGGTTTGTGGGTGATACGTAGTACTCATGTCTAGTCTCGTTCCTAGAGATCTTTGCAGCGACTGCCAGAACCTTGAGGTGAATCTACTATCTCGGTCTGAGATAATGGATATTGGCACACCATGTAATCGTACAATCTCCCTTAGGTATGTTCTAGTTAGCTTCTCCAATTTATCAGTTTCTTTGATTGGTAGGAAGTGCACGGATTTAGTTAACCTGTCGACGATCACCCAGATGGTGTCGAGTCCGCTTGCCATCTTAGGTAATTTGGTTATGAAATCCATGGTTATCTGCTCCCACTTCTATTCAGGTATTTCTGGTTGTTGTAACAATCCCGAGGGCTTTTGGTATTCCACCTTGACTTTAGCGCACGTCAGACATTTGCTCACGTAGGTAGCAACTTCAGCTTTCATGTTCGGCCACCAATATAGTTTCTTGAGGTCCAAATACATCTTATCGGAGTCGGGATGTATGGAATATCGTGTCTTATGGGCTTCGTTCATGATGACTTCTCTGAATCCGCCAAACTTCAGTGTCCAGATCCGATTCATGAAGTATCGAACTCCATCATTCTTGACTTCAAGATTTTTATCCATTCCCCTTAAGGCTTCCCCCGTCACATTTTTGGATTTCAAGGCTTCTATTTGGGCTTCCTTGATTTGTGTGGACAGGTGTGAATGGATCGTCATAGTTAGCGACTTCACTCGGCGGCCCGAGTATTCCTTTCGGCTGAGTGCATCAGCCACCACGTTAGCCTTTCCGGGATGATATCGAATTTCACATTCGTAATCATTTAGTAGTTCTACCCACCGTCTTTGTCTCATGTTGAGTTCTTTCTGGTTGAGGATATGCTGGAGGCTTTTATGATCGGTGAAGATTGTACACTTCGTGCCGTATAGATAGTGCCTCCATATCTTTAGAGCGAAAACGACTGTTCCTAGCTCGAGATCGTGCGTCATGTAGTTTACTTTGTGCGTCTTTAGTTGTCTTGAGGCGTAGGCGATGACCTTCCCTCGTTGCATTAGAACACACCCAAGTCCTTGGTTTGACGCATCACAATAGACCACGAAGTCTTCTGTTCCTTCTGGTAAGGTTAAGATGGGCGCACTACATAAGGCTCGCTTTAGTGTTTGAAATGCAATGTCTTGTTTTTCTCCCCAGTTGAAGGTCACACTCTTCTGAGTAGGGTGGTAAGCGGTTTAGCAATCTTCGAGAAGTTTTGTATGAACCTTCGGTAGTACCCCGCGAGTCCCAAGAATTGTCGGATTTCTGTTGGGGTCCTTGGAGTCGTCCAATTCTCTATTGCTTTGATCTTGGAAGGATCCACGTGTATTCCCTCTTTGCTTACTACGTGACCTAGGAAATCTGCTTCCCGAATCCAAAACTCGCACTTTGAAAATTTTACGTATAGCTTCTCTGCTCTCAATGTTTCCAAAACTTGGCGGAGGTGTTGGCTGTGTTCTTCCTTGCTTCTTGAATAGATGAGTGTATCATCTATGAACACGATCACAAATTTATCCAGGAAGGGACGACATACTCGGTTCATCAAGTCCATGAACACCGCTGGTGCATTTGTCAAGCCAAAGGGCATCACTACAAACTCGTAGTGACCATAGCATGTTCGGAATGCCATTTTGGGGATGTCTCCTTCTAGCACCCGCAGTTGGTGATAACCAGATCTTAGATCGATCTTTGAGAAGTAGCTTGCTCCTTGTAGTTGATCGAACAAATTGTCTATGCGCAATAGGGGATCTCGGTTCTTGATCGTGAGTTTGTTCAGCTCCCGGTAATCGATGCACATGTGAAAGGATCTGTCCTTCTTCTTTACAAATAGGACCGGAGCTCCCCATGGTGAGAAGCTTGGTCTGATGAAGCCTTTACTCAGCAGATCATTTAGTTGACTGGACAGTTCCTGTATCTCGGCTAGGGCTAGACGGTATGACGATTTTGTTACTGGTGTAGCTCCGGGAATTAAGTTGATTCTGAACTCGACTAGGCGTTCAGGTGGGATTCCTGGAAAATCTTCTGGGAAAACGTCTGGGAAGTTGCAGACTTCCGGAATGTCTTTAATGTCCTTCGATTCTCGTTTCTTGTCCACCACGTGGGCTAGAAAGGCATGATATTCCTTGCGAAGATATTTTGTGCTTTTGACGCTGGAGATGATTTGTAAATTTGTACTGGGTTTGTCACCATAAATGACAAGAGTTCCGCCGTTTGGCAGATTGAGGCGAACGACCCTTTCGTGACAAAGTATATCAGCATGGTGAAGGCTTAACCAATCCATACCGATGATGACATCAAAACTTCTTATTGAAATTGGCATAAGATCGATTTGAAACAAGTGCTCGTTTAAATTTAATGTACATCCTATGTACATATCGCTTGCGCTTTCCGTTTTACCGTTTGCCATTTCTATAGTGAATATTTTATTGAGTGGTTGGGGTTTTTTGATTAAGTAGGTGTTTGAATTTATGACTCACAAAACTTCTATCCGCATTGCAGTCAAAGAGTATGCATGTATAAATGTTGTCGAGGAGAAACGTACCCGTAACCACCGTGGGGTCAGATATTGCTTCATTATGTCCTATCGCTAGCACTCTTCCTACACCGCCAATATTCTTTGGCTTGGGGAAATCCCTCTTGAAGTGCCCAGTTTCTCCACATCCATAACATGCCTGGCTTACTCCAGTTCAAGAACTTGAGTGATTGGTTGTGCCGGTGCCTTACAGAAACGGGCAGTACGCCCTTTCCTGTCACAGTTTTTACAGTGCATTTCTCGGCAATTATCATGGTGATGGTAATTGCATTTGTTGCCCTTTGGCAGGTTCCCAACATATTGCTTCGTTGGCGCAGGGGTAGCAAGAGTTGTAGCGGGGGTAGTAGCGGCATGGACCGCCACCATTTGTTTCTTTGAAGGTTCTTACGAAGTTTGACCTTTTCTCTTGTTCCAGAACTTCTTCTTGCTGTTGTTGTTGGCATTGTTGTCGTGATTGTTGCTTCCTTTGGTTGGTTCAGTGACGACGGTTGTGACACTTTGACAGACCCCATGGTCAACGAGAGATTGCACCAGTTCCTTGGCGTTGTCGAACGTTGTGGGTCTGGGGGCTAGCACACTCCCTCGAAGCTGGGGTGATAGTCCCCAGATATACCTTTCCACCTTTTGGCTTTCCAGGATCATCATTCCTGGGCAAAGTATTATCAAATCACTGAATCTATTTGTATAGCTTGTGATGTCCGAGCCTACCATCGTAAGGCCCCACAGCTCCTGTTCAAGCTTCTAAATCTCGCCTCTTGGGCAGTACTCTCGTAGAAGCATTCGTTTCAGGTTTTCCCAACCCATGGAGTTTGCCACTACCAGGGTTAGTGTCTTGACGTGGCCGTTCCACCACGTTAGGGCTCATTCAGAGAAAGTACAGGCGGCAAATTTTTACTTTGCTTTCCTCGGGGCACGCACATATTTCGAACATAGCTTCCGTTTTCTCTATCCATTGGGATAGAGCCATCACTCCCCCTGTCCCATTAAAGGGAATGGGTTTGCCATTGGTGAAGTCTTTGTAAGTACATTTCCCGGAACGGCCTTGGCTTTGGCCATTTGTAATGCTGTTTATTCCTCCTCCTGACCCGTTGTTATTCATTTGTGCCATAGCTGCGGTTACAGCGGCTGTTACATCAGCTTGGAACATAGTTGCATCCATAGTTGGAGGGGGTGGTGGAGGTGGTGTTGGAGCTGAGTTTCTGCATGACGATCTATGGGGAGGCATGTTTTGGTAGAGAAATAACAATGAAGACTATAAGTTTTTAATGATTTGACAATCGTGCATTAGAGGGTTAGTTATATCTTGTAATTTGTTTTGACTTTAGTTAATGGTTTCGAAGTAGATATAGCAATTTAGATAATCCGATGAATTTCGAGAGGTATGTAAAGAAATACTTCATATATATATATATATATATATATATATACATACATACATACATATATATACATATATATATATATATATATATATATATATGTCAAATATAAGGTGCGTTACATTTTCTTTGTGGTTAGGAAAATTTTACCTATCTAAAGGTCTCCGATTACATGTTCAAAGAAGGTAAGAAAAACTTTATCCGAGGTCCTATTCTATATCAAAATTGTTGGAGTTGGGCAAGTCCTACTTGCGGCGTGTTGTGCGTTTGGAGCTAGACTCTGCATCCGATTGTTTGACTCCCATTAAACGCCTTTCAAGAACCGCTTGTTGTTCTTTCATCTCTCTTATTTCTGCAAGTGCTTCCTGCATTTGGCTTTGAAGCGTCCTTGTGTGGAGTTGGGTATCTTCGTGTAGTCCATCTAGACGACGGATGTCTGTGGCGTTACCCTGTGCATCAGCATTGATCTCACGAATTTTGGCCGCTTGAATTCCCGACTAGTAGGTCTGGGTGGCTATTTTTCCCACAAGGACGGGAAGCGCTCGATCGGCTGAGCCACCACCACTGACGTTGTAGAACTCCCGACACATGCCAAAGGAAGGGCGTACACCCAGTTGATGGCTCCAATGGTAGAGATGGGTTCCCCAAATGGGAATGGGACCTTGGTAGCCCATTCTAACTTCGGGAGAACGAGGAGCGGGAGGGTAGATTACTTCTGGCTCGGAGTCTGTTCCATCCGTACTTTCCTCTTCCTCCTCTATAGGCTCTTCTTCCTCTTCGACTTCGAATTTCTCTTCTACTTCTTCTTTGATTTCCTCTGGGTCTTCTTCCGGATCTTCTACTATCCATCCACCGTTACCTTGGTTTGGGTAGTAGGGTTCTCCCGGTATATGGAATCTGGCAATTTTGTCTGTACTAGAATGGATGTATTAAAATTTTATGAGAAAAGAAATTTCTATTTGACGGCATCCTAAGTTTAACCAAATCTTGAGGTGTGCATGATTTTTATTGTCCTTCTATTAAAATACTCCTATAGTATTTCGAATTTTCAAGTTTAGTATTTTTATTTGGTAAGTTTTTGACTTGTTGTCCACTACGACCATTCCTCGATGTACGTTGGTCAAATCCAGGATAAATATAGTTGATCATGCTATACTTATTCCCGATTTGATTACATACCTCAAGGCCCAGTCATGGTGTCGCAACTTGCCTTAATACTTTTTTGAAAACTTTGCTATGATACGAAACCAATGCATGCGTGTAAAAATGTATATTTTAAAAAAAATATATATTGTGTATGAAAACGTTTTGTCAGAGGGTTTTTGGTCCCTTTTGCATTTATAGTTTGTATATATTATGTGGTTCGATATACTTAGTTCACTATAAACAATGCTCTGATACCAATTTGTCACACCCCCAAACCAGAATGGCGGAAACATTCGGGGGTGGGCGACTTCACGTAGTACCATAACAATTGAATATCGTAAAGGAAGTAACACAACCATCATATATATAATAAAACGTACATTGTTGCGTAATACATGTTTCCAAAATAATATTACAAATATGATGATTTAAAATGTTTGATAACAGACGCCTTAGTGTTCCTTCTTCAAAAGCTGGTAGTTACCTGTATTACTGATTCCCTGCGAAATACAAGTAGTTTCGAAAAAGTGTCAACAATCACTACTAGAAAAATACCCTTTAATGACGCATGAACCATGACACGCGGTATTTTATGATACGCAAATGTGTGTGCCCTAAAAATAATGTTATCTCTACAAAAATTAGAAGGATTTAGGTCACGTACTTTTGCGCGCCCTCAAATAAGTGTCACATTGAAAGAAAAAAAAACACGGAGGGCACATAACATAAAATGGGCGTCGTGTAACCATGTCGCTTTATATTTTTTAATGAAACACGGGATCTCTTCTCTGGGGTGAAATGAAATTCTGAAAAGTTTGAAAGGCCCGCCATGCTATTACCTTCTTTCCACCTTTCTTCTCTCTCTTACTCAAATACCCCAAAAAAACCCTAAGTCATCACCAAATCTCCGATCTCCCACCGGCAAAATGTCTCCACCTACTCTCTGCCCTCACACTAATTCTCTCAATTGAAAATACAAAAACCCTCAATCAGATAACCATGGCTACTTCTCCCTTCCTTATCTTCTCAAAAACCCAAAATTTCTTTAACCGTAAATCAATTGCGAATCCGACCCGAAGACCCATACTCCGAGCTCACTCTCTTTCCGGAAGATTCTACACCTCGCCATCGTCAAACTCGTTTGCTTCCTCCAACTCCGCCTTCTCGTCGAGCCCATCGTCGTTCTTTCAGAACCGATCTGCATCACCTACACGTGTCAACGTATACGGATCATCTCCATCGGCGTCGAATATACGATTTTCTCTCAACAATCGTCAAATTTCTCCGAGTCGTTCGATCTTTGTAATTCCGAGGAGTAATAATAGTAATCAAGCGTCAAAAAAGCAGTTGGATAAACCAAGGCGGATGTGTATGTGTTCTCCTACTTCGCATCCACGTTCGTTTAGTGTTTGATTCTAGTGTAAAGATGATTTATCTTCTATCTTTTACAAGCTATATGATCCTCATATACCTGAGTTAGAAAAATTTCTACACAAGGATTTGTTCTTCCCTTCTAACAAATTCTCTGATGCATTTCATGAAGATTATGTAGGCAAGCTGTTCGATGAAATGCCAGGAGACGAGTTTTGGTCTAAACTAAAAGCCATCAGATAGTATCCTGTTTCTGTTGACCCACCTTTGACCAGACTTCCATGGTTAGTGCCAGATAATACATGTACACATATAATACATGTACATAGATGGTATCTTGTTTGGTTTTCCCGTTGTTTTTTTAGTTTGCAATTGTACACACATATAGCTATACATACATGCATATGTATACATACATATATAGATAGAAATACATGTATGTATGCATATAGATACATGTATGTATGCATCTATGTGTGCCTCCTTGTCATTTTTTTAGCTATTTCAAAAAAAAAAATGAAGATGGATATATCGGGGTCTTGGACAAGAAAAAGGTTCATGAAGAGGAATCGATTGCTGTAACTTGTTGGTTTAATAATCAGGTATTGTGGGATTGGCTATGACTTATGGGCAACCACTACTTTTGATAGTTGTGGTTGGAACTGGTACAACAAGCATATATGCTGGTTTCACGAGTATGTTTCTTTGATATTAGTGATTGTTTTCCAGCTTTAGTGTAAAAATGTTTTTGGTTATTAAAAAGAAACATTTTCATGACTTTTTTTTTCTGAAAATGCTTTGAATTATTGTATGTTTAACCATTGTATTTCTTTTGAGTTTTTGTCTCTTTATATTATAAGGGCTATATATATTTGGGATGTTATGTTTAAGCATAATTAATCTATTTTGTTTTTGGTTATATTGTTTTGTTTTGTTGTTTAAACTTTCCCTCATTTAACTAGTTTGAAAATTTTAAAATATTCTGATTCCATTACTTAGTAATTACTATATATGACTCTGTTTTCCTAATTACCTGAGTAGCGTGTCTGTAAATTTTTGATTATTAATAAATAAATAAATATATAAGATGGATGATTTTGCAGGAAGAAACTGATAGGTGAGGCAAAGGCGACTTTTATCCCACGAGTTCCAGAGGTGTTGAAAACAAGTCTGATCAAGCACATTAGAGCTCATGTGGATCCATGAAACAAGTCAACAAGAATAGGAGGTAAATTTTATTTCTTTTTTTTTAATCTTTTGACCCATCATCAGGTATTCTGCTGGATCAATTGGACTTGTTTTCTCTTTTGAATCAGCTTCATTTCTGTTTTAATTATCTTAATCATGATAAAAGAGAAATCTTTGTTGACCATAATAGTTATCTATGAAACTATGAAGGTTTTGAAACAAGTTGTAGAGAATGTCTTAAAGGAGGTTGCATCCTTTTCCAGTAACTGGCTTTGTTTTACAATCAACTTGAATTAAAAGTCTTGTCTGAGCTTTTCAATTTTGTCTTGAATTTTGATGCATCAAGTGGAAGGAAGATCTTTCCAAGGAACCACAAGTAGAACAAGAATTGACGCTTGTGATGCTTAATGTCAATCAAACGACATTGCTCCTAACAGCAACAACAACAACAACAACAACACTAACACTACCATTAATGGCCGACTAGATTCCGGGTAAGTTGCATAAAATAGCAACATACTATTACTTTTTTTTATAACAAGACATGTGATATTGTGTAGTTTATGATGATTTGTGATAAAGTTGGTCAATAGAGGAGGAAGTGTTGCTTCATCTTTGTTCCAAAATTATTTGTATTTCCTGTAATGCATCTTACATTTTCCCTTTTTCACTTTATATAATTTACAATTCCATTATATTTATATGTAGATCAGTAATGTTGCAGTTAAGGCTCCTGCACCAGGTCAAGCGGTATATTCTTCTTAAAAATTTGCTTTAAATGGCTACTTTCATTCCTTGCGATCTGAGGTACACCAACTTTATATTAACTTTCTTTTATTAAATAAAAAATCAAAAAAATTATAATTATGATAATCATACTTATTATTTCAGTTTTACCAAAAGGGAATCATGGTAACAGTTGTTTGCCCTGGGCCAATAGAGACATCAAATGCACCTGCTACAAGCACATCATCGAAGGAGGTTAGTTTCATATCATGTTCCATCACCTGCCTGATATTTGTTATAAAGGGAAAAACTCCAACAAACTATGCCCATTGTTTCATATTAGGTCCTTATGGGTTGGCAATAGCAGGTTTACTGGTTAAGTCAACTTTAAAATGTTGACTCTTCTATAGCCACAAAAATACTTGTTCAAGGACCCAATGTGGACAAAAAAAGTTTCCTGACTAATCTGGGACAACAGGTATAGTTTGTTGGAGTTTTTTCCGACTTTACCCCTGTTATAAATTCAATGGCATGTTGATTATTTTGTATCGTAGATAGATAAAATCTGATGAACAGTAGGATATTTGTGTCTTTGTTATACATACAGATTAGAAAGGTAGACCCGACTTTGGACATGGAGGTTGATGAAGGAGACAATTACACACATATTCCAGTAAGAAACATAAATTTTTTAGTTTTATAGGAATGTATAACCCATCCATGTTAGCAATGTATTATTTTTCTATAACATTTGAATGATTCTTTGTATGACATATTATAATTTGTGCAATTTATTTTATTTTTTGACTTTGAAATTTTATTTTATATTATGCAATGGATTGCATTTTTTGTATATGGTATTTTATTTCGATTATGAGAGATTAAATGCAAATTTAATTTAAAAATTAATAAATATATAAATATATATTTTTTCTATTATGAGACATGAAATGCAAATATTATTTGAAAATCAGTAAATCTATAAATAATTTAAAAAAAAAAAATTAAAATTACGATACGCAAAAATGTGTGTCGTCTTCATTTATGACATGGCCTTTCTTGACAGGGGCTTCCTTGATACGCATTGCGTGTCATAAACATGCGCGTCGTAAGGTTACGACATGCAAATGCGTGTCGTCTTCCTTTATGACAGTGTCTTCCTTGATACACATTGCGTGTCATAAATGCGCGTCATCTATAGACGACGCGCAAAAACGCGTCGTCTGTCTTTATGACAGGGCCTTCCTTGACGCGCATTTGCGCGTCGTTTGAGCGTTTTACGACGCGCAATGAGCGTCGTAAAAGGCTGTTTTTCTAGTAGTGAATAAAGTTGGTGAGTTCATAAGTGTTTTTGTGCTGAAAAGTATGTCTTTTTGGAAGAAAATAGATGAACGTGGTTTCCAGAAAATCCAATATTTTCCACATATAGTTTGAAAAGCTCCCAAAAGTTGGAGGGCGTTTAGTATCTTTCATACTTAAATGATAAAGATGAATTCATACTCAAAATAATGTAAATACTGAATGCATTCATGAGTTTCGTAAATCAAGCTTGTTTTTATACTTCCGTGTGAGGCTTATAACCATGCTTTTGACACAGACTGCCTGTAACAACGTTCTTCAGGAGTTGTAATGTTATGACATTTGTCACCCTAGACCTGCTGGTCTAACTGTAGTTAACAGTTTAGGTGCAGGATTGTCAATATCGTATAGATCTATACACAATTATCACACTCTCCCTCCAAGAGATTATGGTTTATAATATAGGACTTGAAATGCATACTTGAGAGTACGTTGATGTTGAATATCTCACAACACTTAGTATAAATAGATTTACGAAAAGAAAGTCTTTATTTCATTTCAGATGAAAGTATTTCGTTTTTCAATATGTTTACGTAAGAATGTATGAATAACTCATAAATATACCCATTATAGTTTTTCATAAAGTGCGTTCCATTTGGTGAAAATAACTCGGTGAAATACTAACCTTTTTAAGTAAAGTAAGATGTTGATATCGAATAATAACAAGATAGAAGTTGTATTTATATCTATATAAAACGATATGTTTTCTTGTATTGTACTTGTATCCCCCCCCTAAAACATGAAAAGACGTGAAAAGTAGGGGTATGAACTCACCTGTTCGGTTTGAAGAGAGTGAGACTAGAATCGAGCGGAACTTCAACAGTGGAAAGTTGCGTCTTCGAGCTTCTCGGGGATCTTGGTAGCGTAGAACCTTCGTCGGGGGCTCGGGTATGGATCCGAGGGTGTCGGGATGGCCTCTGGAGCTCACAATTGAGTGAAAGTGAGAGAGAGTTTGAGAAAAGTGTGCCAAAACCCGGAGCTCATGCCCTCTATTTATAGGGTTGAAAGTGGGAGTACGTTGGGCGTACTTCGGTTACGCTGGGCATAAATTTGCGTCATGGCTTACGACTCGAGTCTAGCTAAGCGTAGAGTCTGCTAGCCGATGGGACTCAACCCTGCACGTGAGTACGCTGGGCGTACCCTTAAATTACGCTGAGCGTAATTTGGGCTTCAATCTTCTAAATTCCGTAACTTTCGCGTACGGGCTCCGTTTTTCGCGTTCTTTATATCCACGCGTAGGTGAGACTATGCTCTACAACTTTCATTTAGACTCCGTCGGCTAGTTTTGAATTTATTTTTAATATTATGTTTTTAGTAGGTCGGGACTGCTAAAGTCCGTTAAAAATTCATAACTTCTTTATCCGACGTTTGATTTCGTCTGTCTTTTCACCATCTTACTCCTGTTGTGGAGACCTTCAATTCTCGTTTAGGTTGTGTTGGCTAAAAATCATTCGATCTTTTAATTCGAGTTTTTAGCTCTCTACCGCTGTTACGAAACTTAGAAAATTCGTAACTTCTTCATATGAGGTGCAATTTTGGCGATCTTTTTATACACGTTCACGTTTTAACGAAATCTACAACTTTTGTTTAGATAGTTAAGGCTAAAATGCATTTTATTGGAATTTCACTTTTTACATTTAATAATGTTTTACCGAGTGTGTCGTGAATATTTGAGTGGTCATAACCTTTTCATTATAATTTGGTTTTGAATGTTCTTTATGTTTTTGGAAACCTTGGCACGATATCTAACATTTGATGCTTCCCAAATTTAGATTTTTGAACATTTTATTTTTGAGGTTAATTATGTTGATTCCATATAACAAGGAGGAAAAGAGTGTAGGATAATGTCAATAGCCAACTCTTCGTCAAAATTGACATTCAACTTTAGCTAGCGGTCCACATATCTTTGCATCTTTTGCAAGTGGGTCGTGATGGACTCTCCATCCTTTATTTTTGTTGTTATCATGGAGGCAATGATCTCATACATTTCTTGTCGAGCACTCTGATGGTACCTTTCCATCAAGTCTTGGTGCATCTCGAAAGGCCAAAAGTCCTCGTAGGACTTCTGAAGCGTATAAGTCATAGCGGCTAGCATGATGCACGACACCTTTGTTGCGTCCTTCTCATGAGCCCTACACTTAGCCAGTTGCTCAGGAGTAGCAGTTTCTTCATCAATCTCCTATAGCGCTTTGTCGAGGACATATTCCTTTTCCTCGTATCGAATGGCCATGCGAATGTTTCGAATCCAATCGTTGAAATTCGACCCATCGAAAATGACCTTCCCATATAAGTTCATGATGGAGAAAGAGCCAAAAGCGTTTGAGTTTGAAAAAGAAGAATAAGTTTTATTAGATAGAAATTCCTTAATGTAACACCCAAATGAAATATTAAGGCAAGGACCCAAACACAATAGTTCACAATTCAGAAAAGGGATGTTGTAATGTAATTTCAAATTATTTGAAGGGAGGTAAATGTCGATTTACCAATTTCACCACCAGAAACAAAATTTGAAAGAATTAAGTTTTATGAAATTCCTAGTACTTTGAGATTCATTAAACTTTTCAATGGCATGTTTAATCTCAATAGTGCCCTTCAAATTTTTGAATGGGATACAGAGGATCACAAACAAGGTGTGAAGAACCATGCAAATGTGCTCAGTACTCTTGATGTCATTTATCACCTAATCAATGTGCTGGTTAACCACACACACTCCATTGATCTTTGATAAACATCGAGCTACCCTTTTCCACCCTTTTTGTCCAAGTTAGTGTGTCGGTTAACCACACACGCTCCACTAACGACTTGTCAAGGTGCAAAGTGCAATTTCATGGAATAGTACCATTTTCACACTTTTCCTAAAGTCTGGGAATTTATGAAAAACATTTAGTTACTTTTATAATTATCATTATACTTATTAATGAGATCTAATGTCGTATCCTACCCGTTCGGCTAACGACCCTCCACTAGTCAAGGAAGCGGTGGGTGAGAGTGGACACCCATTCAATCACCATTTTATAGGCAATTTCCTTATACCCCCTTATAAACCAACTTCGTGAATGAGGCCTACTAAGGGTAAGACTGACTGTCTTATGCATATATATATATATATATATATATATATATATATATATATATATATATATAAGTATTAACTTATTAATATTATAATAGTATAAGGGTTGAATTTTAAACCTTTGAAACTCTAGGGTTTAGAATTTAAATATTTCAAAATCAAAACTTTTTAATCAAATTTTAAATTCCAAAACTTGAGGGAAAGTCTTAAAAGTTTTCAAAACCTCCTAGATCAAATTTGAAAACAATTTAAATTAATCATATAATTTATCTATATCACAAAACTTGACCTAATCTAATTTCATATAGAAAGATAATTCAAATTAAATTCTACAAATAATTAATTTATCACATAATCAAGTAATTATCTTAAAATTTGACAATTACCCTCCAATTGGATGAGGATAATCATTACCTTATAATAAAAAACGAATTTTATCAGTCAAAACAGTTTGTAGTATTGATCCTAATCTAATTCTGGCAAAAAAAAACCCAAAAAACTGCCAACATATGATCCAACTCGTCGAGTCAGGGCACTGCACTCATCGAGTTGGCCCAACTCGTCGAGTTCGTCATATAGAGGGTAGATTTCGATTTGCTTCAGCTTTGAACAATTAACCAATGCATCCATATAACAGAAAATAATCTAGGATTTGATACCACTGATGAGTTTTGAGCACGATAACAACCTTATGGTGCAACTACAACCCTAATGCTTTGGATCTAAGTTTTCTCTAGTTATACATGCAATTTTTCTTTTATCCAAAGCATGAAACCTAACTAGCATACAATTTAGAGACTTACAACATAAAACAAGTTAGATGAATGCCTCTTTGTTGTAGCTTGTAGAACTTGGCCTTTCAAGATCTTAGTACCTCAAATCTGATGCCTCAATTAAGTCACAAACACCAAGAACAATGGAGGATTATGAGAGAGAGGCTAGGAGGCACCAAAAATCGTCTAAGGTTTCTTCTTGGAAGTCTTGGCCGATTTTGGAAGTGCTAGGGGTTACATTTATAGTGTAGAATTCCTAGGGTTTTAACTTGTAAACCCGAATTCATTTACTTAGGCTTTTAAGCAATCCAATAACTCATTTGATAGGCCCATTGGACTAAATCTTCATGGACTCTCACATAGATTTAGTCCATCCCTAATCAACATGGATCATTAGCCCAAACTATATGTATTACTGATTTACCTAATCAGTCCCCGTAAATTTAATCAGTCTCTTTTTTTATCACTAAATTAATTCCAAATTAATTCCTAATCAATACCAATTAAATAATATGATTTCTCAATTAACATATTATATTAATAAATCACAAATAACCTCTTTCTTAAATATCCATCCTATCAAATTGCTCTTGTGAAGGCAACCCAAAAGAACCATGCTACTATCGGGTCAAGTATAACAAATATAGTTATGGGCTTAGACACCTATTCCAACAATACGCACATAAGACCCTCCGGTCATGTAACTCAAATAAGACCCTCTGGCCACATAGTATTACCACTCATGTAAGTATAGTGAGAAGACTCACCTCACCGAGTAAAGCAATATATCCCACACTCGAACTGCTGGTCTAGAGTCTGCCTACACATATCACAATCATCTATACTTAACAATTATATAAAACGACAAGCTAGCTCATTTACTAAATCTCCAAAAAGGGTGAAAGACTATTTTAGTCCTCAATGTTCTCCAAATTCCACAACTTGACCCAACCCTAAAAGTCAATGGAAGTCAACACTCAATCAACAATCCATGTTGACTCAACTCGTCGAGTGCATCTATGTGACTCGTCGAGTTCCTCTTTTTCTCAGAAAATAGGGAAAACTCCAACTCAACTCGCTGAGTTGTCTCATCAACTCATCGAGTTTGCACGTGTCCAGACTATTAGGGAAAACCCTAACCGACCCATCGAGTTAGCTCATGCACTCGTCAAGTCCCTCTAGTCCAACTCTTATTCAGGCGATTCTAGGAAGATCTAAAGTCCAAAACTCTAGATCTAGCCTCCCTAGGCAGAAATACCACATAAAGTTGCAAGCTTTACGGCCATGCATGGCACCTGGGCTCAAAATGCCAAAACAAAGCTCTATAGAAGGTTTAATGTTTGGAACTTGGCCAATTGCTTGATAAAGCTTGGATCTTTATGCTCAAGGGACCTCATATAGTCCAGATCTGAAGTTTCAACTTCATGCCATGCTCAAATGACTCAAAGGCTCTAAAAGGAAGATGGAAATAGCCACAAACTTCCTGAAGAAGAGATCTAACCAAACAATGATCAAGGTGATAGCTTTTTACCTCCAGTTAGTAGCTAGTACTGAAGGAACACTGGATCCGAGGCCTTCTTCTCATTCCAAACCTTTTGCTCTTCTATCTCCTTCCAAGAATGCACCAAATCTCACACTTTTGGCCTCTCTCTCTTTCTCGCAGATGATACTAGGTCGTTTAGGGTTTCTCTCAGGGTGTTAAAGTGATAAGGGAGGCAGAAATGAAGACTTAAGGTCCTTTAAATAGGATACAAACCCTAAAAATTAGGGTTGTCACACTCACCACCTACTCATTGAGTTGGGATCCTTCAACTCTTCGAGTAGACTATAGAAATATCGCGACTATCTCCATCTCTACTCAGCAAGTTGGGGCCTCCAACTCGTCACGTCACCCTAACAAAATGAATATAACTTAATTAAATACTATACCTAGGAGTCGGGATGTTACAATCCTCCCCACTAGAATCAAAATTTACCCATGAAGTCATCCTCAGGAAATAACTCTGGGTACTGCCCACGCATCTCGAACTCCGGCTCCAAAGTATACTCGGATCCCTTCTGATGCTGCCACTGAACCTGAACCAAGGGCACCTCTTTATTCCTCAAGACCTTCACTTTCTTATCCAAAATCGTCATTGGCTTCTCAATGTAGTTCAGGCGGTCATCGGCCAATGTCATCTCATCAGCTACACACTTCCTCAACTGTGACACATGGAAGGTGTTATGAATCTGGCTCAACTTTGCAGGCAGCTCTAACCGATAAGCTACCTTACCTACTCGTGTGATCACTCTAAAAGGACCGATGTATCTATGACCCAGCTTGCCCTACTTCCTGAATCCGATCACCCCTTTCCATGGGGATACCTTGAGGTGGACAAAATCACCGACCTGGAACTCTAGCTTGGAGCGTCTACGGTCTGCGTAACTCTTCTAACGACTTTGGGCTATCAATAACCTCTGCCTGACATGCTGAATTTGCTTCGTCGTCTTTAGCACTATCTCAGTGCTCTCCAAAACTTTCTGTCCGAAAGAGTGGCGAGAAGCCCTACGCTTTAGGCAACTAATCACCGCCTCAAAACTCCAAATCCAAGGTTCATAAAAGTTTGATCCACTCCATCAACCCTTGGGTTCTAAAGCACAACCCGAAACTCAAAACACACAACGATCTCCTCAAGACAACCAAAACAATCAGAAACTTCCAACCCGAGGAAGAACAACCACCTTACTGATCCACAAGGAAACCAAAACGCTTCACAAGGTCTGACCTCCGTCAAACTGAACCATCCCAACCCAAATCCTAGGGAGATTCAGCTCTTGCTCCGAACTGAATGACCATAACTCCCGCCATCTTCCAATATTGAACACCAAATCTGGATACAGGGTTGACTCTGACCCAATAGTGGAACCGTCACACGCTACCCTTAGCACCTTCGGCAATACGACCCCCATAGTCGCTAAATTTCACATGGCTATCTCTCTTAATCACGTTGTTTCTGCAGTCACCAAGTTCACTTCACCCCAAATAAACATTACATTTGATCTGTAGGCACACATCACTTCTGACCTCTGGCGTCTACTACTTGCTCATACCATGCGTGTCGTGGTTCTCCTCAAGCCAACGACTGATCCACTCCAGTCTCAACCATCAGATGGGATCATAATCACTCAGAATGAGACCCATCTGAAAGTCCGAAATCCCAACCCATCCGTCCTTTTCATAGATAGAGCCAAACTCAACATAAGAGTCTGACCCGACAACAAAATTGAAACCACTCATATCCAATCTGATACTGCACTCATGACCCGAGATCTGCGAACCTACTCATATATTACTCCTGTCATTCTTTCGATTTGTGACAACCCCTATCTTAATCGAGATATTATGGTTTCCGACCATCACAAAGACCCCGGTATCGCCCCTGGTCTGGCTACCAGGTTCCCACAGACTCAATTGATAAGACTACCTAGGCCTAAGAACCCCTCTGCGTCACATCCATACTAGTTAATAATATGGCTCCCCATAGTCTTAAAACACTCTCTCATTAGCTACTGAGTGCTATGGCTCCCTGTAGTCTTACGATACTCTCTCTTACCGACTCGTGGATGCTACGACCCGTAGTCTTACAATACTCTCTCTTACTAAATCGTGAATGCTACGGCTCCCTGCAGTATTACAATACTCTCTCTTACATACTTGTGAATGCTATGGATCTTCGTAGTCTTACAACACTCCATCACTCGCCATGGGCTCACCCCACGGTCGTCCCTGACAGTCCTAAGCGATTACTCCCACCTGGATCTACTCACTCTCTTATCACCCCACAATCTCATCATCAACTATCACCATAATGAGTTCACTAACTCATGCTCTGCGGTCCAACCTAGATAGGTGCACACACCTACCCAGATTATGCTTCACTTAATCTTGACGAAAATTTTGGTAGACAAGGCACTTTCCCTCTGTACAGTTTTCTCCCTTGGATAATCCTCGTTTGGCAACAATTAACCGATGATCTCACATCTGGAAATGTAGTCGCTTGATGTTTCACCTTCCGTCTGACAAACGCAAGTCTCATAGTAATCGAACAATTTAGGTCATTGTACTCAGATACCTTGACACACCATCACAGAATGTCACGATGTCTTTCCATGACCATTGATCTTCCACTTACATAACTCAAAACCTTGAAGTACTCTGGCACACAACGTGAAGCACGGAGGAATCGTCAATGACTAAGAAAACGTTGATGACAATCCAAAGCCCCATCCTCTACTGATGCAACCCATGTGAAACTACTCATATCGACTCTGAAGTTGATTGACAAATAAGTTGCTGCCCTTCCCGGAGTATAGATAAAAACCTATACGTCGAACTACCATTCTCTCAGCAATCGATTCTTGACCTCAGCAACCCAACCATCTCGAAACTCAGCCATTGGCACACCCGAAGAAACACAGGCCACAATCAGATTCCTGACCAACGGCCACCTGCCGTGAAAACACTCATTCTCTCCTGATCACATGCAACATGCATCATTTCGCCATGTATGTTGCCTTGGCTATTACATGACCCCAGTCTCATATACTCGGACCGCGGATCTCCATAACCCAAACTTATGCACCACACTATATTGAGAATCCTTCTCACAGAATACCCAATTCTCCCCCACTTAGGGTTCAAACCATCATCCATTGACATACCAAACAGATCACACTACAGACTGGCTAACAGAATGTACCATTCCCGACTCATGGAACGTACCATGAAACACTCGATGATATTCCAGATAATGACCAAATTCTCCAATTATCCCGTATCTCAGATGAAAACCATGGAATCCTCCCAATTTGACTGCCTCTAGTCATCCAAAATCTCATACCGATACATCATCTGACATCTTGACTGTCCCGAATTAGTTACGACTCTCAACCTGAGAATAATGAACTATCACACACACCTCATCTCTGATTCCTCAGCCAACATTCCATCATGGTGAATTATCATAGAAGCAAGAGACCTCACTCTCACAGTCAATATACAATGTAAACAGCAAGGGCCGCCGCCCCGATATACTCCTCTTGATTAACAGGATCTGCTGCTAAAATATTTCTTACTATACTCAACTAAAGCATATCCTTGTGCTCATCCCTCTCAGTCCCCACTGATGACTCTCTTACGGTGTAAGAAATACCTCGTAGCTGACATACTACAAAATGCTTTGGTGAATATATCGCCACTATATGCTACCCCATGAGGTTTGACTCCAAACTTTGAAACTGGAAGCTCGTTATCTCTTTCGCTCCACACAGAAAGCGGTAATAGTGTAATTCTCGTCACAGAAAGTGACATCTCAACCATCGGCCGATCACTCAACCCAGACCGCAATCCTCCACAAGACATTGTCTCCACTTTTCCTTGAGTCATGCGACTCTAACTGGTAGCTCACTAGTTAAATCCTTCGAGATCTAAACTCAAATTTCCTTGCAAGGTACACTCTATTGAAACTCAACCGACATGACCCTTTGGCCCCACAGTTTACCATATCCATTCTCAGTGTGAACACCCATCGTCGAATAACTATTAAGGACGGAAGCATACTCTGCTACGAATCATGGTACCCGAACCGTGTTATATCCCCTAAATTTGCCATTTAGAACCTCTAGAATTCTCCCTGTTTCGAGTATGGGTCCTCCGCTTTCAGTAGTACGGGCCCATACTACCTGCCACTTCTACCCATACTTTCCACACAGATCGTCCTAGATTTCCTAAGTAGTTACTCAACCTTCTCAATCTCCAATCTCATTACATTTGTTCAATCTCCAGCGAATACTCATCTCTAAACAGCGTACTTATTGGACTAAAATTACTCCTTAGGCTCTCCTAGGTTCTCACACTTCTCTGCCATCAGCTGCTGAAGAACTCCTCATGATGCCACCCATCTACCTCCTGAATATCGTTATATTCACTTAGTAACTTACTCCCATCATTTCAAAAGTTCCACAAAGCACAAAGCAAGCAGCATTCGGGCATCAAATAACCTCCACCAGCACATAAAGCCACTCTAGCATACAACTCGACTTGCTCTATACACAACTCAAAAGGCATCATCGAACTCAGGTAATCCTACTTCTCGTGGGTATCTAACTACTCTCTCAGTAGATTCCTCAAATTCACATCTAGGTATCTCTCCTAGATCACTATGCTACTTAAAGCTCTCTCTAAATGAAATCCTAGCACATACATAGAGCAAATTGTAGATAATATCAATCAATAGCATCCCCTAGGCTAAGGCATCATGAATCAGGCAACTCTAGTTTTAAATTCCTGAAATACCTAGCCTATCCTCTAGCATGTAGTTCTAATATCTCGTAAGTGTCCCATAATATAAACAAGTAATGGTATTTTGAGAAATCACCGTTCGGGCTCTAGTTGATTGTACACACTACTCCATCTTGTTTTCTCTCAAAAGCTCTTACTCATTTTAGAAAAATCACTTATTTTAGAAAGTTTTCTCAAATCCTCATTTTGAGTCCAGACATACCCGAGGGTACATCCGAATCCCGCAAACCAAGGCTCTGATACCAACTTGTAACACTCAAAAATTTCAAACAAAATTTTCATTTTAAAATCACATAAAACGCAATATCACATTTCTCAAAAACCACAAATGTATAAGTTGTCAAAATACAAGTCAACAATTTTTTTGATAGTATCCCAGAATCCTCAAAAACATAAACTCCAACTGGTGTGTACAATCAGTCGGCGCCTTCCCACAATCCTGAGAAGTACCTGAAACATATATCACACATCAATGTAAGCACGAAATATAGTGAGTTCCCCAAAATACCACACACAAATAGTTAGCCTCTCATGGCTATATCTCAATAATGACCCTCCGGTCATGTGTCTCAGTGAATACCCTCCGGTCTCACAACTCGGTTTGGACCCTCCGGTCCTAACTCAATAAGGCACAAAAATAATATACAACATAAATCACAAAGACAAAATGCATGATATCAAATAGCTCAATATAAGCATGTAAGACCCTCCGATCATGTAACTCAAATAAGACCCTCCGGCCACACAGTATTACCACTCAAGTAAGTATAATGAGAAGACTCACCTTGTAGAGTAAAGCAATATATCCCACACTCGAACTGTTGGTCTAGACTCCGCCTACACATATCACAATCATCTCTACTTAACAATTATATAAAATGTTAAGCTAACTCCTCTACTAAATCTCCAAAAAGGGTGAAAGACCATTTTACCCCTACATGTTCTAGAAAATCCACAACTTGACCCAACCCTAAAAGTCAACAGAAGTCAACACTCAAGTCAATAGTCCATGTTGACTCAACTCGTCGAGTGCATCTATATGACTCGTCGAGTTCCTCTTATTCTCAGAAATTCGGGAAAACTCCAACTCAACTCGCTGAGTTGTCTCATCAACTCGTCAAGTTTGCACGTGTCTAGATTATTGGGGAAAACCCTAACCGACTCGTCGAGTTGGCTCATGCACTCCTCGAGTCCCTCTAGTCAAATTCTCATTCAGACGATTCCAAGCAAATCTAAACTCCCCAAATTCTAGATCTAGCCTCTCCAGGCTGAAATACGATGTAAAACATGCAAAGCACCTGGGGCTCAAAATGCCAAAACAAAGCTCTATAGAAGTTTTGGATCTTTATGCTCAAGGGACCTCATATAGTCCAGATCTGAAGTTTCAACTTCATGTCATGCTCAAATGACTCAAAATATCAAAAAGGAAAATGAAAATGGCCACAAACTTTCTGAAGAAGAGATCTAACCAAATAATGATCAAGGTGATAGCTTTTTACCTCCAATTAGTAGCTAGTACTGAAGGAACACTGGATCGAAGGCCTTATTTTCGTTTCAAACCTTTTGCTCTTCTATCTCCTTACAAGAATGCACCAAATATCACACTTTTAGCCTCTCTCTCTCTCTCTCTCTCTCTCACACACACACACACACAGAGATGATACTAGCTCGTTTAGGGTTTCTCTCAGGGTGTTAAAGTGATAAGGGAGGCGGAAATGAAGGCTTAAGGTCCTTTAAATAGGGTACAAACCCTGAAAATTAGGGTTTTCACACTCAACACCTACTCGTTGAATTAGGGTCCTCCAACTCATCGAGTAGACTCTAGAAATCCTACGGCTATCTCCATCTCTACTCGGCGAGTTGGGGCCTCCACTCATCGAGTTGCCCTAACAAAATGAATATAAATTAATTAAATATTATACTTGGGAATCGAGATGTTACATGGTGTTGTTTAGTTCTTCAGGTGTGGCTTTGGATCCACAAATAATCCAAATTTTGCATGTCGTGTCGACAATGTTGGTATTTGGATTGATCCGACCAGGGTTTTAACAACATTTCTAGATAAAGTTTGGATGTTTTGTTGAGCTAGATACGTAATGGTGGAATCTGTTCAGTTTCAGTCAAGAGGTTGGATCTTGTTTCATTCATTTATGAGGATGTTTCTATTAACAATTGAGGTTCGTCATTTTGTTAGATCTACCGGTACTTCACCTTTTGGGTAAGTTTGTGAAGAAAAATGAATGCAGTAGATCCAAAGTTGGTTATGGGTTATCTTAAGTGTGGATCGTGTGGTAAGTTCATTAGATATTGTCGTGAGGGGTGTATGTGGACTAAACAAGGTAGAAAAGAAGCACTTGGTTTGAATTATTGGCATGGTTTTATTTGGGTTTTAGCCCTTGAAATGGGAACAAGAATAAAACTGCATATCTCAATCTTTGGTTGTGTGCGACCATGTTTTCGTCTGATTTTGCATTGGTAGTAGCCTACACTGTGAAAGGAATTGTGTGTTATAAAAGGGTATATCTCGTATTAATTTTTAGTTAGGTATCCTTATGGGTAATTTGCAAGACCATGGGTTGGGCCCATGGAAGTGGTAGAAGTATTGTAAGACTGCGGGGTATTCATAACATTCACTAGGCCGATAGGTAATGGTGGAAGTGTTGTAAGACTGCATGGTAACCGTAACATTCACTATTATGGTAGACGGCTGTGAGAGTGTGGTAAGTCCACGATAAGGCTAGTAGCCTTTACTAGGATGAGTTATACGATTGGAGGAATGGTTGTGAGACTGTGGGAAGGCCACACCATTCATAGGATTGAGGAAGTTCGCAGGCCGATTTAGGGACGGATGTGATGTAAGACTATGGTTGGGCTGGTAGCATTCACCCAAAATGAAGTGGACTATCTTTTGTTTGCATGTTGTTCGGTTATGTTGTCCCTTGAGGATTGTTTGTGTCATTTTGGCAAACCAGCTATGATAGCCTCTGTCACTTAGACTCTTGGGAGGAGTCTCGTTGTGCGACCATGCATGAGATTGTCAGTCTTAGCAGACAATTAGGGATTTCGCATACCATGTTGTTAGAAGGTCAACATGATATCAGTAGATCACGAATAGATCAAATATGCAAAACTTTGGTTATCGGAATGTGTGTGTTATGTGTTGGTGTAGCATCTATGGGTGAGACTTGCATTAGGAGTCGCCTTTGCTTTCAAATGAAAGGTTTCCGCAACAAGAAATGGTTAGGGATTCTGTTTTCCAGTTATCTGTAAGATAATTCAGAGTCGAAAGGATTTCGTTTGGTTCATATTGTGAATTGGGGTCTTTTATGGTGTAGGATGACATAATTTTGTCTGTTGGGGAGTTAGACATTGTTAGAATCTCCAGGTTTCGAACAGGGTAATTAGTTTTCTTTCGTTAGCTGAGGAAAGAATGATAAGGTTCATTTCTTCGTCAGGATGAGTTATTTTGCTAAGAATGGGCCCTGATAGAAGTATTAGAATAGGGTTGACTAGTGGGGTAGTGGAAGTAGTAAGGAATGATTTCGAGAATGAAATCTAATTTAAGTGGAGGAGAATTGTAACATCCTGTTTCATAAAGTTCTTATTTTAGGATTTTGGACAACAAGTGGATCAAATGGAAGCCTAGGGCTTCAATGGAATGGAGTTTAGACTCTATTGAAGGTGTAGGATGTTGGATGAGTAATTTAAACGTAGGATTGTTCGATGGAAGCTGATGGGTAAAATGGGAAATGGTAGGTTTTGGGATTCTTGTATAAATTAAGGATTTTGGTTTGAGGTATTTTTAGTCATAAGTATCAAGATAGAATTGTAGAGATCGTCGATACCTTTTCGTGGATATAAGGAACCTCAAAAACGGAGTTGAAACGAAGAAGTTATGGTTGTTTGAAGTTAATCTAGAAAAAGGAGTCTGACAGTACGCTGAGCGTACTAGGTTGATGGGGATGCATTTTTAGGGTGTTATACTAAGCATAATGTATGGTATGCTAAGCTTACCATCGTAGTGTTAAAACCATAAATTCTTGGTTTTGATCCCTATTTGAGGACTCTAACCCCCTTGGGTCCTTCCTAACATCAACCATCACCCTCTTGAGCCTCCAACTCGAAACCCTAGCCCCTAGATCAAATCTTGAGCCTTTCTATGTGTTCTGAGTGCATTTTGGATGAAATAGAAGTTCAAGCTTATTGATTGTTGAAGCTCAAGATTGTAGATGCAAAGCCTACATTGCTTTTCTCAACTCCAAAAGGTATAAAGCTTGAATATTGATGATGCATTTGTTAGATCTAGCTAGTTTCGGTTTTTATGAGCGTTTTGGTCACTTTAGTGCATAAAGTTTAGATCTTGAAATTTTTTGACCTTGATATGGATAAAGTTGTAAACTTTATCCATCTAAATATCATATTGGTTCAAATATAAAGGTTGAAGACTGGACCTAATAGATTTAGTTGAGAAAGACGCAATTTTGGTCCTGTTAAGACCTAAAGAATAGATCTTGGTCGTTTGGACCATCCTAATGGATCAAGTTGGAAACTTTATCCATTATGGAGCTATTAGAGTCATAAAATGTGATCTTGGTCCCTTTCTTCCTCCATGCAAGAGTCATGATGCTTTGGTTTGTGTCTTAAGTTAGGATTTTGGTGTATGGACTCCTTTTAGCCGTGGAAAGTCATAAAGTTGGAAACTTTTTGACATAGAAAGTTATTTGGGACTACAATTGAGCTTTAGATGTGTGATATTAATGCAATAAGCACTTAATGAAGGTAAATGGAATTGGTCGGGTACGTTGGGCGTACCTGGTAGTACGTTGAGCGTACCAGGCTGAAGCTCCATAATCAGGAAGGGATCTACTATGCTGAGTGTAGTGACTGAGTAAGCTGGGGGTACTCAGTCTACGTTGACCTCCTTTGACTTGTTGACCTTGACCAAGAATTTAACCAAGTTTGATCTAAGGGTATTTTGGATAATTTGAATAGTAATTTGAGATCTGGGTCCCTTTTAATTATATAAGTAACAGGTAAAGATAGCTTTTGGATCAGTGATCTGTGCAACTATTCTTTTTGACTGTGAGGTGAGTCTCCTTACTATACTTGTGGGACAAAGGCACCAGAATTGGCTCATTGGGTTATGTTGTATGATAGTAGTGGTCCTTGTAATACTTACTGATATTCTTGTATGTACTAGATGTCTCTGTGACTCTTACTAGTATGATTGTATGCTTACTTATAGGAGTGAAATAGACCTGTACCGGTTGAAAGATACCATATGCTTAGTTGTAGGGGTGAAATAGACCTGTACTGGTTGAAAGATACCGAAGGAGTTGGAAGGGACTTAGGGAGTCGGAAGGGAATCAGGGGTGAAATAGACCCGTACTTGCTTTAGCATGATTTGTATGTATGATATGTGGTATTTTGGGGAACTCGCTAATCTTTGTGCTTACGGTTTATGTTTGAAATGTTTTCAGGTACTTCTGGTTCGAAACGTAAGGGCTCGACATGACCGCATTGCATCCACCAGTAGTCCACACTTATGATTTTGGGATTGTATTCTGATAACTATTTTTCATAATGTTATACTTTGATGGTTTGAAATGAATGAATGATGGTTTGGATAATTAAAAACAAAAACTTTTACTATGTGTCTTTGGGATGTTACATTAACATAAAACCAAACTTATGCATATAACCATATACTAATTTTTTATGTTATTGGGTCAATTTAGGACCATAAGGTTATGATGGTAAAATAGTTATTTTATCAAAAAAGGAAACAGTAATTTATTAATGATGCTCGTAAATTATATCATTTTTTTAAATCAAATGCCAAAAAATAGGATTGAAAGATTCAAGCATCATTATTAATAATAATAATAATAATAATAATAATAATAATAATAATAATAATAATAATAATAATAACTAATTGCATTGATCATCAACAAAACAAGCATTGATCATATAAAATGAATATGATTAAAGTTCATATATGTATATATGTTTATAGATGAACATGTGTTCACGAATGTACATATGTTCATGTATGAACATTTTTTTTTAAAATCCAGTAATTTATTATGTTCATACATGTTCATGAACATGTATAAATGTAACCATCATACATGAATATCAAATCTATAAATGGTCATTTAGTGAACATATGTATATGTTCAGTTATAAACATTTATTTAAAACCAGAAATTTGTCATGTTCTTACATGTTCAGTCATAAACATATAAATAATTTAACTGATTTAACTGGTGTTAGTAGTAAGGATGAAAGTGGGTCCAAACCCGGACCAGATGGACTCAGACCCGGAAAACCCGGAACCAGTTAACGAGATTTTGTAGAACCGGAAACCGGACAGGTATATAGGAACCGGTTCCGGTTCGGTTACGGGTACGATACCGGGTAAAGTAGGTCTAGAACCGAAAAACCCGGAAACATCAAAGTGGATAGGTTGGAACCGAATAAAAAGGGTTTAGAACCGGAAAACCCAGAAAAACCGAAATTTATTGGTAATTACTTACTACTTAGTGGGTTGAACTTTGAAATTTTCATATTGATATCCCGACTTTGGGGGACTGTAACTGTAACTCATTGAATATGAAACAAAAATTAACAAAATTATAGTCCAAAATCATGTACAAACTCTAAAATACACTGTGGAAAAAAAACGCATGCCAATCCGACTTTAAACGAATGAGATACGCATGTGTTAACATTTTCACATAATACAAAGTACCAAAACAAATAGCTGAAAAGTTGAAAATTTTTAGTTTTGATATCCCAACTTCGGAGGACTGTAAATCATTGAATATTAAACCAAAAATGATAAAATTAAAGTCTAAACTCATGTACAAACTGTAAACTACAAGTTGGAAAAAACCACATGTCAATCCGACTTCAAACGAATTAGATACACATGTTTTAAAACATTCACCGAATACAAAAAAGTTGAAAAACTAAAACTTCCAGCTTTGATATCTCAATTTTGGAGGATTATAAGTCAATGAATATAAAACTAAAAATGGCAAATTTATAGTCTAAAACAATGTACATACTGTAAACTACATGTTGGAAAAAAAACCCCGCATGTCAATCGGAGTTGAAACGAATAAGATATGCATCTTTTAAACGTTTTACAAAAACCGGTTCAGGCCCTAAAGTGGTTATGGTTCCTAACACCGGTTCCGGTTTTTAGACCCGGTTTACCCGGACCCAATGGACTGAAACCCGGATTACCCGAAACCTAGATAAAGACAACTTTTAAACCCGAATCCAGAATTGGTTCTATATATTCCAGTTCTAACAGTTCGATTCCGGTCCGATTCCGGTTCCGGTCTGGTTTTCCGGTTCTAAATCTCATCCCTAGTTAGTAGCACGATACCGACTTAGGTTATTCTATTCTAAGTAATTATTGTGTTATTTTATGCATAAATGTGAGCCAACCAATTTTACTTATTTTAAGAAAGTGATTAATATATATTATTGAATTAAATATAATTGAAAAATATCATCTAAATTAATTACAAGGGTATTTTAGTCAATTAATATAGATTTAATAAAGGAAAACTGCATATTTTAAGGGATCATAAATTCTATTAATTTTAAAAATCCGATTTTACGAATTATAATTCTTTTAATTCGGACATTCTGACATAATATGTTTATGAGTATATTTAAAAATAAAAATATTATTGAACCATAAATAATAAAAATATTCTTGAACCTATTTTTTGATCATGATTTTAAAAACTTCTTGTAGAATAACAAATTCTTGAACAATCAATTGAAGAATAAAAACAAAAAAATCATTATTTCTTATAGAATACGGGTAACAATTGTTAAGAATTACATTTATTGTTAAAGAATAAAACTAAAAAACCTTTCAAAACGGGAAAGAAAACATCAAAATCTAACAACGACACTAATACATTCTATAAGAATAATGTTGCTTAGAACCACTTTCAATTTTGTGGTCCGTTCTTTAAGCATCAATTTCTGTTAAAACAAAGCCAAATTGTAGTTTATATTCCAATAATGCATTAGCAAATGAAAAATAAAAAACTAAATTCCTTTGGAAAGATATGTGGACTTTTGAATTGCACCAAAACCAATAACCAAGAATTGTAGAACATGCATAAATCAGTAAGAAAATATTTATACTCCATTCCAACAGAATTAGAATTCATGATTTCATTTCAACAGAATTGGAATTCATGATTCCATTCCAATAAAATTGGAATCTCACCAATATTATCCATTGCATCATCTACATAAACAAAATGATTTTTATCATATAAGAAGAAGTAAATTTGATATGAAAATAATGACAAACTACCTTCACTTTGTACTTTACCAAAAAATAGTGAAAAACCTCCTATGGCATGAGGCTGTTTGACGAGTTCAGGGGAATCTTTCCCAAAAAAAATATGGACCGCCATCAGAGGAGAAGATTGACGATCGGAGTGAGGATGAGGGCCGACTCCTTCGGATGGAAGAGAATCAGTCGGAGTTGCAGCATTCGACGGTAAGAGAAAAAACGGCCGATCAGCATCACCGATGGGAACACAAACCAGATTGGCCTCCATAGCCATAGGAGGAGAGTTCGAGACCTCGACAGAAAGCGGTGGTCCAATAGCATCACTTTTTTCATAGAATTTCTATCTTAATTCTTCAAGAGTTAACCCAGTTTCAATAAAGGAGGAATCGAAGAAGGTGAAACTTGATTCCTCATCAGCGTCGACGATCTTCAGAGCACCATCAGAATGCGACAATGACATTTGAGGAGCCATTTCTTTGGATCGATATCCTCTGGTGTATCGGCAATAGATGGTGGTTTTAAAAAACCGACGATGGATGGAGAAAACTTAGGTAGGTGAAGTCAATGGTTACCATAATTGTAGGATATTATTTATGGAAAATAATTATCAAATTACCTATTTACCCTTATTTATTTATTTATTTATTTTTATTTTAAATTTTTATTGGCCCACATTTATGCATACAATGACATAATAAATACTTTGAATACCTGAACCTAGCTCGCACGATACCTATTTAACAACCGAACTAACATAGAGTAAGAATCGAAAAAAATTAACACCATAGCTAATGTGTAACCATCTAAATAAATAAAATAAATGTTCAGTTATTAAAATAAATTAAGACCATAGCTGTTGTTGATTATTCGGGAACTAAAAACATATACTTTATTTTAAACAATCAAAATAAATAAACACAAACTAAGAATTAAAAAAAAAAAAAAAAAAAAAAAAAAAAAAAAAAAGCAATAACATGTAAGAAAATAAATAATAATAATAAATGGTCATTCATCACTTCCGACTTCAAAACAGAACAATTATTCAAACATTAACTCAATTTCACAAATCACTATGTAAAAGTACGCACCCAATTCTTGAAGTGGAAAACCTTCCTTATCCACAAAAGACTTATTAGCTAGGCAATTACAATTTAAACATAGAAACAAGCGAGTGTGGTCTGGTGGTGTGTAACAGTGTAAGGAGGAAAAAAGGATTGGATGAAAGAAAATATAAGGTGATGTGTGTTCTTGATTGGATGAAGGTATATATAAAGTGATGTCTATTCTTGATTCTTGATGATTAGATCATGGAATTTGGTGACAGTTGTTGTGAAGGTTCCATTAGTGCCCCATCAATTTAGGTAGTGATGGCTGTTGCAATTAAAGCAAAGAAAAAGAGGCCAACAATTTGGTTAAGAAAAAGCATAATATAAATTTGTAGGGATTGAATTTAATTTTCCACAAAATATACCATTTTGTGTATGTGATTCTATAAAAAAAAAGTATTGTATACCATCCATATAATAATTTTAGGGTTATAAGTATGTTTAACAATATTACCCTTAAAACACAATTGAAGTGAATGCGTTATTGGCTAAATATCCGTTTTCTCATTGACCTAAATAAATGAATATTATATTATTATTTTATATACTATCATTTTTAAGTTTTATATTTGTAAAGATCGTCCAAAGACTCGTTATTTTGAAAATTAGTTTTGAAATCCAGTTTTTTTTAATCAGTAAACCATTAATTGGTTAAGAAAAAAACCAAACCAAAAAAATCGGTTAACCTGTATTTCCTGTTTAGGTTTAGGTTTAAGAAATTAATAAACCTTTACTCTCGCTTAACCATCCAAACCGAACATGGACATGGACCCTAGTGAAAAGATTCACATGAATATATTTGGTTAACCATCCATGAACATGGACCCTAGTGAAAAGATTCACATGAATAAAGAAAGTGAGATGAATAGTAGCCCCAACATTATGGTGTTGGATAGTGGATACGTACATCAATAATTGTCAAACCACTGAGAAGTAATGATGACAGATTCCTAGAAATATCTTTCTAGCTTCTCACTAATTTGTTTCGTCAATATTCTCCTTGATCAGGTGGGACAAAAATCTTTTTGAATTCCTACCTATATATGCCAAGCATCAGTTAGCACTTGCATAGCTACATAAAGTTAAGCTCTTCATTTTCTCTGGTCTAGCAAGATGATATTGACACCTGCAGATGCCATGCCATGGGTGGGATTGTATATTGCCTTAGCATCACTGATTTGCACTCTAGCAATGGCAGCCGATCTCTTCCGAGGCTTTCGACAACGGAAGCTCTGGTTTCCATGCAGATTTTTCACCATCAACTCTACTTCCATTACACTGATAACAATATCAACGAAGATACCAGTGGATCTGAGCACCGACATATCTGACAGTCTTGTGCAGGTGGCAAAGTTAATCAGCATTGCTTTCTTGGTCACCATGTTAGCCAACGTTCTCCCATCTCTAGGGCTTATGAATGACAAGGAACTTTTGCTGAACACCGTGGCCTTGTGTATCCTCATATACACCATTAATGTAAATATGTGGATCCAAATTATAAGTTTGAGAATCGGGACAGCAATCCTTTTATTGATTCTTTTAATTCCATGGCCAATTTCAGTAGCCTTGACAGTTTCAGCATCCAGAAGAGTTTTACAACAACGTTACAAGGAGTTGCACAGTTTGGCTTCTAATCATCAAGAGATGAAGAACTTCTCCAACAAGCGACTCATTTGTTATGTTAAAAAGTATTGGATGATGGCAGAAACTGGTAACCCCCAATTTGGAATTGCTTGTTCACCGGTTTCTTCTGCTTTTGGGGTTTTATGCGCAAGCCTTGCATTAAGTTTACTTACTTTTTTTCTTTCTGATATATCAGATGAGCCACAGAATGATAAATCTGATTATAAGTGGTCAATCGATGTGATTATTATCTTACAGTTAATAGGAACAATAGTAGGTAGTATAGCCCCAATTTTCAGATGTTTGACTGCCACCAGTCATTTCAACCTTTCCATGAAATGGAGCATTCACCATCTAAACGTATTCAGAGTCGAGAAGCATTGGATACAATGGCTTCAGCTGTGGAAAAGCAGCTCTGTTCCTATGTATATCCCAGGCCGATATTCCAAAAAGGTTTTCCATAAAATCCGAAATATGATTTTGAATTTATGTATAGCACTTCAGATAACGATTGTAGTTGTATGTAAAACAATATGTCTGGTTCCCATATCTTTTCTGATCTTATTCTCTTATTGTTACCGCTTTGCCAAGTTTTCCTTGAACTGGTTCAAGGAAGAACTAAATGCATCTAATAGCAATGTGATATCCGATATGGAAGAATATACTGGTTACGTCTTGCAAATCGAACAGGATGCGAAGCTTTCAAAGAGAATATTACGAAATGCGCTCAACTCTATAACTCGACTTCTTCACGAGTCTGAAGGTAAAGAGCCGAGGAATCTTATGAAGCTTCTCGAGAAATCTACAGGATTCAATGGAGTAATAGAGTTCGACAGCGATCGAGTTCCACCTTTACATCCAGAAGAAATCCAGAACTGCTGGAGCCTAGTAACAGTAACATTAACAGCCATTGCGCTTTCTCTTCCTAACATTGCAAACAGCCACATCCAGGGATTGCTTGACTGCATGAGGGAAGGCCTCCAAATTGTAAGATATATTGAAGAAAGCCTCAATACAAATGGTGATTTGGTGAAGACAAGAAAATCAGCTAGACATGTGTGGATGGATGTTGAACTATATTGCAGGTGGCTACAATTTGATCTTCAAAAGAAGGCCCGTCATGGAAAAACGTCAGAGGAGATTCTTCAATGGCTTGGTGATGAAGCAGTAAAATTTGTTATACAGTTCAAGGCAAGGAAAAATGTAAGTCTGGATGACTCACTTTGTAAGTTCACTGCTGCGAGTTCAATGTACAGAATTAGTCAATCCATACTGCTTCACTGCAATGAGCAAGAAAATTGGCCAACAGATGAGGAACTGTTTGAGTTTATATCTACCATAATCGCAGATCTGCTATGTGCTTGCTTTACCAACTTGCCACGTGTCATAACCATGAACTGTCATGATGACGCGATAGAGAAAAGGGAAGATAACATCAGAACTGCAGCTCAGCTTCTTGGTAGATCCAAAAAAATCTTGAAAATTCTCAAAGCACGCCAACTTCCCAACTTAGACTTGGAATCGATGGGGTACATTGATAAGTGGCATGCAATACCAAAGACTGAGATATACAATGGTTGTTCTTCGACCAAGATTCATTCAGCTTCTTCAAGTTCTAATGAATCTTTGGTAGTAACTATTATTTGACTAGTATGTATATGTTCGAAATCTGCCAGGCCTTCATATGATTTAGCATATCTAGAATAAGCTCATCACTAATGTGGTACTTGTTACAAATTTAGTAAGTATTATTGGAATTTAAGGTTTCTCAGCCTCTCATCCTTTTCATATATTTCTTTCTTAAAACTAGAATTGCGGTTTATACCTAATGTGAATGATGGATTTGTGCATATTTTGGTTTAATAGATAGGCATTAATATTGAAGATATATGGTACATTTATTGTGAAGATAGTATCCTAAAATAGTGATAGGGCTCTTGCATATATTTGGATCGATACCTAATGGAATACACAGGGATTGATACACCTTAGCAATCACTTTTGTCCCGAGGGATTTGTTGCGGAAGGAGTGGTTGCATGCAGGAAGTTATCAGAAAAGTGAGAGTGAAAGGTGATGAAATGACCCAAAAACACGACCCAAAAATTTCGTTTTCAACATAACCAAAAACCATAATCTGAGCGTCATATCATAAACCATACATGATGTATCTCAAAATAATAAAAACACTGTGCGGAAAACTGCATCATATCCATGTCATATAGAAATCAAGAACCAAATCATCTCCCAGGATAAAAGCTGAAGCGGTGGTGTGTGCGATGCCATCATCCCGAGCTCTTCCCTCTACAAGCGGAAGTACCTGAAACCCAAACTGAAACTGTAAGCACGAAGCTTAGTGAGCTCCCCCAAATTACCACATACCATACAATAATATATCAAGCACATACGAGGCCTTGCCCCCTCCATCGGACCGAAGTCCGAAGCTGACTGACTGGGACCTTATCCCCTACATCGAACCGAAGTCCGAAGCTGACATCGGACCGGAGTCCGAAGCTAACTGGGACCTTGTCCCCTACATCGAACCGAAGTCCGAAGCTGACATCGGACCGAAGTCCGAAGCTAACTGGGACCTTGTCCCCTACATCGAACCGAAGTCCGAAGCTGACATCGGACCGAAGTCCGAAGCTAACTGGGACCTTGTCCCCTACATCGAACCGAAGTCCGAAGCTGACATCGGACCGGAGCCCGAAGCTGACTGATCATAGCATAACATATCACTAACATGAACACACATACCCTTGTCTGAGCCACGAAGGCATCAGACATGCTAACTACTGCATCGGATAACATCCGGATACTACTGCTAGCTAAACGGGTCGGCATTGTGGCCTTAGACCCGTTCCTACTGAAAGGAAACTCACCTCGTAAACTGGCGGCTGAGTGTGTGTCTCTGAAAGCTACCGGCTGCTGCTCCTGAATCTCCTCGGCTACAAGCCCATGAACACACTCAATCAAATACTAAACACTGCACTTGGGGTAAAATGACTCTTTTACCCTTGGCCAAAGTCAACTTACTTTTGGGGCTGACTCGCTGAGTTGGGCCACCCAACTCGCCGAGTCCTACTCTCACTTCTCAGTTCTACATGCTGCTACTCGTCGAGTGTGGCATCGACTCGACGAGTACCCTCTTGATTCAAGAACTCAGACAATCTTCATCCGACTCGCCGAGCCGTAAGAACAAACTCGACGAGTTGTTCATGATCCTAAGAAGATTGCCTTGGACTCGCCGAGTTGTATGAACAACTCGCCGAGTCCCTCCATCACTGAGTCTACCCTCAACTCGCTGAGTTCACTCTCTAACTCACTGGATTCACTCGATGATGCTCCAAAATGAAGGACTCGGGAACCCGCGACCCAACTCGCCGAGTCGTTCTTCCCGACTCGCCGAGTTGCCGCCATGCAGCTGATTTTTACTCGATCTTGTTTGAATCTAACACATACAATTGATAGATCTGAGTCCAATAAGCTGATTTACCACGTAAAGTTTCCAACTTTACGTGCACAACCTCATGAATAAGGGAAATAAGGCTAAAAGATGCATAAAATGGGTAGATCTATGATTATTATGCAAAGTAACTCCAAAAAGACAGTAGATCTGGGCTCTACAACACCCCAACACTCAGATCCCAAGGTATTTCGACTTATTAAGACATTCATGTAAACATAAGGCTTTGAACAACAACAAATAGCTCTTAGAAGAGCTCTAATGGAAGATTAAAACATATAACAAGAAGGGAACTCCGAAAATACCTCAATAAACTCAGATTTGCCCTTGGATCTTTGCAATACAACTCGTTTCCTTGCTTCTTTCTTCTTCTCCTTCTTCACACCTTCACAAAATGGCACCAAATCACTTATAAGCTTTCAAGGGAGGATTAGGGTTTTCTCACTGAGTTCACAGGGTGAGGGAGGCGAGAATGGGGCTATAAGATGGTTTAAATAGTGGGCAACTCGGGGATTTAGGGTTTCATCCAGACGGATGGACTCGCCGAGTCCAGGATATGGACTCGCCGAGTCCCCGGCTCACGCGTGCTCTCAGCCGCGACCCCACTCGGCGAGTCAGGCTATGAACTCGCCGAGTTCCTCTTGCAAAACTCACAACAATTACCAATAAATTAACATACCGGGAACGGGTCGTTACAATTCTTCCCCACTTGACTCAGACTTCGTCCTCGAAGTCTGCTACGGCTGGATCTGCAAATAACTCTGGGTAGTGCTCTCTCATCTCCTCCTCAACCTCCCACGTCCACTCAGACCCCTTCTAGTGCTGCCACTGCACCTTTACTAACTGAATTTCCTTGTTCCTCAAGGTCTTGGTCTTCCGGTCCAAAATCGCGACCGGTCTCTCAATATAATTCAGGCTACCATCAACCTGAATATCCTCTAGGGGAATGACTGCTGATTCATCCACCAAACACTTCCTCAACTGAGACACATGGAAAGTGTTGTGGATCTGACTAAGCTCTTCAGGAAGATCTAACCAATAAGCAACCCGACCCACCCGGGCCAAAACCCTAAAAGGACCAATAAATCTGGGGCCCAACTTGCCCCTCTTCCGGAACCTGATGACACCCTTCCAAGGTGAGACCTTCAGAAGGACCATATCTCCCACCTGGAACTCCAAGTCCGAACGCCTCCTATTGGCGTAGCTCTTCTGCCGACTCTGAGCAGTTTGCAGCCTACTACGGACCTGCTGGATCAACTCAGTCGTCTTGAGCACCACCTCTGTGCTCCCAATGACTCGCTGACCGACCTCGCCCCAACAAATCGGGGTCCTACACTTCCTCCCATATAGCATCTCAAAGGGAGGTCGGTCAATGCTCGCATGGTAACTGTTGTTATACGAGAACTCCGCTAACGGAAGGTACGTATCCCAACTGCCACCGAAATCTAGAACGCATGCCCTGAGCATATCCTCTAGAGTCTGAATCGTCCTCTCGCTCTGCCCGTCTGTCTGAGGGTGGAAAGCGGTGCTGAAATGGAGACGAGTACCCATCTCGTCGTGGAATCGCTTCCAAAATCTGGATGTGAAACGGACATCTCGGTCAGACACCACTGATACCGGCACTCCATGGCGTGCCACGATCTCACGCACATAGATATCGGCTAACCTTTCCGCCGATATACTCTCCTGGATCGGGATAAAATGGGCACTCTTCGTCAACCGATCCACTACTACCCATATCGAGTCCACTCCTCGTGCGGTCCGGGGAAGCTTGGTGACAAAATCCATGGTAATGTCCTCCCATTTCCACACGGGAATGTCTAACGGCTGCATCCTGCCGTGAGGCCTCTGGTGCTCCGCCTTGACCTTCCGGCAGGTCAGGCATCTGTCGACGTACCAGGCGACGTCCCGCTTCATGCAGGGCCACCAATAATCGGGTCGAAGATCCCGGTACATCTTTGTCGCTCCTGGGTGGATAGAAAATCGAGACTTATGAGCCTCGTCCATCAATACCTGCCGTATCCCACCCCAGTACGGTACCCATACCCTACCATGAAGCGTCAACAAACCCCGACTGTCGTACTCAAATGAAGCTACTCGGCCTACTATCCTTTCACACTTCTGCCTCTCCTCCTTGAGGCCCTCCATCTGAGCCTCCTTGATCCGCTCCAACAGTGGAGTGATCACTGTCATCCTCATACACAGATCCCTGATAGGGGCCGCCGGCACCTTGCGGCTTAGGGTGTCGGCCACCACGTTGGCCTTCCCTGGATGATAAAGGATCTCACAGTCATAGTCCTTCAGCACGTCCAACCACCTCCTTTGCCTCATATTCAAACTCGGCTGATCCATAAGATACCTCAAACTCTTATGATCCGTGTATATAGTACAACAGACCCCATAAAGGTAATGCCTCCAAATCTTGAGGGCAAACACAACTGCCCCCAGCTCCAAATCATGGGTAGGATAATTAGCCTCGTGAGGCTTCAACTGTCTCAAGGCATAAGCTATCACATGGCCTCGCTGCATCAGAACTGCTCCCAAACCTGTGATCGAGGCATCACAATAGACTACAAAATCCTCTACTCCCTCTGGCAAGGTAAGGATCGGAGCCTCGCACAATCTCTGCCTGAGGGTCTCGAACGCTGTCTGCTGCTCCGGACCCCAACGAAATACCACTGATTTCTTGGTCAGTCGGGTGAGCGGCACTGCTATCTTGGAGAAATCCTGAATAAATCTCCGATAATACCCTGCCAGCCCTAGGAAGCTCCGAATCTCAGATGGAGACTTCGGGACCTCCCACTGCATCACGGCCTCTATCTTGGCCGGATCTACCAGAATACCCTTCTGGTTGACGAGGTGACCAAGGAACTGCACCTCGCGCAACCAGAACTCACATTTGGAGAATTTTGCGAAAAGTCTCTCCCTCCTCAAAACCTCTAGCACCTCCCGCAGGTGCTCCTCGTGCTGTTCCTGCGTCTTGGAATACACCAAGATGTCATCTATGAACACTATCACTGACCGATCCAGCATCGGCCTACACACGCGGTTCATGAGATCCATGAACGCGGCTGGGGCATTGGTGAGCCCAAATGGCATCACCACAAACTCGTAATGACCATACCTGGTCCTGAAAGCAGTCTTCTGCACATCCTCATCTCTAACCTGCATCTGATGATATCCGGAGCGTAGATCGATCTTGGAGAACCAAGACGCTCCCTGAAGCTGATCAAGCAAATCATCTATCCTCAGGAGTGGGTAACGGTTCTTCACCGTTACCTTATTCAGCTCCCGATAATCAATACACATACGATGCGACCCATCCTTCTTTCTCACAAACAGGATTGGCGCTCCCCAAGGCGAACTGCTCGGCCGAATGAAACCCTTGTCTAACAGCTCCTGCAGCTGTGTAGACAACTCCTGCATCTCAGGGGGAGCTAGTCGATACGGTGCCTTGGCTATCGGAGCCGCACCAGGGACGAGGTCGATCCGGAACTCGACCTGTCTCTCAGGAGGTACCCCCGGCAAATCCTCAGGAAACACATCCGGGTAGTCTCGAACAATAGGAACATCATCCACTGTCGACTTGCCCTTCTCCCGGGCATCCAAAACGTAGGCTACAAAACCGGCGCAACCCTGCTGAACATAGCGCCTCGCCCTTGCGGCGGAACAAAAGGTCGGTCCTCGCTGTGGCCTTTCGCCCTGAATCACCAACTCTCCCCCACTGGGAGTGCGAACCCTCACTAACTGAAGCTCGCAATCAATCACCGCCCCATTGGGGCTTAGCCAATCCATACCCACAATAACCTTATTCCCTCGCAGGGGAATGGGTACCAAATCCACTGAAAACTGCTCATCAAATAACTGAAGAGAACACCCTCTGTGCACTCTGCCGACCCTCACGGTCCTATCATCCGCTATCTCAACCTCTAATGGACAATCCAGCTCCCCTGGAGCTCTACTGAACCTCTTGCTAAGCGCAAGAGATACGAATGATCGGGTAGCCCCCGAATCGAATAATACCAAAGCAGAAATGCCGTTCACAGAGAACGACCCTGAATAAAACATACAACCATAAGCAACATTTAATCAATAATAATAAAGAGATAAAAGGGAAGATACATACCCGTCACCACATCAGGAGTCGCTCGCGCCTCCTCTGCTGTCATCTGAAACGCCCTACTCTTCGCCACTGGCGCATCAGCTCGGCCCTGCCGGCCGTCTGTAATCCTCAAGGTAGCAGGGGCAGGTGCAGCCACCTTCCCTGCTGAAGCTAAACTCGGACACTGGGACTTTTTATGTCCCCTCTGATTGCACTGAAAGCAAATCAGGTCTGACGCAGCAACGACAGTAGCAGGAGCCGTACAATCCCTACTCAAATGTCCAACCCGACCGCACTTGAAGCAGCCGGAACTCCCTGCCTTGCACGCTCCCTCGTGCATCTTCCCACACCTACCACATCGACCGTAGCTCGGCTGTCCCCTGGACCTAGGATCTGAAACCCTGGGCTTTTTGCCTGAACCTCCCGAACCCGAAACCGCCTCCGGTTTCCTCTTCTTCTCCATCTCGAGATCAATCTCCCTCTCCCGAGCTCTAGCTATCATATCTTCCAGCGTTTTACAGCTGGACCGGCTCACAAACTGGCGAATATCGCTCCGCAACATCTCATGATAGCGGGCCTTCTTCATTTCCTCATCAGCTATGTAACACTGAAAATTTTAAAATTTATTTTTCACCATTTATAAAAGCATTTCTCTCTTAATTTCATAAAACATCAAATTTCAAATTCCAATGTGTATCATACAAATCCCAAGATCACATAATTATATCGAATTCCTCTACGTGTGTACAAATCAAGTCGGCGCCTTCCCACGGTCATCGCTAGTACCTGAAACAACAACACTAACACTGTAAGCACAAAGCTTAGTGAGTTCCCCAAAATACCACACATAAAACACATATTAGCCACTCGAGGCCATAACTCTATGGGTCCGTGCACCCAACTCTGTGAACCCTCAGGTTCTAACTCTGGGAACCTTCCGGTTCCAACTCTATAAGCATGCACAACATAAATCACATAGACATCATGCAGTACAACACATAGCATACACATAACATACACATACTCTATCACATGACTCTGATTACCTACTCAAGGTAAAGTATAGTGAGAAGACTCACCTCGCGTGTCTCGGTATCTCACGATCCCTGGAAATCCCTCGTACTCGATCCTCCGAGCTCTAATCCTCCTATAACATCACAAGACTCTAATTAACACTTTTATCTCTAAGGTTGACTATCCCTAAGAAGTCAACACAGGTCAACGGTCAACGGTCAACTTTGACCGGACTCGGCGAGTGCACGCGGCAACTCGGCGAGTCTAGACGTTCTCACCAACTCTCTAGGATTCCCTTTCTACACGTCGAGTACTCCCCCTGACTCGACGAGTTCCACCTGGAAGAATCGCGGGACCACCCCGACTCAACTCGCCGAGTCTCAAGAACGACTCGGCGAGTCCCAGCTCGACTCAGACCACATGACAATCCTCTCTAACTCGCCCTGACTCACTGGGTCAACTCCTGACTCGTCTGGACCACTCTCTGGCCGGTCCAAGGCAATCTTCAAGCTACTCGCCGAGTCTGCTCATCGGACTCGGCGAGTCCATTCCATGCAATCACTCAAACTTGCTTCTAAGGTCAGATCTACTCCAACAATTCATAGATCTGGCCCTCCTAGACTGATTCATCACGTAAAGTCCTAGTCTTGATGCATTAACAACCTCTATATGACTAATTATGAAGAATCTTCAACAAATCTCACTACACAAGGTCATGACCTTCATTGTTCTCTATAAAGCTTGAAGAATGAGACTCTCTGGACCTCTATGGATCCAGATCCGAAGTCTCATCACTAGCATGGGACTATTTGGCCATCAAATCAACTCAACAAGGCCACAAGAAACCCTAAAATCGGTTATACTTCACAAAACAGGAGATGAGTCGAAATTATACCTTTAGATTGAAGGGTCAAGCTTCCAATCCACCAAATAGCAGTCCCCTTTGCCTCCTCTTGGCTAGAGCCTCCTTCTTCTTTGCTAAACAACACACAAATGTCAAGAAATGCCTCCTTTCACTCTCAAATCGTTAAAGCACTTTTAGGGTTTCTCTCTATGGACTGATGGATGCAAATGACGGCCATAAGGCCATTTAAATAGGTCCCAAACCCGAGAAATTAGGGTTTCATTAAACAGCGTGGACTCGCCGAGTCCATATCCTGGACTCGCCGAGTCCGAACGAATCCCGCGTCCAGAATCGCGACCCTACTCGGCGAGTCTGAGCTCCAACTCGCCGAGTCCCTTCTCAAAACTCAAAATATTAAAACAATAAAATACCTGGAGATCCGGGCTGTTACAATTCTCCCCCACTAGGATTAGACTTCGCCCTCGAAGTCTCGCTCTAAAATAGCTCCGGATGCTGAGCCCGCATCTCGCGCTCCGGCTCCCAGGTCATCTCTGATCCCTTCCGGTGTTGCCACTGAACCAACACCAAAGGTACCTCCTTGTTCCTCAGAACCTTGATCTTCCGATCTCTGATGGCTACTGGTCTCTCGGCGTAATTCAGGCTCGCATCTACCTGAATGTCCTCTAATGGAACTACTGCCGACTCATCGGCAATACATTTCCTCAATTGCGACACATGAAAAGTGTCGTGGATTTGCCCCAACTCTGCTGGCAATTCCAAACGATAGGCTACCCGGCCTACCCTCGCAATCACGCGAAATGGCCCAATATACCGGGGCCCCAACTTGCCCCTCTTCCTGAATCGAATCACCCCTTTCCAAGGAGAGACCTTCAGGAGAACGAAGTCACCGACCTGAAACTCAAACTCGGACCGGCGTCTGTCTGCATAACTCTTCTGTCGACTCTGGGCGGTCAACAACCTCTGTCTGACCTGCTGAATCTGCTCTGTCGTCTGAAGCACGATCTCGGTACTGCCCATCACTCTCTGCCCGACCTCTCCCCAGCAAATGGGGGTCCGACACCTCCTACCATACAACAGCTCAAAGGGTGGCATACCAATGCTCGAATGATGGCTGTTGTTGTAGGAAAACTCTGCCAAGGGTAGATACGCATCCCAGCTACCCCCAAAATCCAACACACATGCTCGAAGCATGTCCTCAAGCGTCTGAATCGTCCGCTCACTCTGACCGTCTGTCTGGGGATGATATGCGGTACTAAAATGCAATCTAGTACCCAACTCCTCATGAAATTTCTTCCAGAATCTGGAAGTAAAGCGCACATCACGGTCTGAAACAATCGAGATCGGCACCCCATGCCGAGATACCACTTCTCTCACATATAACTCTGCCAACTTCTCTGCTGAAGAACTCTCACTGATGGCAAGGAAGTGAGCGCTCTTCGTCAACCTATCCACAATTACCCAAATTGCATCAACTCCCCTGGCAGTTCTCGGCAATTTGGTGATGAAATCCATAGTGATCTGTTCCCATTTCCATTCGGGAACCTCCAATGGCTGCAACTTGCCATGCGGTCTCTGGTGCTCGGCCTTAACCCTACGGCAGGTCAAGCACCTCTCAACGAACCACACGACGTCCCTCTTCATACAGGGCCACCAATACTCTCTCCTCAAATCCAAATACATCTTCGTAGCCCCCGGATGGATCGAAAATTTCGACCGATGAGCCTCCTCCATCAAGGAAGTGCGCGTACCACCCACGAACGGTACCCAAATCCGACCCTGAAAAGTCATAAGCCCTCGCCCATCCGTAACGAATTCTGAAACCAAACCAACGACCCGTTCCCTCTTCTGCATCTCCGGCTGCACAGCCTCGGCTTGTGCCCCACAAATGGCATCCAATACCGGAGCTATCATGGTCAATCTCAAACATACATCTCGCAATGGAGTGCTCTCCGCCCTGCGGCTCAACGCATCGGCCACCACGTTGGCCTTGCCCGGGTGGTACAGGATCTCACAATCATAATCCTTGACCACATCTAACCACCTCCTCTGACGCATGTTTAGATTGGGCTGATCCATCAAGTACTTCAAGCTCTTATGGTCCGTGTATATCGTACATCGAACCCCATATAAGTAGTGGCGCCAAATCTCGAGGGCGAACACTACTGCCCCCAACTCTAGGTCATGCGTGGGATATCTTGTCTCATGAGGCTTCAGCTGCCTCGATGCATATGCTATCACATGACCCCTCTGCATCAACACCGCACCCAACCCCAAAATCGATGCATCACAATATACTACAAAATCCTCCATCCCTTCCGGGAGAGCTAATACCGGGGCTTCGCACAACCTCTGGCGAAGTGTCTCAAAGGAGGTCTGCTGCTCGGGACCCCATGAGAATGCAACACCCTTCCGGGTCAACCTGGTGAGCGGCACTGCGATCTTGGAGAAATCCTTGATAAATCTCCGATAATACCCTGCTAATCCAAGGAAGCTCCTGATCTCAGAGGGTGACTTTGGCACCTCCCAACCCATCACCGCCTCAACCTTGGCCGGATCGACCAGAATCCCTTCCTGGTTAACGAGATGTCCTAGGAACTGGACCTCCCGTAACCAGAAATCACACTTGGAGAACTTTGCATAAAGCTTCTCCGATCTCAGTACCCCAAGGACCTCCCTCAAATGTTCCTCATGCTGCTCCCTAGATCTCGAATACACCAGAATATCATCGATAAATACAATCACCGACCGATCCAACATCGGCCTACATACCCTGTTCATGAGATCCATGAACACCGCCGGGGCATTGGTGAGCCCAAAAGGCATCACCACAAACTCATAATGCCCATAACGCGTCCTGAAAGCTGTCTTCTGGACGTCCCCATCTCGCACCCTCACCTGATGATATCCCGACCTCAAATCGATCTTGGAAAACCAAGATGCTCCCTGCAACTGATCAAATAAATCGTCGATCCTCGGCAACGGGTAACGGTTCTTGACCGTCAGCTTGTTCAACTCCCGGTAATCAATACACATCCGGTGTGAACCATCCTTCTTCTTGACAAACAGAATAGGTGCTCCCCACGGCGAGCTGCTCGGCCGAATAAATCCCTTCCCCAGCAACTCCTGAAGCTGCGAGGATAACTCTTGCATCTCTGGAGGTGCAAGACGATAAGGCACCTTGGCTATAGGCGCAGCCCCCGGAACCAAATCAATACCAAACTCTACTTGCCTCACAGGAGGTACTCCCGGCAGCTCCTCGGGAAAGACATCTGGAAACTCACATACCACCGGTACCTCCCCAACTGAACTCGGTCTCTCGGAAGTCGCTCGCGTATCCATCACATACGCCACAAAACCCTTACAGCCCTGCTGTAGACACTGCCTCGCCCTGGCGGCCGAACAAAAGGCTGATCCCGAACGTGTACCCTCACCGTACACCGAAAGAACTCCCCCACTAGGGTCTCGTATAGTCACCAGCTGACGCTCACAGTCGATAATCGCGCCGAATCGGCTCAACCAGTCCATGCCCACAATGACACAAACATCACCCATCGCAATAGGAATCAGATCAATCGGAAACTCAATCCCGAAGATCTCTAACACACATCCCCGGAAAACCTCTGCGGCACAAATCACTCTATCATCAGCTATGGAGACTCTCAGAGGCCGACTCAGTGCCTCACGACTAGCACTGATATGCTGGCTAAAGGCCAAAGATACAAAAGACCGACTCGCACCCGAGTCAAATAACACTAAAGCAGGTACGGAATTCACAAGAAAAGTACCTACACATAACATAATATAAGCATAACATCATATGTCAAAATAAATACACGAAAGGAAACATACCAGCCACAACATCGGGCGCAGCGCGGACCTCCTCCGCAGTCAGCTGGAAGGCTCTCCCTCGAGCTCTCGGCGTCTCGGCCTTCACAGGCCGACTCTCTGTAACTCTGATGGCGGCAGGAGCAGACCCCTGAGATGCTCCGCGCAACTGCGGACACTCGGCCTTCCGGTGTCCGGTCTGGTTGCAGTGAAAGCACACTGCAAACCCCTTGGGGCAGTCCTTGGCCATGTGCCCCTCCTTACCACATTTGTAGCAAGACCCTACTCGGCAGACTCCGTCATGACCCTTGCCGCACTTTCCGCAAGTGCGGCCCTTCTGGCTCCCTGGTCTGGGATCAGCAGGCTTGGCCCGCTTGGCGGCCGGCTGCGACAACGCCGGTCGCCGATCCCTCCCCTGAGACTCTGCCTCCTCCCTGGCCTGGGTCTCAAGCTCAATCTCCCTCTTCCGGGCATTTGCCTGAAGCTCGGCAAATGTCCAGTACGAGGAGTTCGCAGCGAACTCCCGAATATCCCTCCTCAAGATGCTCAAGTAGCGGCTCATACGTGCCTGCTCAGTGGACACGTGCTCAGGGCAGAACATCGCCCTCTCGTGCAACATCCTCGTGATCGCTGTAACAGACTCAGTACCCTGCTTGAGGGTCAGAAACTCCTGTGCTAAACGCTCCCTCTCCACCTGGGGAACGTACTCATCCCGAAACATAGTGGTGAACCTCTCCCAGGTCACCGCAGAAAGCTCAGCAGGCGAATAATGCGCTGTCACAAACTTCCACCAGTCCTTCGCTCCCAAGCGAAGCTGGTTCAGCGCGAACCGTACCTTCAAATGCTCAGGAGACGAGCAAGTGAAGAAACACCCCTCAATATCGGATATCCACCTCATAGCTGCCACCGGATCCTGAGTACCATCAAACTCTGGTGGTTTTGTGTTGCTGAACTCACGGAACAGCAACGCATCCCCACCCTGCGGCCTCGCAGCAGCAATCGCTGCGGTAGCCGCTGCAGCAGCAGCCTCAGAAAGAGCGGCATAACGCTCATCAAACGTCTCAATCAAGGTGGTCTTTATAGACCCAAACATCTCCGGTATCTCTGCCCTGATGGCCGCAGCCACCTCCTCCTGAATGATCCGGCGGATCTCCTCCTCACTGGTACCACTGCTCTCGGGCATCAAACGTGTCCTCACCATGGTCTACCTCTGAAATACAACATACGATAAATTAGAATCCACACGAGTATGCTCACACTCGACAACTCTTTTCTCCTTGATTCTTGGCATTCCAAAGATTCTGACTTAGGCTGCACACTGCTCCGGTGCTTCCAGTAGTACGGGCCCAATACTACTGTCCGCACCGCACCAGAATACACTCCAAGTCCTTCTCTTTGGATCCCAGGTCTCAAGTACTTTATCATGCATAGACTACTCTCTAATAGATTTCTCATAAGTCCCTTGCTGCTACCTACTCACTCTCAAGCATCTCATAGCAGCTCACCTCTCTCTAGGCTAAGGCATCACACATCAGGCCACTCTAGTCCTAATAGCAATAGCTAGCCTACTCTAGCATGCGGATACATCATATCAATATCAATATCACATAATATATAAAGGTATTTTGGGAAATCACCGTTCGGGCGCTGACTGATCGTACACACATCTCTTGCTCTGCGTTTTTCGAAAATCTTTTACTCTTTTTGAAAATACATCTCAAATCCTCAGTTTGAGTTCAAATACGCCCGAAGGTGTACTCGAATCCCTCAAACCAAGGCTCTGATACCAACTTGTAACACTGAAAATTTTAAAATTTATTTTTCACCATTTATAAAAGCATTTCTCTCTTAATTTCATAAAACATCAAATTTCAAATTCCAATGTGTATCATACAAATCCCAAGATCACATAATTATATCGAATTCCTCTACGTGTGTACAGATCAAGTCGGCGCCTTCCCACGGTCATCGCTAGTACCTGAAACAACAACACTAACACTGTAAGCACAAAGCTTAGTGAGTTCCCCAAAATACCACACATAAAACACATATTAGCCACTCGAGGCCATAACTCTATGGGTCCGTGCACCCAACTCTGTGAACCCTCAGGTTCTAACTCTGGGAACCTTCCGGTTCCAACTCTATAAGCATGCACAACATAAATCACATAGACATCATGCAGTACAACACATAGCATACACATAACATACACATACTCTATCACATGACTCTGATTACCTACTCAAGGTAAAGTATAGTGAGAAGACTCACCTCGCGTGTCTCGGTATCTCACGATCCCTGGAAATCCCTCGTACTCGATCCTCCGAGCTCTAATCCTCCTATAACATCACAAGACTCTAATTAACACTTTTATCTCTAAGGTTGACTATCCCTAAGAAGTCAACACAGGTCAACGGTCAACGGTCAACTTTGACCGGACTCGGCGAGTGCACGCGGCAACTCGGCGAGTCTAGACGTTCTCACCAACTCTCTAGGATTCCCTTTCTACACGTCGAGTACTCCCCCTGACTCGACGAGTTCCACCTGGAAGAATCGCGGGACCACCCCGACTCAACTCGCCGAGTCTCAAGAACGACTCGGCGAGTCCCAGCTCGACTCAGACCACATGACAATCCTCTCTAACTCGCCCTGACTCACTGGGTCAACTCCTGACTCATCTGGACCACTCTCTGGCCGGTCCAAGGCAATCTTCAAGCTACTCGCCGAGTCTGCTCATCGGACTCGGCGAGTCCATTCCATGCAATCACTCAAACTTGCTTCTAAGGTCAGATCTACTCCAACAATTCATAGATCTGGCCCTCCTAGACTGATTCATCACGTAAAGTCCTAGTCTTGATGCATTAACAACCTCTATATGACTAATTATGAAGAATCTTCAACAAATCTCACTACACAAGGTCATGACCTCCATTGTTCTCTATAAAGCTTGAAGAATGAGACTCTCTGGACCTCTATGGATCCAGATCCGAAGTCTCATCACTAGCATGGGACTATTTGGCCATCAAATCAACTCAACAAGGCCACAAGAAACCCTAAAATCGGTTATACTTCACAAAACAGGAGATGAGTCGAAATTATACCTTTAGATTGAAGGGTCAAGCTTCCAATCCACCAAATAGCAGTCCCCTTTGCCTCCTCTTGGCTAGAGCCTCCTTCTTCTTTGCTAAACAACACACAAATGTCAAGAAATGCCTCCTTTCACTCTCAAATCGTTAAAGCACTTTTAGGGTTTCTCTCTATGGACTGATGGATGCAAATGACGGCCATAAGGCCATTTAAATAGGTCCCAAACCCGAGAAATTAGGGTTTCATTAAACAGCGTGGACTCGCCGAGTCCGAACGAATCCCGCGTCCAGAATCGCGACCCTACTCGGCGAGTCTGAGCTCCAACTCGCCGAGTCCCTTCTCAAAACTCAAAATATTAAAACAATAAAATACCTGGAGATCCGGGCTGTTACAAGCTACATACTGAGGAACGAGAAGAGCCCTCTCCCTGAACTTGGCGGTGATCTCCGCCACTGTCTCTGTAGTCTGGGTGAGGTCCTGAAACTCCCTAGCTAGCTGTTGCACCTCAATGACCGGTGCAAACTCCGCCCTAAACCTGGTAGAGAAATCAGCCCAGGTCATAGCGTCCAATGCTGCATCATCCCCAATAGCATGCCCGACCTCCTCCCACCAATCTCGTGCCCTGTCCTTCAGAAGACAGGACGCCAATCTGACCTTGTCCCCCTCGGGACATCTGCTAGTACGGAAAGCGTTGGCCACATCTGCCAACCATCTGGTGCTCGCTATGGGGTCCCGCGCCCCATGATAGTCCGGGGCTCCACATGCCCTGAACTCCCTGAAGGTAAGGGTGCGCGACCCCATCATGGCCGCCACCTCGGCACGGAAGGTGCCCAGTCTCTCATCCATCAGCTCTAGAATCCCCTCCTTGATCGAACCGAAGATCACAGGAGTCTGCTCTATAATGATGCACGTAATCTCCGAAGAAAGAAACTCTCGGGTCTGCTCATCCATGCGTTCATCCCCCGAGCCTGAACCTGATCCCTCCCCGGCACCTCCGCTGCCGGCTGCTGGTCTCGAACGCAAAACCACCATTCTGAAACACATCACAATCACATCAGAAACAGAAATATCTTGAGGGATCATTGATACTACAACTAGCTTCCTGGTCTTGTCTCAGCCTTTCTTGATTCGAGTACGGATCCTCTGCTTCCAGTAGTACGGGCCCATACTACCTTCCACATCTATCCGTACTTTCTTCAAGAACTGCCCTGACTCCACCAAGTCACTTCTACTACTACTGATCTCTGCTACTCTCATCCTAGGCTTGCCCCAGGGAAACCTCAGACTTAACTCAACTAGTCCTCAGCTGCTGCAGGTCTTCTTATAATGCTAATTAACCATCACCTGAACACCATCACATGTGACGAAGATCAGATAATCCTTTAAGTAAAAGACCCGTCCCTATAACGGTTGGACTCAAACAAGAGCTGCGCAATAGGGTCAGTTCCAGCACTCTGGGATTATTCAACCCTGTTCACATGTGGTGTATCGTGTTCACCTAATGGCCAACTTCCATCACTCAGAATTCCCACAAAGCACGAAGCAGACAGCATTCGGATAAGGGAAACATACTCAAGCAAAACTATTCTCAAAATGAGAAACTGATCTAGCATACAGTGCTAAGCTCATACTATCAGGCATAACCTAAACAGGCTATCCTACTGCTGTCTACTCAATACTAGCATGCAATACTCATAAAGCTGTAACACATAAAGCAGGCACATAAGGCATCCTCCTAGATCCTTAGTCCTATACTAGCATGTTATTCAACTGAAACTGAAACTGAACAAATAACTTGTATGGATAATTTGGGAGTACTTACTTGAGCTCGGCTGATCGCATGCACCACACCCTTATCTTGTTTTAAAAATTTCTTTCTTTCTAAGTGCTTTCAAAATTTCTTTTAGAAAACATTTTCCCTTTTAAAAAAAATCTTTTTGTTTCCCCTTAGTTTGAGTTCAGATATACCCGGAAGTGTATCCGAATCCCTCAAACCAGGGCTCTGATACCAACTTGAAACGACCCAAAAACACGACCCAAAAATTTCGTTTTCAACATAACCAAAAACCATAATCTGAGCGTCATATCATAAACCATACATGATGTATCTCAAAATAATAAAAACACTGTGCGGAAAACTGCATCATATCCATGTCATATAGAAATCAAGAACCAAATCATCTCCCAGGATAAAAGCTGAAGCGGTGGTGTGTGCGATGCCATCATCCCGAGCTCTTCCCTCTACAAGCGGAAGTACCTGAAACCCAAACTGAAACTGTAAGCACGAAGCTTAGTGAGCTCCCCCAAATTACCACATACCATACAATAATATATCAAGCACATACGAGGCCTTGCCCCCTCCATCGGACCGAAGTCCGAAGCTGACTGACTGGGACCTTATCCCCTACATCGAACCGAAGTCCGAAGCTGACATCGGACCGGAGTCCGAAGCTAACTGGGACCTTGTCCCCTACATCGAACCGAAGTCCGAAGCTGACATCGGACCGAAGTCCGAAGCTAACTGGGACCTTGTCCCCTACATCGAACCGAAGTCCGAAGCTGACATCGGACCGAAGTCCGAAGCTAACTAGGACCTTGTCCCCTACATCGAACCGAAGTCCGAAGCTGACATCGGACCGGAGCCCGAAGCTGACTGATCATAGCATAACATATCACTAACATGAACACACATACCCTTGTCTGAGCCACGAAGGCATCAGACATGCTAACTACTGCATCGGATAACATCCGGATACTACTGCTAGCTAAACGGGTCGGCATTGTGGCCTTAGACCCGTTCCTACTGAAAGGAAACTCACCTCGTAAACTGGCGGCTGAGTGTGTGTCTCTGAAAGCTACCGGCTGCTGCTCCTGAATCTCCTCGGCTACAAGCCCATGAACACACTCAATCAAATACTAAACACTGCACTTGGGGTAAAATGACTCTTTTACCCTTGGCCAAAGTCAACTTACTTTTGGGGCTGACTCGCTGAGTTGGGCCACCCAACTCGCCGAGTCCTACTCTCACTTCTCAGTTCTACATGCTGCTACTCGTCGAGTGTGGCATCGACTCGACGAGTACCCTCTTGATTCAAGAACTCAGACAATCTTCATCCGACTCGCCGAGCCGTAAGAACAAACTCGACGAGTTGTTCATGATCCTAAGAAGATTGCCTTGGACTCGCCGAGTTGTATGAACAACTCGCCGAGTCCCTCCATCACTGAGTCTACCCTCAACTCGCTGAGTTCACTCTCTAACTCACTGGATTCACTCGATGATGCTCCAAAATGAAGGACTCGGGAACCCGCGACCCAACTCGCCGAGTCGTTCTTCCCGACTCGCCGAGTTGCCGCCATGCAGCTGATTTTTACTCGATCTTGTTTGAATCTAACACATACAATTGATAGATCTGAGTCCAATAAGCTGATTTACCACGTAAAGTTTCCAACTTTACGTGCACAACCTCATGAATAAGGGAAATAAGGCTAAAAGATGCATAAAATGGGTAGATCTATGATTATTATGCAAAGTAACTCCAAAAAGACAATAGATCTGGGCTCTACAACACCCCAACACTCAGATCCCAAGGTATTTCGACTTATTAAGACATTCATGTAAACATAAGGCTTTGAACAACAACAAATAGCTCTTAGAAGAGCTCTAATGGAAGATTAAAACATATAACAAGAAGGGAACTCCGAAAATACCTCAATAAACTCAGATTTGCCCTTGGATCTTTGCAATACAACTCGTTTCCTTGCTTCTTTCTTCTTCTCCTTCTTCACACCTTCACAAAATGGCACCAAATCACTTATAAGCTTTCAAGGGAGGATTAGGGTTTTCTCACTGAGTTCACAGGGTGAGGGAGGCGAGAATGGGGCTATAAGATGGTTTAAATAGTGGGCAACCCGGGGATTTAGGGTTTCATCCAGACGGATGGACTCGCCGAGTCCAGGATATGGACTCGCCGAGTCCCCGGCTCACGCGTGCTCTCAGCCGCGACCCCACTCGGCGAGTCAGGCTATGAACTCGCCGAGTTCCTCTTGCAAAACTCACAACAATTACCAATAAATTAACATACCGGGAACGGGTCGTTACAGGTGAAGGTGTGATCAAGGTTCTAAATGGCGTGAGGCGTGACGTGGCGGCAAGGCCAAGCGGCAAGGCCAAGCCTCAAGCTTAACGAGCCATGGCGAGCCACGACGTTTTTCAAGGCGTGATGTAAGGCGGCGATTTTGTATTAATTTAAAATTATATTACCACATAAATATAAATTTATATTAAATATAACTACTTTTTAGAAGTGTTAAATCAATAACTAATAACAAAAAGTTAACAAAAACCACAATACTTATATCTCCGGTTTGAAAAGACATAACAAAGAGAAAAAAACTGTGTCTCAAACGAAAAAACACGCGCCATAACACGCCATAACGCGCCATGGCGCGCCATATCACGTTTTGCCACGCGTTACGCCTAACAGCAACGTTATGAAGCTTTTCGTAACGGCAAAGCCACGCCTCACGCCATGACGCGCCTTGGCGCGCGCCATGGCGCGCCTTTTAGAACACTGGGTGTGATGAAGGTTGACGGGTGGGTTTCAAAAAGACCTGGCAAAATCTGACACGACACGACAACCCGACACGAAGTTAGCGGGTTAGGGTCAGAGATTTTGACCCGTTTATGTACACAGTTTGACACGACACGATACGATAATTAAACGGGTAGGGTTAGGGTCAAGACTTTCAACTCTAAGATGACACGTTTACTTATATATATATATATATATATATATATATATATATATATATATATATATATATATATATATATATATATATATATATATATATATATATATAAGTTTCATATTTTTATAAATATTTTAAATATTGTACATTTGTAGTAGCCCAAACTCAAAAATTCAAAGTAAAATTCAAACTTTCAAAGTGACTTAATTTTACTCCTACTCGTTACCTATCTCATTTGCTTCCCAACTCTAACTATTTTCAATTTGCTTTCTAAAGTTATAACTACCTCCGTCCCATATTTATTGTCTAATTTTGACTTTTGAAGTCTTTATTCTTCAAACTTGACCTTAAATGTTTTTGTTTTTGATATATAACACTTAATGCAAAATGTATGAATAGATTGTATTTTAAATATCTTTTCATTGTTATGAGTTTTATCGATTAATTTATTACACAAATAAAAATGTTTAAGGTCAAAGTTGAAAAATAAAAACTTTAAAAGTCAAAAATGGACAATAAATATGGGACGGAGAGAGTATACTTTTTTTTTTTTGCTTTCCACCTCCCAACTCCAACATTTCATTGTTCATTTTTTTCCCCTCCATAACTCTTACTTTTCAACCTTTAAAATGTTTCAACCCGACATGACACAACATATTTATAAGGTTTAAACCATAACCCGAAACCCGACACGAAATCGACACGAAAATAAACGGGTTGACACGACATGACACGATAACTAAAGGGGTCGGGTTAGGGTCAAATACTCTCAACCCGTTTAATGTCTTGACACGACACCAACCCGACACGACACGACACGTTTACCAAGTCTAGTTTCAAGTGCAGGTGAAGGAGGGTAAGTGGGCCCATAAAATACTACAACAAATTAAAATAAATGGTATTTTCATCATTTCCGAATATAAAATAATTAAAATACATTAAAACAAATGGTATTTTCGTCATTTCACAAATATCTAAAGAATTTGTTGACAGAGTTAGTCGGACAGGTGATCTTCTAAAATCCGAAGTTAACCGTTCGTGCATGGAAAACTTTCATAAGGGCGGTTTTAAGGAATAATTTTAAATCACAAGCACCAATCGTGAAATTTAGTCTGTAACAAAAACAAAAAACAAAATAGTAATAAAATGACAAATTAAAGTTAATATGCTTATTCTGTAAATTTAACTGACTGACTGTTAACCTTAATGACCCGGGACCAAATCCAAAATCGTTATGAAGCATCAAAACAAGGACAGAGACCCTCAAAAAATGTCAAATTATTTATTTGGGATAAATGTGAACAGAGGCATGATTATAAAATATTTTAGAAACACAAAATTCAAACTCGACATGCAATATTTTTCTATCTGAAATCCAATCTAATGACACTTTAATTTTTACTCATAATAGAAAGTTAGAAATCGCTCTTTACCAAAATTCCCAATTATAACAACATTCCAGGTCACTAGTTGTTATAATCACAAAGACTCTCGGATACATAGTGTATTTCATGTCTCCTTAATTACTCCAACAAGCCCTAGTCAATCCAAAGTAAAATCCAAAGTAAGGGCCCTTTGAAGGAATGATTTTAAACCATGAGGACCAACCATGAAATTTAGTCTATAATAATAACAAAAGACAAAAGAATAATAAAAAGACAAATTGAGGGTAAAATGATCATTTTGTAAATCCAAAATCTAACTAGCTGTTAACCTTAATGACCGGGGACCAAATCCAAAATCGTTACGAAGCATCTAAATAAGGAGCAAAATTGCAACAAAATTACTTTTGGGTCCAAAACCGAAAAAAAAATAGCTAAACCCACGGACCAAAAATAGAATTTACTCTAAAAGATAAACGGATAAACTTGAAAAAACAGCTAAAATCATGACCAAAAAAGTCTCTATCATAAAGTATAAAGATTGTTAGAAAAAGACTTGATAAAAGCAAGTTTCTGAAAAGGTGTTATGGCTCCAGAATTTGTATTTGCTGCTGAATTTAATAAAATGTAGTCTTAACTCACATATGTATATAAAATTAATAATAATAGAAAACATATAGAGAATTATTAATTATATACGAATTTGCTGCCTTACAGACAACATGGCTTGCCACGACTCGAAAAACTTGAGGCGAGACATTGTCGTCAAGTAATGTCTTGCATTATCTAGATTACACGATCTGTTATACCACCATTAACCACTATAGTAGTGGGTGTCACGTTATCACTACATTCTCGACCACTAACCATGAGATGTCTACCACTAAACATACCACTCCACCTAATTTTTTAATTAAATTTAAATGAAAAATACATAAATTAAAAATCATATAATTTTTTTAAATAATAATTTTCATTAATTTAAAAATACCAAGTTACATTTATTAAAATAAAAATAAAATAAAAACAACATTAAAAATAAAAATTACATTAATTAAAAAAATAAAAATTACATTAATTAAAATAAAAAAAGAAAAATAACATTAAAAATAAAAAAACCTAAAATTACCAAGCTTAACCAAAAAAAACTATCATCTATTCCTACATCGGACTCGAACAAACTCCTTCATCGCGAGAAATAGCTCCAAATCTTCGTCTTCATGGTCATCCACTTTGGTTTCAAGATATTAATATCGGTTTTTGTTTGAATCATCGATTGTGTTTCTATCATTTTTTGTTCTACCTAACTCAACTCTCCGCCTTCGTTTTTTAAATGTGCACATAATGATCAAATTAATTTCTCTCCAAATTGATCCATAACACTATACCCGAAGCCGTTGATACTGCTTTTTTTGTGCTTTACTTCTTCCAGCAGGTCGACGAAGAGGTTGATCGTCTTCAAGATTGAATGGATCATCGTTGATGTCAAAATGTGTTCGCCCATCCGATTGTTGAGGCGTTCCGTCGGGGTTTCTTGAACGCTTTGAACCGGAAGATTTTGAGCTTCCTTGCGTTTGCTCTTTCCATTTTGGAGTATCTTTCAACTTTAGCCAAGGTTTCACATATGTAAAAGCCTTGCGTGTTGGCGTTATATTTTCAAATTGGTCCAAAGCCGCCTTGAAGACATCAAAATCGTTTTCCCCGCTTCTCGTATGTTTAGCAGGTGGTTGTAAATTCCCCTAAATTTGGTGCTTTTTATTCGATTATCGCGCCACTTCGAGCTAATTTGATCAGGATTTCAGCTTTCGCTTCCCGTTAGCTCGTAAAACACCGTACAAACTTTCTCCCAAAAACAATCGAACGGTTGATTATAGCATTTGATTGGGTGTTGGGAAGCCGAAATCCATGCCTTCGCTAGCATTTCTTCTTCTTCCTCTTTTGTCCATCGGACTCTTTCTTGGGTGGTGTTGGGTCGAACTGTTTTTTTTTCTTTTTTCTTTTTAGGTTGAGGTGGCAGTGAAGGTTGAGTTTCCGAAACAAAATCCGGAGAATGAGGAGGTTATGATGTTGTTGATGGAATTGTTGGAAAGCTTGATATTGTTTGAAGGCCAAGAAAGTTTGATATTGTTGTTGGCAAAGTGTTTTTTGTTGGATATGGGAACCGGTTTGAAGCAAATTGACAAAACCACATTGAGGTGATTCCATGGTCGGGAATTGATAAGGGGTTGTGTCTAACGCAAAAGTGTTATTGGGTTTGCGATTTCTATGGTTTAGAGGGGTGTTTTGGTTGGGATCCATGGTTTTGGCTGTGAAAATGTTGTGTGTGTTTTGTGTATAGAGTAAGAAAAGAATGGTGTATAAAAATAAGGTTTAGAATTGAGTATTTATAGGTGAAAATGGTATATAAAATTTTTATTTAAAAAAAAACAATTTTTTAAAAAATTTGGCCATTCAACGGCTAGTCAAATGGTCAAGGAAGTACTTGAGCCCTATTGGCGTTTCGTTTCATTGTCTGGAGAACGGTTGACCACGACCACGACCGGCCGGGAGAGTGTGCACGGTCGTGATCGTGGTCCAGCTCAACCACGAGAAGGCTCATGCCAAGTATACCGGTTGGCCTTAGCAAAAGAGGAAACGATACGCTCGTACTCTACATTTTCATGAATCAATACAATAACAATTGAACATATCGAAAATGATAAACAATTCACAATTCTATCAGATTTCATTAAGAACTGAAACTCTAATTCCCTCGGTTTCTATAAACAAAATCTTAAAATATTACAATTACTATGAAATCCGAGTTTGCTTACGGAAGAGCTACGCCAATCGAATTCCGGTAATGCCAAATGCCTGGTCAAACCCTAACCCCTGAAAATCTCATTATAAATCGATTCCAAAGAAAAAATCAATGATGATGACTGTCCATAGCGATTTTAAAGAAAAATCGATGATGATGGTTGAAGATGGCTATAAAGGAAGCAGGGATAAAGAACGAGTAAGAAGCAGCCGGCATTTTCTTAACCCCTCTTCCCTGTTTTCTTCAAACTCGTAAGAGACAAGTAGTACTGTAATTTATAACTATAGTCCGAAGGTACTAAAGTTTTTTCACAGTGTTAGTAGCAAAATTTTAACCGGAGCTAACAAAGTGATACCAAACAGTGAAATAAGTACCATCTATAATCAAATCCCAATACTAAGGACAAAGAGTGATAAATCTGTGCAAACCACAGGGGCCAAAAACGTATTTTACTCTAAAGTCTATATCATTTATAGCATTGCTTATTAGATAAAAATAAATATATTGTAAAACTGGCTGATTCAAAGGGTGCGCAATGTAGCAAGGTTTCATTTAGTTGGATCATTGTCTTTTTTTTTATTTTTTATTTTTTATTTTTTATGAACAGTTAGTTGTTAGATGTTAAATTCACCAAATTAGTAAATTCGTCTAAGCCTGGATTTGAACCCAAGACCTCTGGCTAAGAGGCGTCCACCTCTAGCAGACTAGTCCCACATTGGCAGTTGGATCATTGTCTTAACCAGAGATTTCATCCATTCGAAATTAATGCGTTTACTTTGGGTCAAAGCTTTAGGAACATTAGGCGTTTACTTTGAGTCAAGCCCTATATACATTATGCTATTGCTGGATACATGAATAATTAAACTGTCAAGCCATTGCGAAGTCTTTGAGACTTTGACCACATATTCCTGGAAATATATTTCTAGCTTCTCACTAGTTTGTTTCATCCATATTCTCCTTGATTAAATGAAATAAAAGTTTTTCTTGAACTCCTATATATGTATATATATATCAAGCATCAGTTAGCTCTTATATTGCTAGATCAAGTTAACTCTTCATTTTTTATAGTCTAACAAGATGACATTGGAATCTCGTGCAGAACATGCCATGCCATGGGTGGGAATGTATATTTGCATAGCATCTTTGGTTTGCACTCTAGCAATGGCAGCCGATGTCATCCAAGGCTTTCGACAATGGAAGCTCTGGTTTCCATGCAGATTTTTTACCATCAATTATGTTTCCATTACACTGAGCTCCGACATGTCTGTTGACAATCATGATATTGTAGCAAAGTTTGTCAGCACCATTTTCTTGTTCACCATATAGTCACTCTAGCATTAACAGCCATTGCTCTTGCGCTTCCAAATATTGCAACTGCCATGTCAAGGGGTTACTTTCTGGTATGAAAAAAGGTCTCCAATTTGTAAGACATATCGAAGAAAGCCTCAATGCAAATGAAGAGTTGGTAAAGGCAAGAGAAGCAGCTAGACATGTGTGGACAGACGTTGAAATATACTGCAAGTGGCTACAAATTGATCTTCAAAAGAAAGCTCATAAAGGAAAAACATCAAAGGAGATTCTTCAATGGTTGGGTGATGAAGCAGCAAAAATTGTGATACAGTTCAAGACAAGGAAAAATGTAAGTTTGTATCACTCACATTGTGAGTTCATTTCTGCAATTTCTATGTACAGGATCAGCCAAACCATACTGCTCCACTGCAATGAGCAAGAAAGTTGGCCAACAGATGAAGAAATTTTTGAGTCTATAACAACTATTATCGCAGATCTGCTATGTGCTTGCTTTACCAACATACCATGTGCCATAACTATGAAGTGTCATGATGATGCAATAGAGAAAAGGGAAGACAGCATCCGAATTGCAGCTCAGCTTCTTGGTAGATCCAAAAAGATCCTGAAATTGCTTAAAAAACGCCAACTTCCCAACTTAGACATGGAGTCAATGGGGTACATTGATAAGTGGCATGCATTACCAAAGAGTAAAATACACCATGCTTCAGCTAGGATTCAACCAGCTTCTTCAAGTTGTAATGAATCTTTCGTAATAACTATTGTTTGACTAGTATGTGTATGTTCGAAATATACCAAGAATTAACTCATCACTAGCTAGTGTGGTACTTGTTACCAATATTAATTATTAATGGAATTTCAGGTTTCTCAACCTCTCATCCTTTTCTTATATTTCTTTCTTAAAACAAGAATTGCAGTTTATACTTAATGTGAATGATGAATTTCTTTAAACATAGTTAAAAGTTGTAACAGCTAAATTTAAGTTACTACATTTTTTGTGGACAACAAAGACACTCATTGCTGTCTCAAAAACCATATGAAAATTAATTTTTATGTCATTTGTGAAGCTAAACAGGAACAATAAATAAAAAAAAAATCCAAACTACTGTTTAACATACCAATAATAAGATCCAAAGAATTTAGATTAACACTCAAAGATCAAGTGTACACAAACTAAGCATTCTTTCACGAACAAGTCATCATATTTTCTTAGGTAAATTACATGTTTTCGTAAGAAACTTCAAAGCCGAATCATCATTTCGATAACACAAAACACGCAAAATATCAACCTTGAATTCAAACAATTTCACAAATATAAAGAATTACAAAATGGTATTTTCGTCAGTTCACAAATTTCTAACAGCATTTGTCAATAGAGTTAGTCGGGCAGGTGGTGTTCTAAAATCCAAAGTTAAGGACCATTCGTGTATGGAAAAATTTCATAAGGGCTGATTGAAGGAATAATTTAAAACTACAAGGACTAACCGTAAAATTTAGTGGATAATAATAACAAAAGAGAAAATAATAATAAAAGGACAAATTAAGGGTAAAGCGGACATTTTGTAAATTTAATTAACTAGTTGTTAACCTAAACGACCCAGGACCAAATATAAAATTGTTATGTAGCATCAACACAAGGACCAAAATTGCAACCCAATTTCTTTTGGGACCAAAACGGGAAAAAACGACCAAAAATGTAATTTACTCTTAAAAAATAAACAGAGATAACTTTATAATAAAGTGTACACTCTATATCATTATAGCATTATGAGATAACAATATATATACTATATTTTAAAACTCGCTGTATCAATTAAAGGATGCGGTGATGCAAAATATGGAGCAAGGTTTTGTTATACGTCTTATTAACGTCCATCAATTTCTTGGATTATTTTCTTAACAAGAGATTTCATCCTTGGATACATATCCTGGAATCTGGATACAGACAAAAGTACACTGTCAAGCCATAGAGAACGAACGAAAATCACACAAACATGATAAAATGGAAATAGAATTCCTAACCACAAGGTTCCTGGAAATAAATAACTAACAATATCTTTCTAGCTTCTCACTACTATGTTTGATCCATATTCTCCTTGATCAAATAAAAATCTTTCTTAAACTCCTATGTATATATATGAAGCATCAATTAGCTCTTGTATTTACTAGATCAAGTTAACACTTCATTTTCGCTGGTCTAGCAAGATGGCATGGACATCTCCAGAAGAAGCCATGCCTTGGGTGGGATTGTATATTTGTGCAGCATCTCTGGTTTGCACTCTAGCAATGGCAGCCGATGTCTACCGAGGCTTTCGACAACGGAAGCTCTGGTTCCCATGCAGATTTTTCACCATCAATTCTGCTTCCGTTACACTGATAGCAATATCAACAAAGCTACCAGTGGATCTGAGCGCCGACATGTCTGATGACTTTCAGGAGATTCTAGCAAAGAGTGTCAGCATCATTTTCTTGTTCACCATGTTAGCCAACTTTCTCGCATCTTTAGGGCTTATGAATGACAAGGAACTTCTGCTGAATACGGTGGCCTTGTGTATCCTCTTATACACCATTAATGTAAATATGTGGATCCAATTTATTAGTGCTTGGGTGAATTTAGCATCATTAATCCCTTTATTGATTCTTTTGATTCCATGGCCAATTTCAGTAGCCTTGACAGTTTCAGCATCTAGAAGAGTTTTACAACAACGGTACAAGGAGTTGCACAGTTTGGCTTCTAATCATGAACAGATAAACTTCTCCTACAAGGAAATCGAACATAAGGTTAAAAAGTATTGGATGATGGCAGAGAGTGGTAACCCCCAATTTGCAATTGCTTGTTCACCAGTTTCTTCTACTTTTGGGGTTCTATGCTCACTCTTTTCTTACATTCCATTCATTATTTTGCGTTTTTTTAGATCAGATATTCAGAAAGATGTATCGGATTATAAGTGGTCGATCAAATTAATTGTTTACTTGCAACTAACTGGGACATTAGTTGGTAGTATAGCACCTATTTTCAGATGTTTGACTGCCACCAGTCACTTCAACCCCTCCATGAAATGGAGCATGCACCATCTAAACGTGTTCCATGTTGAGAAGCATTGGATTCAAAGGCTTCAGCATTGGAAACACAGCCATGTCCCTTCATATCTCCCAAGCCGCCATTGCAAGAAAGTTTTCCGCAACATCAGAAATATAATTTTGAACTTTTGTATAGTGCTTCAGATAATGGTCGTGGTTATATGTAAAACAATATGTCTCATTCCCATATCTTTTCTGATCTTATTCTCTTATTGTTACCACTTCGCCAAGTCTTCCTTGAAGTGGTTCAAGGAAGAACCAAGTCCATCTAATAGCAATGTGATATCCGATATGGAAGAATATACCGATTACGTCCTGCAAATCGAACAGGATGCGAAGCTTTCAAAGAGATTATTACGAAATGCACTCAACTCTATAACTCGACTTCTTCAAGAGTCTGAAAAGAAAGAGCCAAGGAATCTTATGAAGCTTCTCGAGAAATCTACTGGATTCAATGGAGTAGTAGAATTCGACAATGACCGAGTTCCACCTTTACATCCAGAAGAAATACAGAATTGCTGGAGCCTAGTAGCAGTGACATTAACTGCCATTGCACTTGCTCTTCCCAACATTGCAAATGGCCAAATCAAGGGTTTGCTTGACAGCATGAGGGAAGGTCTCCAATTTGTAAGACATATCGAAGAACGCCTGAATACAAATGGTGAGTTGGTAAAGGCAAGAAAAGCAGCTAGACATGTGTGGACGGATGTTGAAGTATACTGCAAGTGGCTACAAATTGATCTTCAAAAGAGGGCTCGTAAAGGAGAAACATCACAGAAAATTCTTGAATGTTTGGGTGGTGAAGCAGTAAGTATTGTGATACAGTTCAAGGCAAGGAAAAATGTAACTCTGGATCACTCACTCTGTAAATTCATTGCTGCAAGTTCTATGTACAGGATCAGCCAAACCATATTGCTTCTCTGCAATGAGCAAAAGAATTGGCCAACAGATGAGGAGCTTTTTGATTTGATATCAACCCGATATTCTAATTCACAACTAGAACTCGACATAGTAGGTTACTTCTTGGCAATCCATGAAACAATATTACCACTAAGAAAGATAGAATAACCATAGGTTGAGCGTCGTGTCTCGATACAACGTGCCTGGTCAACATCCGAGTAGGCAACAAGAGGAATAGTTGAAGATCTTTGGTAATGAAGACCAAAGGATAAGGTTCCTTTCACATATCGATGACTACGCTTGACTGCCTGGAAATGAGTTGTTGTAGATGCATGCAAGAATCGACTAACTTGATCTACTGCGTAGGATAGATCAGGACGAGTGGTGGTGAGGTATTTCAAAGCACCAACCGAAGAACGATGGAGAGTTTGGTCATGAAACAGGTCACCATGACTAGTTGGTGCCTTTGAGGTAGCAAGTGGAGTATAAATTGGTTTTGCATCCAATAAACCAGCTTTGGATAGAATATTTAAAGCATATTTAGATTGAGTAAGATACAGCCCATTAGTAGTGTAAACAACCTCCAATCCCAAGAAATAGTTGAGTTTTCCCAGGTCCTTACTAGCGAATTCCTGATGTAATCTAGCAATAAACGCCTATTCCTGTTAAAATTATGTCATCGGCATAAACAAGAAGAAAAAAAATGTAGGAGCCCTTTTAAACATGAACAAGGAAGGGTCTGCATGACTGCAAGTAAAACCAACTTTGATTAGAAAGGAACTAATTAAGGTGTTGAAACCAAGCTCTTGCAGCTTGTTTCAAACCATAAAGTGTTTTTTAAACTCCTGTTTAGATGAACTGCAAGAGAAAGGATGATACGCACAGTGGAAGCTTTCACAATTGGGCTAAAGATATGAGAGTAGTCGAGACTCGGTATCTGAGTGAAGCCTTGGGCGACTAAGCGTGCTTGTATTGATCTATAGAACTATCAGACCGATACTTCGTTCGAAAGACCCATTTGGCTCCAACAATGTTGGATGTAGCTGGTCTAGGAACCAAGTCCCATGTTTCATTTTGGAAGAGCTTGTACTTCAGTGTTCATGGCGTCAATCCATCTGGAATGTTTGGCGGCTGATTTGAAGCCATTTAGATCTTTATGAGATAATAAGACCGTTTGTGAAGCACTTGATGTGAGAGCTGTGAAATCTATGAAATAACAAGGCTTGGAGATTTCAGCCTTACCTCGTGTAATCATGGGGTGTGTCGAGACAACAGGGGGAGGAGAGTCTGGAGCAAAAGGGGCAGCAGAGACGGGTTTGGAGTCCGCTGGAGGCACATCTTCAACAAGTGTTGAACAGATCTTTGAACAAATTTGTCGGAATCAAAACACAAATGGCATGAACTTGGGCTCGTGGGGGAGCAACGTGGGGATGGATGGGTACATCACTAGGATTTGATTGGGCCGACAGTGGTGCACTTGCTTCTTCAAAATTTGATAGAAACAAGCTAATATCATAACGTCACCACTTAACAGAAATAGAGTCTCATCAAACTTAGCATGCTGAGTGGTGTAGATCTTAGAAGTAGTCATATCAAGACACCGATAACCTTTATATAGGTGCTATACCCGAGGAAAACACAAGGGATGCTACGTGGAGCAAGTTTATGATTTGAATAGTTCCTTAAATAAGGAGATACTCCACATCCAAAGTTACGAAACATGTGAAAATTTTTCTGAGTTTTAGAGAGAAGCTCGAATGGTGACTTGTTCTCTAGCACATGCAATGGAAGCCGATTAATAATGTATACCCCATAACTAAAAGCATCAACCCATAAGGACGACAATGCACCTGTAGTAAATAACATAGCAACCCATTTTCGGTACGAGGTTTACGCTCAACACGCCCATTTTGTTCAGGTGTATAAGGGCATGAGATACGATGATGAGTATCATTTTTAGCAAAAAGATTTGACTTGTTTATTTAAGAATTCAGTGCCACCGTCACTTTGAAAAACCTCAACCCTGCATGAATATTGAGTTTGAACAATTGCCAAAAAGGTTTTAAGAACTATGGAAAAGTCAAATTTGTGCTTCAAGGGATAGAACCAAATAAAACGGGAGAAATCATCAACAAAAATAACATAATACATATAACCATCTATAGATGAAACAGGTGTAGGACCACATTGATCACAATGTATCATATCCAACACATGCAAAGATCATTTTTTATTTAAAAGAAATGGAAGCTTATGACTTTTAGAAATCTCACAAGATGAGCAAACACCGGGTTTAGGTAAAAGGGAAATACAAACAAATTAACATGTTTTTGTGACAAGGAAAAAGTAGAAAACAAAACATGTCTACACGACTATGCCAGAGCTCCTAGGATGCATGCAGCCTATTTGACTTTAGTTGAGCAACCAAAGCTTTATGACCATGCTCAAGCACATAGAGCCCATTATCAACCCTTCCATTTGCTAGCACCTTTTTCGTGAGTCGTTTCTTAATTGAAAATTTATGATTAGAGAACAATACATCAACAGGAGAATCATATGTTAATTTACTTATGGAAAGAAGATTCTTGGTAAGTTTTGAAACCACAAGAACATTTGTTAGATTAACTAGGTGTGAGACCCATGTATTACATGAGTTTATTTAAAATAAAAATTAAATTTAAAATTCTAAACATTTAAGAAGTTTGAATTTATAAGAAAAATGAAAAAAAAATATTGAATTATAAAAATCAAAGTGTTTTTTTTTCATTTAAATTTAAAGAAATAATTTAGATAAATAAATAAAAAAAATTAATAAAACTTTAACTTGGTAATTTTGAAATTAAAAGGAAAGTTTATTAATGAAATTGATAAACATTTATTATTATATTTAATATTATGTGGAATTTAATAAAATGGAAAACTCATAAAATGACATGTGGAATAAAAATTAATTTAAAATTACCACAAATTTACATGTGGCAAAATGAATGCGAATGTGACATGTAGCAAAAAGATATTTATTTATTATAGTAGATATCTTTTGTAAGATATGCATTACCAATTCGAGATATAGATATACTGAGAATATTACCATTTCCAAAAGAGACATGTCCATTCCCATTGTATGGAGTGGACGTAATAAGATTAGTATCCGATGGTGTCATGTGTGCAGAAGCACCATAATCAACATACCAATCAGAGGGGTTATCATGAACATTACACTTAGCAATGAAGACATGCACTAAGTTAGCATCAAGGTTAGGACCGTGCGTTGCAAAAGTAGAAAGATCTGCCTGTCTTTCCAGCATAGCTGATAATGAGGAGGGTGAAGACCACGCCCCTGTCTGCCACGACCACCAGAAGAGAAAGAAGCACGGGTGGAGCTGAGATAGAATCGAGTTTGTTGGGCATTAAATGCAACTTGTGGTGTGGTGGTACATGAACATTAGATTTAGGGGGGGTCGGATCAAACTTCGAAACAAAACAATATAAACAAGTTTGATTTAATTCAAAATTATGACATATCAAATATCTAAACAAAACCATTAAAATGAATTATTATTAAATCGTTCATAGCAATAGCTCTGGACGAATTTTTTTTGAACCTTGCATGATTTTCTTTAAGTTAATCTTTTCTGACAAGTTTTGTTTCGAAAAGACAATACCAATAGTACGTTGTTATAATAACTTGTACAATTTTTTTTTTCGAAATTTTTTTTACTCCTTTAATAATTTGCATAATTTTCAATATATATATATATATATATATATATATATATATATATATATATATATATATATATATATATATAACTATTTTTTATACATTTATAATCAATTAAGGATTTAAATGTACATTAAAATTATGTTTGTATGTATTATAAAATAAATTGAAAGTTTAGTATGTTAATATATATAATTTGAGTAAATTACAAGAATGGTCCCTGAGGTTTGGGGTAATTTGCACGTTCGGTCCCTAACTTATTTTTTTAACTCGAAAGGTCCCTACTGTTTGTTTTTGTTGCGCGCTTGGTCCCTGTCTTACATAAATAGACTATTTTCCTTTGACTTTTTAATTTATTTAAATAAACACACCCCCAACCCTACTTCCACTTCACATTACATTAGGCCGGCAATCATGTCGTGTTCGGGTTGTCGTGTCGCGGGTTGGCGGGTCAAAATATGTCAACCCAAACACGACCCATTTAAATATACATGTCACAGGTTGGCAGGTTTGGAACATAAACTCATGTATGACCCTCCAACCCATTTATTTATATGGGTTCACAGGTTGGGGGGTTTCTTGGGTCATATTTGGGTTCGTGGGTCTGAATTTTAGACATTTAAGTCTTAAACATCCAAATGAAAATTAAAAACATTCATAAAAACATGTTACAGACTTAGCCTTATAGATTACGACTTATGACCTTAAACCATCCACCACGAGTCAAAATGTCAAAACAGTCAAATGTTCTATGAATCAATGGTCTATATTATATAATACTTATTAAATATTAATACTTGATACATAAATACATTTTAAAATAAAATAATTTTTTTTATTAAGACTATAAACGGGTTGGCGGGTCAACCTGTTTATTTTTTGAGAAACTCATATATAACCCGTTTAATAAATGGGTTGGTGGGTTTGCGGGTTGAAAAACTCAACCCAAACCCATTTATTTCGTTTCGTGTCGCGGTTCGTGTTGTATGTCGTGTCAAGAATTGCCAGCCCTAAATTACATTACCTTACCTACCCCACCATATTTAAATATAGCGCTTACATCCTAAAAATCGAACAGGATGTGAAGCTTTCAAAATGAATATTACGAAATGCACTCAACTCCATAACTCGAATTCTTCACAAGTCTGAAGGTAAAGAGCCAAGGAATCTTATGAAGCTTTTTCGACAAATCTATAGAATTCAATGGAGTAATAGAGTTCGACAGTGATCGAGTTCCACCTTTACATCCAGAAGAAACCCAAAAATGCTGGAGCCTAGTAGCAGTAACATTAACAATCATTACGCTTTCTCTTCCTAACATTGCAAAAAGCCACATCAAGGGATTGCTTGCCAACATGAGGGAAGGCCTCCATTTTGTAAGACATATCGAAGAAAGACTCAATGCAAATGATGAGTTAGTAAAGACAAGAGAAGCAGAAAGATACTGCAAGTGGCTACAAATTGATCTTCAAAAGTAGGCTCGAAATGGAAAAACTTCAAAGGAGATTCTTAAATGTTTGGGTGATGAAGCAGCAAAAATTGTGATACAGTTCCAGACAAGGAAAAATTTAAGTCTGGATCACTCACTTCATAAGTTCATTGCTGCGAGTTCCATGTATAGAATCAGTCAAACTGTACTGTTTCACTACAATGAGCAAGAAAATTGGCCAACAGATAAGGAACTTTTTGAGTTGATATCAACCATAATCGCAGATCTGTTATGTGCTTGCTTTACCAACTTGCCACGTGTCATAACCATGAGGTGTCATGATGATGCAATAGAGAAAAGGGAAGATAGCATCAGAACTGCAGCTCAGCTTCTTGGTAGATCCAAAAAGATCCTGGGAATGCTTAAAAGGCGACAACTTCCCAACATAGACATGGAGTCAATGGGGTACATTGATAAGTGGCATGCATTACCAAAGACTCAAACACCTAATGGTTGTTGTTCTTCAGCCAGGATTCAACCAGCTTCTTCAAGTTCTAATGAATCTTTCATAGTAACTATTATTTGACTAGTATGTGTATCAGTGTATGTTTGAAATCTACCAGTCATTCTTATGGTTTAGCATATCTAGAATTATCTCATCACGAGTGTGGTACTTCTTTCCAATATTATTAATGGAATATCAAGTTTCTCAAACTCTCATCCTTTCTTATATTTCTTTCCTGAATCAAGAATTGTGGTTTATACTTAATGTGAATGATGAATTTCTCAAAACATAGTTAAAAGTTGCAACGATGCATGTGGCACCTCCCCCACTAAGTTTATGCGGCTATAGTTCATGTGGACATCAAAAACACTCATTGCTATCTCAAAAAACATATAAAAATCAAGTTTTATGTCATTTGTGAAGCTAAACAGGAAAAGGATGTAAAACTTGTCTGCAAATCATGAGTATCAATTTGACTCCATGTGAAAATGTGAAAAAGTAACCGCAACAATAAATAAATAAAATCCAAACTACACTTTAACATACCAATATTCATACCATATAGCAACCAAAATCGCTGCCAATAACAAGTACTACCGCTGTCCCGAATGAATTGTCCACATTTGACTTTTGAAGTCTTTATTCTTCAACTTTTACCTTAAATATCTTTGTTTTTGATAAATAGTACTTGATGGAAAATATATTAATGGATTGTATTTTAAATGTCTTTTCATTGTTATAAGTTTTATCAAGTAATATATAACACAAATAAAAATATTTAAGGTCAAAGTTGAAGAAAGAACACTTCAAAGGTCAAAAGTGGACAATTAATTTGGGACGGAGGGAATATACTAATACTATACAAAATCATAAATAAATACCTAACACGAATTTAAAACCAACCAACTACACCTAACGTGAAAAACATCTCCCCAAAAGAGAAAAAAATTCTCCCATCAAAACAAAACAATAAACAAGTCCATCCTAGAAACACAAGTAAAAAGAAGATTGCAAGAACCTATATTAACACTCAACAATAATGAATAGATCTCCACATGTCACCTTACCTTCAACACACTCGAAGACTAACTATACACAAACTAACCATTTTTCCACCACTAAATCATCAAATTTTCTTAGGAAAATTATCCGCTTTCTTGAAAAACTTCGAAACCGAATCATCATTTCGATAACACAAAACACGCAAAAGTGTATTCAGATCATTCAAACTCCATTGACCCGTAGTCGCAGGCAACGGTAACCTAGATTTAGGAGACGACCTGTATGCCTCCAAAGTCAACCACCTAAACCGCTCCACGACCGCCTCCGTTTCCATCCCAAAAAGCAGAATCACATCTCTCACAACAATCGAAAACTTATTAATCACATCCATAGACAACCCATCACCATTTGCAAAAAACAAATCTTTAATCACCTTAAAATCATCTTCAATCCCTCTCGAATCTTGTATAGTGAACACCTAGTGGGCCAACCACCAAGTAAAACCAACAACAACCCTTCAAAACTCACTTTCATTATTTCTACAACTAATCACATTCGAACCCTTTCGTGTTGCACATTATCCGCAAAAACCGTTAAGTTTTGTTCAAGTTCTTGAAGGAAAGGTTCGATCAGGGAACATGTGGGCCCACCTACAAAAAGATTATCCCATAACGTGTTTTAAAGATCGTGAAATACGATTTTGTAAGCGGTTGATTTGCAAAGTTGTTGGATGCCTTCGAGGCATGCGGGGGTGTAAGTTCGAAAATTTTTTGTAAACCGTTTGAGAAGTCAAAGACATGAGCAGATTTGGAATTTAACAAAAGTGTTAGGATTTGTTTTTCGATTGTTTCGAGTTTGGATCGGATTTTTTGGGGAGTGTTTATACGTACGTATAGTTGTGGGACCCCTAATATGTTGTTGTTATTGTTTGTTGGGGAGACTTGAGAGTTTCTTCTTTCTAAAGTTGCTGGTTTTTATTTTTTCTTGAAAACCCTGTGGAATTTTGTCTTGGTTGTGCATCGGGTTAATGCGAGAAGAGCGGGAATATATGTGTTTCTTGATCTTGTAAATAAAAAAGTTGTTATGTAAACAACTGTAATGCATGCAAACCCTAATTTGAATTAATTGAAAGTATGTTCAGCAATTATTAATTATTAATTACTGATTGGTAATTGGTAATTAGTAATTACCACAGCCGGATTTGACTTTGGTTGAGTAATACTGAAGACATCGATCAAGGCCAAGACTAAATCAGGAAGCAAAGTTGGATGCATTGGAATTGGGAGATGAAAGAAGGCATCCAAAGTTTCATCTATGATTCTCAGGACTTCAACAGATGAGGGAGTGTATCCTACTTGATTAGCTCGTGGATTCCATACATGTTATTTGACAGTTTTAGTCAAATACCATAAATGCCCTTAGAATTACGTTGGTATTTATCTAAGAGTAAATTACACGAATGGTCCCTAGGGTTTGTGGTAATTTGTTCGTTTGGTTTCTAGCTTATTTTTTAACTCGGAAGGTCCCTACTTTTTGATTTTGTTATGTGCTTGCTCCCTATCTTACCTAAGAAGACAAATTTTGCCCTTGATTTTTTAATTTATTTAAATAAAAACACCCCTAAACCCACTTCCACCTCACATTACCTTATCTTACCTTACCTACCCCATCTTATTTAAATAAATTAAAAAATCAAGGGTGAAATAGTCTTTTTATGTGAGATAGGGACCAAGCACGCAACAAAAACAAACTGACGAGACCTTCCGAGTTAAAAAATAAGTTAGGGACCAAACGTGCAAATTACCCTAAACTATAGGGACCATTCGTGTAATTTACTCTTTATTTATTGAACTGACCACTTGTTGGAGATTTCTATCCACCCACTCTTTCAACCTATCTAATCTCACTTTAGTCTACCCTTTGACCAAATTTACAATTGAAGCTTCAGCTTCAAAAGGTGGCATTTCTCTTATGATTGCTTTTCCACCATCATCACTATCAACAGAATCTTCAACTGCAATTTGTACAAGGTCTTTATCTAACTTATATGCAGCCCGTAAGACTTGAACTGCATCTGGGGTTAATTCAGTAATTCTTGAAATGAATTGTTTTAATTTTTTTCCATAGCAGACATGAAGAGTGACTACAGCAACACCAGCTGCAAGAGGGTGCTGTCTTTTTAAAATTGGGCTGAGCATTTTCTTTTCTTTTGTGGCTAATTCATTAATGTCTTTTGCAAGGATTGCAAGAACTAGAAGTGGATTTGGTTGGTTTCTTGATGCTCTTCTGATTGAATCTGCTTTCTCCATTATTTGTGCGTTTAAAGATCAAATTTCAATACAATTCAGATTTGGTTGGATGGAATGGAATCATGGAGGAATGGAATGGAATTGTTATGGTAATGGAATTAGTCGTTACATTCCATGATCATGTTTTGTTGACATGTAGGAATGGGATGAATTTTGACATGAATTTTTGTATTATATGTAAATATAAGGTGTAGTTTTAATATTGTTCTGTATATTATAAAGGGTACATTACATAATCACATACCATAAAGCTTGGATAAACCTTCGAGTAACAGACTAAACCCTACAACGGTTAGACTCAAATGAGAGATGCACAGTAGAGTCAAATCCATCACGCTGAGATTATTTAACCTTTGTAACATGTGACTTGACATATTCATGTAACATCTTGAAACTCAGGTAAGCTATTTAACCCTTCTATTTTTGTAAGTTGTCAAGATAAGTCCCTTAAAGTTGAATATTGGACTTGTGAGTACGCTGCGCGTAACGAGGAGTACGCCGCGCGTACTCACGCGCTTATTTTGGATGCGGACTCGCCTGGTTACGCTGGGCGTAGTGTTCCCAGATGCAAACCCTAAATTTTGACTTGTGCACTATAAAAGGAACGTTAAGTCCTTTACCCTAGCCACCATACCTCATTGAGTGAGCCCTAAGAGAGCAGGAAACCGTGTTTAAGCTTGTGTGTGTGTTCTTAAGCTTGAAGGTGCCTTTTTAAGGTGAAGAAGGAGAAGAAGAAGCCATTGTTGGAGCTAAAAGTTGAAGAGCAAGAGTAGATCCGAGTTCTACAGAGGTTGGAGCTTCTTTTTGAGGTAAAAAGCTCAAAGCTTTCCTTGCCTTTCATGAGTTTTGATTTATGGACCCATTTTTAGGGTTTGTGGTTCAAAGGTGGAGACTTTTTGTGCAAAGGGTCTCCATCAGCTTAGATCTAGCCTTTCCTAGTGTATATTGTGATGAGAGTTCATTAAAATCCAATCTTGGTCGTGGATATTGAGTCATGCATGAGATATGGTCTTAATATGGAAAGAGGAAAGGTGTTTTGAGTGATAGGTGCCATTTACAGCCATGCAAAGGCTTAAAGGTTGCAACTTTATGGAGGAAGTAACCTTAGAGAAGTCAGATCTGGAATATGAGTTCATGTCTTAACCGTTTAAGACCAAAATCCACAAAATGGCTGAACTGGGATTTACGCTGGGCGTAATCCCAGTACGCGCAGCGTAACAAGTCGCGCACCCTGATTCTGTGAAGGCACCGGGTACGCCCAGCGTACATGCTTGGTACGCGTAGTGTAACCCGGAGGGTTGACTTTTAGGGTTTGGTCAACTTTAGGGTATTTAAGCCATGAGAGGGGTAAAATGGCCTTTTACCCTCTTGAGGGTGCTAAGAGAGGGAATGGTCTAGCCTTGGGAAATGTGTTGATGCCAAGTGTTTATTTCATGATTAGGCAGAGGATAGATCCTATTTCACCGAGTCCAAGATTTCCGAGTTACCGAGTTACACAAGGTAAGTCTTCTCACTATACGTTACCTAGAGTGGTATTATGTGTTGACCGGAAGGTCTTATGTGCTATGTATGAGATTATATGCTATGAATAAGATTATGTGCTATGTGATATATGTATGTTATATGATTGTGTAGTCCGGACCGGAGAGTCCAACGATACAGACCGAACCGGAAGGTCCAACGATTCAGACCGGGCCACAGGGCCCAACAAGCTATGACCGGACCAGAGGCTCCAACATGCTACGGGACTGGAGGGTCCCGTTGAGACACATCGACCAGAGGGTCGTACTGTAGCCTCGAGTGGCGTATGTGTTGTATGCGGTATTTTGGGAACTCACTAAGTATTTATGCTTACAGTTGTTGTGTTATGTGTTTCAGGTACTAGCAAGGACCGTGGAAAGGCGCCGACGTGATCCGTACACACAGTTAGGAGATTTTATTTGTGATCTTGGGATATGTTTTATTTGATAACTACTGTGGAACATATGTTTTAAGAATGTTTTAAATATAAATTTGGTTGTTAAAAAATGAAAAAAATTTGTTTTGGAAATTTACATCAAACGAGTCTATGATGTTTTTATGTTGTATTTCAGAGACATCATGGTTGGGACACGACACACACCTGAGAGCATCGGTGTCAGCGACGAGGAGATCCGTCGGTTGATTCATGAGGAGGTAGTTGCGGCCATACGAGCTGAGATACTAGAGATGTTTGGCTCTATCAAGACCACGTTGATTGAGACTTTTAATCAGTGGTATGCCACTCTTACTGATGTTGCTGTTGTTGCCGCCACCGCAGCCATTGCAGATGCCAGGCCGCAGGGAGATGATTTGTTGCTGTATCGGGAGTTCAGCAACACGAAGCCACCAGAGTTCTATGGGACGCAGGATTCGATTGCTGCGATGAGATGGATTGCAGATGTTGAGGGATGTTTTTACAGTTGTTCGTGTCCGGAGCATTTGAGAGTGTGGTTCGTGCTGAACCAGCTTCGCCTAGGGGCGAAGGACTGGTGGAAGTTTGTATCAGCAAATTTCACCCAAGCTGAGCTTACTGCGATGACCTGGGAAAGGTTCACCACCATGTTTCATGATGAGTATGTTCCCCCTATGGAAAGGGAACGACTGGCTCAGGAGTTTTTAACCCTCAAGCAGGGTACTGATTCAGTTACTATGATTACGCGGAAATTTCATGAGAGGGCGGTGTTTTGCCCTCAGCAGGTGTCTACCGAGCAGGCATGCATGAGCAGGTATCTGAGTGTTCTGAGGAGAGATATTCAGGAGTTCGTGGCGAACTCGACTTACCGGACATTTGCCGAACTCCAGGCGAATGCTTGGAAGGGGGAGATAGAGCTGGAGACTCAGGCCATGGAGGAGGCAGAGTCTCAGGGAAAGGATCGGCGGCCGGCACAGTCTCAGCCGGCAGCCAAGCGGGTGAAGTCCGCTGATTCGAGATCTAGGGGTGTGAAGGGCCGCACTTGTGGGAAGTGTGGCAAGAGTCATGAGGGAACGTGCAAAGGGTATGTTACAAGTGTGGGAAGGAGGGGCATATCGTGAGGGATTGCCCCAAGGGATTTTTGGTTTGCTTCCATTGCAACCAGACCGGCCATCGGAAGGCCGAGTGCCCTCAGCTGCATCAGGGATCAATGCAAGGATCTGCGCCTACTGCTACGGCTACCGAGGTTCGGCCAGCAAAGGTCGAGGAGCCGAAGGCTCGCGGGATAGCCTTCCAGTTGACAGCGGAGGAGGTCCGCGCAACACCCGATGTTGTGGCTGGTATGTATTCTTCCCTCTATTTATTTTGAGTCTGAGATATTATGCTTATATTATGATATGCGTAGGTACTTTTCTTGTGAATTCTGCCTTAGTTCTATTTGACTCGGGAGCGAGTCGATCTTTTGTGTCGTCAGCTTTTAGTCGTCATATCAGTATTTTTCAAGAGGCTTTGAGTCGACCCCTGCGAGTTTCTATAGCTAACGAGCGAGCGGTGTATGCCACGGAGGTGATTCGAGGATGTAGCCTTGAGATCTTCAGTGTGGGGTTCCCTTATTGATCTAGTCCCTATTGCGATGGGGGACGTATGTGTCATAGTGGGCATGGATTGGTTGAGCCAATTTGGAGCTATTATAGACTGCGAGCGTCAGTTGGTGACAATATGAGACCCTAGTGGGGGAGTAATTACGGTGTACGGTGAGGGTACCCGTCCTGAGTCAGCATTTTTTTCGGCTGCTGGGGCGAGGCAGAGTCTATAGCAGGGCTGTAGGGGGTTTGTGGCCTATGTGATGGACACACGAGTGGCTTCTGGGAGGCCATGTTCGATTGATGAGGTCTCGATTGTGCGGAAGTTCCCTGATGTTTTCCCCGAGGATGTAACACCGTGATTTTCAAGACAAAAATTTTTATTTAAATAATCAATTTAATATTAATACACTTGTTTAAAATCTTATTCACATTCGAATACAAATCATAGTTTCATTTTTTATTATAATAGAAGGCCAGGATCCTCCAAAACACAACTCTTTCTTCGGTGTGTACAATCGAACCGTTGCCGTCCCGCGTTACTGTAAGAACCTGAAACAACATAGCATAAACAACGTAAGCACGAAGCTTAGTGAGCTCCCCAATATACCTTACGCACATACGCCTTCCGGCCCGGACCTTTCGGTCCACATAACATTGCCTTCCGGCCCGGACCTTTCGGTCCACATAACATTGCCTTCCGGCCCGTAACATAATCGCCTTCCGGCCCATAACATATCGCCTTCCGGCCCATAACATATCGCCTTCCGGCCCATAACATATCGCCTTCCGGCCCGTATTAAATTGCCTTCCGGCCCATAATAGTATAAACATAACACATGTAACATAACGCACATAGCACATAAGTCATACATCATACCGTTCTTCCGATCACATGAAGTCTCGCCTTCCGGCCCGTATAAGCATACATCATATATAAGCATACATCACATATAAATCATCTACCTCCCTAGCCATAGCATAAACATAACACATACGACCTTCCGGTCTCACAATCAAACCCTTCCGGGTAAAGTATAGTGAGAAGACTCACCTCGCGGACACTGGAAGATAGCAACTCCTGAAATCTCTTGCACCTGATCCTCCGAGCTACAAGCTCCCTATAACACCATATATCCCTTATTAATACTTCTATCTCCCTCGTTAACTGACCCTAAGAAATCACATCGGTCAACTCTGGTCAACAGACCATTGTCAGCTCGACTGGACTCGGCGAGTTCCCTGGCGACTCGGCGAGTCTGGTCGTCCTTCAATCCTCTAAGAGTCCCCTTCTACTCGTCGAGTATCCTCTTTGGCTCGACGAGTCACTCCTGGCAGAATCGCGGGGCCACCCCAACTCCACTCGCCGAGTCTGAAGAACAACTCGGCGAGTCCCAGTGAATCTTCAAGCTACTCGCCGAGTCTGATCATCCGACTCGGCGAGTCCACGCCATGCAGTCGATCGAACTGCTTCCTGAGATACATATATTCCCGAATATACAAACATGGGACCTTCTGGACCTCTAAGGGGTACTAATACAGGGTTATAAACGTTGGGTAACAACACAACAATCCGTCTAATCTCCAAATGGGTTTCACAAACCCTAAATCCGTGCACACATTCACATAGTAGTAAATAATCCGAAAGGTTACCTGAATCATGCACTCTCAGTGTCCCCAAGACTCAAAACGTGATTCCCTTACTGTCCCATTAGCCAAAACCTTCTCCTTCTTGAACAATAACTTCCTCAAATCACCAATGATCTTCAATCCTTGTTCTGGATGCCCACAACCGGTTTAGGATCCTTCTCAGTCGGCCAAAAGGCGAACAATGACGGCATAAGGTCCCTTATATACGACCCAACACGAAACGGCTAGGGTTTCCGCTGAACAGCGTCGACTCGCCGAGTCCATACCTGGACTCGTCGAGTCCAGTCACGAACCCGCGACCCAAGCTGCGACCCCACTCGGCGAGTCTGGCTCCAACTCGCCGAGTCTCCCCTTTAAAACACCCTAAAATGCAATTTAACAATACTTGAGATTTTGGGCTGTTACAATTCTCCCCCACTAGCATTAGACTTCGCCCTCGAAGTCTCACTCTGAAAATAGCTCTGGCTGCTGCTCTCGCATCTCACGTTTCGGCTTCCCTAGACACTACCGATCTCTTCCGAGGCCGCTACTGAACCAATACCAGAGGTACCTCCTTGTTCCTCAGAACCTTGATCTTCCGATCTCCGACGGCCACTGGCCTCTCGACGTAACACAGGCTCGCATTCACCTAATCGTTCTCTAGTAGAACCACTGCTGACTCATCCGCTATACACCTCTTCAATTGCGACACATACAAGTGTCATGGATCCGTCCCAATTCCGTTGGCAGCTCCAAACGGTAGGCCACCCTTCCTACCTTCGCACCTTCACGAAAAGTCCCAACATACCGGGGCCCCCCATTTACCCCTCTTCCTAAATCGAAACACCCTGCCAGAAATACGAAATCGCCGACCGGAATCACATGCTCATAACGGCGTCTGCCTGCATAACTTTCCTGTTAACTCTAGACGATCACTAACTCTCTTTAACCTGCTGAGTCTGCCCTGTCAACTAAAGTACGAACTCTGAACTGCTCATCACTCTTTGTAGTCGGAAATTACCCAAGATGCACTCTGCTCCAAATCTCAACGATCACTCAACCCCTAAGGGTTAGGAAACCCTGAACCATCGGATCCCCGATCCAAAGCCCACTTTGCCCATTCCGGACCAACTGAGAGATCCGTTCTCCTTCTCAGATCAACTCTCACAAGTTCCCTCTTGCCATCACATACACATACTGAACTAGTCCCAACACTCGCAGGTTGAGAAACCCGATTCACTGATGATATCCTCGAACATCTCCCAAGACGAACTACTAATATCCGTCCTATACCCTGATCAGACTCACACTGAGAATTCAAGATTCTCTATTCCCTTGCATCCTTTCTGAGTCTCGTCAGTCATCCCAACCCGGATGGGTTCCTACTTCACTGCCACAAACACGATGCTCGAAACCATACTTGAAATACTCTAACCATAATTCTGCTCTGCAGCTTTCACTTTCGTGAACTTGCACCCCTTCGGAGTTACACACCTTCCTCTTTTCCTTTTTCCAAAGAACCCTCTTGGCCATAATGCCACTCCAACCGGTGCCACGGTGCTCGCCCCAGGCGACACCACCCTTTTTGCATAACCGCTATCCACATACTCTGATTCCCATTGCAGGGGCTCTCAATCTCATGTACTCTCTCCACTCATCAAAATCACTGCCTCCGCTAAACAAGATAAATAACCCGGGGCCAGACCTTCCAATGCAATCACACTGCAACATACGCGATCCGCAAATCTCAAACTAATCCAGCAATACCAACAGAGTCTCCAGTATGACTGGACCGACTCTCATAACACATACTAGCCACTCGAGGCTATATCTCTGTGGGTCCGTACACCCAAACCCTGCGAACCCTCAGGTTCTAACTCTGGGAACCTTCCGGTTCCAGCTCTAGAAACATGCACAACATAATCCCGTGGGATTAATGCAGTACAACCCATCACGTACCTCAGACGTACCAATACTCTGATCGCAAAATTCCGATTACTTACTCAAGCTTGATTCCGGCCTCCTCTCAGGCCTCCACAATCAAATGCCCTAGGTCTGTACCTCGCCCCGCATGCCCAACACTCGCTCTCGTCGGCCTATACTTTGCGCTGACAAACACTGCTGAATCCCGGCAGCTAAGCACCCCCACATACTCGTCGATCTCCCGGAGAATCTTCTAATTCTCCCCCACTAAAGCACTGACTAACTGCCACCGATCGTCCTTAACGACCTTACAGAACAATCCTGCACAAAGAGAACAATTACACACTGACTGCTTCCCACAAGCACAAGCAACCCTCAGCAAAACACACCTCCTCCCTGATCAACCCACTCACAAGAGTCTAGTCCTTCAATCATCCACTCCACGACTGTAGATGCTACCCGGCGATCAACCCAGTGTCGCATCTCCCCTAACAACCCTCACGAACGATAACCAAAGGATTCCTCGACAATGACCCATAACCAAACTCACAATCTGCCCAAAGGATGAACATCACAACGAAAACCGCATCGAAATCCATACAAGATACCATCACAACAATACGCCAAATCAATGCAAGACAATTAAGGTATCATGAAAGCATCATCCCCGCAGCTGTCTCCGGCACTGCTCCGTCTCCCTCTGTCGCACGCAGATAAACACGACCCTGAGCCCTCTGGGGCTCCGCTTCATCCTGTCCTCCTCAAATCCCGAATTGGCACTGACTGCCAACAATCCCGAGCACAGTGCCCCTCCTTTCCGCACTTGCGGTATGCACCACCGGACCCGCAAGCTCCGATGTAACCCCTTTTTACTCGATCATCGACACCTATGGTCTCATGCTTTCCTGCTGCATCTCTATACTCCACTTATTACTACTCCTGACAATTCTTGCTTTCTTACATACTGCACCCGGTTCTCCCCCACTAGGGTTCGAACCAACACCAATTAGTATACAATCAACCCATGACTATCTTTCACCAGCGAAGTCGTACCTGCTCCAGAAAAGTGCTGTGCAACACCCGATAGTCCCTCCCCTTATGAAGTCAATCAATCCCCTATACTCTGAACCTCTAGCTAACTCTCCAAGAACTTCTCATCACGGCTGCCTCTAATCGTTCCAAATCCCATACTGATTTAATACTAAGCACCTGCACTGCTCGATAACATATCTGGCTCGTAGACTGCACCGCAGCATCATCGTTCCTCTCATCTCAACTCATCAATCCGTATCCAACGCCGAATTTGTCCCAAGAACAGGGACTTACTCTCAACATAGACGATAACTCTCCGCACTGCAAAACTCGTCTGAACTCTTCACTGCTACTACTATAACCCAACCTGTTATTCTCAATTAGGTGTGGTGTGGTTCTCGACTACCTCAGCCCCAACTGACTGTCTGTTCACGGTAAATCTCTGTCTCGCGGTACACCCGCTACCTGATGCTCTGAGGAAAGTCATTATCGATAACTACCTGCAGGGTGTACTCCCAACTCCAGAACTGAAACACCAGACCTCTCGCGTCTTGCACACTAGCATAAATGACACTACCCACCCAAAAGGTGACCTCTCCTCTGTCGTCTGATTGCTCGACTCAACTGAAATTCTCCCCTGTCTTCGACTCTTACCAAAATACTCTGATAGGCACTTGCCTTTCCCCTCGAGGAACGCCTCTCTGTACTCAATCATGGTCTACAGGCCTGAAACCCATAGCGTCCAATCTCTACCTCATCGGTCATAACCGGATAACAAGATAGCCACAAGCATCATCCACTACGAACCATGGTACTCATCCCATGACATCCCTCCTCAACATGCTTCAGTGTATGGTACCTGAACCATAGCACCACTCCTCAATCTGCTCCAATGTATAGCACTCGGACCACAACATCTATCTCAATCTGTTCCGATGCATGGTGCCCGGACCATAACATCACTCTGTATTCGCTCCGATGTATGGTATCCGAACCATAACATCACCCCTCAATCTGTTCCTTAGGACCTTTAGAATGCTCCCTGTATCAAGTATGGGTCCTCTGCTTTCAGTAGTACGGGCCCATACTACCTGCCACATCTACCCATACTTTCCACACGGACCATCCCAGAGTTCCTAAATAATTGATCGTCCTGCTCTTTTTCACCAATCCCATCTTGCATGCTCGCTCCCCAGCGAAATCCTCTACTCTACCCGCGCACCCATCTTGGCTAGGTTTAATCTCTAGCCCATTCCACCGTCCTCCCACTTCTTTGCTATCAGCTGCTGAAGAGCTCCTGATGATGCCAAACATCTACCTCCTGAGTATCGTCATACTCACTTAGTAGCTGTCTCCCATCATCGAGAACTCCACAAAGCACGAAGCAAGCAGCATTCGAGCATCGAAGCATACATAGGACTCCTTAGCTGTGATAGCTCCACCTTCTCGGCTCATCCTCGGAAGTACCACTGTACCCTGTAGCTCTACCCCTCGTGCGTTCTACTAGATACTCTCACTCATCACATACACACAAAAGCATAACGCACATATAACAGCAAACCCTAGACTAAGGCATCACAAATCAGGCCACTCTAGTCCTAAGATGTGAAATACCTAGCCTGTCTCTAGCATGCAATAATGTCTCATAAAGTGCGTAATAGATATTTCATAATACAAAAGTAAGGGTATTTTGGGAAATCACCGTCTGGCTCTGGCTGATTGTACACACTGCTCTTTCTTGCTTTCTCTTTGAACTCCTATTCACTTTTAGAAAACTATTTTTTTTGAAAACCTTTTCTTAATTCCTCAGTTTGAGTCCAAACTCACCCGTAGGCGCGTCCGAATCCCTCAAACCAAGGCTCTGATACCAATTTGTAACACCGTGATTTTCAAGACAAAAATTTTTATTTAAATAATCAATTTAATATTAATACACTTGTTTAAAATCTTATTCACATTCGAATACAAATCATAGTTTCATTTTTTATTATAATAGAAGGCTAGGATCCTCCAAAACACAACTCTTTCTTCGGTGTGTACAATCGAACCGTTGCCGTCCCGCGTTACTGTAAGAACCTGAAACAACATAGCATAAACAACGTAAGCACGAAGCTTAGTGAGTTCCCCAATATACCTTACGCACATACGCCTTCCGGCCCGGACCTTTCGGTCCACATAACATTGCCTTCCGGCCCGGACCTTTCGGTCCACATAACATTGCCTTCCGGCCCGTAACATAATCGCCTTCCGGCCCATAACATATCGCCTTCCGGCCCATAACATATCGCCTTCCGGCCCGTATTAAATTGCCTTCCGGCCCATAATAGTATAAACATAACACATGTAACATAACGCACATAGCACATAAGTCATACATCATACCGTTCTTCCGATCACATGAAGTCTCGCCTTCCGGCCCGTATAAGCATACATCATATATAAGCATACATCACATATAAAGCATCTACCTCCCTAGCCATAGCATAAACATAACACATACGACCTTCCGGTCTCACAATCAAACCCTTCCGGGTAAAGTATAGTGAGAAGACTCACCTCGCGGACACTGGAAGATAGCAACTCCTGAAATCTCTTGCACCTGATCCTCCGAGCTACAAGCTCCCTGTAACACCATATATCCCTTATTAATACTTCTATCTCCCTCGTTAACTGACCCTAAGAAATCACATCGGTCAACTCTGGTCAACAGACCATTGTCAGCTCGACTGGACTCGGCGAGTTCCCTGGCGACTCGGCGAGTCTGGTCGTCCTTCAATCCTCTAAGAGTCCCCTTCTACTCGTCGAGTATCCTCTTTGGCTCGACGAGTCACTCCTGGCAGAATCGCGGGGCCACCCCGACTCCACTCGCCGAGTCTGAAGAACAACTCGGCGAGTCCCAGTGAATCTTCAAGCTACTCGCCGAGTCTGATCATCCGACTCGGCGAGTCCACGCCATGCAGTCGATCGAACTGCTTCCTGAGATACATATATTCCCGAATATACAAACATGGGACCTTCTGGACCTCTAAGGGGTACTAATACAGGGTTATAAACGTTGGGTAACAACACAACAATCCGTCTAATCTCCAAATGGGTTTCACAAACCCTAAATCCGTGCACACATTCACATAGCAGTAAATAATCCGAAAGGTTACCTGAATCATGCACTCTCAGTGTCCCCAAGACTCAAAACGTGATTCCCTTACTGTCCCATTAGCCAAAACCTTCTCCTTCTTGAACAATAACTTCCTCAAATCACCAATGATCTTCAATCCTTGTTCTGGATGCCCACAACCGGTTTAGGATCCTTCTCAGTCGGCCAAAAGGCGAACAATGACGGCATAAGGTCCCTTATATACGACCCAACACGAAACGGCTAGGGTTTCCGCTGAACAGCGTCGACTCGCCGAGTCCATACCTGGACTCGTCGAGTCCAGTCGCGAACCCGCGACCCAAGCTGCGACCCCACTCGGCGAGTCTGGCTCCAACTCGCCGAGTCTCCCCTTTAAAACACCCTAAAATGCAATTTAACAATACTTGAGATTTTGGGCTGTTACAGAGGAGTTGCCGGGTGTGGCTCCTGAGAGGTAGGTGGAGTTTCGTATCGATTTGGTACCGGGGCGGCACCTATTGCCAAGGCACCCTATCGCCTTGCGCCGCCCAAGATGCAGGAGTTATCCTCGCAGCTTCAGGAGCTGCTGGGAAAGGGGTTCATTAGACAGAGTAGCTCACCTTGGGGAGCGCCAATCCTTTTTCTCAAGAAAAAGGATGGTTCACACCGGATGTGCATTGATTACCGGGAGTTGAACAAGTTGACGGTCAAGACCCTTTATCTGTTACCGAGGATCGACGATTTGTTCGATCAGTTGCAGGGAGCGTCTTGGTTCTCCAAGATAGACTTGAGGTCGGGATATCACCAGATGAGGGTTCGGGATGAAGATATCCAGAAGACAGCGTTCAGGACTCGTTACAGGCATTACGAGTTCGTGGTGATGCCATTCGGACTCACCAATGCACCAGCAGTGTTCATGGATCTCATGAACAGGGTGTGCAAGCCGATGTTGGATCATTCGGTGATCGTATTCATCGATGATATCTTGGTGTATTCGAGATCCAGAGAGCAGCATGAGGAGCATTTGAGGGAGAACCTCGGAGTTCTGAGATCGGAGAGGCTTTACGCCAAATTCTCCAAGTATGATTTTTGTTTACGAGAGGTCCATTTCTTAGGGCACCTCGCTAACCAGAAAGGGATATTGGTCAATCCGACCAAGATCGAGGCAGTGATAAGTTGGGAGGTGCCAAGGTCACCTACCGAGATCAGGAGTTTCCTAGGGATGGTTGGCTATTATCGGAGATTTATCAGGGATTTCTCCAAGATCGTCGTGCCACTCACCAAGTTGACCCGGAAGGGTGTCGCTTTTTCAAGGGGTTCAGAGCAGCAGACCTCGTTTGAGACACTTCGGCAAAGATTGTGCGAAGCCCCGGTGCTCACTCTCCCAGAAGAGATGGAGGATTTCGTGGTGTACTGTGGTGCATCGATATTAGGGTTGGGAGTGGTGCTTATGCAGAGAGGGCATGTGATAGCATTTGCATCAAGGCAGCTGAAGCCTCATGAGAAAAGGTATCCCACCCACGATCTGGAGTTGGGGGCAGTGGTGTTCGCCCTCAAGATCTAGCATCACTATCTGTATGGCGTTTGGTGTACCATATACACGGACCACAAGAGCTTGAAGTACTTGATAGATCAGCCCAACCTGAATATGCGCCAGAGGAGATGGCTGGATGTGGTAAAGGATTATGACTGCAAGATCCTGTATTACCCGGGCAAGGCTAATGTTGTAGTTGATGCCCTGAGCCGTAGGGCGGAGAGCACCCCGCTACGAGATGTTTGCATGAGGTTGACAATGATGACTCTGGTATTGGAGACCATTCGAGGGGCCCAGGCGGAGGTCGTTAGACCGAAGAACCGCAAAAGGGAGCGAGTGATCGGGCAGGTATCGGAGTTCGTCATCGATAGTTGAGGACTTATGACCTTTCAGGGACGGGTTTGGGTACCGTTTGTAGGCGGAACGCGTACCATCTTGATGCAGGAGGCGCATAGATCAAAGTTCTCGATCCATCTCGGGGCCACTAAGATGTATTTGGACCTAAAGAGAGAGTATTGGTGGCCCTGTATGAAGAGGGATGTTGCATGGTTCGTAGAGAGGTGCTTGACCTGTCGCAAGGTTAAGGCCGAGCACCAACGTCCGCATGGTAAGTTGCATCTATTGGAGATTCTCGAGTGGAAGTGGGAACAGATTACCATGTATTTTATCATGAAATTGCCGAGGACTGCTAGGGGTTTCGATGCAATTTGGGTGATTATGGACAGGTTGACGAAGAGCGCTCACTTTCTGGCTATCAGTGAGAGCTCTTCTACTGAGAGGTTGGCAGAGTTGTACGTAAGGGAGGTGGTATCGCGGCATGGAGTACCGATCTCGATCATCTCAGATCGAGATGTGCATTTCACTTCCAGATTATGGAAGAAATTTCATGAGGAATTGGGTACGAGGCTGCATTTTAGTACCGTATACCACCCACAGACTGACGGACAGAGCGAGCGAACGATTCAAACGCTCGAGGACATGCTTCAGGCACGTGAATTGGACTTTGGAGGGAGTTGGGACACATATTTTCCCTTGGCTGAGTTTTCCTATAACATCAGCCATTATTCGAGCATTGGTATGCCACCCTTTGAGCTGTTGTATGGTAGGAGGTTTCAGACTCCCATTTGCTAGGGTGAGGTAGGGCAACATGTGATGGGTAGTACAAAGATAGTGCTTCAGACGACAGAGCAGATACAACAGGTCAGACAGAGGTTGTTGACCGCTTAGAGTCGCCAGAAGAGTTATGCGAATAGGCGACGATCCGAGCTCGAGTTCCAGGCCGGAGATTTTGTGCTTCTGAAGGTATCTCCTTGGAAAGGAGTTATCCGATTCAGGAAAAGGGGCAAGCTATGGCCCTGGTATATTGGGCCATTTAGGGTGATCGTGAGGGTGGGCAGAGTAGCATACCGCTTGGAGCTACCTGCGGAGTTGGACCAGATTCATGATACCTTCCATGTGTCGCAGCAGAGGAAGTGTATAGCCGATGAGTAGGTAGTGGTACCATTGGAGGATATCCAGGTGGACGTGAGTCTAAATTATGTCGAGAGGCCAATCGCATTGTTAGATCGGAAGGTCAAGGTTCTGAGAAACAAGAAGGTGTGCTTAGTTCAGGTTCAGTGGCAGCATCAGAGAGGGTCCGAGCTGACTTGGGAGTCGGAGTCAGAGATGCAGGAGCAGCATCCGGAATCGTTTTCGACATGAGACTTCGAGGGCGAAGTCTGGTTCTAGTGGGGGAGAATTGTAACATCCCAAAACTCAGGTAAGCTATTTAACCCTTCTATTTTTGTAAGTTGTCAAGATAAGTACCTTAAAGTTGAATATTCGACTTGTGAGTATGTTGGGCGTAATGAGGAGTATGCCGCACGTACTCACACACTTATTTTGGACGTGGACTCACCTGGGTACACTGGGCGTACCCAGGGTTACGCTGGGCGTAGTGTGCCCAGATGCAAACCCTAAATTATGACTTGTGCACTATAAAAGGAATGTTAAGTCCTTTACCCCAGCCACCATACCTCATTGAGTGAGCTCTAAGAGAGCAGGAAACCGTGTTTAAGCTTGTGTGTGTTCTTAAGCTTGAAGGTGCCTTTTTAAGGTGAAGAAGGAGAAGAAGAAGCCATTGCTGGAGCTAGAAGTTGAAGAGCAAGAGTAGATCCGAGTTCTACAGGGGTTGGAGCTTCTTTTTGAGGTAAAAAGCTCAAAGCTTTCCTTGCCTTTCATGAGTTTTGCTTTATGGACCCATTTTTAGGGTTTGTGGTTCGAGGGTGGAGACGTTTTGTGAAAAGGGTCTCCATCAACTTAGATCTAGCCTTTCCTAGTGTATATTGTGATGAGAGTTCATAAAAATCCAATCTTGGTCGTGGATATTAAGTCATGCATGAGATATGGTCTTAATATGGAAAGAGGAAAGGTGTTTTGAGTGATAGGTGCCCTTTACAGCCATGCAAAGGCTTAAAGGTTTCAACTTTATTGAGTAAATAACCTTAGAGAAGTCAGATCTGGAATATGAGTTCATGTCTTAACCATTTAAGACCAAAATCCACAAAATGGCTGAACTGGGATTTACGCTAGGCGTAATCCCAGTACGCGCAGCGTAAGGGGTCGCGCATCGCGATTCTGTGAAGGCATTGGATACACCCAGCGTACATGCTTGGTACACGCAACGTAAAACGGAGGGTTGACTTTTGTTGACTTTTAGGGTTTGGTCAACTTTAGGGAATTTGAGCCATGAGAGGGGTAAAATGGTCTTTTACCCTCCCGAGGGTGCTAAGAGAGGGAATGGTCTAGCCTTGGGAAATGTGTTGATGCCAAGTGTTTATTTCATGATTAGGCGGAGGCTAGATCCTATTTCACCGAGTCTGAGATTTCTGAGTTACTGAGTTACACGAGGTGAGTCTTCTCACTATACGTTACCTAGAGTGGTATTATGTGTTGACCGGAGGGTCTCATGTGCTATGTATGAGATTATGTGCTATGAATGAGATTATGTGCTATGTGATATATGTATGTTATATGATTGTATAGACCGGACCGGAGGGTCCAACGATACAGACCGGACCGGAAGGTTCAACGATTTAGATCGGGCCATAGGGCCCAACGAGCTATGACCGGACCAGAGGGTCCAACGAGCCACGAGACTGGAGGGTTCCGCTGAGACACATTGACCGGAGGGTCGTATTGTAGCCTCGAGTGGCGTATGTGTTGTATGCGGTATTTTGGGGAACTCACTAAGCATTTATGCTTACAGTTGTTGTGTTATGTGTTTCAGGTACTAGCGAGGACCGTGGAAAAGCATCGGCGTGATTCGTACACACAGTCAGGAGATTTTATTCGTGATCTTGGGATATGCTTTATTTGATAACTACTGTGCAACATATGTTTTAAGAATGTTTTAAATATAAATTTGGTTGTTGAAAATTGAAAAAAATTGTTTTGGAATTTTACGTCGTTACAATTCACTTAATAGTTAACTCACATCACTATGAATTCTACAAAGCACAAAGCAAGCAGCATTCATGCAGTGACACTCCAAACCACAACATCCCAAGCTCACTTACAACTATCCATGCTAGGAATCTCCACTCTCGCTAGCGGTTGCCTTATAAATGCAAATTATGCATAATATAGGATCAAATAGACTGTCGAATAAAATACTTTACCCTAGGACCACAACCAAACGAGGAACATGAAATAACGCAAAATGAGTCATTCTAGGGCTATATGATCCTAATCATATACAACTTTTAAAGCATACACTTAGAAATTACTGATACCAACATATATTCCCAATTTAGCATAGAATCCAATGCTTCCGAGGCTACAAGGCATCACATATCAGTCCAATCTATCAACCAATTCTTGAAAGTATCCCTAACCTTATCCTAGCATGCAAACATTCATATCATATAACATACCAACATGTATGGATAATCTAGGAATCACTTACTTGAGTTCAGCCAATTACACGCATCACACCCCCTTTTTTTTACAAAAGTCTTTTTATAAATTTGTTTTCTTTTAAAATATTACCAATTCCTCAGTTTGAGTTCAGTCACACCCGAGAGTGTGCTTAAATTCCTCAAACCAAGGCTCTGATACCAACTTCTCACATCTTAAAAACTATAAGGAAAAAATTTTCATTTTTAATTCAACCAGAAACACCAATTATCCCTTTTCCAATCATTCAAAAGTATTTCAGAATAAAAACATTTATCATAGTATAATCCTAAAATCATCTAGTTGCAGAAACATGGGTGAATGCGCTACAATCAAGCCATGCCCTTCCCTTTTGAACCGGAAGTACCTAAAACCATAACCATAAAATTGTAAGCCCAAAGCTTATAGAGTTCCCCAAAATACCACATACCATACATAGCATTAGCCCTAGCCCTCACATTAGGCCCAGTCCACCATAAAGGGCCTAGCCCTCATACAAATGGATCCAGCCCGACATACCTTCCAAGAGTCACAAAGACACCTTGCATCCTACATAACATACATTTGGCCTAGCCCTTCCTGATCCATAGGCCCAGCCCATCATACAAATGGGCCTAGCCCATCATACAATGGGCCTAGCCCAACATACGATGTAAGAGTCACAAAGACAACTAGCATAACAGATCGTAGTGGGCCAGCATTGGTGCCTTTGACCCACGGGTACAGTAAGTAGACTCACCTTACAGTCAGACGCAATAACTACTACCAGACGTTGCTCCAAATACGAACTCTATTGATCATCTTCACAATAAATACTGACCAAAACTCAGAAAATAACTAAACATACCCAAAATACCCTTAGGTCAACTTAGTAAAACTCCCGGTCAAGTTGAAAAACAACAGTCGAAAGTCACAGTGTCAAAAGGTCAAAATGATGGGTTTTAAGCACTACATCATTCCTATGGTGAACATGAAACCCTAATGCTTTGGATCTAGGTTTTAATCAAGTTATACATGCAATACAAATTACCCAAAGCATGAACCCTAACTAGCATGCAATTTCGGAAATTTATAAGATAAAAAAAAAAGTTAAATGAATACCTTAGACTTGTAGCTTGTAGATCTTGACCTTCAAGAGCTTAGTACCCCAATTGTTGCACCTTTAGTGAGTCACAAACACCAAATAGCAATTGGAAGAATATGATAGAGAGAGAGAGAGAGAGACTAAAATCATATAGGGTATTCTCTTAGGGTTTCACTGGCTGATTTCAGGGATCCAGGGGGTTCCTTATATAGCTGAGCTGCTAGGGTTTTAGGTAAAACCCTAATCTGACTGCTTAATCCCTAAGCAACCCAGTAGACCCTTCCAGAAGCTCCATATGGATGAAATCTATGTGGGCTTCCACCTAGAATTCGTCCATCCCATCCATTGGGATCCACAAGCCCAAATTGCAACTATCTTATAATTACAATAACAGTCCCTTTAATTTCATTAGTCTCTTTTGATCACCAAATCAATTTCAAATTAATTTCTAACCAATACTAATTAAATAATATGATTTCTCAATTAATATATTATTCTTATAATATATTAATAAATCACAATTAACCTCTTTCTCCATAATTCATCCTATCAAATTGCTATGGTGATGGCAACCCAAAAGGATCATGCTACTATCATGTCAACTACATACCAATTATAGTTATGGGCTTAGACACCTAATCCAGCAGTCTCCCACTTGGATAAGTCTAATAACTATAACTTCCAATGCAACTTCAAAATCCGATTAGTAATCATAGCTCTCAAAAGCCGCTATCAAACTCTGACCTAGTTAATATTGTGTTCTTTAGATAAGGGATCATGTAGTCCTCCGTTCTCAAGATATCATGTGGACAAAGACATGGAATAGAATCATACTTAATGTCCAATAGTTTGTTTTCCGATTTATGATTTGTTTGACATAGAACCTGATTGAACACATCAATTCAGTCCTGACCGGGCTCGGCACATTAGTCAACACAAAATCAACGAGGGGACCAAGATATTGCTTTTAACCTCCTAGGATAAAAGGAATAGATAAACTTTGACTTATATGTGTGTACTATTTACTCATTTAACTGTATACATTAATATGTTTTATAATATCAAGTTACTGATGCGTTTACGCATTATCAATGTATAACCAACTCGTAAACAACAACTCATATATCTCGGTTTAAAGACTATACGACACTCGTAATAAATTCCATGAAGTGATTCATATAAGCATGGGTTTGATCCAATACTCAAATCTTATTTCATGAGTACCCATGAACGTTGTAGCAAAATTTTACTATGTCTAAACACTTAAACAATCTACAATCAAATTCATGACAGTCTAACCTCATAGCCTACTTCCAAAGTATGATTGACTGTGGATTATTTGAATAATCTTATAATTCTGGAAGTCAAAAACATACAAAATGAAACAATATTAAATAATCAACACTATATAGTAACTTTACTCATAGATAAAACTCTTTTATTTAATCATCAAACGTTAATTACAATTTATCTATTACAAGTTTCTAAATAACTATCTAATCACTAAAACTAATATCGTCCTTCACCCCAATGCTCGTCGCATGCTGCAAGTGCTTAACCCTGCTAATACCCTTTGTGAGGGGATCTGATGGGTTCTCTTCTGACGATACCCTCTTTACTATGAGGAGTCCCTCTTCTACGCGATGTCCGATGAAGTGGTATTTTTTGTCAATGTTCATGGATCACCCATGATCCTTCGCTACCTGGGTCAAGGCAACCGCTCCTTCGTTATCGCAGAAAATATCCATAGGCTCCTTTATGGCTAGTACAACTCCAAGGTCTCCGATGAAGTTCTTCAACCATATCGCCTCCTTCGATGCTTCACTTGCTGCTATGTACTCTAATTCATACAATGAATCAGCTACAGTCTCCTGCTTCGAACTTTTCTAGGTTACTCCTCCTCCATTCATGGTAAATACCCAGCCAGACTGAGAGCGGAAGTTATATATGTCGGTCTGAAAACTGGCGTCACTATACCCTGTCACTCTCAAGTAAGGATGATAGTGGGTCTAAACCCGTACCGGATGGACCCAGACCCAGAAAACTCTGAACCGGTTAATGGAATTTTGTAGAATCAGAAACCGAATCGGTATATAGGAACCGATTCTGGTTCGATTTCGGGTACGGTACCGGGTAAATTGGATTTAGAACCAGAAAACCCGAAAACATCAAAGTGGGTAGGTTGGAACTGGATGAAGTGGGTTTAGAACCGGAAAACTCAAAAATACCAGAATATTTTGGCAATTACTTACTACATAATGGGTTGAACTTTAAACATTTTCATATTAATATCCCCACTTTGGGAGACCATAAGTCATTGAATATGAAACCAAAATTGACAAAATTATAGTCTAAAATCATGTACAAACTCTAAACTACACTCCAAAAAAACCGCATATCAGTCCTACTTTAAACGAATGAGATATGCATGTGTTAACGTTTTCACAAAATACAAAGTATATAAATAAATAGCTGAAAAGTTGAAAATATCCAGCTTTGATATCCCGACTTTGGGGGACTGTAAGTCATTGAATATTAAACCAAAAATGACAAAATTATAGTCTAAAATCATGTACAAACTCTAAAATAGGAGTTTAAATAAACAGTATCTCAATCCGACTTCAAACAAGATAGACATGCTTGTTTTAAAACTTTTACAGAATTCAAAAAAACTAAAAAACTAAAAACTTCCGGCTTTGATATCTTAGCTTTGGGGAACTGTAAATCAATGAATATAAAACTAAAATGACAAATTTATAGTCTAAAATCATGTACAAACTCTAAACTACACGTTGGAAAAAACCGTATGTCAATCCGAGTTAAAACGAATGAGATATGCATGTTTTAAACGTTTCACAGAAATCGGTTCCGACCCCTAAAAGTGGTACCGGTTCCTAACATCGGTTCCGATTCTTAGACCCAGTTTACCCAGACGCGATGGACCCAAACCCGGATTACCTGGAACCCAGATAAAGCCAATTTTTAAACCCAGAACCAAAACCGGTTTTATATATTCCGGTTTCGGTCCGGTTTTCCGATTTTAAATCTCCTCCCTACTCTTAAGTCTTCACTTCCACCAAGTACGAGGATCCAGTCCTTCATCCTTTGCAGATACTTAAGAATGTTCTACACTGCTATCCAGTGAGCTTTACCAGGGTTCCCTTGATATTGGTTGATCATGCTCAAAGCAAAAGCCACATCAGGGTGAGTACATGTCATATCGTACATGATTGAGCCAACGGCAAAAGCATATGGCACTCGACTCATTTCTGCTATTTCACCATTTGTACTCGGGCTTTGAGTCTTACTCAATTTGTTATTGCTCTGGATTGGTAACTCCCATTTCTAGGAATTCTCCATTTTGAAATGTTTCAACACTTTAACCAATTAAGTACTTTGTAAGTCCTATTAGTCTTTTACTCCTATTTCTCAAGATCCTTATCCCTAGAATATAAGCAGCTTCTCCGAGGTCTTTCATAGTGAAACACTTTCCAAGCCAGGACTTGACTTCCTTCAAGGTTGGAACGTCGTTTCCTATGAGTAGTATATCGTCCACATACAATACCAAGAAACTAACTATACTTCCACTAGCATTGACATATACACAGGACTCATCCTCGCTTCTCAAAAACCAAACTCTTTGACTTTCTCATCGAAACAAAGATTCCATCCGCGAGATGCTTGTTTCAATCCGTAGATGGATTTCTCAAGCTTGCACACTCTATTTCGGTACTTTGCATTCACAAAACCCTCTGGTTGATTCATGTAAACATCCTCAACCAACTTTCCAATAAGGAAAGGAGTTTTGACATCCATCTGCCATATTTCATAATCATGAAACGCAACTATGGCCAACATAACCCTAATAGACGTGATCTTGGCTACTGGTGAGAATGTCTTTCCATAGTAAACTCCCGAAGTTTGAGTGAAACCCTTCGCAACCAGACGTGCCTTATATGTGTGCATATTCCCATCCATGTCTGTCTTGTTCTTGAAGATCCACTTGCACCAAACCATCTTACAACCTGGTACATTGTCAACCAAGTTCAAAACTTGATTATCATTGATAGTTTGATTTCATTTACTTCTTTTTATAGTTTATTTTATCATATTTCATTCCTAATTTAGATAATTTTCATGCCGATTTTCCTTTTTGTTAATTTATGGCCATTTTTGGTACTTTCGAATTTTGTGAGCATAATTGCAGGTTTTCGGGTCTAGCGGAGCAGGAATATTCGGTACTTATGGGAAGCGGCTGGATTTGGAGGATATCAACGATTTTGGGCTTAATTGTTATGGAGAAGATGCATGGAGTGGGCTTGTCAATTATTTTAAGGCTTGGAAGAATTAAACTTTAAATTTGCTAGATACGGGAGGATTTTTTAGTATGCGAAGATTGATGATTGGGCGATTATGGAAGCTATGGATCGTTTAGAAAATGATAATTGGGCTCAAAATGAAGAAATCTTGAAGAAAAATGACCTATATGTTGATTGGGATCGAGCTAGGAAAATGGGTTAAGCTGTAGAGGCCCAACACTTGATTAAGGCCAATTCCCCGTCATCTTCATGCGGCCCGCACAAGGTATCCATGTGGCCCACGTGGATTCCTGCAGGGGCAAAATCGTGTTTTTACATTTGGCTGCTATTTGAGGAAGTTTGGTGGGATTCTTTTGCAACTCTTGCACATCCGAACTTATGAGCATTCTCTGGAGATTTTAGAGCATTTTGAAGGTCAAAAAGCCTAAAGAACTTCATCAATTTGCTCTTCAATCTTGTAAAATGTTTGGTACAATCTTTAATTGTTTTATTTTCATGAGTTTAGTCATGTTTGGCTAAACCAAAATTGGGTGACTTTGGTGAAATCCTTTGACTTTTGTTGAATGTTGAAGACTCCATGAACTAGTTCTTGAATCTTTATGAGAATGTTTTATGTTTTAACATCTTATTACTACTTGTAGGTTTTTATTCATGAGTTTAAATATGTTTGTAGTGATTAGTTGGCTAATTTCTTGATTAAGTAAAGGATCCTCAAATTATCTAGCAACAAATGATTTTTGTGCTAATTTTACTTCACACAATCATAAAAACATTATCTTCAACATGGTATTGAAAGCATTTGACTCCTCTTGGATTTGGTGACTTTTTGGTTCTTAATGCTAGTTGACTTTCACTAATTACATGCTTAATGGAAATTGTGACTTTGACTAAGGAAATTGTTATGAGCTTCTCTAACCATTTCAAAAACTAAGAAAAGTCTAGGCAATCTCAATCTTCTTGGATTACTATAGCCAAATTAGGGATTTGAAACAAGTATTACACCATTAGATTCTAGTGATATGTTCATCAAAAAGTCAAAGTGAGGAAACCTTAAGTCAACCATCCTTCTCTTATTGATTTTACATCAAACTATTATTTTTGTTGAAATTGTCCATTTAAATCTTAGTTTAATTCTAGTTTTATTTCAAGTATTTCAAAAAGACCAAAACCCCCATATTTATTTTTATTGTCATTTTACAAGTACTTTTGCAAAGAGATTTATCATAGAGTTATTAAATTGAACCAATCTCCGCGGATTCGACCCCTTTACCATTATACACTATTTTAGTGTAAAATATTTAGGGTTATTAATTTTTTGGCCTCGACAACCACCAGTCATACATGGACTGAATCTCGCTGTCCATTACCTCTTTCCACTTTGCAGACTCTGGGCCTGCCATGGCTTCCTTGTAGTTGTTAGATTCCTCCATATTTATTAGTGTACTATCACTAATAAATGTATCACCCTCAAGAGTTATATGGAATCCATATAATACGAGTGGAACACTAACTCTACTAGAACGTCTCAAAGGTAAGGACTTGTCAATCGGTTCAACTAGAGTTTCCTCCTCGGGTTGATCGCGAGTGTTTGAGGTTCCTTCATCACTTGATTCTTGAAGTTCTTCAAGATCAATTTGTCTCCCACTATCTTCTTGGCATATGATTTCTCTTTCGCAGAAAACCCATCTCCTTGCTATGAAGATCATGTTGTCACTAGGTCTGTAGAAAAGATATTCAAAAGATTGATGTGGGTATACATCACTCATTATGAGGTTTAAGCTTGTTATGAGTGTCTCGTCTTACGTAAGCCTCATAACCCCAAATCTTGATATGTGCAACGAGGGAACCTTCCCTGTCCATATCTCGTGAGGTGTTTTGGCAACCTTCTTAGTTGGTACTAGACTAAGGATGTGGGCGGAAATCTCTAAGGCATACCCCCAAAATGAGATAGGTAACGAAGCTCGACTCATCATAGAACGAACCATGTCCAAAAAGGTTTGATTGCGCCTCTCAGCCACACCATTATGTTTTGATGTTCTAGGTGGCGTCAATTGTGAAACAATTCCACATTCTTTAAGATAGTTGTGGAACTTGATACTAAGATACTCACCACCCCTATCGGATCTGATCATCTTTATCTTCCTGCCTAATTGATTTTCCACTTCATTTTTGAACTCTTTGAACTTTTCAAAGGTTTCTGACTTGTGCTTGATTAAGTAGATATATCCATATCGTCTATAATCGTCGGTGAGAGTCACATGGAAGCGATTAGCATCACTTGTGGTGGATCAGAAGGGCCCACACACATCTCTGTGTATGAGATCCAACAAACCCTCAAACCTTTCACATGAACCAGTGAAGGGTGAATTAGTCATCTTTCCAAGTAAGCAAGACTCACACGTGTCGTTTGACTTTAGGTCAAACGAATCCAAGACTCCACCCTTTTGGAGTTGGGCTATATGTTTCTTGTTGACATGTCCAAGACGACAATGCCACAAGCATGCCTTGTCCAAACCATTGGACGAAGTAATATGTAACACATTATATCCTAAGTAGTCTACAACCATCATAGTTTCATATATACCCTTACAAGGCAATGCTTCAAAATAAAAAACACCATTATAGAAAGCATTAATAGAACCAATTTCATTATTGAATGAAAATCTAAAACCTTATCTATACAAACCATGAAAAGAAATAATGTGAAAACCACATCCTCTATCAAGGACCCAAGAACTAGCATGTAATGAGTTATTGGATTGAATAGTGTAAATACATGTGAAGGTGGGCTTTATCTTCCCATCCTTGATGTATTGTCGATACTTCGGGCAGCTTCATTTCCAATGCCCTTTGTCGTGACAGTAAAAGCACTCTACTTCTTTTGGATCGGATGAGGGAGCAGTAGAACCACCTTTTCCTTTGGATCCACTTGAAGAAGATCCATCTTGATACTTTCCCTTGTGTCTCTTAGAGGGAGCTTTCCTCTTGTTCCCTTTACCATCTCCAATTGCCAAGATAGGGGCATCAACAGTAGTAGGGTTTGATGCGATAGCTTTGCCTTTCAAGCCGGTTTTAGAAGTTCTTAACAACCCTTGAAGGTTGCTCAAAGTCACTTTGTCCTTGTTCATATGATAAGTCATCTTGAACTTCTCATAATAAGGAGGTAAAGAGTGGAGGATAATATCAATGGCCAACTCTTCATCAAAGTTGACATTCAATTTGATCAAGCGATCCACATATCTTTGCATTCTTTGTAAGTGGGTCGTCATGGACTTTCCATCCTTCATTCTGGTTGTTATTAACGAGGAAACGACCTCGTACCTCTATTGACGTGCACTTTGATGGTACTTTTCCATCGAATCTTGGTGCATGTCATTAGTCCTCGTAGAACTTTTGAAGCTCGAGAGTCATAGTTGCCACCATGATGCACGACACCTTTGTAGCCTCTTTGCATTGAGCACTATACTCGGTGATTTCTTCGGGAGTAGCAGTTTTTTCATTTATCTCGATGAGTTCCTTGTCGAGAATCTCTTCCTTGTCCTCGTACCTTAGGGCCATGTGAATGTTGTGAATCCAATCGTTGAAATTAGATCCATCAAAAGTGACCCTCCCACAAATGCCCAAAAGAGAAAGTGGATTCGATGAGTTAGCGTTGAAGGAGTTTGAGGCTGCATCTAAAAAAGAAAAGAGATAGAGTTTAAATTAGATAATAATCCTTCATATAACACCCAAATGAAATATTAAGGCTAGGACCCAACATAATATTTCACAATTCAAAAGAGGGATGTCGTAATCCAATTGCAAAATATTTGAAGGTAGGTAAATGACGATTTACCAATTTCCACCATGAAAAATGAAAATAGACACTTAGGTTTTAAATGAATTGAAATTCCTAGATTCTGTTGAGACCCATTGAAGTTTTCAGTGGCATGTTTAATCTCAATTATTACATTCAAGTTTGTGACTAGGATACCAAGGATCACAAACAAGGCGTGAATAACCATGCAAATGTGCTTGGTACTCTCAATGTCATTTATCACCTAATCAATGTGTCAGTTAGCCACACACGCTCCATTGATCTATGATAAACATCTAGCTACCCTTTGCCACCCTTGCTAGTCCAAGTTAGTGTGTATGTTAACCACACACACTCCACTAACGACTTGGCAAGGTGTAAAGTGACATTTCATGGAATAACATCATTTTCACAATTTTCCTAAAGTAACTAAGATTGGGATTTTATAAAAACATTTAGTTACTTTATAATATTCATTATACTTATTAATGATGAATTAGTTGTCCTATCCTACCCGTTCGGCTAACAACCCTCCACCAATCAAGGAAGCGGTGGGTGAGAGTGGACACCCATTCAACCGCCATTTTATAGGTAGTTTCCTTATACCACATTATAGATTGGCTTCGTGAATAAGACCTACTAACGGTAAGACTGAATTATCTTATGCATACATATATATATATATATATATATATATATATATATATATATATATATATATATATATATATATATATTAAGCTTGTAATATTATAATAGTATAAGGGTTGTATTATAAACTTTTTAAAACACTAAGGGTTTTAGAATTTAATATTTCAAAATTAAAACTTTTAATAAAATTTTAAATTACAAAACTTGAAGACACATTTTGAAACTTTTCAAAATCTTTTAGATCAAATTTTAAAACAAATAAAATAATCATATAATTTTATCTTTTACCAATTTGACCTAATCCCACTTTATTTGGAAAGATAACTCAAATCAAATTTCACAAATAATTAGTTTATCACATAATCTAGTAATTATCTTAAAATTTGACAATTAGCCTCCAATTAGATGAGGATATTCATTACCATAATATAAAAATTGAATTTTATCAGTTAAATCAGCTTATGGTAATTATCCAAATCTAAAGCTTCAAAACCCTATGATTACTCGACTAAAGCTTCATACTTTCTAGCTCTCTGGACCTATAAAGGTCCAGATCTATAACACAACTTGAAAGAGGGTTTTGATGCATTCAAGAGCCCAAAAATGAAGTGGTTCAAGCCCTAACCCCAAAAATGGAATCTACACAATAGGGAAGAAGAGGGGTTCGATTTGGTACCTCAGAATGAAGCTCCTTGCTTGAATAACTAAGAACAACAACCTCGTCTGGTCCTTCTTGCTGGAACTCTTCTCCTCTTTTGCAAAATCACACCAAATAGCTCAAGATAGCTCTTTATCTCACTCTACACACTCAAGTTTGCTAGGGTTCTCTCTTCTGGAAAGGTAGCCGCAATTAAAGGCCATAAGTGCCTTTAAATAGGGCTCAAGCCCAAAGATTTAGGGTTTCTGCCAACAACGCGGACTCGTTGAGTCAACTCACCGACTAGTCGAGTCCAATCATTAATCTGAGTCATCAGTCGCGACCTTACTCGACAAGTTGGGGCGTCAAATCGTCGATTCACTCCTCATATCTCAAAAATAAATAATCAAATTGTCATACCTGGAAATCCGGATGTTACAATTCTCCCATACAAGAATCTGACTTCTCCCTCGAAGTCTCACTCCACAAATAATTCTGGTTGCTGCTCCCACATCTCCATCTCCGGCTCCCAAGTCAGCTCGGACCCTCTCCGATGTTGCCACTGGACCTGAACCAGAGGCACCTCCTTGTTCCTCAGAACCTTAATCTTCCGATCCAGGATTGGACTGGTCTTTCAATGTAATTCAGGCCTGCATCAACCTGAATATCCTCTAGTGGTACCACTGCCGTCTCATCGGCCACACACTTCCTCAACTGGGATACGTAGAAGGTATCATGGATTTGACTCAACTCCTCGGGTAGCTCTAAACGGTATGCTACCTTGTCCACTCTAGTGATCACCTTGAAAGGTCCAATGTATCGAGGCCCCAGCTTGCCCCTCTTCCTGAATTGGATCACTCCTTTGCAAGGAGATATCTTCAGGAGTACAAGGTCTCCAACCCAGAACTCAAGCTTGGATCGTCGCCTATCCGCGTAACTCTTTTGGCGACTCTGGGCTGTCAGTAACCTATGTCTGGCCTGCTGAATCTACTCAGTTGCCTTAAGCACTATCTTAGTGTTACCCATCACTCATTGTCCTACCTCTCCCCAACAGATGGGGGTCCTACACCTCCTCCCATATAACAACTCAAAGAGAGGCATACCAATACTCGAGTGGTGGCTATTGTTGTAGGAAAACTCGGCCAAAGGTAAGTATGTATCCCAACTTCCACCGAAGTCCATAACACATGCTCGAAGCATGTCCTCGTGCGTCTAAATTGTCCACTCATTATGCCTATCCGTCTGTGGGTGATAAGTAGTATTGAAGTGCAATCTCGTACCCAACTCCTCATGAAACTTCTTCCAGAACCTGGAAGTGAAATGTACATCTCAGTCTAACACAATCGAGATCGGCACTCCATGTCGAGACACCACCTCTCTCACATACGTCTCTACCAGCCTCTCTACAGAAGAGCTCTCACTGATAGCAAGGAAGTGAGCGCTCTTCGTCAGCCGATCCACAATCACCCAAATTGCGTCAACACCCCCTCACGGTCCTCGGCAAGTTGGTGATAAAATCCATAGAAATATGTTCCCACTTCCACTGGGGAACCTCTAGTGGCTGCAATTTTCCGTGCGAACGCTGATGCTCGACCTTAACCTAGCGACAGGTCAAGCACATCTCTACTACCCATACAGCATCCCTCTTCATAGAGGGCCACCAATAATCTCTCTTCAGGTCCAAATACATATTATTGGCCTCGGGATGGATCGAGAATCTCAATCTATGCGCCTCCTCCATCAATATGCTATGTGCCCCGTCCATAAACGACACCCAACTCCGACCGTGAAAGGTCATAAGCTCTCGGCTATCGGTAACAAACTCGGATACCTGCCCAGTCACTCGCTCTCTCTTGCGGTTCTCTCGTCTCACAACCTCTGCCTGGGCCTCTCGGATGGTATCCAATACCGAAATCATCACTGTCATCCTCATGCATATATCTCGAATCGGAGCACTGTCCGTTCTATGGCTCAGAGCATCGGCTACCACGTTAGCCTTTCATGGGTGGTATAGGATCTCACAGTCATAATCCTTTACCACATCCAACCATCTCCTCTGGCGCATGTTCAAGTTGGGCTGATCCATCAGATACTTTAAACTCTTATGGTCTGTGTAGATGGTACACCGAACTCCATACAAATATTGGCGCCATATCTTGAGGGAAAACACCACTGCCCTTAACTCCAAATCGTGGGTGGGATACCTTGTCTCTTAAGGCTTCAGCTGCCTCGATGCGTATGCTATCACATGTCCTCTCTGCATAAGCACTGCACCTAATCCCGATATAGACACGTCACTGTACACCACAAAATCCTCCATTCCCTCCGGAAGGGCTAACATCGGGGCTTCGCATAATCTCTGGCGAAGAGTCTCAGACAAGGTCTGTTGCTCGGGACCCCAAGTAAAAGCAACGCCCTTCTGGGTCAATCTGGTGAGGGGAATGGCAATCTTGGAGAAATCCATGATAAATCTCCGATAATAGGCAGCCAACCCCAGAAAACTCCTGATCTCGGTGGGGGATCTCAGCACCTCCCAACTCATAACAGCCTCAATCTTGGCCGGATCGACCAATATCCCATTCTGATTAACAAGGTTCCCCAAGAACTGGACCTCTCGTAACTAGAAATAACACTTGGAGAATTTGGCATAAAGCCTCTCCGATCTCAATACTCCAAGGATCTCTCTCAGATGCTCCTCTTGATGCTCTCTGGATCTCGAATACACTAGAATATCGTCAATGAACACAATCACCGATCAATCCAACACTGGCCTACACATTCGGTTCATGAGATCCATGAATGTTGTTGGTGCATTGGTGAGCCAAAAAGGCATCACCACGAACTCATAATGCCCATAACGAGTACTAAACACCGTCTTCAGGATATCCTCATCACACACCCTCATCTAATGATATCCAGACCTCAAGTCTATCTTGGAGAACCAAGATGCACCCTGCAACTAATCAAACGGATCGTCGATCCTCAGTAATAGATAACAGTTCTTGACTGTCAACTTGTTCAACTCCTGGTAATCAATGCACATCTGGGGTGAACCATCCTTTTTCTTGACAAAAAGGACCGGTGCTACCCACGGCGAGCTACTCGGTCGGATGAATCCCTTCCCTAATAGCTCCTGAAGCTGCGAGGATAACTCTTGCATCTCTAGTGGACCAAGGTGATAGGGTGCCTTGGCAATAGGTGCCACTCCCGGAACCAAATCAATATGGAACTCCACCTATCTCTCTGGAGGCACGCTCGACAACTCCTTGGGGAAAACATTCGGGAACTCACGCACTATCCGAACTTCATCGACAGAACTCGGCCTCTCTGCGGCAACTCGTGTATCCATCACATAGGCTACAAACCCTCTACAGCCCTGTTGTAGACTCTATCTCGCCCTGGAAGCCGAGCAAAATGCAGACCCAGATCGAGTACCCTCGCCATACACCGTAAGTACTCCCCCACTAGGGTCTCGTATGGTCACCAACTGACACTCGCAGTCGATAAGAGCTCCAAATTGGCTCAACCAGTCCATGCCCATGATGACACAGACATCCCCCATCACAATCGATACCAAATCTATCGGGAAATCAACACCAAAAATCTCGAGTACACATCCTCGAATCACATCAGTAGCAAAAATCACTCGCTCGTCAGCTATAGAAACTCATAGAGGGTGACTCGACGCCTCCCTCGGATACTAATGTGATGGCTGAACGCTAATGACACAAAATATCGACTCGCATCCAAGTCAAACAACACCAAAGTAGGTACAGAATTCACAAGGAAAGTACCTATGCATAACACAATATAAGCACAATATCTCAAACTCATTATAAGTAAATAAAAGAATACATACCAGCCACGATGTTGGGCGTTGCGCATACCTCCTCTATTTTCAACTGAAAGGCTCTCCCGCGAGCCTTCGGTGCCTCGGCCTTCGCTGGCTGGACCTCAGTAGCTCTAGCAGCAGGTGCAGATCCCTGTGCTGATCCCTGAAGCAGTTGTGGGCACTCGGCCTTCCCATGGCCAGTCTGGTTGCTGTGAAAGCAAACCGCAAACCCCTTGGGGAAATCCCTCGCGAAATGCCCCTCCTTGCCACACTTGTAGCACACACCTGCACTACACACCCCCTAATGGATCTTTCCGCACTTTCCACAAGTGTGGCCCCTCTGTTCTCCAGATTTCAAATTAGCGGGCTTTGCCCGCTTGGCTTCCGGCTGAGACTGTACCGGCCGCCTATCCCTCCTCTGAGACTCGGCCTCCTCCCTGGCCTGAGTCTCTAGCTCAATCTCCCTCTTCCAAGAATTTTCTTGGAGCTCGACAAATATCTGGTATGTTGAGTTCACCACGAACTCACGAATGTCTCTCCTCAGTATGCTCAAATATCAACTCATACGTGTCTGCTCAGTTGACATGTGCTCAAGGAAAAACAACGCCCTCTCACAAAACATCCTCGTAATCACTATCACAGACTCAGTTCCCTGCTTGAGGGACAAGAACTCCTGGGCTAAACATTCCCTCTCCATAGGGGGAACATACTCATCTCGTAACATGGTGGTGAACCTCTCCCAAGTCATCGCCGAAACCTCTCCCAAGCAAAGCTAGTTTAGCACGAACCATACCCTTAGATGCTTCGGACATGAACATGTGTAGAAGCATCCCTCAATGTCAGAGATCCATCTCATTGTGGATATTGAATCCTGAGTCTCATCAAACTCTGGTGGCTTCATGTTGCTGAACTCTCGGTACAGCAACGAGTCACCCCCCTGTGGTCTCACGGCAGCGACAGCTGCGGTGGCTGCAGCAGCAGCTACCTCAGTTACAGCAACATATCGCTCATCAAACGTCTTGATCAGTGTGGTCTTGATAGACCCAAACATCTCCGGAATGGCCTCTCTGATAGCAGTGGCCACCTCATCATGAATCATCCGGCAAATCTCCTCATCGCTAACACTGCTGCTCTCCGGAGTGTGGCGTGTCCCAACCATGATGTCTCTAAAACACAACACAAAGAAATCAGAGACTCGCTCGAGTATACTCACACTCGATAACTCAACCCTACTTGTTCCTTAGTACCCTAAGTATTCTTACTTGGACTGCTCACTGATCCGGTGTTTCCAATAGTACGGGCCCTATACTACCTTCCACACCACATCAGTATTCACCCCAAATCCTCCTCCTAGGATCCTAGATCACAATACTCTATATCTCGCTTGATGGAACCTTGTCCCTCATAAGACCTTGCTGCTGCTTCAGTTGAATTCTTCTTGGTTACCTACTCACCGCTACAAGATCACAGAGAACGAAGGTCGTCAACCGTTTTCCGGGAGGAGTTCCCGCAAGAACGCTCCAACGGTCAAGTTAGAGGATGATTTAGGGTTGGTTTATGCATTCTCTAGAGGGGCCATAGAACTTACCTCGCTAGTCTGAGAATGCATCCTTTTATACCTAGCGCTCCTGCCTGGTCCGTACCAGACAGGATCGCTTTTTGGGGAGATAGGATCAGAGGCGCTGATTGGAGGGTCGTGCGCCCTCAACCGCTAGGGCGCTCTCATTGGCTCTGACGGTAATGCTCTGATCCTACTGTTTGTCTCCTGACCGTATCTTTTGTCTTGGAACAAGGAGCGTCACTTGGCGGGCGCGAGCCTTCCGCCTGGGCGTTCCGCTCCCGGGGGTGCCAGCGGGCGCTGAGCCTGCTGGGCTGGGCCTGGCTGGTGTGCCCGGCTCTAGGGCTTGGACGCGGCTCTGCTGTGCTGCCCTAGGCACACCATCAAGTCCCCCATTCCAGTAGTCGTAGTGTTGCAGCGCTAGTTACGGTGTTTTGGACTTAATTGATTGACGCGTGTTCGTTTTCCTCTACCCACCACTCCAGTTTTATTGGCGACGTGACTGCGCAAGACTGCTAGCAGTTACATCATTACGTCAGACATTTAAATGTCTCGCCTCTTTCCCTTCTTTAAGAGGGTATCCACATAGTTTCTTTCGCTTCACCTGTTCTTCCTTTTCTCTTCGTGCTCATTCTTCTTTAAGAGGGTATCCGCACAGTTTCTTTCGCTTCACCTGTCTAACCTTCCCAAAATCGTCCCTTCTACTGCCAAGTATCGACAATTGGAGGCCACGTATGGCTTATCCTCCTTGGAAGGTGTGGAATTTCCTTCCCCTAGTTCTAGCATCTCTTCCCCTCCTCCTGGAAAAATTGTGGTTTTCCTGAAAACCCTGGACGCTGGCATACGATTTCCCCTGACAGAATTTCAGGAGGAAGTCCTTCAGAAGGATGGTTGTAGTCTTCAGATGTTGACCCCTAATGTTGTCAACAAAGTGGTTGTCTTCGAGATGATCTGTAGGGCAAACGGGTACCTTCCCGACTACTTTGTCTTCAAGTTCTTCTTTCGATTATGCATCACCAGAGATAAATGTACCTTCTCAGTCCGGCGAGGGGGACACGCCTTAGTTCCCGATGGGCGTACCCCTAAGAACTGGCAGGACAAGTGGTTATGGGTGAACCAGGAGTTGGTTGGAAGTGGCCACTATCGTGCCAATGTATTCGCTGATACCATTCCTAAGCTTTTCCCCCACAACCAGGGTGTTGCCGATTATCTGAAGAGTGTGAAGGTATCTGTCGAAGATTACTCTGAGGCGCTTCTTTCTGGTGTGGGGATGAGTCCTTCTTGGAGGCGGCATGGCAAGATGGCGGTGTTCTTCTCCATCGTTGATGGTCAGTGTAGTATCTTCCCCTTTTTCTTTTCTTGTTTCTCCTCATTGCTTCCATGTTTTTAATATCTCCATTCTGCTTTTCCCCCAGGCACTGAGTCTTCTTTGTCTATGGATGAGGTGTTGTGTAAGCGCTATCGGGGAAAACTGAAGTTTCGTGAGGTAGACCTAGTCGATAGCCTTCCCCCTCCTCCCCAGGCAGACCGGCTTGCTCTGACCACTGCTCCTCCTGTTCCTCCAGTAAGCTCATCGGTGTCTGAGGAGGATCTGCTGCGTGCCCGACCCATCTCCTCTGTCATGCCTCTGGGCAGCGCTCCCTCTTCCTCCCTGGAGGACAGTGAAGATAGCAAAGAAGGTGTCATCGTTGATGTTCGACGGATGCAGGCAAAAACGGAAAGCTATGCAAGCCATGGGCGAGCCGATTACTGGCGCTCCCCCTGCCACCAAGAGAGTACATACTAGGCGCAGCTTTTCTCGCCTGTTGAGTTCGATGAGTTCCGCACCAGTGAGTTCCACATCCGCTGGCGTGGTTGTGATTCCCGATGATAACGCGCAATAGTCTAAGGGAGTCGGCAGGGCAACTGATTAGCCCGTTATTTTAGATTTTTCTCCCATTCCTTCTCCAACTATTTCGTTTGCTCCCTTCAAGGTTTCCCCGGCGAAAGGCTTTGGCCCTCATGGGCCGGTTACAGTTTCCAATAACGGTGGCCCTGGTGATGGCGGTTCTGGGTCTATAGTCTTTTTGCCATCTTGGGATCTTTGCGATGATTCTCTTCTGTCTGTTCGTGCCAATGCTCTGGAATTTTCGTGCCACGCCTTCCCTCCAGTTGCGGTTGAGGATATGGAGGCGATGAGTAATCCTGACCTTGCTCACAATATGTGTAACAACACGGATTTCTAGGTATCTTTTATGATTATGTTTTCGGTCTTTTGTGAGAGGACTCGGCGAGTTGGAGCTCAAACTCGCCGAGTAGGACCGCGGTTCTGGACGCGGGTTCGCGCCTAGACTCGGCGAGTCCAAGGTATGGACTCGGCGAGTCTGCGCTGTTTAATGAAACCCTAATTTCTCGGGTTTGGGACCTATTTAGAGGGCCTTTAGGCCGTCATTTGTGCTCACCAGTCCCTTGAGTGAAACCCTAGCAAGTGTGAGCATTTGGAGCAAAGTAGGAAGCCATTATTGACCTTGGAGGTATCATTTTGCAAGGGAAAGGAAGAATTAGCTAAGGGAAAGCAAGAGGAGCCACTTCCTGAAGGTTTGAGGTCCAGAACATCACATTTGAGGTATTATCTTCGAGCTATTTCTGTTATGTTGAGGTTTATATTGATTTAGGGCTTATTGAGCCCTTTTGTGGTTAGATCTAGTGCTTCCTTGGTCCCTTAAGTGAGTTAAGTTATAGATCTAGACCTTTGGAGGTCCAGAGTGTCCCTTGCCCAAGCTTTTTATGAATCTATGAGGGTTTTGGATTGGGGTCTTTGTGCTTAAGGTCAAAACACCATTTATGAGTCATGGGGTGTGTTATGAGCACCAAGTCATGGACTTTACGTGATGAAACAGCTTAGGAGGGCCAGATCTAAGAGTTGTTGGAGCAGATCTGACCTCAGAAGCAAGTTTGAGTTGATGCATGGCATGGACTCGCCGAGTCTGAAGAACAGACTCGGCGAGTAGCATGAAGATTGTCCTTGACCACTCGGTGAGTGGTCCGGTTGAGTTATGAGTTGACTCAATGAGTCAGGGCGAGTTAGAAGTTGACAGGTGGACTGAGTCGAACTGGAACTCGCCGAGTTGTTCTTGAGACTCGGCGAGTTGAGTCGGGGTGGCCCCGCGATTCTTACCAGGTGGAACTCGTCGAGTTAGGGGAATACTCGACGTGTCAAAAAGGGAATCCTAGAGAGTTGGTGAAAACGCTTAGACTCGCCGAGTCGCCCTAGTGCACTCGCCGAGTCCGGTCAAAGTTGACCGTTGACCGTTGACCAGAGTTGACCGGTGTTGACTTAATAGGGGTAGTCAACCTTAGTGGTAAAAGTGTTAATTAGAGTCATATGATGTTATAGGAGGATTATAGCTCGGAGGATCGAGCACGAGTGATTCCAGGAGTTGCGAGTTATCGAGATACGCGAGGTGAGTCTTCTCACTATACTTTACCTTGAGTAGGTAATCAGAGTTATGTGTCAGAGTATGTATGTTATGTGTATGCTATGTGTTGTACTGCATGATGTCTATGTGATTTATGCTGTGCATGTTTATAGAGTTGGAACCGGAAGGTTCCCAGACTTAGAACCTGAGGGTTCACAGAGCTTGGGTGCACGGACCCATAAGAGTTATAGCCTCGAGTGGCTAATATATATGTTATGTTTGTGGTATTTTGGGGAACTCACTAAGCTTTGTGCTTACAGTGTTAGTGTTGTTTTTTCAGGTACTAGTGATGACCGTAGGAAGGCGCCGGCTTGATCTGTACACATGCAGGGGATTTTGATATACATATGATCTTGGGATTTTGTATAATGTGAATTGGGATTTAAACTTAATGTTTTTATGAAAAGTTAATGAGAAATGTTTTTATAAATTGTGAAAAATTATTTTGAAATTAACGGTGTTACAAGTTGGTATCAGAGCCTTGGTTTGAGGGATTCGAGTACACCTTCGGGCGTATTTGAACTCAAACTGAGGATTTGAGAAGTATTTTCAAAAAGAATAAAAGAATTTGAAAATGCAGAGCAGAGTTGTGTGTACAATCAGTCCGCGCCCGAACGGTGATTTCCCAAAATACCCTTATGTTATGTGATATTGATACTGATATGATGTATTCGCATGCTAGAGTAGGCTAGGTATTCCTATTAGGATTAGAGTGGCCTGATTTGTGATGCCTTAGCCTAGGAAGAGGTGAGCTGCTATGAGATGCTTGAGAGTGAGTAGGTAGCAGCGAGGGGCTTATGGGAGATCTATTAGAGGGAGGTCTATGCATGATAGAGTGCTTGGAATTTGGGATCCGAAGAGGAGGACTTGGGGTGTATTCTGATACGGTGTGGACAGTAGTATTGGGCCCGTACTACTGAAAGCACCGGAGCGGTGTACGGCCCAAGTAAGAATCTTTGGAATACCATGAATCAAAGAGGAAAGAGTTGACGAGTGTGAGTATGCTCGTATGGGTTCTAATTTATCGTATGTTGTATTTCAGAGGTAGATCATGGTGAGGACACGCTTGATGCCCCAGAGAAGTGGTACCAGTGATCAAGAGATCCGCCGGATCATCCATGAGGAGGTGGCTGCGGCCATCAGGGCAGAGATACCGGAGATGTTTGGGTCTATAAAGACCACGCTGATTGAGACCTTTGATGAGCGTTATGCCGCTCTTTCTGAGGCTGCTGTTGCAGCAGCTACCACGGCTGTTGCTGCCGCGAGGCCGCAAGGTGGTGATGCGTTGCTGTTCCGGGAGTTCAGCAACACAAAACCACCAGAGTTTGATGGGACCCAGGATCCGGTGGCAGCTATGAGGTGGATATCTGATATAGAGGGGTGTTTCTTCACTTGCTCATCTCCTGAGCATTTGAAGTTTCGGTTCGCGCTAAACCAGCTTCGCTTGGGAGCGAAGTACTGGTGGAAGTTTGTGACGGCGCATTTCACGCCTGCTGAGCTTGCGGCAGTGACTTGGGAAAGGTTCACTGTCATGTTCCGAGATGAGTACGTTCCCCAGGTGGAGAGGGAGTGTTTGGCACAGGAGTTTCTGACCCTTAAGCAGGGTACTGAGTTAGTTACAGCGATCACGAGGATGTTCCATGAGAGGGCGATGTTTTGCCCTGAGCACGTGTCCACTGAGCAGGCACGTATGAGCCGTTATTTGAGCATTTTGAGGCAGGATATTCGGGAGTTCAATGCGAACTCCTCGTACCGGACATTTGCTGAGCTTCAGGCAAATGCCCGAAAGAGGGAGATTGAGCTTGAGACTCAGGCCAGGGAGGAGGCGGAGTCTCAAGGGAGGGATCGGCGACCAGCATAGTCTCAGCCGGCAGCCAAGCGGGCCAAGCCCGCTGATCCCAAACCAGGGAGCCAGAAAGGCCGCACTTGTGGGAAGTGCGGTAAGGGTCACGATGGAGTCTGCAGAGCGGGATCTTGCTACAAATGTGGCAAGGAGGGGCATATGGCCAAGGATTGCCCCAAGGGGTTTGTAGTGTGCTTCCACTACAATCAGACCCGATACCGGAAGGCAGAGTGTCTGTAGTTGCGAGGGTCATCTCAGGGAGCACCTTAGAGATCTGCTCCTGTCGCCATCAGAGCTACGGAGAGTCGGCCGGTGAAGGCCGAGGCGCCGAGGGCACGAGGGAGGTCTTTTCAGCTGACCGCGGAGGAGGTCCGCGCAGCACCCGATGTCATGGCTGGTATGTATTCTTTCATGTATTTATTTTGATGTTGAGATATTATGATTATGTTATGTTATGCTTAGGTACTTTTCTTGTGAATTATGTACCTGCCTTGGTGTTATTTGACTCAGGTGCGAGTCGGTCTTTTGTATCTTTGGCTTTTAGTCAGCATATCAGTGTTAGTCGTGAGCCGTTGAGTCGGCCTCTGAGAGTTTCCATAGCTGATGAGAGAGTGATATATGCCACGGAGGTTCTCCAAGGTTGTATAGTCGAGATTTTCGGTGTTGAGTTCCCGATTGATCTGGTTCCTATTGCGATGGGTGATGTCTGTGTCATTGTGGGCATGGACTGGTTGAGCAGATTCGGTGCGGTTATCGACTGCGAGCGTCAGCTGGTGACCATACGAGACCCTAGTGGGGGTGTTCTTTTGGTATACAGCGAGGGTACACGTTCAGGATCAGCGTTTTGTTCGACCGCTAGGGCGAGGCAGTGTCTACAGTAGGGTTGTAAGGGTTTTGTGGCGTATGTGATGGATACACGGGTGATTTCCGAGAGGCCGAGTTCAGTTGAGGAGGTTCCGGTAGTGCGCGAGTTCCCGGATGTATTTCCCGAGGAGTTTCCGGGTGTGCCTCCTGTGAGGCAAGTGGAGTTCAGTATCGATTTGGTTCCGGGGGTTGCGCCTATCGCTAAGGTGCCTTATCGCCTTGCACCTCCAGAGATGCAAGAGTTATCCTCACAGCTTCAGGAGCTGTTGGGGAAGGGGTTTATTCGGCCGAGCAGCTCGCCGTGGGGAGCACCTATCCTGTTCGTCAAGAAGAAGGATGGTTCACACCGGATGTGCATTGATTACCGGGAGTTGAACAAGCTGACGGTCAAGAACCGTTACCCATTGCCGAGGATCGACGATTTATTCGATCAGTTGCAGGGAGCATCTTGGTTCTCCAAGATCGATTTGAGGTTTTGATATCATCAGGTGAGGGTGCGGGATGAGGACGTCCCGAAGACAGCGTTCAGAACGCGTTATGGGCATTATGAGTTTGTGGTGATGCCTTTTGGGCTCACCAATGCCCCGGTGGTGTTCATGGATCTCATGAACCGAGTGTGTAGGCCGATGCTGGATCGGTCGCTGATTGTGTTTATCGACGACATTCTGGTATATTCGAGATCTAGAGAGCAGCATGAGGAGCATCTGAGAGAGGTTCTCGGAGTTCTGAGATCGGAGAGGCTTTATGCCAAATTCTCCAAGTGTGATTTCTGGTTGCGGGAGGTTTAGTTCTTAGGACATCTCGTTAACCAGGAAGGGATATTGGTCGATCCGGCCAAGGTTGAGGCAGTGATGAGTTGGGAGGTGCCGAGGTCACCCTCCGAGATCAGGAGTTTCCTAGGGTTGGCAGGGTATTATCGGAGATTTATCAAGGATTTCTCCAAGATCGCAGTGCCACTCACCAGATTGACCCGGAAGGGTGTTGCTTTCTCATGGGGTCCTGAGCAATAGGCCTCCTTCGAGACACTTCGCCAAAGGTTGTGCGAAGCCCCGGTATTAGCTCTCCCAGAAGGGATGGAGGACTTTGTAGTATATTGTGATGCATCGATTTTGGGGCTGGGAGCGGTGCTGATGCAGAGAGGGCATGTGATAGCATATGCATCGAGGCAGCTGAAGCCTCATGAGATGAGATATCCCACCCATGATCTAGAGTTGGGGGCAGTAGTGTTCGCCCTCGAGATTTGGCGTCACTACCTGTATAGGGTTCGGTGTACGATATACACGGACCATAAGAGTTTGAGGTACTTGATGGATCAGCCCAACCTAAATATGCGACAGAGAAGGTGGTTGGATGTGGTCAAAAATTATGATTGTGAGATCCTGTACCACCAAGGCAAGGCTAATTTGGTAGCCGATGCGTTGAGCCGCAGGGCGGAGAGCACTCCACTGCGGGATGTATGTTTGAGATTGACCGTGATAGCTCCGGTATTGGACGCCATTCACGGGGCACAGGTCAAGGCTGTGCAACCTGAGATGCAGAAGAGGGAACAGGTTGTTGGTTTGGTTTCGGAGTTCGTGACCGATGGTCGGGGTCTTATGACATTTTAGGGGCGTATCTGGGTACCGTTTGTGGGAGGAACGCGTACCACTTTGATGGAGGAGGCTCATCGGTCGAAATTTTCGATCCATCCGGGGGCCACTAAGATGTATTTGGATTTGAGAAAGGAGTATTGGTGGCCCTGTATGAAGAGGGACGTCGCATGGTTTGTTGAGAGGTGCTTGACCTGCCGTAGGGTTAAGGACGAGCACCAGAGGCCGCATGGCAAGTTGCAGCCATTGGAGGTTCCCGAGTGGAAGTGGGAACAAATCACTATGGATTTCATCACCAAATTGCCGAGGACTGCTAGAGGAGTTGATGCAATTTGGGTGATCGTGGACAGGTTGATGAAGAGCGCTCACTTCCTTGCCATTAGTGAGAGTTCGTCAGCAGAGAAATTGGCGGAGGTGTATGTGAGGGAGTGGTATCTCGGCATGGGGTGCCGATCTCGATTGTTTCAGACCGTGATGTGCGTTTCACTTCCAGATTCTGGAAGAAATTTCATGAGGAGTTGGGTACTAGACTGCATTTTAGTACCGCATATCATCCCCAGACAGACGGTCAGAGTGAGCGGACGATTCAGACGCTTGAGGACATGCTCCGGGCATGTGTGTTGGATTTCGGGGGTAGCTGGGATGCGTATTTACCCTTGGCAGAGTTTTCCTACAACAACAGCCATCATTTGAGCATTGGTATGCCACCCTTTGAGCTGTTGTATGGGAGGAGGTTTCGGACCCCCATTTGTTGGGGAGAGGTTGGGCAGCGAGTGATGGGCAGTACAGAGATCGTGCTTCAGACGACAGAGCAGATTCAGCAGGTCAGACAGAGGTTGTTGACCGCTCAGAGTCGACAGAAGAGTTATGCAGACAGACGCCGGTGCGAGCTTGAGTTCCAGGTCGGCAACTTTGTTCTCCTGAAGGTCTCTCCTTGGAAAGGAGTGATTCGATTCAGGAAGAGGGGCAAGTTGGGGCCCCGGTATATTGGTCCATTTCGTGTGATCGCGAGGGTAGGCCGGGTAGCCTATCGTTTGGATTTGCCAGCAGAGTTGCGGCAGATTCACGACACTTTTCATGTGTCGCAGTTGAGGAAGTGTATAGCTGATGAGTCGGCAGTGGTTCCATTAGAGGATATTCAGGTGGATGCGAGCCTGAATTATGCCGAGAGACCAGTGGCCATCAGAGATCGGAAGATCAAGGTTCTGAGGAACAAGGAGGTACCCCTGGTGTTGGTTCAGTGGCAGCATCGGAAGGGATCAAAGATGACCTGGGAGCCGGAGCGTGAGATGCGTGAGCAGCATCCAGAGCTATTTCCAGAGTGAGACTTCGAGGGCGAAGTCTAGTTCTAGTGGGGGAGAGTTGTAACAGCCCGGATTTCCAGGTATCTTTTATGATTATGTTTTCGGTGTTTTATGAGAGGACTCGGCGAGTTGGAGCTCAGACTCGCCGAGTAGGATCGCGGTTCTGGACGCGGGTTCGCGCCTGGACTCAACGAGTCCAAGGTATGGACTCGGCGAGTCTGCGCTGTTTAATGAAACCCTAATTTCTCGGGTTTGGGACCTATTTAGAGGTCCTTTAGGCCGTCATTTGTGCTCACCAGTCCCTTGAGTGAAACCCTAGCAAGTGTGAGCATTTGGAGCAAAGTAGGAAGCCATTATTGACCTTGGAGGTATCATTTTGCAAGGGAAAGGAAGAATTAGCTAAGGGAAAGCAAGAGGAGCCACTTCCTGAAGGTTTGAGGTCCAGAACATCACATTTGAGGTATTATCTTCGAGCTATTTCTGTTATGTTGAGGTTTATATTGATTTAGGGCTTATTGAGCCCTTTTGTGGTTAGATCTAGTGCTTCCTTGGTCCCTTAAGTGAGTTAAGTTATAGATCTGGACCTTTGGAGGTCCAGAGTGTCCCTTGCCCAAGCTTTTTATGAATCTATGAGGGTTTTGGATTGGGGTCTTTGTGCTTAAGGTCACAACACCATTTATGAGTCATGGGGTGTGTTATGAGCACCAAGTTATGGACTTTACGTGATGAAACAGCTTAGGAGGGCCAGGTCTAAGAGTTGTTGGAGCGGATCTGGCCTCAGAAGCAAGTTTGAGTTGATGCATGGCATGGACTCGCCGAGTCTGAAGAACAGACTCGGCGAGTAGCATGAAGATTGTCCTTGACCACTCGGTGAGTGGTCCAGTCGAGTTATGAGTTGACTCGGTGAGTCAGGGCGAGTTAGAAGTTGACAGGTGGACTGAGTCGAACTGGAACTCGCCGAGTTCTTGAGACTCAGCGAGTTGAGTCGGGGTGGCCCCGCGATTCTTACCAGGTGGAACTCGTCGAGTTAGGGGAATACTCGACGTGTCAAAAAGGGAATCCTAGAGAGTTGGTGAAAACGCTTAGACTCGCCGAGTCGCCCTAGTGCACTCGCCGAGTCCGGTCAAAGTTGACCGTTGACCGTTGACCAGAGTTGACCGGTGTTGACTTAATAGGGGTAGTCAACCTTAGTGGTAAAAGTGTTAATTAGAGTCATATGATGTTATAGGAGGATTATAGCTCGGAGGATCGAGCACGAGTGATTCCAGGAGTTGCGAGTTATCGAGATACGCGAGGTGAGTCTTCTCACTATACTTTACCTTGAGTAGGTAATCAGAGTTATGTGTCAGAGTATGTATGTTATGTGTATGCTATGTGTTGTACTGCATGATGTCTATGTGATTTATGCTGTGCATGTTTATAGAGTTGGAACCGGAAGGTTCCCAGAGTTAGAACCTGAGGGTTCACAGAGCTTGGGTGCACGGACCCATAAGAGTTATAGCCTCGAGTGGCTAATATATGTGTTATGTTTGTGGTATTTTGGGGAACTCACTAAGCTTTGTGCTTACAGTGTTAGTGTTGTTTTTTCAGGTACTAGCGATGACCGTAGGAAGGCGCCGGCTTGATCTGTACACACGCAGGGGATTTTGATATACATATGATCTTGGGATTTTGTATAATGTGAATTGGGATTTAAACTTAATGTTTTTATGAAAAGTTAATGAGAAATGTTTTTATAAATTGTGAAAAATTATTTTGAAATTCACGGTGTTACAATATGGCTTACGCTGCTACACAGGCCATGTTTTATCTTGTTGCAGGTTCCCGGCGTATCCACACCCTTGGCGAGGCGGGGGCCACACATGCCACCTGTGGATCGCGTGTGGCTAGTTTGGAGCGTCTTATGAATGAGCTTGGTGATGATCTTCGCTCTTCTGAGAAGAAATGTGAGTTGCTAGCATCCGATAAGAACATTCTTGATGATGCTAGGGCTGCATTGGAAATCAAGGTCGATTCTCTTACACAAATGAATGAAGGCTTAATGATCCAGGTGGAAAGTCTTGAGCGTGATGTTGTCGATCGCGACAAGCTTGTATCGTCACTGCAGTCAGATGTGGATGCTGTTCGGCGAGACTTGGATTGGTTGTTGCATGTTGGTGTTCGTATTATTGATAAACTGATAGAGCATCCTGATTTTACCAACGCCATCATTCTTATCCGCCATGATGCGTACATGGCTGGGGTCAAGTCTGTTCAGAAGACTTCAGGTGGCGGTGGCAGCGGGGGGGGGGGGGGGGGGGGGGGGGGGGGGGTTGTTGGTACGTCGTCTGTACGTCCCGTGGTTAGTATAAATGATGCTCTTTTGTCCTTCGCTAGTATGGATCATGCGAGTCTGTTAGGTTTGGGGGAGGTGGGTATTGAAGGTTTGCGGGAGTTATGCTCCTTTGGTGGTTCAGAGGGTACGCCTGAGAGTACTGTGGGTCATGAGATGGTGTTGGTGATGGGTGTTGATATGGAAGGTGATGGTAAGGATCACGGGTCTGGTGGTGGTGGTGAGCATGATTTTGGGGCAAGTGTTGGTGATGGTAACGTTAGTGAAGTGGTTGTGGGTGATGGAGAAGGCGATGGTAGGGCGATTGGAGAAAATGTTGGAAAGAGTGTTGGGGTGGAGGTTGTAATGGGTGAGAAGGATGTTCGCGGGGATGGCCTGGAGTCGTAAGATTTCTTTTTTCTGTTGGTTTAGTGTTTGATGTTTTTCCGTGTAATGTTTGAACTTCTAAAAAAATATTTCGCTTTTTTGGATGTACGTTTGGCCTGTTTTAGGCATTATCAGTTGCCTTCTTGTTTTGTTTTGTTTTTTGTCTTGCTCGTTTACTGCACATTATTCAGGATACACAGTGCCTTGATGCGTCGGGCACTTTGTTTTACCCTTGCTACTATTGGCACACTAAGTGTCTATATTGGACGCACTTAGCGTCCATGATTGGGTTTCGCATGTGATCATTCAGTCATTAGACTAATACACTAAGTATATGAAGATCTGCAATTGCATTGTCATTTCATTAACCGCGGGTTTTTTGAATACACTAAGTGTTGAACTCATGACGCTTAGCATGGTATTTTTAAATACACTAACTATTGGACTCATGTCTCTTAGCATGGAATTATATATACACTAAGTATTGAACTCATGTCTCTTAGCATGGAATTTTAAATACACTAAGTACTGAACTCATGTCTCTTGGCATGGAATTATATATACACTAAGTATTGAACTCATGTCTCTTAGAATGAACAAATATACTCTAAGTATTCAGGGTACGATATGCTCAATGAGACGTCAACCAACTGGGCCGCCTCCTTTTCTTCCCTTGCCTTAGAAGAAATATTTCTTTAAGTTTCTAGCGTTCCATGTTCTTGGAATGGGCCTTCCTTCCATTGTCTCCAACACGTATGCACCGCTCCTATTTGCCTCCGTGACTCTGTATGGACCTTCCCATGTTGGGCCCAACCTTCCTTGAGGTTGAGCTCAGCTTGCTTCGTTTTTCCTCAAAACATATTCGCCGACTTTGAAGGCCTTCTCCTTTACCCTTTGGTTGTAATATCTTTATGTTGCCTGTTTATACGTGGCTTGGCGTACACTCGATTCTTCACGCTTCTCCTCTAGGATATCTAGGTTTATCCTCATGTCTTTTACATTGCTTTCCTCATCTTTGTTGGCCGCCCTCAGTGTGTTCACTGCTACCTCCATGGGAAGCATGGCTTCGGTTCCATATGTCAAGCTGAAAGGGGTTTCCTTTATGCTTTTCTATGGTGTAGTTTTGTATGACCACAGCACCATTGGTATCTCTTCTGCCCAATTCCCCTTTGCTTTGCCCGACCTCTTCTTAATTCCATTGACAATGGTTTGGTTGGACACCTCCGTTTGGCCGTTCGCTTGAGGATGTGCCACCGATGTGAAGCGTTGGCTTATCCCTTTGGTGGTGCACCAATCTCTGAACGGGTTCTTAGCAAACTGCAAGCCATTGTCGCTGTTAAGAACCTTAGGTGTTCCGAATCTTGTCATGATGTTTTTCCATATGAATTTTATCATGTGCCTCCCAGATATGCACGCCAGAGGCTCAGCTTCAATCCACTTTGTAAAGTAGTCCACAGCTACCACCAGGTACATTAGTTTCCCTGGTGCTTCTGGGAATGGACCCGCTATATCTATGCCCCACTGGTAGAAAGGCCATGGGCTGGATATGTTGCTTAGCGGGGCCAAGGGGTTTTCCTAGACTGGGGCATAAGACTGACATTCCCCACATTTCCTGGTTACTTCTATGGCATCCTGTTGTATCGTTGGCCAGTATATTCCCATTCGTAACACCTTGCCCGTCAAGGCTCTCACCCCTTCGTGTGCACCCACCTGTCCTGAGTGTACCTTTTGCAATATCTCTACCCCCTTGGCCTGATCCACACATTTTAACCGTGGAGACGTGAACCCCTTCTTGTACAATTCTCCATTTACCATTGCGTATGAGGGCGCCTTTATACGTATTTTCCTGGCTTCATCATGATCGTCCGACATCACTCCTCTTTGGAGGTATTCCCGGTACGGTGTCATCCATGTGGGTCCAGCGGGGGTTAGGGTGTTCACTTGTTGCTCATCTATACTCCTTTCTCGAAGTACCTCTACTAAAACTTTCTTTGATAAGTGGTCAAAGCATGTGGACGCCAGCTTACTCAAAGTGTCTGCCCTCTTGTTTTCACTTATGGGTATCTGCTTGATTGTAAACCGACCGAATGATCCTACTAGCTATTTCACCATCTTTACATATTTTCCCATTCTTTCATCTCTTACCTCGAAACTTCCATTGACTTGGTTTGGTGCTAACCTCGAGTCGGTTAAGGCTGTTACGGCTTTTGCACCCATCTGCTTGGCTAACTGTAATCCTGCAAGGAGTGCTTCGTACTCCGCTTCGTTGTTTGATGTATGGAAGTCGAAGCGGAGGGCATAGGTTACCTCCTCTCCTTCTGGGCTAGTCAGGATCAGCCCCGCCCCCGAGCCTTTCTTACTGGATGCTCCATCCGTATATAGGGTCCATGAACCATGGTCAGCCGAGGCCTCTTCAACTACCCACACCTTCTCTTTCGTCGGGTTCCCTCCGTCTGGAATCTCCAGTAAGAAGTCGGCCAGCGCCTGTCCTTTGATGCTCGTTCTTGGGCGGTAGTCTATGTCGTGTTCCCCCAACTCAATTGCCCACTTGGCCATCCAGCCTGACGTCTCTGGCTTGATCAAGATCTACTTAATGGGGAAGCTCGTGAGTACCTCGATTTGGTGTGCCTGGAAATATCGCCTTAGTCGTCTTGCGGTGTAGATTAGTGCTAATAACAACGTCCCTTTCCATAGCCAATACCGAGGATATCGCTTCGCCTGACGTTGAAAGATACACTTGTAACATTTTTCCAGGGATAGGGGTGGCCAAAGTTGGCAGCTTGTGTAGCACTTCCTTGAATTTATGGAGCGCCTTTCCTGCCTCATTCGTCCACTGGAAGTTGTTCTTCTCAATGCACCCCTTTAAGGTGTGGAACAATGGCATGGCCTTGTCAGCGGATTTCGAAATGAACCCGCTTAGAGCTATAAGCTTCCCGTTTAGACCCTGTGCATCTCGGAGGGAGTTTGGGGTTGGCGTCCCAATGAAATCATCAACCTTGGTCGGGCTAGGCTGGACGCCTTGTCTGGTGACATAGTATCCCAGGAATTGTCCCTCTTCCACTCCAAACGTGCACTTGGTTGGGTTTAGCTTCATCTTGACCGCTTCTAATGTCTGGAAAGTTTCCTCAATGTCTTGCAGCATCTTTTCCTCATTCGGGCTTTTAATTACCATATCGTCCACGTACACTTCGATGTTTCTTCCAATGTGCTTAGTGAATATCGATTCAACCAGACGTTGATATGTTGCCCCTGCGTTCTTTAATCCGAAAGGCATCTTAGTGTAGCAGAAAGTGCCATGATCTGTATAGAAGGCAGTTTTCTCTTCGTCTTCCTTGCTCATCAAAATCTGGCAATACCCCTTATATGCGTCCAAAAAGCATTTCAATTTAAATCCCTGTAGCGATTCTACTTTCTGATCGATCTCCGAGAGGGGGTAGTAGTCCTTAGGGCACGCCTTATTTAGATCGGAGAAGTCTATGCACATACGCTACGATCCATCCTGTTTGCGAACCATAACTGGGTTCGCAATCCACGTTGGGAATATTGCCTCCCTTAATATCCCGGCCTCCGTCAACTTAGTCACTTCTGCATTAATCGCCCTATTACGGTCTCCCCCTAGACCCTCTTCTTCTGCTTAACTTCTTTTACTCCTGGCCTGATCATCAGTTTGTGTTCAATGACCTTCCTTTCTACTCCCACCATGTTTGTAGGAGTCCATGCGAACACATGTTTGTAGCGTTTGAGCAAGTCGACCAGCGCTCCTCTTGTGTGATCTGGGAGGTCACATTCAACGCTGAGCGGATGATCAGGGTGTCTTTCATTGATTACTTCCTTCCCCTTTATGGGACTGCCCTTGGGTCTTTTGGACCCTTTGGTTATTTCTGCTGGCTTCATGACTATATGGCATTGCAATTCTTTGGGTGGAGTGGCCAGTATCATGGCCTCGCCTTTCGGTGTGTTGAATTTCATGATCCCATGCATGGTTGATGGTACTGCCCCTAGCTTCAAGAGGGCTGTCCTTCCTAGGATGATATTGTGCTCTGCTGAATGTCGGATGACCACAAAGTCTATCAAGGCAGTTTTCTTTCGCTGCTTCTCATGGCTAGTGATTGTCAGGGGAAGATGGATTGTGCCCAGCGGCCACAGGCTATGGCCGGTGAATCCCACTAGTCTACCAGTCGTAGGTCGCAAGTTATCTTTCCAGTGATCTGGGAGGAGTCCGAAACAATGCTCATAGATGATGTCTGTTGAACTCCCGGTGTCGACATAGACCCTATGTATAGTCACATCTCTGATAGATGCTTGTATTATCAGCGGGTTGTCACCTCTCCAACCATCCGGCCGGGGATCCTGAATGGAAAACGTCAGTGCGCGTGCTGAAGGTTTAACGGTCGTTTGCTCTCGCCGTTGTTCCTCCCTACTTCTTTTGCTGCGTATCATGAATATCTCCCTGAGCTGAACCCCTTCGCGGGGTGGAACCTTGGCATTCTCAGCATCAAACTTGGCGCGCAGGCTTTGCGCCACCTCCACCAAATCTCCTTTGAGTTGTTTCTCCTCCATCTCCTTCTTTAGTACCAAACAGTTAACCGTACCATGCGTCTTACTTTTGTGGTATTCACAGTACCGACTCTTGGGTGACTTGGCCGGTTGCAGTTTCTCAGACACCGCGTACACTTCTGGGCGACGACCCCGTCTGTCGTCTTTAACAAATGGTCGAAAACGCACCAACGGTCTTCTTGCCTGTCCATAATGTCTTCCTCCCCCTCGGAAGTCCGTATGACTCGGGTGGTGATGCCTGGTCATCATGGCATTCAAGTAGGCTTGCTTAGCTGCTTCACCATCCTCCTGCCGTAGATATCGCTCTACCCTTTCTTTCAACTCGGCTCGTGATAAGGGCTTCTTTCCCATGAGTTTTTGCGACAAAGGGCCTGGCAGGAGTCCCCACGTGAAGGCTCCGGCTATAAGGCCTTCGTCATGCCCTGGTACATCCAGCGTGGCATTTGTGAATCTTGTAAAGTATTCTCGCACAGTTTTCCCCTCTCTTTGTTCACAGCCGATAATGGAATGAGAGTCCCCTTGAATTTGCGTAACTGCATGAAGTTTGTGAGGAAAAGATACTTGAGCTGAGCGAAGTTTGAAATACTGCCTGGCTGTAGCGTTTTGAACCACGTGCCGGCGTTGCCCTCGAGTGTCGTTGGGAAGTATGTGCACCAGAACTTCTCGTTAAGCTTTAGCGACGTCATCGTCCATTCATATGTGTCGATGTGACTGCCCGAGTCGATGGTTCCATTATACATTTTAAGTGTTGGGAGTTTTGCGGTATTTGGTATTTCATAATCCAATAGCTCTTTGACGAATGGAGACGTTACGCTTCGGGAAAAACCATCCTGGCCTGGGATAGTCGACATCCCTTGCTGGTATTGGGAGTTCATACCATGCGGTGGTGGCGTAAGGTAGCCCGGACTTGGGCCATAAAAGGGGTATGGCTGGAATGGTAACTGGAGGGGATAACTAGTGGAGAAAGGGTGTATGGATGTAGCGGGGCTGATCGTTACCGGCTGCTTCAGGTTGTTGTTGACAAGTATAGTCGGTCCGGTCCATGTACCGGCCTTCGGGAAAATGGGTGGTGAGTGGCTCATCATGGTTTACGCCAACGGTCGTAATAGGGTTGTGGAACTCTGTCCACCCGTCATCTGAAATGGCGAAGGTGTTGCAAACGGTGGCGGCATGTTGAAAATGTGACTCGACGGGGGTGTTGTCAAGTGGATTGCTCGTGTCTGTTGCAGCGACGGCGTGAAGAACGGCGACATCTAAAGCTGTGTAGACGGGAGTAGCTCCACCGGAGATGTTTCTTGCTGAGGAAATGACGGTTGTGAAATGTTTCCGGCGTCTGTTGTAGAACTTCATTCGTCCAAAACGGCCCTGCTGGTCGTTGCAGGCGGTGGTGTTTCGTCCAACGTCGTCATGGGATGTATGGGACTAGTTGGTTGTCCCTCGCTATCGTTGGACGCCAATGTTGCTTGTTTTCGTGCTTTTTGCTTGTGTTCTTCGTCCACAAATGGATGGCGCCAAATGATGGAACCTTGTTCCTCGTAAGACCTTGCTGCTACTTCAGCTGAATTCTTCTTGGTTACCTAGTCTCCGCTGCAAGATCACGGAGAATGAGGGCCGTCAGCCGTTTTGCGGGAGGAGCTCCCGGAAGAACGCTCCGATGGTCAAGTTAGAGGATGATATAGGGTTTGTGTATGCATTCTCTAGAGGGGCCAGAGAACTTACCTCGCTAGTCTGAGAATGCATCCTTTTATAACTAGCGCTCCTGCCTGGTCCGTACCAGACAGTATCGCTTTTTGAGGAGACAGGATCAGAGGCGCTAATTGGAGGGTCGTGCGCCCTCAACCGCTAGGGCGCTCTCATTGGCTCTGACGGTAATGCTCTGATCCCACTGTTTGTCTCCTGACCGTACCTTTTGTCTTGGAGCAAGGAGCGTCACTTGGCGGGCACGAGCCTTCCACCTGGGTGTTCCGCTCCCGAGGGTGCGAGCGGGCGCTGAGCCTACTGGGCTGGGCCTGGCTGGTGTGCCCGACTCTAGGACTTGGACGCAGCTCTGTTGTGCTGCCCTAGGCACACCATCATCGCTAAACACAGGCTACCCTCCAGTAGACCTATCATAAGCTCCTCACTTCTACCTACTCATTCTCGAAATAACTCATGGTAGCAGTAATCTCCTAGGCTAAGGCATCACAAATCAGGCCACTCTAGTCCTAAATATGAATACCTAGCCTACTCTAGCATGCATAACATATCACATAATATCTCATAACACACAATGTAAGGGTATTTTAGGAAATCGTCGTTCGGGCGCTGGTTGATCGTACACATTGTTCCTTTCTTCTTTTCTCAAAATCTTTGACTCTTTTAGAAAAAATGTTCCTTTTATGAAAAAATTTCTCAAATCCTCAGTTTGAGTTCAGATACGCCCGAAGGTGCATTCGAATCCCTCAAACCAAGGCTCTGATACCAACTTGTGACAACGTGATAATTTAAAACAATTTTTTATTTTTCAAACATAACATATCTCATATAAATCATCTCAACTCAAGTGTATCAAATGTTATCACGGTAAAACATATCCCAGAATCTCAAATAGAAAATCCTCTGTCAGTGTGTACAAATCATGTCGGCGCCTTCCCATGATCCTCGCTAGTACCTGAAACACATCTCACATAACACCGTAAGTATAAATACTTAGTGAGTTCCCCAAAATACCACATACAACACATAAGCCACTCAAAGCTATAACTCGGTAAGACCCTTCGGTCAATGTGTCTCAGCGGGACCCTCCAGTCTCGTAGCGCGCTGGACCCTCTGGTCCGGTCTAAATCATTGGACCCTCCGGTTCGGTCTGGTTGAGGACCCTCTAGCCTCGTAAGTCGTTGGATCTCCGGTCCGGTCTAATATCACATAGCCTACATAAATCACAAAGCACAAAATCTCAAGCAAGCACATAACACATAAGACCCTACGGTCTTCACATAGATACCACTCTAGGTAATGTATAGTAAGAAGACTCACCTCTTAAGAGGTCTAGAAAACTCTCGTGCTCGAATCCTCGATCTAGCCTCTGCCTATCAAAATGATAACATCTCTAATCAATACACTCCTTACATCCTCCTCTTTAAGAATGGGTAGAAGACTATTCTACCCCTCCCTGACCTCTCTTAAATCAGTTTAACCAACGCTAAGGTCAACTGAAGTCAACTCAGTCAACGGTCCAACTTTGACCAAACTCGCTGAGTGCACTCGGGTGACTCGGTGAGTCCATGTGTGTCCTCTGACTCCTCCTAAGTGCTCACTCGACTCGTCGAGTTAACCTCTCAACTCAACGGGTTACCACTGATCACGAATCGGATCCGACTTGTTGAGTCTTCTCATGGACTCGGCGAGTTTCCTCCATGGCATTACTCATTTGACCTTTTGAGATCAGATTTGTTTCTCTAACTTATAGATCTGCCCTTCTAACACTCAAATCATGTAAAGGTTTGAACGTGGTGTCCATGCATGGTGTATCTTGCATTATATACCATAGAAACCCCATTAATGCTTCCTAGTTTCAAAACCCTATGATTAATCGACTAAAGCTTCATACTTTCTGGCTCTAGACCTAGAAAGGTCCAGATCTATAACACAACTTGAAAGAGGGATTTGCTGCATTCAAGACCCCAAAAATGAAGTGGTTCAAGCCCTAACCCCAAAAATGGAATCTACACAGTAGGGAAGAAGAGGGGTTCGATTTGGTACCTTAGAATGAAGATCCTTGCTTGAATAACTTAGAACAACAACCTCCTCTGGTCCTTCTTGCTGGAACTCTTCTCCTCTTTTGCAAAATCACACCAAATAGCTCAAGATAGCTCTTTCTCTCACTCTACACACTCAAGCTCGCTAGGGTTCTCTCTTCTGGAAAGGTAGCCACAATTGAAGGCCATAAGTGCCTTTAAATAGGGCTCGGGCCCAAAATTTAGGGTTTCTGCCAACAGCACGGACTCGTCGAGTCAACTCACCGACTCGTCGAGTCCATTCATTAATCTGAAGCATCAGTCGCGGCCTTACTCAACGAGTTAGGGCGTCAACTCGTCGAGTCACTCCTCATATATCAAAAATAAATACTCAGATTGTCATACATGGAAATCCGGAAATTACAATGTTGATCTTCAAGAGCTTAGTGCCCCAATTGTTACACCTCTAGCAAGTCACAAACACCAAATATCAATTGGAAGAATATGAGAGAGAGAGAGAGACTTAAATCAGCTAGGGCATCCTCTTAGGGTTTCACTAGCCGATTTCAAGGATCCAGGGAGTTCCTTATATAGTTGAGTTGTTAGGGTTTCATGTAAAACCCTAATCTAACTTCTTAATCCTTCAAGAAGCTCCATATGGACGAAATCTATGTAGGCTTCCACCTAGAATTTTTGCATCCCTTCCATTGGGATCCACAAGCCCAAATTCTAACTATCTTATAATTACAATAACAGTCCCCTTAATTTTATTAGTCTCTTTTGATCACCAAATTAATTTTTGACCAATACTAATTAAATAATATGATTTCTCAATTAATATATTATTCTTATAATATATTAATAAATCACAATTAACCTTTTTATCCATAATTCATCCTATCAAATTGTTATGGTGAAGGCAACCCAAAAGGACCATGCTACTATCGGTTCAAGTACATACCAATTATAGTTATGGGCTTAGACACCTAATCTAATCGAAAAGTCATCCGGGTTGACTCAGTTGAGTACATCCAGCATACTCATCTTGTACGCTTAGCATACTCAAGATCCACAATCGGGCATCTCATCGTGTACGCGTGATGTACGCCAATGTATGTCCAACATACGCTGGCTAACTTCATTTCTTCTTTTTAAGAGCTTATTCCATTAAGTCTTTTCGACCAAAGGCAAATCTAGTCCCAAAATAACATTTTAAGTCATAAAGTTTCCAACTTTATGACTTGCATCGATAGGAGTGCTCAATACCAAAAACCCTAATTTCTTAACTCACTAAGACATCTTAGAGCAAGAATGGAGGAAAACTAAGGACCAAGATTACATTTTTATGGTTCCTAATAGCTTTATAATGGATAAAGTTTCCAACTTTATCCATTAGAATGGTCCAAATAACCAAGTTCTTTTCTTTAAGTCTCAAAGGGACCAAAAGAGCATCTTTTTCAACTTAATCCATTAAGTCCAAGTCTCAAACCTTTAGATCTGAATCAATATGATGTTTAGATGGATAAAGTTTCCAACTTTATCCATAACAAGGTCACAAAATTTTAAGATCTAAACTTTATGCACTAAAGTGACCAAAAGCTCATATCACCCAAGACTAGCTAGATCTATCAAATACATCATCAAAATTCAATCTTTATACCTCTAGAAGAAAGATCAAGGTGAACAAAGTCTATATCTACAAGATCCAATGCAACTAACACTTCTCCAATGAGCTCTTTCTTCTCCAAAAGGCACCAAGAACACTCCAAATCACTTAAAAACGCCTTCTTTTTTGCTCATAAGGCTTAAACTAGTGTTAGGGTTTCAATGGAGAGTGTTGGAGAGGTGGAGGCTGAGAATGGAATGGGTTTGGGGAAGTTAAGGAGGTTAAATAGGGCTCAAACCATGAAAATAGGTTTTGGGAAATGATCGTGTAAGCCCAGCATACTCAGGGATACCCTAGTACGCCTCGCGTATGCGACTTAACCCAAAATCATCCTAACTTCAACCGGTCATAACTTCTTCATTTCAAATCCGATTTCGATGATCTTTATATCCACATAATGGTATTGAGGAGCTCTACAACTCTATCTAATTAATTTTAACTTAAATCACAACGAACTGAAATCTTTAACTCATAAAAGAAGTCTGAAACACCACTTTTCCCATTATACCCTTGGGCTCCGAAGCACAAATCAAATTCTTGGATCACATAATCCACATTATCCATTTCCAAATGGGTCTAAACCTCTCTTTACCCAAAGCCCAAAGCCTTATGATACTTGATCTTCGGGTCACGAACCTAATTCATGAAACGATGTGAAACAGGGTGTTACAAATCTCCTTCACTTAAATAAGATTTCATCCTCGAAATCACTCCTTTTTACTCTCCAGGTGGTCAAATGATCCGGCCAATTCTTTAAGATCCTTGTTGAAATTCAACCACAACATACGATGGCCTTCCAATAATCGAACTCATCCTTAGCAGACTCGCTTACTGACGACGAATGAATGCTTTCTCCCTTTAACCTTAACCAATAAAGGATTGCCATAACTACTCACCTCAAGTCCAAGAATCCAATACCTTATCCGTCTTCTCGACATACAAACCGTTCCGAAATACTATCAACATGACCTATATCTGCAATCCGAACCGAAAGAAATCCTTCCGGTCCTAAGTCCTATAGCTGACACTTCTTGCAGACGGAATCCTAACCTTACCTTTGTGTCGAGTCATTATGGATGTCGAATCATTCTTTATTTGGACAAGTTGTTTCTCTTTCGTCACATCCTTATGGATTTCGAGTCATTCGGGTAAAAATATTAAAAATAAAATTCATTATCAATTTCTTTATCTTCTTATGTGTGAAATTAACAGAGGGTTTTGGAGCACTGTGATGATCAGAATACATAAGTTGTAGTGGATGAAATCATGAAAATGGTTTGTAATCTTGCATGAGACCAATATGGAAATGATGTTATTAAGGTACTCACTCACCTTATGAATATATGTTTTTATTTTCTGATTTGAGATTTAGTTAAATACTATAATATTGTTGGTCTATTATAATTAGCGTGTACTACAACATGGTAAACCCCATGAGCGATCAACTATTGTATACAAGATTGCAGGAAAAACAATGAAAATGAGTCTACAAAAGTTTGCTTCAAATGTTGTTAAGATATGCTTAACTTATGGAACCCCAAATGAACGCCAACTTATTGTAAACAAAATGCTCTGTTCTACTAATGAAAATGAACAGTGACAAGTCTGCAACTTTCATTTTTAGAATATTTTTATTTTTGTAAAATTTACATTTTTCATCATTTTTTAGATTATTTGAATTTTTGCAACATTAAAAAAATATAAAAAGATTAAGTTGTTTTACCATGTGGAAACCCATCAGCTGACTTGAAGTTTCTACAAAAACCAAGGTTTTTAAAAAAGTGGAAACATTGATCAAAATTTTCATCAAGGATCAAAACTTGACTAATTGACTCGTTATTGAAAACGCAAAAATGAATATTATTCACATAAACCATATGTGACTAAATACATATAATCACACGTGATTATATATATATATATATATATATATATATATATATATATATATATATATAATAACATATGATTTATATGGACAAAATTCAATAATTTTTCTCATGTATTTAATCACATGTGATTATATATATCTAATCAAATATGATTAACTATACAAGAAAAAGTATCAAATATAAAGCATATGTGATTACATATAAATAAACAAGAATAATCACATGTGATTATATGTATTTAATCACATATGATTTATGTGGAAAAGATTTATTTTCGCATTCTTGATTCAATAGTTGTTCTCGTATATATAATCACATGTGATTATCTGTATCTAATAGCAAATGATTTATATGAACAAAATTCATTTTCGAGTTTTCAATTCAATAATTTTTCTCATGTATTTAATCACATGTGACTATATGTATCTAATCACATATGATTTAATATACAAGAACGAGTATTAAATATAAATCATATGTGATTACATATATATAATCACATGTAATTAAGTAAACAAGAATAACTACTGAAACGAGAACGCGAAAATGAACATTATCCACGTAAATTGTATGTGACTAGATATCTATAATCACATGTGATTATATTTATTTAATCACATATGATTTATCTATACTAGATTAATTTTTGTGTTATCAATTCAATAATTATTTCTAATGTATTTAATCACATATGATTATATGAAAAAATGAATCGTGTCTATATATGGTTGGTGGTGGTTGTGAGTGGTGGTGGTGGTGAAGTGTGGTATGGGTGATAGGTGGTGGTGGGGGTGGTTGTTGTGGGTGACAATGAAGGGTGATTGTGGTAGATCACGGACCTTTCACAGATCTGGTGAAACAAGATATGAGAGGTGGTTAGAGGAGAAGAGGAAGTGAAGTAGTTTCATAGAGTTCGGAAAAGTAGTGTTCCGACGGTGGTCCGGTTGACCTTCAATTGAGGCGGTCCGGCGGACGGCGGCGGTCGATGGCAAAGTTGATCTGATTGGTATTGGTGGAGCAGCTTCACATGGCATGTAATATTATGGAAAGAGAAATTGATTAATTAGGTGGGGTGTAGGTAGCATGTGGCGGGTGTTACGTATTTTTTTTCTTCAAAATAATATTATTAAATATTAAATGAATAATTAACATATTTTAAAATGAGTGGTTTTGTTCTCAAATTAAAAATATTACTTGGGCTCAAGCTTTAACAACATTATGCACACATTATGCGTTTACTATGCTCTTCCAACCACAAGCTTTCATCAATGATTGCACAGCCCTTGAGAAGGAAAGAGGGTGGAATATTATATCAACACGCTAAAATGGAAAATAGAAGTGTGGATCACACACACACACACACATATACACACACACACACACACATATATATATATATATATATATATATATATATATATATATATATATATATATATATATATATATATATATATATATATATATATATATATATATATATATATATATATATATATCAAGCATCGGGTAGCTCTTGTTCTACTACATCAAGTTAAATCTTCATTTTCTCTGGTCTAGCAAGATGACATGGACATCTCCTGCAGACGCCATGCCATGGGTGGGATTGTATATTTGTCTAGCATCTCTGGTTTGCACTCTAGCAATGGTAGCAGATGTTTTTCGAGGCTTTGGACAATGGAAACTCTGGTTTCCATGCAGATTTTTCACTATCAATGCTGCTTCTATCACGCTGATAGCAATAACAACAAAGCTACTAGTCGATCTGAGCACCAACGTGTCTGACAATCATGAGAATATAGCAAAGTGTGTCAGCATTATGTTCTTGATCACCATGTTAGCCAACTTTCTCCCATCTTTAGGGCTTATGAATGACAAGGAACTTCTTCTGAATACGGTGGCCTTGTGTATCCTCATACTTACCATTAATGTAAATATGTGGATTCAAGTTATTGTTGCTCAGTCGAGTTTGGTAAGCTGGACAACAATCCTTTTATTGATTCTTTTAATTCCATGGCCATTTTCGGTAGCCCTGACAGTGTCAGCATCTAGAAGAGCATTACAACAACGATACAAGGAGCTGCACAGTTTAGCTTCTAATCGTCAAGAGATAAAGTTCTCCAGCAAAGGGCTCAAACGTTATGTGAAGCAGTATTGGATGATGGCAGACACGGGTAACCCCCAATTTGTAATTGCTTGTTCAGCGGTGTCTTGTGCTTTTGGGGATGTATGCTTAGTCCTTGCTTTCAATTCAGTTATAATTTTGGTCAACCAGTTTGTTGATATATCAAATTTTCAGAATTATGATTCAGATTATAAGTGGTCAGTCAATGTGATTATTACCTTGCAATCATTAGGGGTGATATTAGGTAGTATAGCACCAATTTTCAGATGTTTAACTACCACAGGTCATTTCAACCTCTCCATGAAATGGAGTAAGCATCATATAAACGTGTTCCGAGTCGAGAAGCATTGGATCCAAACACTTCAGCTGTGGAAAAGCAGCCCTGTCCCTACGCATATCCCAGGTTCCCATTGCAAGAAGGTTTTCCATAAAATCCGAAACTTGATTTTAAACTTTTGTATAGCACTTCAGATAACGATCGTAGTTATATGTAAAACGGAATGTCTTATTCCCAGATTTTTTCTAATCTTATTCTCTTATTGTTACCATTTCGGTAAGTCATACTTGAAAAGGTTTAACGAAGAACCAAATGCATCTAACAGCAATGTGGTATTAGATACGGAAGAATATACCGGTTATGTCCTGCAAATTGAACCGGATGCGAAGCTTTCAAAGAGAATATTACGAAATGCGCTCAACTCTATAACTCGACTTCTTCAAGAGTCTGAAAAGAAAGAGCCAAGGAAGCTTATGAAGCTTCTAGAGAAATCTAAAGGATTCATTGGCATAGTAGAGTTCGACAATGATCAAGTTCCACCACTACATCCAGAAGAAGTGCAGAACTGCTGGAGCCTAGTAGCTGTAACATTAACTACCATTGCTCTTGCGCTTCCTGATATTGCAAACTGCCATGTCAAGGGGTTGCTTTCAAGTATGAAGGAAGGTCTTCAATTTGTGAGACATGTGGAAGAAAGCCTCAATGCAAATGATGAGCTGGTAAAGGCAAGAAAAGCAGCTAGACATGTGTGGACAGACGTTGAAGTATACTGCAAGTGGCTACAAATTGATCTTCAAAAGAAAGCTCATAAAGGAAAAACATCAAAGGAGATTCTTAAATGGTTGGGTGATGAAGCAGCAAAAATTGTGATACAGTTCAAGACAAGGAAAAATGTATGTCTGGATCACTCACTTCGTAAGTTCATTGCTGCGAGTTCCATGTATAGAATCAGCCAAACCATACTGCTTCATTGCAATGAGCAAGAAAACTGGCCAACAGATGATGAACTCTTTGAGTTTATATCAATCATAATCGCAGATCTGTTATGTGCTTGCTTTACCAACTTACCTCGTGTCATAACTATGAAGTGTCATGACGATGCAATAGAGAAAAGGGAGGAGAGCATCCAAATTGCAGCTCAGCTTCTTGGTAGATCCAAAAAGATCCTGAAAATGCTTAAAAAGCGTCAACTTCCCAACTTAGACATGGAGTCGATGGGGTACATTGATAAGTGGCATGCATTATCAAGGAGTCAGATACCCAATTGTTGTTTTTCTTCTGCCAGGAGTCAACTAGCTTTTTCAAGTTCTAGTGAATCTTTGGTAGTAACTATTATTTGACTAGTATGTGTATTTGAAACAAGAATTGTGGTTTATACTTAATGTGAATGATGAATTTCTTTAAACATAGTTAAAAGCTGTATGTGTGCATTCAGCACCTCTCCCGCTAAGTTTATGATGCTACTATAGTTTTTGTGGAAAACAAAGACACTCATTGCTGTCTCAAAAACATATGAAAAATAAGTTTTACACTACTAGAAACTTGAGTTTCAGCTACAGATTCAGAGAGGGATTTATTCTGTAGAAAATTTTTGGCATATAGACAGGGAATTGCGAGAGATCTGCGATGGTTTAAACAAGTATTTTATTTATTCAATATATAGCATATTAGAGAGGGTTTAGCAAGGGATAAGCTACGGATCTTACAAGTATTTATCGACGCACCCTTGTTCCTCGGTGATCGGTGGAAAACTAAGTCATTTGGCGAGGGTTCAACGAGGGAAAAAAAATCGTCGACTTTTTGCCATCTGGTATGTGTTTAGCGAGAGAATACAGACGGAGCATACACACGCTATTTTTTTAATTGACGGTCTCTCGTAGAAATTGGTGAATCCAATTCCAGTTTCACAGAGTTTGTGTAAGTTTCCGTCCCTCCCAAACCTGCTTTATCACTCCAACTGAACACGCATAACTCTCGAGTTGCAGCTTAACCTAATCTCACCCTCTCCGTTCAAACAGATGACGACACCATGGACCTTGCAGCTTCCCAATCCGACAGCCTCCACATTTTTAAAATCTAAAATTATTCTTCGTTAACTTCCGATTCAGATAAATTTCTTGATTTTATTTGCTTTAGTCATATATTAGGTTAGGTTTGGTTCAAATCCACACTATATTACGTTAGGGTTTAATTTCTCAATTTTTTCCCCTTTTTCAATCATCATTCCTCTTATATCCATTGCATCTATATTAGAACAAATACTTAGAATTAGAACTTGATATAGGGCTTGATTGGTTGCTTTAGTCATATATAAGCCTGGTAGCATAAGTTTTGTGCATCAAAGCTTCACCCTGAACCTCTCCTGTCATCTATGTACATGCATCCATAAGCTCTGTAACAAGCCCAACAATATGAAATTATCACATTTTTTATTCCCTTGAGAAATTATTCTATTTGTGTTTTTACTCAAATTATCCTCAGGTTGCACTGCATCATAAATATAAATAATAGAACTTAATATAACATATCTTACTTTAACTAAATCAGATGCAAGAAACATAAATAAAAAAATGTGATAATTTTGGTTACTTTACATACTATTTGTTTCACAGGTGCTTGTCCTTTTGTGTATGACAAGCACTTCTATACGTATTTTTGTAGATAGATCAATAGAAGGGTGACTCTAATGGCAGCTCTACTTATGTAATCAAGGTACGTGTATCAAAAATTCTAAATGGCTTTTCATTTCTTTTGTTCTTGCTAATTTGTAGCATTATCTGTTATGTTTTGAAGGTGGAACTGTTCGCAGATAAGAATCTTATTGGTGCCAACTTGAATGACATGTAAGATCCTTATGCAATCGTCACTTGTGGTACAAAAAAGCACTTTAGGTAAAATTTATAGCAAGATTTGGTCAATTTCAATTAAGAATCTCACTGGTTGCTTCTGTTTTATAGAAATGGTCATTTTTATGGATGTTGATCTGCAACTAAATGGTTCCTGGTTGAAGAAATCCAATGTGGGGAGAAGAATTGGATTTTTCTGTGGATGAACTTCCTGTAAAGGTAAGCTTAGTTGTTATCCACACAACAATTTACACAAATAGCAATGTACTTATGTTGGTTTGTTTATTATAGCATATATATTTTCTTATATTTGAAAAAAAAAACTACCCAATTATAGCAATGCCATCCAAATACAAAAACAACTTTGAATGCTATAACTCGGTATATTTTTCAAAGTAAAATTACTTAAATACCCTTATTACCTTTGTTGGTTTAGCCCTCTCCCTAAGAATGTTCTGATAGCACGAGCAATTATAGATGATGCCATTTGGTTTACATTTCTTGAAGGGTAACCAGCAAAACACGCGATTTCAACAGTGAAATGCATATCTAGAATCAACTACAATGAAAAAAAATGTAGAATTTTTACTAAATATGTTGCTATTTCTTGCATTTAGTCCTTAATTAGTTACCTGTTGTAATCCTTGTGGCTGAAGTTTTGCCACTTCATTTTCTAAAACACCCCAAAAATCCTCTTCATTAGACATCACCCACATTACAACAGTTTCAGTTAGCCTTGCAAGCAACACTTTCTGTATCTTTTCTTTCCCAAGTAACACATCTCCAGGACTGTTGTTAACTACTGCAGCTTCCGAAATAATGCCTGCATAAACACAACAATTCCCAAAATAAATAAGTGCAAATTTGTAAAACTCAAAAGCATGTAGCTTGTTTAGACAAAAATTCTTCCATTAAATTACCTGGAAGGGCAAAGAAGGCAAAGGATCAGAATTCCAACTAACATCATCACCTTCACCACATAAATAAATATTTACATCAGGGCGTGTTTTCCCATCTCTTGAATATATAAAATTCAACACATATTGTCTACCGAAATGATCTCTAAGCTTATCCAGTGGATGGTGAAGCTGCTTCCTCTAGTCCTTACAATCTATCCCACTATTCAATAGAGGGGCAGTATTGTCATTTCCTGCTTCCTTGCTTTCGTTTAAAACACTCCATATTCTTGACATAACCATTGGTAACAGCTCTTCTGCAATAGTGAATGCAGTTCCTAAAAGGGCAAATTGTTGGGAATCTGTTTTAGCTTTAAAAGGTACAGCTTCTTTTAACTCCACTAAACTGTCATCTTCAGAAGGTTCAGGTAAAGCTTTTATGAGTTCATCCATGTATTGATCAAAAAGTTTTAGAATTCTTGTTAAAATATTTCCTCCAAAGTGTAACATTACTAGGCGTGTTAGTTGCTCCACTATATCCTGTAAAAATCATAAACAAGTAATATGATGAAAGTAAATTTCTATAAGTTAAGTACTCATTTTTTATGGTCTAGCAAGATGGCATGGGAATCCCCTGCAGAACACGCCATGACATGGGTGGGAATGTATATTTGCCTAGCATCTTTGTTTTGCATTCTAGCAATGCCAGCCGATCTCTTCCGAGGCTTTCGACAAAGGAAGCTCTGGTTTCCATGCAGATTTTTTACCATCAATTCTGTTTCGATTACACTAATAACAATATCAATGAAACTACCAGTGGATCTAAGCACCACCCTAGCTGATGATCAAGACATTGAAGAAAAGTATGTAAGCATTATTTTCTTGGTCACCATGTTAGCCAACTTTCTCCCATCGTTAGGGCTTATGAATGACAAGGAACTTCTGCTGAATACCCTGACCTTATGTATCCTCATAATCACCATTAATGTAAATATGTGGCTCCAATTTATTAGTACTTTCTGGGCAGCCAGATTTGTCAGACCAATAATCATTTTATTGATTCATTCAATTCCATGGCCAATTTCAGTAGCCTTGACAGTTCCAGCATCTAGAAGAGTTTTACAACAACGATACAAGGAGTTGCATAGTTTGGCTTCTAACCATCAACAAATAAACTTCTCCAGCAAGAAACTCATACATTATGTTAAAAAGTATTGAATGATGGCAGAGACTGGTAACCCCCAATTTGCAATTGCTTGTTCACTGGTCTCCTCTCACTACTAGAAAAAAGGGTGTTTTCCTACGGATAATAGCTACGGAAAATTTCCGTAGCTAATTAGCTACGGATTAGCTACAGAATGGGACGCCCTAATTTAGTAACGGAATAGCTACGGAATAGCTACGGAATGACTACGGACGCAATTCCGTAGCTATTCCGTTGCTAATTAGCTACGGAATAGCTACGGAATCACTACGGATGCAACTCCGTAGCCATTCTGTAGCTAATTAGCTTCGGAATAGCTACGGAATAGTTACGGATGATAACTTGTAGCTATTCCGTAGCTAATTAGCTACAAAATGGCTACGGAATAGCTACGGATATAATATTAAACCATTAAATGAATAAAGGATCTCGAAGGTGCAAACGACTGTATCAACACTATTAATGACTATAAGTTGTTGAAAATAAAGATAATCGTTTATAATAGAGGTGGGAAAAAAACGAAGAGAAAAAAACGATGTTTAATGCCCGGAAAATCAAAAATAACAAAAATCTGTAGCAACTCCGTAGCTAATTAGCTACAGACTAGCTACGGATTTTTTTTTATTTTCTATTTTTCGGGCACCAAATGTCGTTTTTTTTACACCTCTACTATACATGATTATCTATACTTTCACCAACTTATAGATATTAATATCATTCATAAAGTCGTGTGCACCTTCGGGATCAAGTATTCGTTTCATAGTTTTAACAATGTAATTACTATACTTTTCACCAAATTGTGATGAATTTATTTTTGTATATGTATATTTACATACATGAAAGAGTTGTAGCATATGTGTACGTGTATGTGTGTGTGTATACGTGTTTGTGCGTATTTATATGTGAATGTAGATCATAAGCGTGTTAAACCATTAAACGAGTAATGGATCTCGTATGTTCACACGACTTTATGAATGATATTAATAGCTATAAGTTGGTGAAAATATAGATAATCATGTATAATAGAGGTGTGAAAAAAACGAAACAGAAAAAACAACGTTTGGTGCCCGATTTTTCGAAAATAAGATATATCCGTAGCTAATTAGCTACGGAATGTGCTTTCCGTTAGAATTCTGTAGCTAGTCCGTAGCTAATTAGCTACGGATTATTTTTATTTTCAGTTTTTCGGGCACCAAACGTCGTTTTTTCCGCTTCGTTTTTTTCACACCTCTATTATACATGATTATCTCTATTTTCACTAACTTTTAGCTATTAATATCATTCATTAAGTCTTGCGCACCTTCGGGATCAAGTACTCGTTTAATGGTTTAACAATATAATGACAATATTTTTCACCAACTTGTGATGGATTTATGTTTGTATACATGAATGAGTTATGGTATATATGTATGTGTATATGTGTATGTATACGTTTTTGTGAGTATTTATATGTGAATGTAGATGATAAGCATTAGAGTTTTAAACCATTAAACGTGTAATGGATCTTGTATGTGCACACAACTTTATGAATGATATTAATAGCTAAAAGTTTGTGAAAATAGAGATAATCATGTATAATAGAGGTGTGAAAAAAACGAAGCGGAAAAAACGACTTTCAGTGCCCGAAAAATCGAAAATAAGAATTATCCGTAGCTAATCCGTAGCTAATTAGCTACGGACTAGCTACGGAATTCTAACGGAAAGCACATTTCGTCGCTAATCCGTAGCTAATTAGCTACGGAATGTGCTTTCCGTTAGAATTCCGTAGCTAGTCCGTAGCTAATTAGCTACGGATTAGCTACGGATTATACTTATTTTCGATTTTTCGGGCACCAAACGTCGTTTTTCCGCTTCGTTTTTCTCACACCTCTATTATAAATGATTATCTCTATTTTCACCAACTTATAGCTATTAATATCATTCATAAAGTCGTTTGCACTTCGGGATCAAGTACTCGTTGCACAATTTAATAATATAATGACTATATTTTTCACCAAGTTGTGATTGGTTTATGTTTGTATACATGAATAATTTGTGGTATATATGTATGTGTATATGTCTATGTATACGTGTTTGTGAGTATTTATATGTGAACGTAGATGATAATCATTATAGTTTTAAACCATTAAATGAGTAATGGATCCCATTTGTGCACTCGACTTTTGGTGCCTGAAATAATAATAATAATAATAATAATAATAATAATAATAATAATAATAATAATAATAATAATAATAATAATAATAATAATAGAAATAATAATAATAATAATAATAATAATAATAATAATAGAAATAATAATAATAATAATAATAATAATAATAATAGAAATAACAATAATAATAATAATAATAATAATAATAATAATAATAGAAATAATAATAATAATAATAATAATAATAATAATAATAATAATAATAAGATGTTTAAATAGAATAGTCAAGCATGTTGGCATGGATGTGGCATGCCCGGCCGGTTGGTAAGTTTGTGTCATTGTAAGTAGGCAACCTGAGTTCGAATCCCACCCATGTTTTTTTTTCTGCTGGCCGTAGCTAATGCGTAGCTAAACCGTCGCTAAAACCGGTCCGTAGCAGATTCCGAAGCTGGGCCGTAGCAAATCGGTAGCTATTTTTTTAATTAAAATCCATTATATTTCCTTGTTATGTTGAATACCCCACGACTTTTAACCCCCTCCCTTCAGCGAACAATACAGAAAGAAAAGAAAGAAACTGAAGACTTCTCCCTCTCGTTCGTGGACAATCGCCGGCAACTTCTTCCCGTTCGTCGAGCGCTGCCGTCGCCGACCTTCTTCTCCGGCGCACATTCCCTTCTCTCTCTCGGCCTTTTGCTCGATTCTTCCCTAAAAAGGTAAAACCCTAGTTTTTTTTTTTTTTTGAAATTACTTGATGTATACAATTTAGATGCTTTATTCATTGATAATGCTAATATGTTTTGTTGAATGTGATGTCGAATTTAAGGATTTAGATTTAATTTGGTTGAATATTTGGTTAATTTCATAGCTTGGTTGAATATTTGGTTAATTTCAATTTGTTAAAAATGTTAATTTTGTTGAAATGTGATATATAAAAAATGTTGTGAACTTTAATTTGTTAAAAATGTTAATTTTGTTGAAATGTGATATATAAAAAATGTTGTGAACTTTAATTTGTTAAAAATGTTAATTTTGTTGAAATGTTAGGCTAATTTTATAAATTTGTTAAAAATGCTAGATTAAATGGGATGTTATATATGTATCATTAGTTATATATGTGTATTATGTTAATAATTTTTTATGGGCTTTTTATGTATCATTAGTTATATATATTAGATTAAATGAGATGTTACATTATTACTTCATGTTTAGTTTAAAGTTTTAACATTTTTTATATCTAAATGTAGTTTTAGATCGAAATGTTGTCTAATAGAGAATGGATGTACACAAAAAGACTCGATAATCGTCGTTTGTTTAATCCACAATGGCCACATTATGTTAATTTCTTTTTGGATGTTGCTTATGCGAACGCAACAAACATCCAACATATCATTAGGGAACGGGTTATACGCCTCAGTTTCCAAATACAGGTGCTGAGTTGCCGACCCCACAAACGGTTTTGAGGCCGGGTGGTCGTGATGGATTTGAGGAGTACTATTTTGAGGGTGCAGATGCACAGACAACCTTTCGGTCGCCACAGACCCCGCACACGCCACGGCCACCGAACACACCACCGACGCCGCATGGCTCCACCTCTAGAGGTGTTACGGGCGGCCACGACTCGAATGCGAGTGATTTTCAGGAGTCTTCGTTGCCCCTCATCAGCCGAAAAGGGAAAAAGTTAGTGTTTTCATATTTTAAAACTTTAATTTTTGATGTTAAAATTCTACTTATATAATTCTTTTCAATGTAGGTTTGGGTCTAGGAAAATCCACAGCACGTGTATTAGTCTCTATTGGGAGAATATGGATCATCCGTGGCCCCGATTTAGTGATATTCCCAATGAGGCCCTTTTGCAGATGTTTTCGCGTTTCAAGGCAATATATTAAATATAAATTATTGTATCTTATACTCATTTGTTTTTACTTTGTATTTTTAGATTTACATTTTATTTTTTTACAGACCATGTACAGGTGGAATTCACTAGAGAATAGTAACATATTTGATGCCTTCAAGTGTGTCCTCAAGGATAGATACAGGGATCGGATGAAGCGTATCAGGATTAAATCTGGGGAAATGGCACGAAATGATGGGAAACCCGTCACCCTAGGTCATTGTACCTACTACGAAGGGATGCATGACTACCGCCCTGGGCGCGTACCAGAGAATGTGTGGCGACGTTTGTGTGATGTAATGGATATGATACTTTATTATCTATTTTGTTGAATTTTAATCTCCTATTGTATTAGTATCCTTATATTTTTTTTTCTTTTCACAGCATTGGTCGACAGATAAGTGGAGAAAGAATTCAAAAATTGCTCAGCAGAACCGCAAAGTCGCAGATGCCAATGGGTCGACAGCTAGGCACACCGCGGGTTGTATAGGATTTCACGAGCACCGTAACAACTTAGTAAGTATCATAATTATAAATTTACTTATCTTATTTTTTTTAACACCAACTACATCAACTATACTTTGTATTTTATGTAGGAAAAGATTATGGGTAAACCACCCACACAATTTGATGTTTTCATGAAGACGCATGGCACAGCTGAGGCGAAAAAAAGATATTTTGCGGGAGATCATGAAAATCTCGAATATTGCTCACTAACTGCCAAAGAAGCACAAGTAACTTATCTTTTATCATTTATGTATATTGATTGTCTTAGTATTTTTGTACATGACAATGGTACTGTTTTGGTAATTTGTAGGAGATGTATCTAGAGGAGATGGTCAAAAAACACGGAGAAGACTCTTCAAACCATAAAGATGATGCGAGGGTATGGGAGGAAATTCAACTTAGGAGAACAGGAAAGAAGAAGGGTGATATCTATGGCATAGGAGCATCAGATATACATTTTGTGATTACTGGGACACCGTCTTCCCAATCCACCCAATCCACCCAATCGGATAGTACACAACAAGAGGTATGTTGTTATGGTTTAAACGTTAATTAGTATGTTGATAATATTGATATAATAAACTAAAGACATTGCTAATATTGTTTAACTATTGCATTGTGTTGCCATTTTTTTAGGTTGATAGGTTGCGTGCACAAGTTTCTACCATGGAACAACAACAACAACAACAAATGAAAGAACAAATGGAAATGGTTATGAGGATGATGAATATGTCTGGAAATCAACCCCGTGCTCCCCCCGATAATCCACCTGAGGACAATTGATAAGTATTTTGGAACAATTTAGTTTGTAAACATTTGATATTGTTTGTTTTGTTAAGTAGTGCTTACTTTTGTAAGGTATTTTGGATAATGGATTGGAATTGTCAAACTTGGTATTATGGACGTTTTTTTGGTGTATTTTATATGGTATTTGGGACAAATGTGAATTGAATGTGGTATTTAACAAAAAATTGGAAATTTTTAAATTAATTTTTTTTTAAATAAAACGAAGTTAGCTACGGAATAGCTACGGATTTCCGTAGCTATTTACTTTCATAGCTATTCCGTAGCTGTTTTGTTCCGTAGCTATTCCGTAGCTATTAGGTTCCGTAGCTATTCCGTAGCTATTTGGATCCGTAGCTATTCCGTAGCTATTTACTTCCGTAGCTATTCCGTAGCTATCTAGTGTCGTAACTATTCCGTAGGAAATCCGTAGCTATTTAATTCCGTAGCTATTCCGTAGCTATAGTAGCTACGGAATATTTTATAGCGATTCTGTAGCTAATCCGTAGCGATTCTGTAGCTAATCCGTAGCTATAATTTAGTCACGGGCCATTATGCTACAGCCAATTTTCCGTAGCAATTCTGTAGCTATCCGCTTATAGCTATGGATTGTGCCGTAGCTATTGCACCAATTTTCTAGTAGTGTCTGTTATTGGGGTTATATGCTCACTCTTTGCTTTCTTTTCAGTTGTTATTTTGATATTCCTGTTTGTTGATAGATCAGATTATCAAAATGTTGAATCTGATTATAAGTGGTCAATCAATGTGATTATTGTGTTGCAATCAATTGGGGTGATAATAGGAAGTATAGCACCAATTTTCAGATGTTTGACTGCCACCACTCATTTCAACCTCTCTATGAAATGGAGCAGGCACCACCTACATGTGTTCCGAGTCGAGAAACATTGGATTCAAAGGCTTCAGCTTTCGAAAAACAGCCCTATCCCTACACATATCCCAGGCCGCCATTGCAAGAAGGTTTTCCATAATATCCGAATTATGATTTTGAACTTTTGTATAACACTTCAGATAACGATTGTAGTTATATGTAAAACAATATGTCTTGTTCCAAGATCATTTTTGATCTTATTCTCTTATTGTTACCATTTTGGCAAGTCTTCCTTGAAAAGGTTTAAGGAAGAACCAAATGCATCTAACAGCAATGTGATATCAGATTTGGAAGAATATAGTGGTTACGTCCTGCAAATTGAACCAGATGCGAAGCTTTCAAAGAGAATATTACGAAATGTGCTCAGCTCTATAACTCAACTTCTTCATGAGTTTGAAAAGAAAGAGCCAAGGAATCTTATGAAGCTTCTCGAGAAATCTACAGGATTCTATGGAGTAATAGAGTTTGACAATGATGGAGTTCCACCTTTACATCCAGAAGAAATCCAGAATTGCTGGAGCCTAGTCGCTCTAACATTAACAGCCATTGCTCTTGCGCTTCCGAATATTACAAACTGCAATGTCAAGCGGTTGCTTTCAAGTATGAAAGAAGGTCTTCAATTTGTAAGACATATCGAAGAAAGACTCAATGCAAACGAAGAGTTGGTAAAGGCAAGAGAAGCAGCTAGACATGTGTGGACAGACGTTGAAGTATACTGCAAGTGGCTACAAATTGATCTTCAAAAGAAGGCACGTAAAGGAGAAACATCACAGAAAATTCTTGAATGGTTGGGTGATGAAGCAGTGAATATTGTCATACAGTTCAAGGCAATGAAGAATATAAGTCTGGATCACTCACGTTGTGAGTTCATTGCTGCAAGTTCTATGTACAGGATCAGCCAAACAATACTGCTTCATTTCCATGAGCAAGAAAATTGGCCAACAGATGAAGAACTTTTTGAGTGGATATCAACCATAATCGCAGATCTGCTATGTGCTTGCTTTACCAACTTGCCACATGTCATAACCATGAAGTGTCATGACGATGCAATAGAGAAAAGGGAAGATAACATCAAAACTGCAGCTCAGCTTCTTGGTAGATCCAAAAAGATCCTGAAAATGCTTAAAAAACGTCAACTTCCCAACTTACACATGGAGTCGATGGGGGTACATTGATAAGTGGCATGCAATACCAAAGAGTCAGATACCGAATGGTTCAGCCAGGATTCATTCGGCTCCTTCAAGTTCTAATGAATCTTTGGTAATAACTATTATTTGAAAAGTGTGTGGGTCTACTAATTGTGTGCTCATTAAATCTTCCCAGGCTTCTTATCGTTTAGCATATATATCTAGAATTAAGTCATCATTAGTTTGGTACTTGTTACCAATCTCATTAGTGTGATTTCCATCAAATCTTATGGCTTTCAGGATTCTCATGTTCTTACGTTTTTGTTTTTCTCATTCTTTCTTGAAAAAGAAATTGTGGTTTATATTTATTGTGAATGCCGAATTTCCATGTACTTTGATTTAAGAATGTGTACGGTCATGCCTTCGTATTGTCACTGTCCTCTGAAATACCTGAAATAAAATTAAAAATGTAAGTCAACGTTTAGTGAGTTCCCCAAAAGTACCACCACATAAACATAACAAACAACAACATGCAAAAACGAGCAGCCAGTTTGACTGGACCGCCTCGCAAGGCCTTCAGCCTATCCGAACCGATCTATGGGTCGTTGATCTGACTGGACCGCCTTGTTTGGCCTACAGCCTATGCAGTCATCCCCGGATGTCTTAGCCTACAACACAAAGTAGGATCGCCTCAACCCAAATCAACACGTCAACATATGCAACAAACAGCATAAACACAAAGACGACAAATACAGATAATCATACGGATCTAACGAATCACAACAGCATAACAACATATTGTAACCAGGATATCAATCCAATGGGTCAACCTTGGTGTCTTCGACCCCTAATTATAGTTAGGTAAACTCACCTCACAGTCTGATGAATATCTGATCAATACTCCGCTCCCAGATACCGGCTCAACCCAAATCCTAAATGTCAAAACATTTCCATTCAAACTTAATAACATTTCCCCATAAATACCCTTGGTCAAAGCTAGTCAAAGTCAACAAGTCAATCGAGTCAACTCAGTCAAGTTGACTTGGGCTTCATACGTAGGGCGTACTCCGGAGGTACGTGGGGCGTACAAGTTGTCCGAGGCTTCAGGGCCAAATCTACATACACGCAGCGTACCCTTCGGTACACCCAACGTATGCAGCAACCCCCTTCTTAGCCTATTAAATGCTTATTCCATCGACTTAACATGCCCCATAGAAGATTCAAGGCTATAATACCATCAAGAGTCATAAAGTTTTCAACTTTATAACCTTGCATGTCTATTAAGTGCTTGAAACACAAAATCTCAACATAATCTTAATGCACTAAGACCTTCTATAGCATGCATATATGGAGTAAAACTAGCCATCAAGACCACATTTTTATGACTTAAGACCCCCCAATAAGTTCTAAAAGGAAGACTTATTGATCAAGAACATGCTATGCTCAAGAATCACCACATTTGGGACCAAAGGTGCCCTAAAGGAACAAATGGCTAGATCTACAAGATAGAGTGATCAAGTTGTGAACTTTTACCTCTAAGAGGTTGCTAGCAAGTGAGGAATCCTAGATCTAAGTTGCTTCCAAGTTTCAAGGTTCTTGCGCCAACTTCTCCTTCTTCAAGAACACCAAAAAGGCACACAAATGAGCACAAAACACTTCTCATTTAGAGTTTGCTAGAGGGTCAAAATCTCATATGAGGGCTGATGTGAGAATGATAAATGAGGCTATAATGGTGTTTATATATGGACCAAACCCTAAAAATTAGGGTTTGGAGTTTCTCCACGTAAACCCAACGTACTAGGGTCCGCCCTAGTACGATCAATGTACACAACGTACGCCCATCATATTATCCCAATGTCCAAAATTATCAAAATGCCACTATGGGACATTTTGTACTCATTCATAAACTTGGTGGCCAAAATGCAATGTTTATTCTTACATAGGGTTAAATTGAAAATACCTCAACATCGGGATGTTACAACACGCTTCTTAATCTTCGAAGCTAACTTGCAAACTTCTTCAAAAGACTAGTAAGGTTACGGTTCTAGTTTTTTCATGAATGTCATGGTTCAGTCCACCAACATAATGAGACATAGTTTGTTCTGGTTTCTCCTGAATTCCACTCCTTAACACAAGTTGTTTAAATTCAAGAGCGTAGTCATCAATACTAAGATTACCTTGTTTGATGTTGGTCGTCTTGATGTAGAGATCTTGCTTGTATGAATCTGGAAGGAATCTTTCCTTGAGTAATTTCTTAAGATGTCTCCAAGACCGGATCTTAGACTTGCCACTTCGTTCTCTTTTAGCTTTCATGTTCTCCCACCATAATGAGACATACTTCTGAAGTTTCAAAACAAGCAACTTTGTAACTTTTTTATCAGAGTATCCCTTGACATCGAAAAGGTTCTCGATATCATTCAACCATTCAATAAAATCATGTGAATTTGATCCTCCATGGAACTCCAAAGCATCTGCTTTGACATATCTAAGATCATCTCTGACCCTTCTTCTATCATATTCATCCGAACTAGAATCAGAGCCAGTTGAATCACCACTAGAATAATCTTCTTGATGCATCTGATTGACCCTTCGCAGTTTTTCATCCAGTAGTATTGCAAGCTGTTGAGTTGTGATTGCGGTAGTTCTTTAGAGTTATTCAATCTGTCTATCGTGTCTGATATTCTTAGCTTCTTTTGCACTCATACCATGAGGAAATGTCATTTTGTTTGGGAGGAGAGAAACCAATAAAGTGATAAGAACACAACCGAGAGAACCTGGGTTTGCTCTGTGATACCGGTTGATGCGTAAGTGGGTGGAAATAGGATAAAAGAAAAGGGATGCATGCGACCAAGGGTAAGGTAAACAACCTGATTAGATCAAGGATAAAATAATTAAACACCACCAAGATCAACCAAATTGGCGATGATTGAGGTTAATAGTGATAAAGAAATAACACCACACTAACAACAATCAAGAATTGTAAATTCATTATTCAAAGATGGATTTTTCTGTTACAACTTAGATCTCCTTATATAGAGTTGGAAATTAAAAGGAACATAACTCTAGGAAAATGAAAGGACTAAAGAAAGACGAGAAGTTGCAATCAATTAAAAGACAATTAAGGAAGCATAAAAAACATTAATTAGCTGATTAGGAAGACTTTTCAACTCCATTAGGCTGCTAGAAAATTATACTTCTCCATTTATCTGTTTTGAACCCAAAACAAAATTCTGATTGAAGCCCAAGGTGAGTTGGAGACATGAAATAGGCTGCTTTAGTACTAGCTGAATATGACGTGGATACCCCTGCATCAATTCTGTTAGCAACCAAAGTAGGAGGTTTAGGGGTTGTTGGTGCGGGTCGGGTCAGGTCCTTGCTTTCTGCCTTGGATAAAGAAGGAATTTTATTGGATAATCATGAAATGGTTGGTGCTTTAATCGAATGGCATGTTAGCATAGATGAATTAGAAAAGAGTATTCACATTTACGATGTAATGAGGAGACTAAATTTGTCCCCGTCGTTGTCATGCTACCTTACTTTTCTTAATAATCTGGTCAACAAAAGTCAAACCCAATTGCTGTTTGGAGTGTATAGTGATTTACTTGAGATCACTATGTAGAGATGGAAATTTTCAAGAATCAAGAAATTTCATGAAGAAGCCTTTGTGTATGGAATCAAACCAACCTCTGTAGTTCTTAATTCAATTGAAAGTGGGTACCGTAAGAAATAGGATTATGATGATTTGTTTAGTCTTTTTACCGAGATGGATTGTGTTCCTGATTCCTGATGCCATGGTTGGCAACAAGATCTTACATTCAATGTGTCAAAAATTTTGAGTTCAAAAAGCCTTTGTACACCTCAAAGAATTAGAGTACTTGGGCTTCATCCCTGATATACCCTTCAACTCTAAATATGGATCCAAAGAACAATTCAAAGCTGATGGCTTATGTTGGCTCTACAGGTGATTTGTTTCAAGAAATCCACACTTTTTCTCAATTTATCTTTCTTTCAAAATTAGATGAGCTCCTTTGAAGAAAAGTTTGTGTTTTTGTAAATCTGATTATTTCGGTTACATTATTATAGTTTAGTTTTACAAATCGAAGGCCTACACTTTTGTCATTTTTATTATTCAAAGCTCTGATACAACAAGAAGAAGATATGCACAAAAAAACATCCAGGTAGTATTCTTTTTAGTTTTTACAGTAGAACCAAAAATCATCAAAAGCAACAATTATAGAGATACTTCCGCTTATCATGCCAAATTAAAATGCAAAATATCATCCTTGAATTCAAACAATTTTTGGGTTTCTGTAAGAAAATGATTCTTCTCGTCTTTTGTCCGGCTCTCGTTAAAATCTCAGTTATTTTATCCGTAGTAATGTAGAATATTGCTGGGAATCACGAAATTTAGTTGCGTATATTTGTCCATAGGGATTTGTTGCCGGAGAAGTTGGTTCCACGGAGGTTCGATGAAAGTTGAGCGGTTGATTTCAAGAGTAGGTGAAGGAGGCTAAGAGGGTAGGTGGGCCTATAAAATACTATAACAAATTAAAATAAATTGTATTTTCATCATTTCACACATATAAAGAATTAAAATAAATGGTATTTTCGTCATTTCATAAATATCTAATAGAATTTGTTAATAGAGTTAGGTGTTGTTTGTTTTTTCGAAGTGAAAATTCATAAAGTCTGCGGACCACCTCTGCAATCCTCTGTAGCAGAAGAGGTGGAACAAACGGCTGCAGCCTATAATAAGAAGCATGTTTGTTTTTTAACATCTGCAGACTGCTGCAGTAAACTGAAATTTAAATAAACTAATTTTATAAATTGAAAATAGTTATCAACATCGAAATTTAATAATTCTAGTTTTAACACATTGAAATAATAATAAAAAGAACATATAAAAAACAAAAATATAAAACTTTTTTTTAAAAAAAAAACTTAAAAAAATGTAAAAGAAGCTAATAGTTTTATTCTAGAAAAAAAAACTAATTTTAAAAAAAAATTAAAAAAGAAAATAATAAAAAAATTAAGAAAATATTGCAAATGATGTCTACAAAGTTCGTAAAAAATTACACACCTTAAAAAGATGCAACTGAAATTGAAAATATTATTAACAAAACGGTAAAAAAAAATTAAAAAAATCAAGTTAAAAAAAAATCATTGAAATTATAAAAATAAATTGTATCACATCCGTAAATAAAAATTTAAGAAAATCAAAGTTTAAAAAAAAAAGTTATACAAAAATTCTTAAAAAAACACTTAAAAAAATGAAAGTTGAAGAGGTTAGAAGAGGCAAGTCAAGTGCTGCGCCACACAGCACACGCGCAGAGGTTTTGTAGTCTGAAGTCTTCCAAAAAACAAACTGCTGCGAGAGTTAAAGTGCTGCGCGTGTGCTGCGCCGCGCAGCAATAAGTGGTTTGAAGAGGTTTTTATAGAAAAACAAACAGCACCTTAGTCGGACAGGTCATGTTCTAAAATCCAAAGTTAAGGACCATTCGTGCATGGAAAACTTTCATAAGGGTCGTTTGAATGAAATTTTTTAAACCACAAGGACAAACCATGAAATTTAGTCTATAATAATAATAATAAAAGACAAAATAATAATAATAAGACAAATTATGGGTGGCTGTTAACCTTAACCACCCGGGACCAATTCCAAAATCGTTATCAAATCAAAATAAGGACCAAAATTGCAACCCAATTACTTTTGGGACCAAAATCGGAAAAAACAGCTAAAATCAGGTACCAAAAATGTAATTTACTAAACAAAAATAAACAGGGATTACTTTATAATAAAGTCTATATCGTTATAGCTTTATGAGATAAAGGAATAGATATATTCTAAAACTCGCTGTTTCAAATGATGCGCAATGGACCAAGGTTTTGTTATTATTCTTATCACTATCCATCAATTAATTGGATCATTTTCTTAACAAAAATTTCATCCATTGAAAATTAATGCGTTTATTTTTGGGCCAAGCTATAGCAACATTATGCGTTTACTTTGAGTCAAGCCTTGAATACATATGTTGGAATCTGGATACATCAATAACTGTCAAGCCATAAAATGGAAATAGAAGTCTTAACTACACATTCCTGGAAATATCTTTCTAGCTCCTCAGAAGTTACTTTTGGGCCAATCTTTAGCAACATTATGCGTTTACTTTGAGTCAAGCCTTAGATATATATATGCTGGATACATCAATCACTGCCAAGCCATCGAGAAAGAAACGGGACAAAAATTACACAAACATGATAAAATGGAAATAGAATTCTTAACCACAGATTCCTGGAAATATCTTTGTTTGATCCATACTCTCCTTGATCAAATAAAAATCTTTCTTGAAGTCCTATGTATATATATGAAGCATCAGCTAGCTCTTGTATTTACTAGATCAAGTTAACACTTCATTTTCTCTGGTCTAGCAAGATGAAATGGACATCTCCTACAGACGCCATGCCATGGGTGGGATTGTATATTTCAGTAGCATCTCTGGTTTGCACTCTAGCAATGGCAGCTGATGTCTTCCAAGGCTTTCGACAACGGAAGCTCTGGTTTCCATGCAGATTTTTCACCATCAATTCTGCTTCTCTTACACTGATAGCAATATCAACAAAGCTACCAGTGGATCTGAGCGCCGACATGTCTGATGACTTTCATGAGATTCTAGCAAAGAGTGTCAGCATCATTTTCTTGTTCACCATGTTAGCCAACTTTCTCCCATCTTTAGGGCTTATGAATGACAAGGAACTTCTGCTGAATACCGTGGCCTTGTGTATCCTCATATACACCATTAAAGTAAATATGTGGATCCAATTTATTAGTGCTTGGGTAAATTTGGCATCATTAATCCCTTTATTAATTCTTTTGATTCCATGGCCAATTTCAGTAGCCTTGACAGTTTCAGCATCTAGAAGAGTTTTACAACAACGGTACAAGAAGTTGCACAGTTTGGCTTCTAATCATGAACAGATAAACTTCTCCTACAAGGAAACTGAAAATAAGGTTAAAAAGTATTGGATGATGGCAGAGACTGGTAACCCCCAATTTGCAATTGCTTGTTCACCAGTTTCTTCTGCTTTTGGGGTTCTATGCTCACTCTTTGCTTTCAGTGCATTTAATTTTTTGCTTGTTTTTAGATCAGATATTGAGAATGATATATCGGATTATAAGTGGTCAATCAAATTAATTGTTTACATACAGTTAATCGGGACAATAATAGGTAGTATAGCACCAATTTTCAGATGTTTGACTGCCACCAGTCACTTCAACCTCTCCATGAAACGGAGCATGCACCATCTAAACGTGTTCCATGTTGAGAAGCATTGGAAACAAAGGCTTCGGCAGTGGAAACACAGCCATGTCCCTTCATATATTCCAGGCCGCCATTGCAAGAAAGTTTTCTGCAACATCAGAAACATAGTTCTGAACTTTTGTATAGTGCTTCAGATAATGGTGGTGGTTATATGTAAAACATTATGTCTCCTTCCCATATCTTTTCTGATCTTATTCTATTATTGTTACCACTTTGCCAAGTATGCCTTGAAGTGGTTCAAGGAAGAACCAAATGCATCTAGCACCAAATGGATATCCGATATGGAAGAATATACTGGTTATGTCCTGCAAATCGAACAGGATGCGAAGCTTTCAATGAGAATGTTACGAAATGCGCTCAGCTCTATAACTCGACTTCTTCAAGAGTCCAAAAAGAAAGAGCCAAGGAATCTTATGATTCTTCTTGAGAAATCTACAGGATTCAAAGGAGTAATAGAGTTCGACAGTGATCGAGTTCCACCTTTACATCCAGAAGAAACCCAAAACTGCTGGAGCCTAGTAGCAGTAACATTAACAGCCATTGCACTTTCTCTTCCTAACATTGCAAACCGCCACATCAAGGGGTTGCTTGCCAGCATGAGGGAAGGCCTCCAGTTTGTAAGACATATCGAAGAAAACCTCAATGCAAATGATGAGTTAGTAAAAACAAGAAAAGCAGCAAGACGTGTGTGGACAGACGTTGAAGTATACTGCAAGTGGCTACAAATTGATCTTCAAAAGAAGGCTAGTAAAGGAAAAACATCAAAGGAGATTCTTCAATGGTTGGGTGATGAAGCAGCAAAAATTGTGATACAGTTCAAGACAAGGAAAAATGTAAGTCTGGATCACTCACTTCGTAAGTTCATTTCTGCGAGTTCCATGTATAGAATCAGTCAAACCATACTGCTTCGCTGCAATGAGCAAGAAAATTGGCCAACAGATGAAGAACTTTTTGAGTGGATATCAACAATAATCGCAGATTTGCTATGTGCTTGCTTTACCAACTTGCCACGTGTCATAACCATGAAGTGTCATGATGATGCAATAGAGAAAAGAGAAGATACCATCAGAACTGCAGCTCAGCTTCTTGGTAGATCCAAAAAGATCCTGAAAATGCTTAAAAAGCGCCAACTTCCCAACTTAGACATGGACTCGATTGGGTACATTGATAAGTGGCATGCATTACCAAAGAGTAAGATACCCAATGGTTGTTCTTTTTCAGCCAGGAGTCAACCAGCTTCTTCAAGTTCTAATGAATCTTTGTTTGTAACTATTATTTAACTAATATGTGTATATTTGAAATTTACAGAGCCTTCTTATGGTTTAGCATATCTAGAATAAGCTCATTAATAGTGTCGTACTTGTTATTAATCTCATAAGTATTATTGGAATTTCTGGTTTCTCAGCCTCTCATCCTTTTTTTCATATTTCTTTCTTAAAACAAAAATTGCAGTTTAAACTTAATGTGAATGATGACTTTGTGCATATTTTGGTTTAAGAATGGAAAACAAAGTTGTAACTCTGCATTCAGCACCTCACCCACTAAGTTTTTGGCGGATAAAAAAGACAGTCATTGCGTCTGAAAAAATTTAGTGTAAAATTAAGTTTTATGTAAATTGGGGAGCTGAATAGCAAAAGGGTGTAAAACTAACAGTGAATATGTAAAATTGTATACATGCTTTCATTAAATAAAGATCCCATATATATATATATATATATATATATATATATATATATATATATATATATATATATATATATATATATATATATATATATATATATATATATATATATATATATATATACAAATAATTAGGAAAGGATATATACAATAATAAAATAATCTCCTAAATATATAACAATATTCTAATCGGCTAATAGTCCCCTGCAGTTTGAGGGGGGGGGGGGGGGGGGGGGGGGGGGGGGGGGGGGGGGCGGGGGGGGGAACGCTCAAACTGGATCTGAATTGTTGGTACAAGTAACGTGGCAAGCCTTTGGTAAATATGTCTACATATTGCATAGACGAAGGAATGTGAAGAACGCGGACTTGACCGAGGCGGACCTTCTCACGCACGAAGTGTATGTTGATTTCCACATGCTTTGTGTGCTGATGTTGAACCGGATTTTGAGATAGATAAACCGGGAGAAGAGCCATGGGTCTTTGAGACAGCATTTGCAACTCCTGGATACTCTACTTCCGCGTTATATCGGGAGATCATAGGTTATCGTTCAGACGACCAAGAGACTAGAAGGAATACATAATAGTCGGGGGTAGATCTGCGAGATTCGGGGCATCTACACCAGGCAGCATATCAGAGTAAGCAGTCAAAGTGTGTGAATGGGAAGCAACCAACTGAAGACCATAATCAACGGTGACCTGTAGATACCGAAAAATCTTCTTCATGAATTGAAAGTGGGGCTCTCTCGAGGCATGCATGAATAAACAGACTTGTTGAACAGCATATATAATACCCGGGCGAGTAACGTTAAGTATTGTAGAGCTCCAGCAAGAGTCCTGTATAAAGTGCCATCAGCAAAAAGTTCACCATCCGTGGCACTGAGTTTAGTGGAAGTGTCTACCAGGGTAGTGCAAGGCTTGCAAGAAGCTATAGAAGCTCTCCAAAGAATGTCACGAGTATAAGATGCTTGCGACAAGAACAAACCATGCTGATCACGTGTGGCCGTGATACCTAGAAAATGGTGAAGGGCCCCTAAATCAGTCATTGCAAACTACCAAGACAAAGAGGTGATGATACTACTCAAAAAAACAGAATCGGAGGCAGTCAAGATAATGTCATCAACATAGAGTAATAAGTAGGCATGGTGTCGGCCATGTTGATATATGAATAGTGAAGAATCACATATGCTGCTCTGGAAGCCACATGAGGTGATGAAAGTGGCAAATCTAGTATACCATGCACGATGGGCATGTTTAAGTCCATATAGAGATTTCCTGAGCTGGTACACATGAGAAGGAAATCAGGCATCCACAATGCGTTATTTACATCAAGTTGATGTAAATTCCAGTTCATCTTTAAATGAACTGCAAGAGAAAGGATGATACGCATAGTGGAAGCTTTCACAATTGGGATAAAGGTATGAGAGTAGTCGAGACCCGGTATCTGAGTGAAGCCATGGGCGACTAAGCGTGCTTGTATTGATCTATAGAACTATCAGACCGATAGTTCGTTCGAAAGACCCATTTGGCTCCAACAATGTTGGATGTAGATGGTCTAGGAACCAAGTCCTGTGTTTTACTATTTCGAAGAGCTTGTATTTCAGTATTCATGGCGTCAATCCATCTGGAATGTTTAGCGGCTTATTTGAAGCCATTTGAATTTTTATGAGGTAAGAAGACCGTTTGTAAAGCAGTTGATGTGATAGTTGTGAAATCTAGGAAATGACGAGGCTTGGAGTATAACACTTGATTCCAGGTATGAAATTATTTTCGTGTGTAAGATGATTTCTTTTGGAAGGCCATGACGCGATGAAGCCTCACCACGACGTGGTGATAAGCTTTTGGGCCGCGGGAGTTTAAAGACTTACCAAGACGTGGTGGTTTTTGCCATGACATGGTGGCGACTGTTGGAGAAAAACCTAAAGTTTAAGGGCTGAGCCCCTATTTAAACTCCTTATCCTCTCATAGCCTCCCTCCTATCAGCCTCCATTTCTCCAAATCACCCCTTGCAAACCCTAGATCCCTTGTGTGAGTTTTTAGCCTCAAAGTGTGTGTGCTTGGTGCTAAAATGAGTATACAAGCTTCGTGAGTATATAAGCTTCATTGCTAACATAAGTATACAAGCTTCGTTGCTAAAATACAATGTGAGATTCGTATGTGCATCAAGTTTCTATTCAAGACTTCACAACCCAAGCCTAATGACCGAATCGTGCCCTATTGACAACTATGTGTATCGCAAACATAGAGAATAAAATGGTAAAATGCACTCAAGAGAATCGTGCGAGTAAGGAGTTGTCTACCTCCTGATAGTGCTATCCATAATAACCATAGGCTCAAAAGAGTTAATGAGTTGTGTTGAGAGATTCCAGGGACTTAACTGTGATACAGTCCTCGTGAATTAATGTAACATACACATACATACGAAATATAGCAACCAAGTTTCATACGAGTCAAAATAAATACAACGAACATAAATAGTTTAGGACATGCTTTTCCACCCCAAAAAAAATTTAAAAACTGAAAATAGGGGGAGTCGTGAATACTCACAATGTTTAAAGTTGCTACAATTGGTGCCTAGGAATAATTGTGACAACCCGAAATTCTATTATGTACAAACATTAGCACTTCAATAGAAGTCAGAACAGTTGCAGTAAATTTTCAGTTCAGTATAAGTTTGAGTATTTCAGGATTTACACCTAAAGAGATATCAAGAGAGAGGATGCACTAGGGTTATGTGCAACTCTGTTATTTCAAAACTCTATGATATTAGAGTTCATTTCTTGAATAAAATATTTTCTGCCAAAAATCCCAGGAGTATATATAGGATTCTGAGCCATATTTATTCATTAGTTCCATTTCCAACTAGAGAAAACCAGATTCTCTCTCACAGATCTTCGGGTTTTCATCCCAAATCGTGAGTACCTCTCTCTAGTTGTATTATAGAGCTTAATATGTGCATAATAACATAGAAATCATATCCAAACAGCAAGATTTAAGAGTTTACCGCCCAAGAACATCTTGGACCGTAAACCCTTTTATAAGGGACAAATGAGTGCCTAGTCCTTTCCTCTTGATATGAAACTATGCTAGGCTTGTATGTTAGTGTGTATATAGGACTAGAAATCATCCATGAACACCAAGAGTAAGGTGTTCACGGCCCAAGAAGTTCTTGGACCGTGAACTCCAAACTCAAGGGCCAAAAGGTGCCTTAATCACTCCTAAAGCCTTGGACAATAGCCTTGATTTAATCCTAGTTAATTTAGGGACTTTAAATCATCAAAAACCCATCCCAAAGAGAGATTACGGCCGTAATCTCTAATGGTTTTGGTCCTTGGGTCGTGAACATCAAAGAAGGGTACCAAAGTGTGCCTAAGGCCTTCATTAGCCTTAGATAATTGTCTAAAAACCTATCCTAGTTGAGCATGGGACTTGAAGACATAAAAATACCATTTCCATATGGGTTTACGGCAGTAAACCCAAAAGGAAATGGCATTGGGGCCGTAAACTCCTCAAAGGAGTGTATTTAAGCCCTAAACCCTTCCAAGGATTAATCCACCAAGTAGGAATGCTTCTAGGGATCATTTAGAACTTCAAAACACCAAATGACATCAAGCTTAGGAGCTTACGGCCGTAAACTCAAGGGTTTACGACCGTAAACTCCTTGTGTGAGGTTTCTTGGAGAGTAAATTCATGTATAGGGTCCTTTGGAACCCTAAAACCCTAGCCTTGACCTACAACAACTTAGATGAAATCCTTAGGGCTAATAACACTTATTATAAGTGTTTAACATGTTCTAGGTGGTCTAAACATTTTCAATTAGTAGTTTAAAGCTAATTGGGTACATATATGTGTGATTATATGTTAACTAGGATCATAGCGTGTGTTCAAGACTTCACTTGACACCTAGCAATCCTACATCTTCAGTACATTCGTACCACTCACTACAGGTGAGTACATACCCCTTAATCAATGGTTTAAATGTTTTTAATTGCTTTCATGGGGGGAATACAAGTCAAATACTTATAGTTATTACATCAATCACATGTGATTAATAACTACAAAACCAGTGATTTTCTTATTGTTCAAATTGTTTATCAAACTGTTTTGCTTCAAACTATTTTACAAATTCTTATACTTATCAAATACATTTACTTAAGCTCTGTTTTACTTATTATCAATTTCATGGCTAGGTATGTATAGTTATATAAGCAATGTTTAAAAAGCTTAGGAAGGCCTGCCCGCCCTATTTCCTTTTCACGCTTGAGATGTGGTCTGGTGGGATATCGGGTATCCGTCCGAAGGTCATTTAAATATTAGTTATATATCATGTGTACATATATAGTCATAAAGGTTCTTCTAGTTCATTCAATACCCTTGGGTAGCAAGGGGTATACTTCCATGTTCATACGTACCAGTTACATCACTAGTAAGTTACCATAGGGGTAGCACAGGAGGATACTATTTCTATTACTAGAACAATGAAACATACAAGGAGTCAGTTCATTCATGAGTCAGTACGAGTAATACATACAGTACATTACAGCTAGTACACACAGTACATTACTATACATGCTAGATAGAGAGAACATACATTACAGCTAGCACACGCAGAACATTTCAGTACATACAGGCTAGACAGAGAAAGAGTACACCTTTCAGTTAGCACATTCATTACATGTACATTTATGCAGTTATGTGAACCATTAAGCAGGTCATGGCACTTCCTGCCATGACCGTTTTTGTATCCGAATCTCCTTAATTGGGGAGCGTATGAGTTTGCGTATAGATCTATATTGGATTGACTATCCTACACCTTGCTACTCGCTACAGTGGGACTTGCAAGTCTACGGGTGCCAAATGTCATTTCTTACGGCGTCTTACATCGTCGTTTTACTAGAGTCGGTAGCAGGATACAGGTCGATCGCATGTTTCATTGAATACCTTTTGTTTTAAGGTAGTTTGTACCACGGTAGTCACTTATTACAAATACTACGGTACGATAATATTTTCCCATTTGCATTCACTTCGTGAATATTCACACGATGCACGGTAATGTAGTAACTATATTTTTGGTTAATGATAGTCAGAATTGGGAAAACACACACACTCTAACAAGAGACATACACATAGACACTAGATGCCTTGGTAGAAGGCTACAGTTAGTAGGGAACATAGGGTTTTCTAGGAGAGTTCAAACATTTTACAAAACATTGTACAAAACATCCTACAAGTACTTACATACAAAGTCAGACATTAATATACTTATGATCTCACCAGCATTAAGCTGATACTCGCTTTCAAAATAACTTGTATTGTCAGGTCACCACTAGACAGGTACAGGTGCCAGGCTTTTGAGAAGATGGAGTTTGTTCAAGACTCATCTTTTATTTTGATATGTATATTTTTGGTGTCTATAACTTTGACAGAACACACATGTATGAAATTATACTATTAATGCAATGGATGATGTTGTTGCTTGTTTACTATTATTCATTGTTTGTGATACTGTACATGACGTCCTCTGCGCCAGAACGTTTCCGCTGTTCATGGTTTTGGGGTGTGACAATACACCAACACCTTACTACGGGGATCCTATGTCACACCCCCGAACCAGACGGCGGAAACGTCTGGGGGCTTGTGCGTGACTTCATCCTTGTAGTATCATCAAATATTATATAATTGAAACATAACATCATCGCCATCACACATGTAATATAACAACATACATTGTTTACATCAAGTATTGTGTTTAAATTTACATGCCAAAATAATTAAAGTGTGATGGAACCAAATGTAACAAAACCTTCATTAAACTGTTCAGCCCAACCTGCTTCAACGGTTTCCTAAGAATACAAGTTAATTTGAAAAGTTCAACATAAAAATGTTGGTGAGTTCATAAGCATGTTTTGAGAAAATGGTTTGTATAACTTTGTAATCACTAGAAAATCCTGTATTTTCTTAAAATAGTTTAGTTCATTTGTGTCCAATCTTGTATTAATGCATGTGTGTTTTTGTTTAGTAGAATCCCAAAAGTAAGTGAAGAGAATGTAAAGAGAATGCCCCCAAACAACCCTATGCTATCTGTAAAAGAGAATGTTGGTATATCAACCCCCGAGGTTGAGCACCAGTGTGAGTATGTTCCCGAGTAATCCAAAGAGAAAAGAGAATGGTCTCCCGTAAATTGCATAACGTTAATTCTTGTAAGTGAGTCGTTATAACCATGCTAGATAATGACAAGTTCGCATGTCTTGGCATTTATGAACGCCGACAGAAAATAGAAAGGTTTTTGTTCACCCTAGACTGATGTAGTCTAACTGTAGCGAACAGCTCGGGTGTGGGGTGTCATCCCTGTATAGATCTATACACAAACCCCCGCTCTCCCTCCAAGAGACTAGGCTACAATCGTACACTCAATAGGTGTCAACCGACACGTCTCACTGGATCCTTAATCGAATTTTACGCTAAGAGAAACATATAAAACTCATTCCAGGCCCAGTGAACCATATAAGCGAACCACTAAGGCTTACTAAATCCGTAAGTCACTTTTAGGCCCGAAAGGAACGAGATTATATAACATGGGCCCAAAATATATGTAAAAGGACAACTAAGGCCCATTTCACATGTAAGATATTTACACGTCCAAATAGCACGCAAATAGTATCCAAGGTCTGTCGCGCATGTTAATGGGTCAATGAGGCCCAATAAACATATAAATAGTATTCAGGACCTATCAAACATATAAATGGCCACTAAGGCCCAACATCATGAAAATGACAAAATTAGCCTGTTTGCTATTGTTTTGCTAGTATTAACTCAGTTATTTACTAAAATAGCATAAAAATCTCATTTTTTGTAAAAATGACATTCTTGGCCCATTAATCCAAAATTTTGCAATTAAGGCCCAATTTTAGTAAAAATAACATTTTAGGCCCTCTTTTGGACAAAACTTGTATTTTAAGGCTAGTTTTTTGTAAAAATAACACTTTTAACTCATTTTTGGCTTGATTTTTGTGAAAATATACATTTTTGGCCCATTTTAGGAAATTTCATCTTTTTGGCCCAAATGTTCATAATTTCGCAATTTTGACCCCTTTTTATAAAAAATTTACATTTTTGACACAACTTTCTTGAAAATGACAATTTAACTCACAAAAGACCAAAAATTACAACTTTTGGGTCCAAAACCGTGAGAAGTCCAAATAAGGCCCAATTATGAAAATATTTACATTTTTGGTCCCTATAAGGTGTCAAATGTCGAGAATAGCCATTATTTAGCAAAAAATTTCTTTTGAACCCCTTATTAGCCGAGACCTACATAAACAACCCATATTTTGTCACTTTTGTCATTTTTAGTGCCTTTCATGAAGTTTTCTTAGATTCAAGTATCCTTGATGTATTTTTAAACCTTTTTCTTGTGAGATATGTTAAAATAAGTGTTATGTTATACCAATATCATCATCTTTTAGTAGATCTTCTAGTTCATGAAGTTTATAGCACATAAACACATATGTAACCAAAGAAAACACACAAAATCATGCATACACACATAGATCTACACAAAACAACTTGTATTCTCTCCAAAACAAGATAAAAATAAAAAATAAGGGGTATGAACTCACTTTGCTATGATGTTTTCGGTTTTGGGTGAAGGATAGATAAGATTTTGGCCTTTAGCAAGTTTTCTTGAGTGGATTTCGAGATCTATGTAGTTCTAAGAGCAAGGACCATGAAATGAAGTGTTAAGAAGTGAAGATTATGATAAAATGGAGTTAAAAACTTTGATGATAGAATAACTTACCAAAATGATGATCTTTGATGAAGAATTCTTGACGAACACATACACACTCACACAAAATTTAGAGGGAAAGAGATGGATGAATGTTGAAGGTTGAGAGGAAATGAGTTAGTCTTGAAATGTGAGAGAGGTTAGAGAGTGAGAGAGAGGCTGAGAGATAGAGATAAGGTGGGAGAGTGGTGAGTTTATTTATGAAGAGAGTAAGTTGATGTTTGTCTAAATACATGCAAACCTTGCATGGATATCCATTAGGCAAAAATAAGGTGTCACCCCATTTCCCTCCCATTTGTTTTTCCTTTTTTTGTTGTTGGGTCGAGAGAGGGGAAATAGGAAAGGAAAAGAGAAGATTTGGGCCCTTTCTTTACTTAGTTCAAGTTTATGTGGCCGAAAATAAATATTTTTCGGCCTTTTGGGCCCTTATGAGGGTTCATGGCCCAATAAAGCCTATGAATGTAGTTTACGGGCCATTTGGGATTATGAAACTATTTATGGCCCATCATGGCCCATTAGAGATAAGATGGATCATTCTAAGCCTACATGACCGAAAACACCTTAGTTTCATGGATGTGGGTCCAATTAGGGCCCAAATAGGGTTCCTTGGCCCAAAATAGTCAAATTGAAAGTTTATTGGTCCATTAGGCCCAATAAGAGGATCTTAGTCCATAATAAACTTGAACCAGGATTTTTAGGGTTTTCAACCCATAGTTGAATCTATGAGATGTATTATATTGGATTTTGAACTCCACTTAGGAGTTTGGATTCAAACGGATGATTTCATTTTAGCATATATTATGATATTCACTTAGAGTACAAGTTTTACAATAGCTGATGTTTACATGGGAATAGAATTTCCTAGCTGAAAATGCTAGTTGTGACATCATCCCCCCGTTAGAGAGAATTTCGTCCCGAAATTCTTTCGAAAGGTAGGATTATGAATGAGAGAATAAGTGAGGGTACTTCTGCTTCCTCCGGTCTTTGCGTTCCCATGTGAATTCCGGTCCACGCTTGGCGTTCCATCGAACCTTCACAATCGGAATGCGGCTTTGTTTCGTACGCTTCACTTCCCTGTCCATTATCTCGACTAGTTCTTCGACGAACAAGAGATTCTCGTTTATCTCGATATCTTCTAAAGGAATGACAAGGGTTTCATCTGATAAGCACTTCTTCAAATTCGAGACGTTGAACACAGGGGTTTACATTGCTGAGTTCCGAAGGTAGCTGCAGCTTATAAGCTACCGGACCAATTCGGGAAAGAATCTCGAACAGTCCAATGTACTGTGGGTTTAGTTTTCCCTGTTTCCCAAAATGGATCATCCCTTTCTAGGGAGAGACCTTTAATAGCACTCGATCTCCGACTTGGAATTCCAAAGGTTTTCGTCAATTGTCAGGGTAACTCTTTTGTCGGTCACGTGACACTTGGAGTCGGGCTTTGATTTGGATTATCTTTTATGTAGTCTCTCGAATGATTTATGGTCCTATAAGGATGCTGTCCTGTGATTGCCCTTTTGACAGCTGGGTGTCACCCACCTCAGCCCATCCAAGGGGCGATCTGCACTTGCGTCCATATAAGGTCTCAAAAAGAGCAACCCTTATGCTTGTGTGATAGCTTTTGTTGTACGAGAATTCAATCAAGGGCACGTGGGTATCCCATGACTTGTCGAAATCGATCACACAGGCTCAAATCATGTCTTCAAGTATTTGGATAGTTCATTCGCTTTGGCCATCGGTTTGAGGGTGGTAAGCAGTGCTCATGTCTAGCTGTATTCCCATAGCCTTCGGGAGTAACTGCCAAAACTGTGAAGTAAATCTACTATCCCGATCCGAGATTATATATCGGCACTTCGTGGAGTCTCACAATCTCTTTGATATAGATTCGCATTAATCTTTCCATCTTGTACGATTCTTTTATTGACAGGAAATGAGCGGATTTAGTTAACCTATCGACAATCACCCAAATAGCATCCAATCTGGCTGCCATCTTAGGTAATTTGGTCACGAAGTCTATAGTAATCCTTTCCCATTTCTACTCGGGTATTACTAGCTATTGTAATAATCCCGAGGGATTTTGGTACTCCACTTTCACCTTGGCGCAAGTGAGACACTTGCCCATGTAAGTGGCGATCTCTGCCTTCATATTTGGCCACTAATAATGTTGCTTAATGTCCAGATACATCTTATCCGAACCCGGATGGATGGAATATCACGTTTTATGGTCTTCGTTCATGATCATTTATCTGAATCCCCCAAGTTTAGGGACCCAGATTCAATTCATGAAATAGTAAGTTTTGTCCTCCTTGGCTTCAAGGCTCCTATCCATCCCACGCAGTGTTTCATTCGTGACGTTCTCTGACTTTAATGCATCCGCTTGGGCTTCCCTGATCTGCGAGGTTAGGTGGGATTGGATGGTTATTGATAAGGTTTTCACCCGGCGACCCGAGTATTCCCTTCTGCTCAGGGCGTCAACTACCACGTTAGCCTTGCCTGGGTGGTACTTGATCTCACATTCATAGTCACTTAGCAGCTCAACCCACCTTCGATGCCTCATGTTTAGCTCCTTCTGGTTTAGAATGTGCTAGAGGCTTTTGTGATCAATGAAGATGGTGCAATTTGTACCATAGAGGTAGTGCCTCCAAATCTTTAGGGCGAAAACCATAGCTCCTAACTCGAGATCATGGGTGGTGTAATTTACTTCATGCGTCTTTAATTGTCTGGATGCGTAATCTATCACCTTTCCATGTTGCGTAATGACACAGGCTAACCCTTGATTCAAAGCATCGCAGTAGACTATGAAATCTTCAGTTCCCTCAGGTAAGGATAGCACCGGTGCACTACAGATGGCTCGTTTCAAGGTTTGGAAGAAGGCTTCCTGCTTTTCCATCCAGTTGAAAGACACACCCTTTTATGTCAATGTGGTAAGGGGTTTGGCTATCTTGGAAAAATTATGTATACACCTTCGGTAGTAGCCTGCGAGACCCAAGAATTGATGGATTTATGTTGGTGCTTTCGGGATCGCCCAACCTTCATTAGCCTTGATCTTGGAAGGATCTACATTAATCCCTTCCTCGCTAACTACATGACCCAAAAAGTTTACACTGCAGATCCAGAATTCGCACTTGGAGAGCTTTGCATATAATCTTTCAGCTCTTAAGGTTTCCAAGATTTGACAGAGGTGTTGACCATGCTGTTCTTTGCTTCGAGAGTATACAAGAATGTCGTCGATGAAGACGATCATGAAATTATCAAGGAATGGGCGGCAGACTCGATTCATGATGTCCATAAATACAACGAGGGAATTTGTTAGACCGAAGGGCATCATAACAAATTCATAATGACCATATCAAGTTTGAAAGGCAGTTTTTGGAATGTCGTCTTCTCGGACTCGAAGTTGATGATAACCGGATCTTATGTCTATTTTAGAAAACTAACTAGCTCCTTGAAGCTGGTCAAATAGATTGTCAATCCGAGGAAGTGGGTATCAGTTCTTGACAGTGAGCCTATTTAATTCCCTATAATATCCGTCCTTTTTCTTTAGAAACAAGACCGGAGCTCCCCAGGTTGAGAAGCTTGGTCAGATGAATCCTTTGCTCAACAGCTCGCTTAGCTGGCTGGATAACTCCTGCATTTCAGCGGGAGCTAACCTGTAAGGTGATTCAGCAATTGATGTGGCTCCTGGTAGTAGGTCGATTTAGAATTGACTTGTCTTTCTAGGGGTATCCCCGGAAGCTCTTTTGGAAGTACATCCGGGAACTCACATGCCACTGGGATGTCTTCGATGTTTACTTCTTCATTGGTTTTATCCACAACATGAGCAAGAAAAGCATAGTTGTTCTTGTGAAGGCACTTTTGTGCCTTGATGCACGAGATAAGACGAAGATTGGCTCCAGGTTTATCACCATAGATTATTAGGGTTTCGTGTTTGGGTAGATGAAGGCGAACAGCCTTCTCGCGACACATAATATCAGCATGATGGGGGCTTAACCAATCCATGCCTATTATCACATCAAAACTCCTAACAATCGGAGAATTCGGATTGTAGTTTTCAAAAGGAATGTCTTCAAAGGATTGACCAACAATTGGAGAATTCGGCTCGGTGTCGGTATCACTTGAAGTATGAACTTGATCTTCTATGTTTATTAGTGGAGATGATGAAGAAGCTTGAGCAAGTTGTTGTTTCTTTGCTTGTTTTGCTAACTTCTTCAACCTTTTTGCTTCTTTTTCAATTTCTAGATTGTAGAGTAGCTCACCAGTTCTTGAAGACCTAGGCATAAACAATGAAAAAACAATAACCAATTTCCCCGGCAACGGCGCCAAAACTTGATGGGATGTCAAGTCCACCAAGCAAATTACACCCTTTTATTTGGAAATAAAACGTAATATAATGGTAAAAAGGGGTATCGATCCTCGAGGAAATGGTTGTATTCAATCACCAATGCAATCTAAAAGAACTACTGTAAATAAACTAACTACAATTAAACTAAAAGGGGGGTGTGTTTGATTACTTGAAAACTAAAAGACTTGAATAACTAAAAACTTGCAATTAAGCAAGATAGTGAGATGCTCAAATATTGGATAGAGTTGATTAACTAAGGCAATTCAACATAATGAACATTTGTGTGTTTATCATTAGGATTCAACATGAAGCTTATCATTCATCCCAAATTGGTTATAGCAATCATGAAGCATGATATCCCAAGATTCCTCATAGGTAGTATGGAGGTTGGGGAAGCCCACAACACACCTTCTTAATCAAGATCAAGGGTTTAACTGAAGCAATTGAACCCAAGAAGTTAATTAGCCTTAAGAAAGAAGGAATCCCCAATTCCTAGAGGATGTCAATGCTTACACATCCATAAAGGAGCTATGATTCATAAACTAGAGATGATTTTTACCATCATAAAGCCCTTGTTCTAAGTTAATTCAATGATTCAATGCAAAACCAAAGAAATAAACTAACAATAGCTCATTCAAGTGCCAAGCTCATGATCAAAGCATTAAACAAGCATAAGAAATATGATCTAGAACCATAAACATAAGATAATTGATAATCTAGCATGAATCCTTCAAAAACCCACAAACATTCAAAGGTTTTAACCAAAGTTAACCAATATAGAGAAATTAGCCACTCATGGCAACAAAATAACAATCACCAAAGTCTAATTGTAAAAAGAAACTACCAATATCCTGGAAAGATGAAAAGAAATGAGTCTTGAGCTTCAAAATCGCCTCCTCCAAGTCTCCAATGGTGAAAAATCAAGAGTCTAGCTGATGGATCTGATCCCCCAAGGTTATGGTGTGCCAAATCACAAAAATGCCCAAACTGGGCAGTTGCGCGGGTACCCGCGCGACGGAAATTCCACCCACGCAAGTGTTGCTGTAATGGTATTGGCTCTTCATTTCTCCACTCCACCCTTCCACTACCAAAGATTCCTTTGGTCCCCTCCACATCCATGTGATTTAAACCAACCAGTCATCATTTAGCTTCAAATGTGGATGCTCTAAACCCAAAATAAAAGTCCAATATCCATCTTCACAAGCCCACTTCATCCAAGCCTTTAGATAATTTTTAAGCCCAAATCTTCTGTTATGGATCCGCCAAGCCCAAAAATGTCTCAAGAGCCCACTGAGTCCGACTCCAATCAATCCGCAACCGCAACGAACACCGAAAACCTGCAAAAATACCTTATGCAAAATAAAAAGCACCCGGTACGATCCATAAGAAAGAAAATAAAGAATATACAATGCATTAATAATAAAAACATCTAAAAATTCTAAAATAAACTATAAATAGAAGTAAATAAAATAAACCATTAATATACCCCAAGCTTAAACCTAACTTGTCCTCAAGTTAGAACAAGACTAAAATGAGCTTGGGATGAGCTAAACTAAAAAGGAAAAAAGAAAGATACTATAGAACTTGGTCAACATCAGTCAACATGGTCAGAATTAGTCCTTCATGGACCCTACACATCTTCCAAATGTTCCCCGCTTTAGAGCCAGAAACCACATTCTCAACCACTTGATGTGCAAATAGATCACAGTTGGATGTAGTCACGGTGTGCAAGACAAAGGAAACAGAGATGCGCCCGGTGGGGGCACTTTAAATCGACAATGCAGATCATAATGCATGAAGGAAAGGATCCTCTTCACACACTATGATTCCTACATTTGTCAAGCTAAAGTGTATAATAACTAAATAGGGCTTTTTAGCACGGCCTCCGGGCAAACCTCCGGTTTCAGAGGCTTCTCCCTTGTACTGTCCTTTACAGTCTACCGTCTGATCGTCGGGGCCTTTTCTCACCAAAAATCAAAAATAAAACAAAAAATAAATAAAAATTCTATTTAACCTAAATCTTCAATCTTGAACTTCTTTTATTTGGTCTTTAGTCTTCTTTGCTGCTTGATTTTTTTAGAGAAGTCTTGAACTTGGAGTCTTGTTCTTCTTTTTCTGTTGCTCTTTTTCTTCATTTTTCTTGTCTTTGTTTTTGTTTTTTTTCTTGAATTTTCTTACTTGTCTTTTATTGTCTTCACTTTTCCAACTTTTCTTCAATCATTTTTTTTAAGGTCTAAGGAATTTCACCATATAACATAGGATGAAGGCTAACATGAACACCTAATAATCATTGACAATGTGCCAAGATCAACAAAAAAGGGTGGGATATGACTCAAAAATGGGTGTTACCGAAAAAACTTGGTCCCAAAAGATGTGAATTGGGAGACTCACTTCAAAGTTCATCAAGCACCTCAATGCAAGGTGTGATAAACAAAATCTATCTAATTATCTACTCTAGACCCCTAGAAAAATGATGACCTATCTTAAAAAGGTGGTGAGAATCTAACTAAGCAAGGCTCGGACGAGACTCGGGAGTACTAAGGGGTACTCCCCCCCAAAACCAAGATGCGAGTCTTCAATGACTTCAAAATACCATACCGGGCTAATCTTTGCTTGCACACATTGGCATGACCAACCACATCCCTCCGCACCTAGACCCAATCAAGCTACCTGCATCTGACCCCCACACAAGTGGTCTCAAAGTGGTCTGTGAGGCTCAAAACGTGTCCCGTTTATCCAATACAAGGAATTACATATCAAGACCCGGGACCAATCTATGATTCAATACTTATGACTCGACGCTCTAGTATATGTAGGGATGAGAAGACAAGAGAGAACAAAAATGCATGAACTTAAACTAGAATGCATCTAAAAAGTATGAAAATTAGAAAAGAAAGAAATAAAATATGCAACATATTGTTTTAATGCAATTTTTATGAATGACCTAAATGACTTAATCTAAATGCAACTATATACAACCAAAATGCAATAAAAAAATTTAAAAGAGAAAGAATACCCAACCCCAAGCTTAAAATTAAGCATTATCCTCAATGCTTAGGATGAGAGTAAGGAAGGATCATATCAGGATCAAGATGGAGGAGGTACGCGAGGACGGTATGGAAGCAACACATGGGTCGCACAATGATGTGTGGGTGGAGTTCTTGGCCGCCTAAATACACATGGATGAAAGCTTGGTCGTGCAAAGGAAGCATATGAAACGACTCGAAATTTTCTTATGAAGTGACATATTTGCGCGGGTACCCTCGCAAACTTTGCGTGGGTGGTGGGGCAGTCGCACGCACAAATCAGAATACATCCCATGTTGGGGTAATTTTCGAGCTCAGATTTGCACGACTATGGTTGGGTCGCGCAAGGGTCGCGCGGGTGGTAGTCGGTCGTGCAAATATTTGTGCGGGTGAAGATCCGGCCGCACACATACATCAGAATGCATCCCATGTGGGGTTAATATGGAACTCGAAATCTGCGCGGCTGGGGTCGCATGCGCAACGGCTACGCGGGCACCCGCGCAAATTTCAAATTTTTAGCATTTTTCAAACTTCACCAAGATCATTGCAAGACTTACATATGCTCCTATTTAGACCAACTTCAAGCTTAGAAACACCCAAAACTTTAAGTGGAGATTATTTATTTACAATGCACTTATTTAACGTCTTTGCCAAGACTTAGCCTTGTTTCCATCAAGCTTCGTAATTCGAAGTTTCCAATGTTATGTTGTCAAATTCTCCCATGTCAAAGACTTCATAAAATGGTTTCAAGCGTTGCCCATTCACTTTGAATACTTGGTTTGTTTCTAAACTCTTAATTTCAACCACACCGTGATCAAACACTTTTATAACAATAAAAGGTATGTGCAATCGAGATTGAAATTTTCCCGGGAATAGCTTTAACCGTGAATGATAAAGAATAACTTTTTGACCCTGAATAAAGTGTTTTTAGGTTATGTACTTGTCATGAAATGTCTTTTTCTTCTTTGCACCTTTTGAACCTTTTAATTATCTTCTTCTTGAGAACTTCCATCATTAGATGATTCAATCTTCTTTGAGCTTCCCTCTTAGGCTTACAATCATCTTCCATGAGTATCTTGTTTGTGCATACATTAGGGCTTATCTCGTTTATTGGCTCAATCACATCAACCCGATACAATGGAGAAATGTTGCTACAAAGATGTTGAAGTGAATGGTTTCTCCATCAAACTCCATAGTTATCTTTCCTTATGGACATCAACGATTGTGTGAGCGGTATGCATGAAAGGTCTTCCAAGGAGGATCATAGATGATTTGGAAGGAGTCTTCTCCTCAAGATCAATGACATAAAAATCCACGGTAAAAACAAGTTGATTAACTTGTATTAACACATCCTCAAACACTCCTCTTGGAGACACACTTGACTTGTCTGCTAATTGAATGATTACTCCAGTTTCTTCCAAAGGTCCAACATTGAGAGATTGAAAAACCGAATATGGCATCACATTGATCGAGTCTCCAAGATCTAACATGGCCCTTTCGACATGCAAATCACCAATGGTACAAGGGATATCAAATATTCCTAGATCATTGCATTTGGGAGGTAACTTCTTTTGGATAACCGCAGACACATTTGCATTAACTTGAATATTTTCATTTGCCTTGAATTTTCTCTTCTTGGTGCATAAATCCTTGAGGAATTTTGGATAACTTGGAATTTGCTTAATAGCATTCAATAGTGGAATGTTGATTTGGACCTTGCGAAAAGTTTCAAATAATTCATTTTCTTCCTCTATCTTCTTGGAAAAGGCTAACCGGGAAGGGAAAGGTGGTGGTATGACCAATGGCTTTATGGTCTTGTTGGAAGATTCGGGTTGACCAATGTTTGGAACAACCGGTTCCTTTGGAGGAACTACAACCTTTGTAGGCTCAACAATAATGACTTCATCTTCTTCTTCTCTTGAAATTCTTTTAGGGTTTCTTTCTCCAAGTGTTTTCCCACTTCTCAAGGTTATTTCTCTCACATTGTGGTTCCTCTCGGTTTGAGATGGAAGTTTTCGCCTTTGTTCCATCTTGTTGAGAGCAGTGGCCAAGTCTCCAATTTGTGCTTGAATGTTGGAGAAAGTGTTCTTGCTCTCTTGTTGAAATTAGCTTTGGCTTTGAGCAAGAGAAGTAACGAGTTCTTGAATGCTCATTTGATGGTTACCACTTGATTGGCCTTGTTGTAAAGGTTTTTGGTAATTTAGAGGGTTAAAAGAAGTATGTGGATATGGAGTTTTTTTAGAGGTGTATTGTGGATGTTGAGGCTCATCAAAATGTTTGGAGGATTTTGCTTTGGTGGGTATGGGTTGTTTGGGTTATTCCTCCAATTTGGGTTGAAATTGTTTTGAAATCCCATTGGTCTTGGTTGACCGTGACATCCTCCCATTTCATTCACATCTTCTGGTTCATTACTAAGTGAGTGACACTTATCCGTATAATGCACCGTCGTTGCACAAATGCCGCATACCATCAATTGTTGACCACTTCCCACCACCATTTGACTCAGCACATTAGTCAAATCCAAGATCTTTGATTCCAAGTGTAGAGTGTTACTAACTTCACCAACAACTTGTGGAGAACTTCTCTTCATTTCATTTCGAGTCCCAAAGTTCCTTTGATTTTGAGAAATGGTGCCAAAAAGTGATCGGATTTCATGAGGTGTCTTGTTGAAGATGTCACCACCACTTAAAGCATCAATCATCCTTCGATCTTTTTTATTCATACCCTCATAAAATTGTTGAAGAAGTAGTTGTTCGGGTATGTTGTGTTGAGGACAACTTGTACATAAGTTTTTGAATCGCTCCCAAAAATCATGAAATGTCTCATTCTCCCCTTGACGAATCCCCAAAATGTCACTTCTTTGGCTTGATATCCGGGATGTGGGATAGAACTTGCTATTGAAGGCTTTGAGTAATTCTTTCCATGTGTGAATAAATCCCGGTGGTAAGTTGAATAACCACTCTCTAGCTTTATCTTCCAAGGTGAGCGGGAAGGCGGTTAGCTTGAAATCATCCAATGTCACATTTTCGGGCAAACATGCTAACACATATCATATGAAATGACTTCAAATGCTTTTGAGGATCTTCTCTATCCAATCCATAGAACTTGGTAAGTTGATGTATGAAACTTGACTTCAATTCAATTCCTCGGTGGTTTGCGGGATAAACAATAGCAAGAGGTGTATGAGTAACATCCGTTTCCATCATTTGTCTAAGTGTCAACTCTTGAGGGCGATTGAGTGGATTGGGGTTGTTGGGATATTGTTACAAGTAATTGGGATGTTGTTGGTAAGTTGGATATGGGTATTGTTAGGGATTGTAGATTGGTGGTGGATAAGGTTGGTAGTTAGGATATTGGTTGTAGAGAGGTTGTTGTTGTGGGTACATTGGGTTTTGGTCCATTGGAGGGTGTTGTTAATTTGGTTGATTTAGGAATGTACTTGTTGAACTTGAAAAGCATTGTTTTGAGGTTGGTTGTTTTGGTGGAAGTGTTGATTTTGTGGTTGTGGTGGTAGTTGACAATTGGGTTGGTTTTGAGGAGTGGCTTGATTCCAAGGTAGCATATTAATGAGAGGTTCTTGTGGTTGTTGTCTTGGTTGATGGGGTGGGGTATTAGCATCTGGATTATTTGGGTTTGGGTTGGGATTTTGAGGTAGATTGTGATTCATGGCTATGTAGTTTTCAAAAGGAATGTCTTCAAAGGATTGACCAACAAGTGGAGAATTCACCTCGGTGTCGGTATCACTTGAAGTATGAACTTGATCTTCTATGTTTATTAGTGGAGATGATGAAGAAGCTTGAGCAAGTTGTTGTTGCTTTGCATGTTTTGCTAACTTCTTCAACCTTTTTGCTTCTTTTTCAATTTCTAGATTGTAAAGTAGCTCACCGGTTCTTGAAGACCTAGGCATAAACAATGAAATAACAATAACCAATTTCCCCGGCAACGGCGCCAAAACTTGATGGGATGTCAAGTCCACCAAGCAAATTACACCCTTTTGTTTGCAAATAAAACATAATATAATGGTAAAAAGGGGTATCGATCCTCGAGGAAATGGTTGTATTCAATCACCAATGCAATCTAAAAGAACTATTGTAAATAAACTAACTAACTACAATTAAACTAAAAGGAGGGTGTTTGATTACTTGAAACCTAAAAGACTTGAATAACTAAAAACTTGCAATTAAGCAAGATAGTGAGATGCTCAAATATTGGATAGAGTTGGTTAACTAAGGCAATTCAACACAATGAACATTTATGTGTTTATCATTAGGATTCAACATGAAGCTTATCATTCATCCCAAATTGGTTATAGCAATCATGAAGCATGATATGCCAAGATTCCTCATAGGTAGTATGGAGGTTGGGGAAGCCCACAACACACCTTCTTAATCAAGATCAAGGGTTTAACTGAAGCAATTGAACCCAAGAAGTTAATTAGCCTTAAGAAAGAAGGAATCCCCAATTCCTAGAGGATGTCAATGCTTACACATCCATAAAGGAGCTATGATTCATAAACTAGAGATGATTTTTACCATCATAAAGCCCTTGTTCTAAGTTAATTCAATGATTCAATGCAAAACCAAAGAAATACACTAACAATAGCTCATTCAAGTGTCAAGCTCATGATCAAAGCATTAAACAAGCATAAGAAATATGATCTAGAACCATAAACATAAGATAATTGATAATCTAGCATGAATCCTTCAAAAACCCACAAACATTCAAAGGTTTTAACCAAAGTTAACCAATATAGAGAAATTAGCCACTCATGGCAACAAAATAACAATCACCAAAGTCTAATTGTAAAAAGAAACTACCAATATCTTGGAAAGATGAAAAGAAATGAGTCTTCAGCTTCAAAATAGCCTCCTCCAAGTCTCCAATGGTGAAAAATCAAGAGTCTAGCCGATGGATCTGATCCCCCAAGTTTATGGTGTGCCAAATGACCAAAATGCCCAAACTGGGCAGTTGCACGGCTACCGGTGCGGCGGAAATTCCACCCGCGCAAGTGTTGTTGTAATGCTATTGGCTCTTCATTTCTCCACTCCACCCTTCCACTACCAAAGATTCATTTGGTCCCCTCCATATCCATGTGATGCTCCAAACCCAAAATAAAAGTCATCATTTAGCTTCAAATGTGGATGCTCCAAACCCAAAATAAAAGTCCAAGATCCATCTTCACAAGCCCACTCCATCCAAGTCTTTAGATTTTTAAGCCCAAATCTTCTTTTATGGATCCACCAAGCCCAACAATGCCTCGAGAGCCCACTGAGTCCGACTCCAATCAACCCACAACAGCAATGAACACCGAAAACCTGCAAAATACCTTATGCAAAATAAAAAGCACCCGGTACGATCCATAATAAAGAAAATAAAGAATATACAAAGCATTAATAATAAAAACATCTAAAAATTGTAAAATAAACTATAAGAAGAAGTAAATAAAATAACCTATCAATGAACACTCAAAATCAGCTTCACAAGCTATTGTAAGTTCATTATTCAAAGATGCATTTTTCTGCTACAACTTAGATCTCTTTCTATAAGATTGGAAATTAAAAGGAGCATAACTCTAGGAAAATGAAAGGACTAATGAAAGACCAAGAGTTGCAATCAATTAAAAGACAATTAAGGAAGCATTAAAAACATTAATTGGCTGATTAGGAAGACTTTTCAACTCCATTAGGCTGCTAGAAATTTATACTTCTCCATTTATCTGTTTTGAACCCAAAACAAAATTCTGATTCAAACCCAAGATGAGATGGAAACATGAAATGGGCTGCTTTAGTACTAGCTGAAAATGTCGTGGATGCCCCTGCATCAGTTCTGTTAGCAACCAAAGTAGGAGGTTTAGGGGTTGTTGGTGCGTGTCAGGACGGGTAGTTCAAGGATGTTGAGTCCTTGCTTTTGGCCTTGGATAAAGAAGGAATTTTATCGGATAATCATGAAATGGTTGATGCTTTAATCGAATGGCATGTTAACATAGATGAATTAGAAAAGAGTATTCACATGTACGATGTAATGAGGAGACTAAATTTGTCCCCATCGTTGTCATGCTACCTTACTCTCCTTAATAATATGGTCAATAGAAGTCAAACCCAATTGTTGTTTGGAGTGTATAGTGATTTACTTGAGATCACTATGTAGAGATGGAAATTTTTAAAAAATCAAGAAATTTCATCAACAAGATCTTACATTCAATGTGTCACAAATTTTGAGTTCAAAAAGCCTTTGTATACCTCAAAGAGTTTTTGGGTTTGTATACCAAATTAAAACGCAAAATATCATCCTTGAATTCAAACAGTTTTTGGGTTTCTATAAGAAAATGATTATTCTCGTCTTTTGTCCGACTCTCGTTAAAATGTCAGTCATTTGAGCAGTAGTAATGTAGAATATTGTTGGGAATCACGAAGTTTAGCTGGGTATATTTGTCTGTACAGATTTGTTGCCGGAGGAGTTGGTTCCACGGAGGTGTGATGAAAGTTGACCGGATGATTTCAAGAGCGGGTGAAAGAGGCCAAGAGGGTAGGTGGGGCTATAAAATACTATAATAAATTAAAATAAATTTTATTTTCAGCATTTCACACATATAAAGAATTAAAATAAATGGTATTTTCTTCATTTCACAGATATCTAACAGAATTTGTTAATAAAGTTAGTCGGACAGGTCATGTTCTAAAATCCAAAGTTAAGGACCATTCGTGCATGGAAAACTTTCATAAGGGCCGTTTGAATGAAATTTTTTAAACCACAAGGACAAACCATGATATTTAGTCTATAACAATAATAAAAGACAAAATAATAATAAGAAGACAAATTATGGGTGGCTGTTAACCTTAACCACCCGGGACCAATTCCAAAATCGTTATGAACCATCAAAATAAGGACCAAAATTGCAACCCAATTACTTTTGGGACCAAAACCGGAAAAAACAGCTAAAATCAGGTACCAAAAATGTAATTTACTAAAGAAAAATAAACAGGGATAACTTCATAATAAAGTCTATATCGTTATAGCTTAATGAGATAAAAGAATAGATATATTCTAAAACTCGCTGTTTCAAATGATGCGCAATGGACCAAGGTTTTGTTATTATTCTTATTACTATCCATAAATTAATTGGATCATTTTCTTAACAAGAAAATTTCATCCATTCGAAATTAATGCGTTTATTTTTGGGCCAAGCTATAGCAACATGATGCGTTTAATTACTTTGAGTCAAGCCTTAGATACATATGCTAGATACATCAATCACTGCCAAGCCATCGAGAAGCAAACGTGGACAAAAATTACACAAACATGATAAAATGGAAATAGAATTCTTAACCACAGATTCCTGAAAATATCTTTGTTTGGTCCATATTCTCCTTGATCAAATAAAAATCTTTATTGAAGTCATATATATATATATATATATATATATATATATATATATATATATATATATATATATATATATATATATATATATATATATATATATATATATATATATATATATATAGAGAGAGAGAGAGAGAGAGAGAGAGAATTAGGTTCATATATGAATTATAAATATTGTGTGATTGTATGATCAATTTTGGACTGATCACTATTTAGAAGAAAATTAATCAATTTATATACTGTAATTATAATTCCATTAATTACTTAATTAAATTATCCTAATTAAAAGCTTATATTTATGGAAAGAAACCTACCACAACCCTATTCAGCGTCATCATCCTCCATCGCCACCAATATCTTTCAACAGCCATTGCACACGTACAGAATTTGAATGAAGTTCATTCCTTGTTCTGAAATTATGATTAAGCAAGGTTAGTATTGTTTCCAAACAAATTCAACTACTATATGAGCAAGTCATGCAAATGGAGTCTCATTATTTGCTTCACGTGTGTGGATTCTTATTGGATAACCTCTTTTTCTTTTTCATTGATTCTCCTCACATAAAAATCACATGGATGAACATCTTCTTTACTAAATTTGTTTGGATGTTGAAATTATTTTTTCCGTCTCTTTGTTGTTGTAATTTAATCTAGGTATTTTTCTCCCCCCTTTTTTTTGCCAGTATATGATTTGTGAAGAACATAATCATAAAAGGTATGAAATTTGTAAAATATTAAAACCTAGTATGTGATGGTGTCGAATGTTAATTATTTTTTAATGCATTCTTAATTTTTTTTGTTGAATCCATTTTTTTTGTTTCATATTTTGATTTAACTGTCTCTGGTCATCTTCTATCGATTTCTTAGGTCTTCTCTAAAGTGATGACTGCATTTTTTTTTTTTTTGATGTAAAGGGGATGATCAGTAACACTTGGAAAAAAAGAGGACGACAACAAATATATAAAGGCAATAGGAAGAGTTGGATTTCATTGAAATCATTCTTTAAGAATCTCATTTTCATAGATTGTCATTCTCATGTATTCTTCGAGAATGATTTAGATTATAGGATTGTTTGGAGAAAATATTTTTGTTATTGGTTGCCCTGTACATTCTCAAATGAGATATACTTCATTATCACATAAATGTATTTGTCAATTTTTTTATCTATAATATAGAAGACACATTTTAAGAAGAATTGCATCCTCATTTGTATTACTTTTTAAATGATTGTTGAGAGAATATGTCAATATTGCAATAAGAATGATTTTTTTATTCAAACTATTATTTTCGATAATATATGTTGTATTATATCATATTCTTAAAGAATACACAAACAATAATAAACAAAAATGAAATACAAGAACAAAGGTAGCACTCATTCTAAAAGAATATACTCCAATTGATGGTATTAATAAATTTAATCATGCTAAATGATGAAGTTATTCTTAAAGAATTTAAATACACAGAATATATTATGTTGTATTCTTAAAAAATGCATGGATAATATTAAACTTCTCTTTTTACAAAAATTCAATGTGGTTGCGATTGGTTATAGAAATTCATTTAACACATTCCTTATTGAGAATTAATCAAACTATAAATTATGTCTTTATAATAATTATTTTTGATTTTTTATTAAAAAAAATGTTTATGTGTGTTGTGTTCCATTGTAACTATAGTACACCATATAATCTTAGCCATATACACATCTAAATCTAATGGTTCAAAACTTGTCATATAATCACACAATATATACCATTCACATTTAATCATAACCCTATATATATATATATATATATATATATATATATATATATATATATATATATATATATATATATATATATATATATATCATGGTTGCAGAAATCGGGATTAATCGGCGATTAATCGTGGATTAATCGTTTGGCGTTTTCCAACCGTCAAGAACTAGGGCATTAATCGGAAATTTAGGATTAATCGGGTTTGGCGGGATTAATCGGCCTTGGCGGGATTAATCGGTCAACCAAAGTCAAAAAAATCGAAAAAAGTCAAAAAAAATCAAAAAAGTGAAAAAAAAATCAAGATTTTTTTAAATAATTCAAAAAACCAACTTTCTTTTTTTACTCCAAAATTTCAAATATTGTACCAAAATGTTCATATTTTCGTATTTCCAAATTTCCCAATTACAATTTTTCTTATTTTCTAATTGTGAAGTACTTGTTTTTATAAAGATATATTAATATTTAATTAATTTTAATATTTTATTAATTATCTATGGTCTCCGATTAATCATCGATTAATCCCCGCCAAGACCGATTAATCCCTTAACACCAGTCGACCGTCGAGTTACCGTCAAGCGATTTTTACAACCTTGATATATATATATATATATATATATATATATATATATATATATATATATATATATATATATATATATATATATATATATATATATATATATATATATATATATATATATATATATATATAGGAAAATCTCCAGAAAAATCCTAAAATTTTAGTTTAATTTATGAAAAAGACCCAAACTATTTTTTGTTTACAGAAAAGCACAAAATACCGGCTAAAACTTAGAAAAAACCCTTTTTGGCCGGTTTCGTAGATTTAGCCGGTATTCTGTCCTTTTTCGTTAGTTTGCTCAAAATATTATGACTCTTCTGAAAATTACCCGATAACCAAAATATTTGGACTTTTTTGAAAATTACTATGGAATTAATGGATATTATTATTAACAAATCATTTATAAACATAATTTTTTTATTATAAACAAAGGAAATACATTTGTTGCTAATTTCTAAGAATAGAATGGTCGACTATGTACTTCTCTATTGTTTGTTGACCACTTCAAAGTCTCTATGTTCTTCCTATGTATCGTTGTGGGTGTCATAGTGAGAAGTACTATGTTAGGCGTGACCAATACAATAGTTGATAATATTTATTAATACACAATCAATAAGTGTCTACTTGCAATTAGGCATGATGTTATATGATCACGTGTTATCAGAAAATATCATTACACGAACATATAGATTTTTCATTATGTTCTTTAACCTAACTACCACCTAACCTCCAAACATTACCCGGTAACAACCATAAAATTACACACATCTATTGAGAGTGAAAAGTAAACTTTGAATGACAATTTAAATAGATAATAACCCTTCACTTGTTTCCATATAAAATATCATTCACGTTTCACTTTTCACATTTTATAGATGTGTGTTAGCCGATGGTTGTTAACATGTAAGATATGAATATTGGCTGGTAGCTAGGTTAAACAACATAAGAGGAAGACCAACATTAGAGGAATGGTAACTAAGTTCATCTTACCATCATACCCACAACAATGCATAGGAACAACGTAGAGAGTTTGGTTATTATGTAATTTTTGGAGAAGTCCTAAAAATTTAAGCACAGTAACGAAAAAGGACAGAATACCGGCAAAATCTGCGAAACCGGCCGAAAGGGGTTTTTTCGAAGTTTTAGCTGGTATCTTGTGCTTTTCTGTAAATAAAATTTAGTTTGGGACTTTTTCATAAATTAGACTAAAATTTTAGGACTTTTCCGGAGATTTCTCTCTCTCTCTCTCTCTTTCTCTCTCTCTCTCTCTCTCTCTCTCTCTATCTCTCTCTCTCTCTCTCTCTCTCTATATATATATATATATATATATATATATATATATATATATATATATATATATATATATATGAAGCATCAGTTAGCTCTTGTATTGTTAGATCAAGTTAACTCTTCATTTTCTCTGGTCTAGCAAGATGGCATGGACATCTCCAGAAGAAGCCATGCCATGGGTGGGACTGAATATTTGTGCAACATCTCTGGTTTGCACTCTAGCAATGGCAGTCGATGTCTTCCGAGGATTTCAACAATGGAAGCTCTGGTTTCCATGCAGATTTGTTACCATTAATTTTGTTTCCATTACACTGATAGCAATATCAATGAAGCTACCAGTGGATCTAAGCACCACCCTATCTCATTATGGAGACATTAAAGAAAAGTATGTAAGAATTATTTTATTAGTCACCATGTTAGCCAACTTTCTCCCATCTTTAGGGCTTATGAATGACAAGGAACTTTTGTTGAATATTGTAGCCTTGAGTATCCTCATACTCACCATTAATGTAAATATATGGATCCAGGATATTAGTTATTGGTTGGTGTTGGTAAGCCTGATAACAGTGCCTTTATTGATTCTTTTAATTCCATTGCCAATTTCGGTATCCTTGACAGTTTCAGCATCTAGAAGAGTTTTACAACAACGGTACAAGGATTTGCATAGTTTGGCTTCTAACCATCAAGAGATAAACTTCTCCAGCAAGGGACTCATACGACATGTTAAAAAGTATTGGATGATGGCAGAAACTGGTAACCCCCAATTTGTGATTGCTTGTTCACCTGTGTCTTCTGCTTTTGGGGTTATATGCTCACTCATTATTTTCTATTCTGTTTATTTTTTGCCTTATGGTAGATCATATATTCAGAATGAGGAATCAGATTATAAGTGGTCAATAACTGTGATTAGTACCTTGCAATCAATTGGGGTTATAGTTGGTATTATAGCACCAATTTCCAGATGTTTGACTGCCACCAATCACTTTAACCTCTCCATGATATGGAAGAATATACTGGTTACGTCCTTCAAATCAAACCGAATGCGAAGCTTTCAAAGAGAATATTACAAAATGCGCTCAACTCTATAACTCGACTTCTTCAAGAGTCTGAAAAGAAAGAGCCAAGAAATCTTATGAAGCTTCTCGATAAATCTACTAGATTCAATGGAGTAGTAGAGTTCGAAAATGATGGAGTTCCACCTTTACATCCAGAAGAAACCCAGAATTATTGGAGCCTAGTCGCACTAACATTAACAGCCATTGTTCTTGCGCTTCCTAATATTGCAAACTGCCATGTCAAGGGGTTACTTTCAAGTATGAAAGAAGGTCTTCAATTTGTAAGAAATATCGAAGAAATCCTCAATGCAAACGAAGAATTGGTAAAGGCAAGAGAAGCAGCTAGACACGTATGGACAGACGTTGAAGTATACTGCAAGTGGCTACAAATTGATCTTCAAAAGAAGACTCGAAATGGAAAAACTTCAAAAGAGATTCTTCAGTGGTTGGGTGAAGAAGCAGCAAAAACTGTGATACAGTTCAAGACAAGGAAAAATGTAAGTCTAGATCACTCACCTTGTAAGTTCACTCCTGCAAGCTCCATGTACATAATCAGCCAAACCATACTGCTTCACTGCAATGAGCAAGAAAATTGGCCAACAGATGAGGAACTTTTTGAGTGGATAGCAACCATAATCACAGATCTGCTATGTGCTTGCTTTACCAAATTGCCACGTGTCATAACCATGAGGTGTTATGATGATGCAATAGAGAAAAGGGAAGATAGCATCCGAACAGCGGGGTAGCTTCTTGGTAGATCCAAAAAGATCTTGAAATTTCTCAAAGCACGCCAACTTCCCAACTTAGACATGGAGTCGATCGGGTACATTGATAAGTGGCATGCATTACCAAAAAGTCAGATACACAATGCTTCAGCTAGGATTCAACCAGCTTCTTCAAGTCTAATGAATCTTTCGTATAACTATTGTTTGACTAGTATGTATATGTTCGAAATCTACCTAGAATTAGCTCATTACTAGTGTGGTAAACAGGAAAAGGATGTATAACTTGTCTATAGCTCATGAGTTTCAATTCGACTAGATGTGAAAAAGTAACCACGGCGATAAATAAATAAATGAAAAATATATAAACTACTGTTTAACACACCAATAATTTGTACCATATAGTTGTCGGGTTTTGAGCATTCTAACACTCATATGCTGTACATGTAACCCTAAATACCTTCGATCTATGTTTTCTCTAATATACATGCAAATACTAATATTCCAAGGTATTACCCTATCTAGCATACTGTTAGGTTTTAGGCATAAGAACAATCCTATGTGCTCATACAAACCCTAATGCTTAGATTTAGGTTTCTCTATTGTACATGCTTTGAATCCAAGACTAATAAAATTAGATCTAACATATTATAAACTGAATTATGGTTTATAGAATTACCTTTAATTGTTATATAGCAATAACAATCAATTCCTTGCTTGGATTGGCTTCAAAAGCTTAGTGCCTCAAGTGCTGCACCACTAATGGAGTCACAAACACCTTATGCAACTTGGATGAAGAGGAAAAGAAGAGAGGCTGCCCAAAAACGACTAGAAACCCTAGAGAATCAGGTGTACACGTTTTTGGAGCCTAAGGGGTCCTTTATATACTTGTGTGGGCTGCTAGGGTTTCAGTCAAAACCCTAATGGACAGCTTAAACTCTAAGCAGCCCATGGAACCTTCTGGATAAGGCCATGGACGAAAATATGATGGGCTTCCATCATAATTTCGTTCACCCCTTATTCCTTTAGCATTCCCTAGCCCAATAACTCAATTATCCAATAATTGCAGTCCAGTCCCCTATATTTAATTAATCTCTTTTAGCCACAAAATTAATTCTTAATTAATTCTTGACTAATATTAATTAAACAATATGATTTCTCCTTTAATATATTATTCTCATAATATATTAATAAATCATATTTAAACCTTTCTCTCCTTAAATCATCCTACATATTGCTATGGTGAAGGCAACCCAAAAGGACCATGCTCATAATCGGGTCAAGTACATACCAAAATAGTTATGGACTTAGACACTAATCCAACAGTCTCCTACTTTGATAAGTCTAATAACTATTTTCCATATGACTTCAGAACCTGATCAGCAATCGTAGCTTTCAAAAGCCGTTGTCAACTCTGATCTTATCAGATAGCGTGTCCTCTAGATAAGGGATTATATATTCCTCCATTCTCAAGATATCGTATAGACATAAGACATGAATTTTAATCATTCTCTCTATACTGTTTCCCGACTTCCGATTTATGATGATTGATAACAGACTACAATTGAACACATCAACTTAATCTCGGCTTGGCCAAGCGCTTAGGTATCATCACTAAATCATCGAGAGGCCCAAAAATATCGCTTTTATCCTACTTTGGATAAAAGGAATGGATAAACTTCGACTCAAATGCTCGCTTGTATTTACTAATCGAATCACACACAACAATAAGTTTTATAACACCAAGTTACTGGTGCGTTTACTTATTATCAATGTGCAACCGATCAACAAATAACAACTCACACGTCTCGGTTTCAAGAATATACAATATTATCGTCTCACTAATCACTCGTGATAAAACCATGAAGTGATCCAAGTGAGCGTGGGTTTAATCCAATACTCTAATCTTATTAAAGCACTCATGAACTCTGTAGCAAACTTGTGTCATGTCTAAACACTTCAGACAATCCACAGACATATTCATGACAGTCTTCCTTCATACCTACTCCCAACGTATGACCGACTATGGATGTTTGAATAACCTAGTTATTTGGAAGTCAAAACATGCAAATTGAAACATAACAATAATACTTAATCCTATATGGCCTCAAAATTGTGAGAGTAAATAAAACACTTCTATTTATCCACCATATTGATTACTCATTATTTATCATTTAATGTTTCGAATAATCAACTCATTACTTGAATTACAACAACAACTATCCCATGCATAAAGCATGCACACTATGTTTCCTATGGGCCTTACTTTGTGAAATAGATCAATTGAAAAACCTTTTCAATGATGCTCATTTCACAATTCCCAATCCTTATCATTAGTGTAAGAACGCAAGGTTCTTTGCTACTATTAGAATATGTTAGATTCTAACATCTTATGCAACGATCCTTCCGTAAAGTCATAGCACAAAAGTCAACAAGACTTGGCTAATGAAATTATGAAGTACTCTATCGGAAATTGTTACAAGACAATTCCATAGACGTGAAGTCTCACATTCAAAATACATTCATTTGAACATCCTTCCTGCATAAAAGTTTCTAATCTAGACATAGACTCTCAATATCCAACTCCCAATATGGAAACATTTCCACATTTGCCATATGACAACTCATTCTTAGTAGAATCTTATCTATTCATAATAATGTCGATATGCTCCATCCAATACCATACTTCCAACTACTCACAAGCGACCAATCCTCAGCGAACTTTGGATTGTCCTTTGATAGTTGTTTAATTATTTTAGTCAAAACCAATTCTAGTCCTTTTTCCCTCTTAATGCGCTAGACATTTGGAAAATTTTAGAATGATAAAATACTATAGCATTTGCAATCGATCCTATACCCGAAGCATATGGAACACGATGCATAATGTCTTACATAAAGATATGATACTTTACCAATCTTTTGTAATAATATTTTATGTGTCATGTTCTCACAATTCGAATTATGAAGAGGGATGCCGTAATCATAATCGAAATTTGAGAACACACAATGTATCCTTTGACTGAAAATATTAAAATTTCTCAATTTAAGCTTCATATTTTGAAATGAAGTATAATATTCTCTCCCTTAATTATAGCAAAACAACTTTTCAACCCATGCAACTTTGCAATTTGAATCTTTGTTTTTCTATAATTAATATTGCTAACTTGCAATACTTGCCATAATAATCATACAATCATAACACTTATGCTCCCACTATCATGATGATTATTATCATATAAGCATAACACTTATACTCCCACTAGCTTTGACATGTATTCAGAAAACAAATGAGCTTTCAGAAAAACAATGCCTATTGAATTTTTGAAATTCATATTCTTAATACCAGATGTTTCGATAAGCCTTTATCTAGGCTTCTTAAACTTATACACATTTGGCTTAGATAGCTCATGTGTGTGCTTAAATAATTTAGAACTTATGTTACTAAGTTCCAAATGTTCAAACTAATTGCCAAATCTCACAATTCGAACTATGGAAAGGGATGCCATAACCATAATCGAATTTGAGAATACAATTTTCACAATTGCTATCTTCTTAAGATCTCTCTTAGTGAAAGCATTTCCTCACAGTCATTTTCATGAAGGAGGGAATCTTACGACACTTAGATTTTATGGTGTACGAGTTCCTATCCATGTGAATTTGCTAAAACCAAGGTTTGCGACAAATCCAAACTCATATGGACTGAACTTTCTTAATCTTGATTTCTTGCCTTATGGTAACACGAGTGCCCACCATGTCTTCCATGTAGTTTAGCAACTTATCTGTACATATCAATGTACTTTCCATCGACTAAGGCGCTAGTATGCATTCAAATGAGAACTCATAGAACTCACATGCACAATTAATTCAATTGGAATGGCAAAGAAACAAAATAATGTCAACACGATATGTTGTAAACCTCAAGTCGTGTGCTAGTGATGATCGATAAGGTTTATTCTTGGTTTGTTCTTGAAACCTTTCAAGACCATTAAGACTCCCACTAACTCCTTGATATATAAGATTCTCTTGTCAAGAAACATTTCTTGACAAAGCAAATATTCAAGAGTTAGTGTAGTTCTTATCAAGACAAAACATTTCACATAATTGGTCCTAGTTGGTCTTTGTCTTATCCAAGACAGCACAACTTACCAATTTTAAATGTGCAAGAATAAGAAAACTTTTCCAAGTTCCACATTTGATGAGTGTTATAAACCTACTTAAGACTTTTCACTCAATGTCACAATCTTGACTCTAAGACTTGATATTGGAACGAAGTATGATTGACTTATTGATTTAACCATTTCTACAATACTCGATTCCTCTTCTTAGACATGCAATCGCACTAAGACTCACTTAGAGTATCTATTGAGACATGGTTCTTAATCTTTAAGACTTATCATAAAACACAATAAAAGGTACTCTCCCTTCTTCTTAGAAAAGAGAAACTTTTATCTTTCTGCCTTCTTGATTCTTCTTTATTCGTTCTACTATTCATTGAAACTCTTTCAATCAACTCAGAATTACACTTAATCTTATAAGTATAATCATATTTACTAAACTTTAGTAAATGATGATGAATATCTTTGTCACTCTTGTGGTGGACTTGATTAACGCACAACCTTGTGTACTTGATCTCCTTGTCCTTCAATTGACACTTTGCCAAAGAATTAGTCTAAGTTTCCCAAATGTGAAAGTTTTTCATTCATCATACAATACACATTGCATGATTCCAAGTTTCTGTCCAATTGAAACTTGGGCGATGAGAAACTCTTCCTATTTGGTAAACCTTTGACATTTCCACAAATAATACAATTAAGAATCAAATCCATTATAGAAACATTCAAACATCAATTTTTTCATACATGCCATTGCAAGGATAAATAAATAAGATAAAATCAAAATTTATTTTATTGCGGAAAAAACTTGTCCTTACAATGCAATTCAACTGAAAAACTATGCTATTACATATTTCTTACCAATCTACCCCAACTCCTAAGTGGCAGCTCAAAAATCTGATCTTTGAATCCATGCGATCGAAATCCATTTCTTCGTGATCAGATTCAGCAGCTTATTCATTAAGCTTCCTTTCTTTTCTTCGATCCTGCAAAACATCAAAATGTAATCTTATCACATCATGTATTAAAAATCTAGAATAGGAACTTAAAAGAGTCGGTTAATGGATTTTACCTGAAGTAGAGCCATACGTCTTGACTCTCCCATCTCTTAGATCTCTCAGGTAGTTTGGGCAGCTTCGTCTCCAATGCCCTTTCTCTTGGCAATAAAAGCAAATGGACTCCTTTGGCACAGCACATCGGAAAATCACAACCTTAGCTCTTTCTGGATTTCCAATGTTGCCAGTGTCCCTTGAAGTTTGGGAGTTTGATTCACCAGACAAATTTGCTTGACCGGCACGCCAAATCATTGCTGATTCAGCAGCTATAAGCAAATAGGTGAGATCAATTAGGGTCACATCGTGGTCCATCATATAGTACTCTCTGACGAACTTACTATATGATTCAGGAAGTGACTGAAGAACCCAGTCAACAGCCAACTCACTTGAAATCTCGACACCTAACACGTTTAACCTATCAATGTGTGACTTCATCTCTAAGACGTGCGCACACACAGGTTTCCCATCTTCGTGTTTACTTGCCAAAAGGGCTTGAGTGAGCTTGAACTTTTCAAGCCTTTGAACTTGTGGGTCAGGGAGAACAACTGGAGGAGGTGGAGGAAGTGAAGCATGACTCTCATTTCCTTGATCGTATCTCGGAACATCATCTTCATTCGGAAAGCTTGTTCCAAAGGATTTGGGAAGACCATTGTAAGATGTAGACATCTACAAAACGGGAGAAAATTCAAGTTAAGTTGATTAGAATTCTTGATGCAACACCCAAATGAAACATCAAGCTAGGATCCAACACAATACACTACAACCTAAAAGAGGGATGTCGTAATCTAGTTGCAGAATATTTGTAGGTAGGTAAATGACGATTTACCAATTTCCACCATGAAAAACGAAAAGGAAGATTAAGTTTTAAATGAATTGAAACTCCAAAAAGGGAAGATAGCATCCGAACAGTGGGGTAGCTTCTTGGTAGATCCAAAAAGATCTTGAAATTTCTCAAAGCACGCCAACTTCCCAACTTAGACATGGAGTCGATCGGGTACATTGATAAGTGGCATGCATTACCAAAAAGTCAGATACACAATGCTTCAGCTAGGATTCAACCAGCTTCTTCAAGTCTAATGAATCTTTCGTATAACTATTGTTTGACTAGTATGTATATGTTCGAAATCTACCTAGAATTAGCTCATTACTAGTGTGGTAAACAGGAAAAGGATGTATAACTTGTCTATAGCTCATGAGTTTCAATTCGACTAGATGTGAAAAAGTAACCACGGCGATAAATAAATAAATGAAAAATATATAAACTACTGTTTAACACACCAATAATTTGTACCATATAGCTGTCGGGTTTTGAGCATTCTAACACTCCTATGGTGTACATGTAACCCTAAATACCTTCGATCTATGTTTTCTCTAATATACATGCAAATACTAATATTCCAAGGTATTACCCTATCTAGCATACTGTTAGGTTTTAGGCATAAGAACAATCCTATGTGCTCATACAAACCCTAATGCTTGGATTTAGGTTTCTCTATTGTACATGCTTTGAATCCAAGACTAATAAAATTAGATCTAACATATTATAAACTGAATTAGGGTTTATAGAATTACCTTTAATTGTTATATAGCAATAACAATCAATTCCTTGCTTGGATTGGCTTCAAAAGCTTAGTGCCTCAAGTGCTGCACCTCTAATGGAGTCACAAACACCTTATGCAACTTGGATGAAGAGGAAAAGAAGAGAGGCTGCCCAAAAACGACTAGAAACCCTAGAGAATCGGTTGTACACGTTTTTGGAGCCTAAGGGGTCCTTTATATACTTGTGTGGGCTGCTAGGGTTTCAGTCAAAACCCTAATGGACAGCTTAAACTCTAAGCAGCCCATGGAACCTTCTGGATAAGGCCATGGACGAAAATATGATGGGCTTCCATCATAATTTCGTTCACCCCTTATTCCTTTAGCATTCCTTAGCCCAATAACTCAATTATCCAATAATTGCAGTCCAGTCCCCTATATTTAATTAATCTCTTTTAGCCACAAAATTAATTCTTGACTAATATTAATTAAACAATATGATTTCTCCTTTAATATATTATTCTCATAATATATGAATAAATCATATTTAAACCTTTCTCTCCTTAAATCATCCTACATATTGCTATGGTGAAGGCAACCCAAAAGGACCATGCTCATAATCGGGTCAAGTACATACCAAAATAGTTATGGACTTAGACACTAATCCAACACATACAATCATAGATACTTGGGTAATAATATAGATAGAATACATACCTCTTGTAGTGTATCTTGACTCCATGGGGATTGAGTGCCCAGTGCCTCAAATGTGACACCTCAAATGGCTCACACAACATCAAATGCTCTTGGAATAACTTAGAGAGAAATCCACACTTCAAGAAATCGGCTAGCCCTTCTTTTTCACATAGTAGTGGCCGATTTTGGTGAATAATATGATGCTTAATATAGTATGTTACAATTAGGATTACACCATGTAAACCCTAATTGGCACGACCTTTCATTTCCATGACCCATGGGTTATGTAACCTCCATGGAGCATCCATGGAGCATCCTATGGGTTTAACCTAAGTTGATTATCCATGGAGCTTTGGCCCACTATATAAGTTATGGATGATTTACACAATCAACCCATATATTTAATTAGTCTTCTTTTGATCACATAATTAATTCTTGATCAATACTAATTAAATATTATTATTCTTATTATTAACATATTAGAACTTATAATATATTAATAACCTTAAGTGTCTTATTTCTCTCATTTAGTCTATCCAAGTGCATGATGCCATGCAACCCAAATGGACCATGCCTGGTTGGGTCAAGTACATACCAAATATAATTATGGACTTAGACATTAATCCAACAATAGCAACCAACGCCGCTGCCAATAACAAGCAGTGGCAGACCTTAGTGGAGCATTTGGGGTCTCGGGCCACTACTCAATTTCCTAGACGTAGTGTAAATTTTTTCTTTCTATTAGGTGCACCGGCTTGAAGTAAGAGGTGTTAGCCTATATATTATTAGCCCACATGCTTATTGGCCCTTTAGTCATTAGCCCATTAGGGATTTGTCTAGCTAGTATTTATATCCGCTTCCTTTTTTGTACTCTTTATGCATTTCATTGAGAACCCTTGTATTTTCTCTTTACTATAATCATATGACAATGTTATCATGGTATCAGAGCAGAGGTTTGATATGTTGTTAGAAGCCTTTGTAGCAGTCATCTATGGCGCAAATCAAATTGTTGATGTGTTGATTCGCTGTTGTTGTTGATTCGTTCATTGTTGCTGTTAATTCGTTCGTTGTTGTCAGTATTCGTTGTTACGTTGATTCGTTGTCGTTGTTGATTCGTTGTCTGATTGATTGCTTCTGTTGGTTTGTTACTCCTTTCATTCTCATATTGTTATACCGTTATTTATTTGCTGTCAACATGATTGGAAAGGATGATTCTCTTCAGTCAATCAGTACACATCTAGATGGAAAGAATTATATGTATTGGAATTACGTTATGAAGAACTTCCTTCGTGGGAAGAATATGTGGGGCTATGTTACTGGGACTAAAGCCAAACCCTCAGTGCCTCAAACTGAGAATTTTGATTTGTTGCTTGATGCTTGGGAGACTGATAACTCCAAAGTTATTACTTGGATTGATAACTCTGTTACTCAGTCCATTGGTATGCAGTTGGCTAAGTATAACACAACAAAGGAAGTTCGGAATCACTTGGAGAGACTGTATACTCAATCCAATTTTGCTAAACAATACCAGTTAGAATATGATATTTATGCCCTTCAACAGAATGACCAGAGTATTCAAGATTTCTATGATCCTATGTCTGATTTATGGGATCAATTTGCTCTTACTGAATCTAAAGAGTTAAAAGATTTTGAGCCTTGCATTGCTAGGAGGGAAGAACAACACTTGGTCCAGTTCTTGAAGGCCTTGCATTCTAATTTTTATGGTCTATATGGAACAATTCTTCATTGCTCTCCTCTTCCCTCAGTTCATTCTGTTGTCCATGAGTTAATTGAAGAAGAGACTCGTATCAAGTCTCATGCAGATAAAGGGTTTAAAGCAACCTCTATTCCTACTCTCGCTCCTGTTGTGCTTGCTGTCTCCTCAAATCAGTCCCAAAAAACTTCAAGGGTTGCTTATGATGAGTGTGCATTCTGCAAACAGAAGAATTATTGGAAAGCTATGTGTCCATTGTTAGTCAACAAGGGTAAATCTGGTCAACCTCAGTCGGGACAACAAAATAGGTCTGTCAACAGAAGTTTCAGCCACGTTTATCTGGTACTCCTCCATGGACCCCTCATCCTCTATAGTTTATTGTTGTTGCTATCCCACCAGTTGATACAGATTCTGTTGGAAACACACCCCCATATGCATTGGATCCCAAGGTGTTTGAGAGCTTCAGACAATATTTGGCTTCTAATTTCACTGCCATGGCTGCATCTATGTCTCACTCTGGTCCTACTTCATCTGGTACATCAGGTATTCCCTCATCTTTGTGGATTTTACATTCTGGTGCAACCCATCATATGACCCCTTATTAGTCATCATTTACTTCTTTGTCGCAAGTGTCATCTATTTCTGTTAAGTCTGCTAGTGATACATCTATGCTCGTTAAGGGTGTTGGGTCTGTCTCTATTTCTCATATCAGTCTCCCTAATGTTTATTACATTCCCAAACTTAGTTTGAATCTTGCCTCAGTCAGTCAGGTATGTAAGTCTGGTAACTGGGTGTTCTTTTCTGATTATGTCTGTGTTATACAGGATCAACACACCCAGAAGGTGATTGGCATCGGCCGTAGGCTGGGGGAACTATATGTATTGAAGGTTCTCAAAGTGTCTGTAACGCCTCGATTCTCAGGTATTGGTTTTATTATAAGATTTTTCTTGATTTCAAGGTCTACTCGACGAGTTGGTTGCCCTACTCGTCGAGTAGTAGCGGGTCGGTCCACGTATTTTAGTGACTTACTCACCGAGTCCTAGAAGGGACTCGACGAGTAGGAGCTGGCAGATGAAACCCTAAATTCCGAGGTTTTGCACCCTATTTAAAGGATCATTGGCCTCCCTTAGCCTCCGCTTTACAGCCCCTTGACACTCTAAAACCCTAATTCGTGTGTGTGTGCCTTATTGGTGTGTTTAAGCTTGGAAGAAGGATCTTGGTGAGGAAAAACTTGGGGAAACAAGTGAATTGAAGAAAGGAACTCATGGGAAGCAAAGATCTACTTCAGTTGACACCCTCTTGAAGGTATTAGGCTGTTACATTGGCTCATTTCATCTTAAATATCTTTTGGTTGGGTTTTAGGAAAGTTTTCTTGTGTTTGAGCCAAGATCTGAAGTTGCAACTTCAGATCTGGGCTCTCTTTGGCCTCTAAATCAATAAATTTGCTAGCTTTGACAAGCATGAACCTTCCCTCAAGTGTGAGGCTTCTTTAAAAGCTTAGTTTATCATTTTAAGACTTTAGGGCCTTGCATGCACGTAAAGTTTGCAACTTTACATGATAAACATGCCTTGGGGAGCTGGATCTAAAATTTGGAGCCTTAGCATGGCTTAAAAAGCCTCTGTATGGATGAAGGACTAAAGGGACTCGGCAAGTTGCTTGGTCGACTCGACCGGTCCGATGAAGATTGTCGTGGGCTCGGCGAGTCAGATGAGTGACTTAGCGAGTCGGCTAGGGTTTTCCCAACCTTTGGACACATATGAACTCAGCGAGTTGTAAGGGAAACTCGACGAGTTGGCCAAGGAGTTTGCAGCCACTGACACTAGGAACTCGACGAGTCACTCAAGTGACTCGGCGAGTTGGCGAGTTATGCAAGGAACTCGGCGAGTGGATGGTTGTACTCAACGAGTTGAGGTCAACATGGACTGTTGACTTTATAGTTGACTGTGAATTTGACCAAGGGTTGACTATTGGACTTCTGGGACATTTTGGATAATTGGGAATTTATAAGCATGGTTCCATGGTGCATTAGGTGGTGGAGTTTGTACCGGAAATCCGAGAGCTTAAGTTTATCTTCGAGTCGACAGTGTGAGGTGAGTTATCCTCGCTATACTCAAGGGTCTATGGCACCAAGGTCGGCCCTTTGGATTGTTATCTGGTTATGTTATGCTAGTTTGATCTGTTAGATCGGTATCCTAGATGGTAGGATGATATTATGTGATATGTGGTATGACCTGTTAGTCCGGTATCCTAGCGGGTAGGATAATATTATGCAGTATGTGGTATGATCCGTTAGTTCAGTTGTTGTCTATAGACTGTTATGTCATTATCTGTTATATGTGCACATATTTGTTGGGCGGTTAAGGCTTATATGCTTTGTGCGAAAGCCAATAGACATAGGCATGCCAACCTGTTGGTTGTGGGCCGTGAGTATTCCATCCCGAGGATGACTGGACTCATAGTATGTGGGCATACCAACCTGTTGGTTGTGGTCCTGGGGTATTCCATACCGAGGATGATTGGACCCATAGTATATTGGCATTCCAACCGGATGGTTGAGGCCCTGGGGTATTCCAACCTGATGGTTGAATGGACCCATAGTATGTTGTTTATGATTCTCTATGTATTGTTGTGGGTATGAGTATTTTGGGGGAACTCACTAAGCTTTCGGGCTTACAGTTCAGTTTATTTTTCAGGTACATCGGGGGATCGCGGCAAGGCGAAGGCATGATCATACAGCTCCTCATGTTTTGTTTATGTTTCTAGGAAAACTTTGATATTATACATTTTCAAAACAAAGTTGTAATGATTTTTAATGGTTTGAAATGTTTTAAAAGTTCAAATTTGGCATGATTTTTATGGGTGTTACAGTGTCTATTGTTACTGCCTCCAGCATTGATTTATCTTCTTTCCGTTTGAATCCTTTGTCGTCTGATGGTTATCTTTGCCATTCTCGTTTTGGACATGTGTCTGTATCACATTTGAGTTTTTTAGCATCTAGTGGTGTTTTGGGTCATTTAGACACTTGTGATATTTTTGATTGCAGTGGTTGTAAACTGGCAAAATTCTTTGCTTTACCTTTTAATAAAAGTATGTCTTGTTCTACTGCCCCTTTTGACATTATTCATTCTAATGTATGGGGTCCTACACCAGTATCCACAAAGGGTGGTTCAACCTATTATGTATCTTTTATAGATGATTATACTCGATATACCTGGGTTTATCTTATGAAACGCAGATCTGATATCTTTGATATTTACAGTAATTTTAGAGCTCTTGTTAAAACTCAACATTCGGTTGTGATTAAGTGCTTCAGGTGTGACTTAGGGGGTGAATACACCTCTAATGATTTTACTCAGTTACTTACTTTTGTTTGTATCATACACTAGTCCTCGTGTACCGACACACCATAGCAAAATGGTGTGGCAAAACGAAAACATCGTCATATTGTTAAGAGTTCCCATTCATTGCTCGTGTCTGTGCAGGTCCCTAGTTCCTTTTGGAGAGAAGTAGTCCTAACTGTTGTGTATGTGATTAATCGTATCCCTACTTCATTGAATTCAGGAATGTCTCCTTTTGAGAAGTTATATGGTCATCTACCAGATTATTCTTCCTTATGAGTTTTTGGATATCCATGTATTGTTCTTCGTCCTCATGTTGAGAGGAACAAGTTGGGGCTGAAATCAGCTATTTATGTATCTTTTGGGGTATGGTATTGGACAGAAAGGATACCGTTGCTATGATCCTGTGAGTCAGAAGTTATATGTTTCCCGGCATGTCACTTTTTTGGAACATATTCCTTTCTACTCAATTCCTGCTACAGCCCACAATGTGACGAAGTCCGATCTTCTACATATTGATCCTATTAATGAAGAGATTGAGGCACGAGATCCGTCTCCGCCACCTGATCCTTCAGCTCATCACACACTCACTTCTTCAGAGAGTCCCTCGACTCCCCCTGTTCCCGAGCCTACTCCTCCGATTGTTGAAATCGAGGATCCACCTCCACCCCCACCCCTCATGAGATCTACTCGTCCTGTCAAGTCCACCAAGCTTCCAGATTTTACTTACTCTACATATTCAGGACCATTTGCTTCATTTATAGAGAGTATCCATCATCTGTCTGAACCTGAATCATATAGAGAAGTTGTTTTAGATCCTCTTTGGCAGAATGTTATGGCTGAGGAACTCACTGCTCTTCATCAGACTCATTCATGGGATTTGGTTTCCCTTCCTCCTGGGAAACATACGATAGGTTGTCGTTGGGTGTACAAGATAAAAACAAAATTTGATGGATCTGTTGAGCGGTACAAGGCCAGGCTTGTAGCAAAAGGGTATTCTCAACAGTATGGTTTTGACTATGAGGAGACATTTTCCCCAGTTGCAAAGATGATGACAGTCCGTACTATGATTGCAGTTGCATCCGTTCGATAGTGGAAGATTTTTCAAATGGATGTCAAGAATGCTTCTTTGAATGGTGATCTCTATGAAGAGGTTTGTATGACTCCTCCCCCAAGAATTCAGCACCGGCCGGGTGAGGTTTGTCAGCTTCGTAAAGCTTTGTATGGTCTCAAGCAAGCCCCTAGTGCTTGGTTTGAGAAATTCTTCACAGTAATTACCTCTCTTGGATTTAGGGGTGGCAACTCTCGACCCAACCCGTAACCCGACACCGACCCAACCTGAAAATAGACGGGTTTGGGTTGAGATTTTTAACCCTCTAACCCGTTAACCCGCCAACCCACCAACCTGTTTATTTCATAGGTTGGGTTGGGTTATCTATTTGGGTTCGCGGGTCAACCCGCCAACCCATATATATATATATATATATATATATATATATATATATATATATATATATATATATATATATATATATATATATTACTTTTAAAAAAAATGATATATTTAATTATTAATGAAATTTGATTTCCATCCGTATTCGTAATATTTCATATCATTAAATTCCTTCCGTATTCGTATGTGAATAATCTGCATTTGCGGTTAGTTAATCAGAAAAAGAAAAAATACATGTTATTATTTTCACGAGTCACAACGAAAAACACATCCACATTCTATGAATGTTTTTATTTTTTATTATTATTTGGATGTTATTAACTTTATGAATTTATGTTGAAAACTCTTTTTTTATGTTAATTACTTTAATCATTTTATGAATTTATGTTGAAAAACCCTTACTTTTAAAATGTGTTGTTTATTTATTAAACGGGTTATATGGGTTAGGTTTGACCCATTAACTTATGAGCCCGCGAACCCATATACTTAAATGGGTTATATGGGTTGAGTTGGGTTGAGGTTTCTAACCCACCAACCCGTGACCCGCCAACCCATCAACCCATATATTATATGGGTTGGGTTGAGTTTATGTTTTCTGACCCGCCAACCCACCAACCCGTGACCCGCCAACCCGAACCCGACCCAATTGCCAGGCCTACTTGGATTTGTCCAGAGTAATCACGATTCTGCTTTGTTTGTTAGATGCTCGATTGTAGGACGGATTCTTCTATCCTTATATGTGGATGACGTGATTATTACAGGTGATGACCATGCTGGTATTGAGTCTTTGAAGCATTATCTAGCTCATCGATTTGCTCTGAAGGATTTGGGCTTGCTGCGTTATTTCTTGGGTATTGAGGTAGAACAGTCTAAGAAAGGGTATTTTCTCTCTCAGACTAAATATATATATATCTGAATTGTTTACACGGGCAGGCCTCTCTGGCAATCGGACAGTTGATACTCCCCTTTAAACCAATGAACGCTACTCTCCTACTGATTGTGTTCCTTTGTCCGATCTGAACCTTTATCGCATTGTTGTGGGAAGTTTGTTCTATGTCACAGTTACTTGTCCATATATTGCCCATGTTGTTCATGTTGTCAGTCAGTTTGTTACTGCCCCTACCTCTGTTTATTGGGGAGCTATTCTCCGTATTCTGAGATATCTTCATGGCACTCAGTTTCAGACCCTCTTGTTTCCCTCGACTTCTTCTATTGAGTTATGTGCATATAGTGATGCTTATTGGGATGGTGATCGCCATGATCATAAGTCCACCACTAATTTTGCGTATTTCTTGAAGAGTCTCTCATTTCGTGGAAGAGAAAGAAACAGGACGTTGTCTCAAGATCTTCCACGGAGGCTGAATATCGTGCTATGGCTGTAACTACTTGTGAGATTATCTGGTTATAGTGGCTGCTTGCGGATATGGGAGTTCATATTTCTTAATCTACTCCCTTGCATTGTGATAACAAAAGTGCAATACAAATTGCAAAGAATTCTGTTTTTCATGAGCGGACAAAGCACATTGAGATTGATTGTCATTTAACCCGTCATCACCTGCAGCTCGTGACCATATCGCTTCCGTTCGTTTCATCATCTTTGCAGATTTCAGATATTTTTATGAAGTCTTTATCGGCTTCTCGGTTTCGGTTCTTATGTGACAAACTCTCAATGCTTATTGTTGTGGCATTGTGACTTTGAGGGGGGATGTTAGCCTATATATTATTAGCCCACTTGCTTATGGGCCCTTTGGTCTTTAGCCCATTAGGCTTTTATCTAGCTAGTATTTATATCCGCTTTGTTCTTTGTAGTCTTTATGTTTTTCATTGAAAACTCATGTGTTTTCTCTTTATTATAATCATATGACAATGTTATCACGAGGGACACCCCTACTAAAACAGTGTAACGACCAAAATTTCAACCAATTTAAAACATTTTATTTCATTCAAAAACCATTAAGTTCATACATCTTGTTTCCAAAAAAGTTTAAACATCAGAGTATCCCCCAAAACCATATCACATAAATCATAAAACATGAGGAGTGGTACGATCACGCCTTCGCCTTGCCACGATCTCCTAAAGTACCTGAAACAATACACTGAACTGTAAGCCTGAAAGCGTAGTGAGTTACCCCCAAAATACTAACCACACATAAACATACTCATAACATATCACAAATAGAACAGCCATGCACATCGGGTCTACTGTGTGACTGGTCCGCCCGCACTAGGCCTTCAGTCCACCTGGTCCACCCTTCGAGTCTAGTCATGTACATCAAGTCTACAATATGGTTGGTCCGCCTGCACCGGGCCTTCAATCCACCTGGTCCACTCTCCAAGCCTCGGCACATCTAGTCCGCCCTCTTGGGGCCTTCAGCCTATCCGGACCTCTCGTTGGGCCTTCGAAATATCCGGTCCGCCCTGGGTATGTTGGCCTACAGCACAAAGTAGGACCCACCTCAACCCAACCCCCGTCAACAACCATGTGCACATAAAACAATTAATCACATAACAAATCCTTAACCAGACAAACAGTCTAACAGATCACATAGCATATCAACATCCTAACCAGGATTCCGACCTAACCGGTCACTAACATAACATTACCCTATATATCGGGTACCGACCTTAACCGGGTCACTAACATAACACCATCCTAAATACCAGGATGCAGATCTAGCATAACAATAACATAACAAACAATACCCGGATTTCCATCCGATAAAGGGTCGGCCTTGTTGCCGTAGACCCTGTCGATATAGTGAGGATACCTCACCTGTAATTGCCGACTGAAGAGATAAGACCAAGCTGCTCTGACCACTAACACGAACTTCCCCATAAAACACTACCAAAGAACCAATTCCATAAATACCAATATTACCAAAGTACCCTTGGAAGTCAAATTGGTCTGGTCAACTCTTGGTCAAAGTCAAAGTCCTCAGTCAAAGTCAACCTTCCTGGTTGACTCTACTCGCCGAGTCAACCCGTCGACCCGTAGAGTTCTTATTCTCAGAAAACTCCCAAAATACGACTCAACTCGCCGAGTCACCCCAAGACTCGTCGAGTCCAACGATCTCCGAGTCCCATCCTGCTCAACTCACAGAGTCACCCCTCAACTCACTGATTCGAGGCTTTAACCATAAGAGGTTAGGGTTCCGCGACCAGACTCGCCGAGTCCAAGAACAGGCTCGCCGAGTCCAAGGAAATCTTCAACAGACTCGCCGAGTCCATGCTCATGTTCATACAACTCGTCGAGTACACCCATATGACTCGCGGAGTCTCTCCAGTTCTCAATCCATACAGTGGCTTTTCGAGCCATTCAGGGGCTCCAATCCATAGATCAACTCTTCTACAGTCTAACCCTCACATAAAGTTGCAAAATTTACGTGAAACCAAGGAGATATAGGCCCAAAACACACTAGGGCTAGGGTTTATGACAAAGGGGCTTCACCAACAACTCTTAGACAGAAGCTTTATGACCTTTGGACCATCACAAGCCTAGATCTGAAGTAGCAACCTCAGATCTAAGCTTCTAACTCGAAATAGCTCTCAATCATACCAAAAATGCCCCAAATCTCAAAAGATAATAAATCTAGATACAAAAGAGCCCAAGCAACAGATTATTACCTCCAATATATGCTCCAATTGAAGTAGATCCCGGATCTATACCACTCCCTTGCAGCAAGCCTCTTGATCTTCAAGCCCCTTTCCAAGATTTTCTCCTCTAAAGCTCTATTCTCTCTATTAATGGACGCTCACTCGATTCTAGGGTTTCTGGATCTCAAAAGGGTAGCAAAGAGGCTGAGGGTGGGTTATAATGTGCTTTATATAGGGCCCAACTCCCGGGATTAGGGTTTTCTCTCTTCAGCACCAACTCGTCGAGTCCAAGCCGCCGACTCAGCGAGTTGGCCACTTAAACCCGTGACAAAATCCCGCTCCGACTCGGCGAGTAAGCATGCCTACTCGTTGATTCCCTTTCCTTAATTTACATTTTAAGTCTTTCAATAGCACCTCTAGAATTTGGGGTGTTACAAACAGTCTGCGTCCGCCACTAATAACAAGTATAATAATACTATACGAAATCATAAATAAATACCTAACACAAATTTAAAACCAATCGTTTTACGCGCAACTACACCAATCAAGAAAAAGCATCTCCCCAAAAGAGAAACAAAATTTCCCATCAAAACAAAACAATTAATAAATCCATCCTAGAAACACAAGTAAAAAAAATATCCCAAAACTTATATTAACAATCAACAATAATGAATCAATCTCCACATGTCACCTTACCTTCAACACACTTGAAGATCAACTATACACAAACTAACCATTTTTCCACAACCCAATAACGGTTAATATTATAAAAGTCTTAAATTTTTAACGCGTAATTGGAAAAAGCCCTGATAGTTTTTTTATTATTGTTATGGCCACAACTTTCTCGCAGAATTATTACTCTAGCCCACTTAACGAGTTTCATGGTTAAGTTGGTTAACTTTGTTGCAAAATTAGTCCTAAAAAGTTCAAATTTAGTCCCTGAGGTTTGAAAAAAATTACACCACATGGTTTTTTAACTTTATTTTTCGTTTTTTGTATACTTTATTTATTTTCGGTTTTTTTATAAATATATGTACATTTTTTTATTTTCTTTATATATATATATATATATATATATATATATATATATATATATATATATATATATATGTGTGTGTGTGCTTTATTTATTTTCATTTTTTAACTTTATTTTTCAATAATTTTTTTTAACCTTTTTACTTTTTGTTTTCTATTTTTTAATGTATATATAAAGTATATTAGAGTTTTTTTTAGGTTTTTTCATACTATATTTTATTTTTTTTGCCTTTTTATTTTTTTATTTTTTTTCTATTTTTTGTTATTTATGGTTTTTCTAATATTTTTTCTAAGGTTTTTTCATATTACAATTTTTGTTTTCTATTTTTTTTCCTATTTTAGTTATTTATGGTTTTTCTAATGTTTTTATTTACTTTGATTCAAGTAAACGAACTTGAATTCAATATAAATTACTATAACAAGTTTTTTTTTATAAAGATCGACTATTATTATTTTTTTTGTTTTTTTAGTCTATTATCAAATTGAAAAATATTATCTTGAATTTAATCTATTGATATCACATTTAGAAATATGATTTAATTTGCAAGTTATATAACACATTGAAACACTAATTCTTAGTAAACAAACTATTTTTTTAATTTTCATTTTTTCGTAACATAAATATAATAGCACTAAAGAAAAAAAATAAATAAGTTGGACCGAAATTACAAATATAAACATAACTACTTTATTTACTTGAATAAAAATAAAAAACAATTACAAAAACTATAAATTATCAAAATTGTAATATACTCTAATATATTAATATATTTTATATTTTTTGAAAAATGTCAACAAAAAGATAAAAATAAAAAAAACAAAAAAAAACAAATAATTGGAAAACAAATAAGAAAAAAAATAATAAAATAAAAAGATGAAAAAAATAAAATATAATACGAAAAGAAATATGAAAAAACCTAAAAAAAACCTAATATACTCTATATATCCACTAAAAAATAGAAAACAAAAGGTAAAAAGGTTTTAAAAAATTGTTGAAAAACAAAGTTAAAAAATGAAAATAAATAAAATATCTATATATATATATATATATATATATATATATATATATATATATATATATATATAAAGAAAATAAAAAATGTACATATATTTATAAAAAAAACCGAAAAATAAATAAAGTATACAAAAAACGAAAAATAAAGTTAAAAAACCATGTGGTGTAATTTTTTTCAAACCTCAGGGACTAAATTTGAACTTTTTAGGACTAATTATGCAAAAAAGTTAACCAACTTAACCATGAAACTCGTTAAGTGGGCTAGAGTGATAATTTTGCGAGAAAGTTGTGGCCACAGCAATAAGAAAAAAAAAATATCAGGGCTTCTTCCAATTACGCGTTAAAAATTTAGGGCTTTTATAATATTAACCCACCCAATAATCATATTTTCTTAGGCAAATTATACGTTTTCTTAAGAAACTTCAAAGCCGAATCATCATTTCGATAACACAAAACATGCAAAAGTGTATTCAGATCATTCGAACACCATTGAACCGTAGTCGCAGGCAACAGTAGACTAGATTTAGCAGACGACATGTATACTTCCAAAGTTAACCGCCTAAACCGCTCCACAACCGCCTCCGTTTCCATCCCAAAAACTAGAATCACATCCCTCACAACAATCGAAAACTTATTAATCACATCCATAGACAACCCATAACCATTTGCAAAAAACAAATCTTTAATCGCCTTAAAATCATCTTCAATCCCTCTCGAATCTTGTATAGTAAAACACCTCGTGGGCCCACCTCCAAGTAAAGCAACAACAACCCTTCGAAACTTTCTTTCATTACTTCCGCAACTAACTGCGTTCAAACCCTTTCGTGTTGCACATTATCCGCAATAACTGTTAAATTTTTCTCGAGTTCTTGAAGGAAAGGTTCGATTGGGGAACATGTGGGCCCACCTACATAAAGATTGTCCCATAACAAGTTTTGAAGATCATGAAATACAATTTTGTAAGCGGTTGATTCGCAAAGTTTTTGGGTGCCTTCGAGGCATGCGGGGGGTGTGAGTTTGAATTTTCTTTTTAATCTGTTTGAGAAGTCGGAGACATGGGCAGATTCGGAATTTCGCAAAAGGGTTATGATTCGTTTTTCGAATGTTTCGAGTTCTGATTGGATTTTTTGGAGAGTGTTTATAGTTGTGGGGCCCCTAATGTGTTGTCATTTGTTGTGGAGACTTGAGAATTTCTTCTTTGTAAAGTTATGGTTTTTTCCTTTTTCTTGAAAACACCATGGAATTTTTTCTCGGTTGTGCATCGGGTTAATGCGGGAAGAGCAGGAATATATGTGTTTCTTGATTCTGTAAATAAAAAACATGTGTTATGTAAACAAGTGTAATTACAAACCCTAATTTGAATTAATTGAAAGTATGTCTAGTAATTAGTAATTAGTAATTACCACAGTTGGATTTGACTTTGGTTGAGTAATATTGAAGACATCGATCAATGCCAAGAACTAAATGAGGAAGGAAAGTTGGATGCATTGGAATTGGGAGATTAAAGAAAGCATCCAAAGTTTCATCTATAATTCTCAAGACTTTAACAGCTGAGGGAGCTTATCTTTCTTGATTAGCTCGTGGATTCCATACATGTTATATATAATGTTGTCAAATACCAAAAATGCCCTCTGGATTATATTGCTATATATTTAATGAACTGACCTCTTGTTGGAGATTTCTATCCACTCACTCTTTCAACTTGTCTAATCTCAACTTAGTCCACCCTTTGACCAAATTTGTAATTGCAGTTTCAGCTTCAAAAGGTGGCATTTCTCTTAGGCTGGAGGGAGTGGTGCCACCGAAACCGCACTCCCTCCCCTGCCACATAAGCGTCATGTCATTTTTTACCACACAAGTGTGGTTTCTTGCCACACCAAGGGAGTGGTGCCATACTTTTATTTTCTTTTTCTTTGTTTTTTTAACTATTTTAATTTAATAAAACTTCTTTTTTTTAACTATTTTATTTTAATAAAGCTTCTATTTTAATAAAAAAAAAACATAATTTTTCATTACTTGAAAATTTTAAAAAAACGTTACATTGCATTACCCAAAAAAAACACGAAAACCATACACATGACATTTAAATAATCCTAGAAACTTAAAAAACACAAATAAAATAACTAAAGCAAACTACATAAAGTCGTTCTCCGAGAACACGTCTTCAGGGTCATCCGATGGATCCAAATTAAGGTTAATGTTTTGAACCCCGTAAATGTGTTCCACCAAGTCATTGCGAAGATTGTGAAATGGTTCAGTGCAACGTATCTCTGCTCTCCTGTTCATATACTCTTCGCCACCAATTTCTATTGGTTGTGTCTCTGGTATGGTTTCTTCCTCGTCAAACTCACATATCGTTCTTCCTTCGTCTTCAATAATCATGTTATGCAATATGAGACATGTATACATGATTTCTGGAAGTTTTTCCTCACCTATATAAGTTGCTGGTTTTTTCAATATGCACCGTTTCTTCAGAGCTCCAAAAGCACGCTCAACATCCTTCCTAGCTCTTTCTTGAGCTTTCTTGAATTTCTTTTGTCTAGAACCATGTGGACACGTAAACGATTTAACAAACACAGCATACTCAGGATAGATTCCATCGACCAGATAATAACCATACTTAGATGGCGTTCCACGCACTTGAAAAGAAGAATCTGGTGCGGATCCATCGTATATGTTGTTAGATGTTGGTGAACGATTAAGAACGTTGATGTTGTTAATTGAACCGGGAGAACTAAAAAAAAGCATGCCAAATCCACATATTTTGTGATGCAACTGCTTCAATTATGACCGTTGGGTGACCATGATCACCTCGGGTAAATTGCCCATGATATGATGTAGGGCAATTTTCCCATGCCCAATAGAGACAATCTAAGCTTCCTAGCATTCCAGGAAACCCATGCACACTAGCATGATGAGCTTGCAATTGCAGGATGTCATTACGTGTAGGCTTACGTAAATTTTTTGGACCATAAAACTGAATCACAGTTTTGCAGAAAAAATGGAGACTGTCTCGTGCAATCCTAGTAGACATCCTAAAACTTTCGTCTAACACATCAGGGGGAATGTCATATGCTAACTGACGAAGTGCGGCCGTGTATTTTTGTAAGGGAGTGAAACCGGGTGTACCTCTAGCATCGTAGCGTTGTTGAAAAAAAACTGCACTCCCTCGTTACATCTCCAACTATACGTTCGTATAAACCTTTGAGCATTCTGAAGCGTCTACGAAAATAATACCCTTGATAAGTGGCATTCTCTGCAAAATAGTCTTGCACCAAACATTGGTTGGCTTCTTCACGATTTCTGCAAATATATCTCCGTGTTCTCCGTTGAGAACTTGCAGTTGTTACATACAACGTTGTATGTTTGTTCCACCATTTGAACACACGCAATAGCGGTATCAAAAATAGTCTGAAATTCTTCAGAAGATGAAGAAGATGACATTTTTGAGAGAGTGGTGATTTTTTTTTAAAAAAAAATTGAGAAAGAGAAGAGATTGTGTTGTGAAAAACAAATGAAGTTGATATGTATATATATATATATATATATATATATATATATATATATATATATATATATATATAGGAAAGAAAAAGCAAAAAAGAAAAAAATAATTACGCAACAACATTCAACGATCCATACATCCATCAGCCAATCACCAAACACGACACTAAAGGACCGCACTGCGGCCAAAACCGCGCAAGACCGCGGTCTGGGGGAGGTGTGCGCGGTCCAGGTGGCACAAACCGCGGTCCCAGACCGCAGCCACACCGTATAGCCTTATGATTGTCTTTCCACCATCATCACTATCAACAGAATCTTCAACTGCAATTTGTACAAGATTTTTTCCAACTTATTTGCAACTCTTAATACTTGTACTACATCTGGGGTTAATTCGGTCATTCTTGAAATGAATTGTTTTAATTCGTTTCCATAGCAGACATGGAGAGTGGCAACAGCTACACCAGCTGCAAGGGGGTGCTATCTTTTTAAAATTGGACTGGACATTTTTTTTCTTTTATTGTGGCTAATTCACCAATGTCTTTTGCAAGGATTGCAAGAACTGGAAGTGGATTTTGTTGGTTTCTTGATGCTCTTCTGATTGAATCCGCTTTCTCCATTGTTTGTGTGTTTAAAGACCAAATTAAATTCAATTCAGATCTGGTTGGATGGAATGGAATCATGGAGGAATGGAATGGAATGGTTAAGGTAACGAAATGAGTCATTAGTTTCCATGATCATGTTTGGTTGACATGTAGGAATGGGATGAATTTTCACATGAATATTTTGTATTATATGTAAATACAAGGTATAGTTTTAATACTATTTTCTATATTATTAATATTATTCTCTATATTATAAAGGGCACACTATATAAAAAGTTAAAAACTAGTGTATTTTGGGCAGTAAAATGGTTTAACCACTTATCTTTTATTTTTTCCAATCAAACCACAAAATTTCCAGACATTTTTCCAAATTAACCATTTTGACTTGTTATTAATTTGGAAAATTTTACTTCTGGTTCAACAATTAATACTTTATTTTTTTGCAAATCAAACCATAAAAATTTTACCAAATTAACCATTTTGACATGTTATATAATCATTTTCACCAGAAATTTTCTTATATAAGGTTTCACCACTAATTTTCCAAATTAACCATTTAGACATGTTATTAATTTGGAAAATTCTACTTCAACTTTTATGGTCCAATGATTAATACTTTATTTTTTCCAAATCAAACCATATGATAGGGTGATTTAACAGTCTTTTTATGAGGAATTCTATTAAGTATTAAATTTGTTGTAAGACATGCTTCTCCCCACAGATTATGTGGTGCTCCAGAAGTAATTAACATTGAATTAATCATATTTTTCAATGTTCTATTCTTTCTTTTTGCCACTCCATTTTTTAGGGGTATATGGAGCAGTTGTTTGATGTATAATACCATTTAAAGAACAAAATCCAGCAAAGTCTTTGGATTCATATTCTCCTCCTCGATCAGACCTTAGAATTTTGATCTTTTTGTTAATTTGATTTTCAACTTCAGCCTTGTAATTCTTAAAAGAATTCAAGGCTTCATCTTTGGTATTTAACAACCTTGTAAATATAATAATACTTGTTGTAATCATCAATAAAGGAAATATAATAATTTTTTCTTCCTCTTGTAGGTGTTGCTCTAAAATCACATAAATCAGAGTGGATTAAGCCAAGTATTTCATTAGATTTTTCAACTGATTTATAAGGATGTTGTGAAAATTTTGACTCTACACAAACGTCACTTTTTATGTTTTTATCTAATGAACATTTTGGTAACATGCCAAGTTTTGCCGTTCTTTGAATAGAATGAAAATTGACAAGTCCCAATCGAGAATGCCACAAAAAAAAGATTGTGCATATACATAGAAGAGGGGCTAGTAGTGACCATTATTACATTAGCATTAACATTATTTACATCATTGTTTGGTGTTTCAGCATCCTAGCACAAAGGTAAGACACTAACATTGAAGAGACCCTCATTAAGGTATCTTTTCAGCATACATCCCACCCTTGGTGAGAACAAACTTACTGGACTCAAATACAAGTTCGAATCCCTTGTTACTAAGAATAGGACCAAAAATCAGATTCTTAGTAATTTTAGGAACATGCAAGACATCACTTAAAACAAGTTCTTTTTCAGAAGTTAATTGTAGCTTCACTTTTCCCTTTCCTTCAGTTTTTGCAATAGAGTCATTCCCTATAAACATTGGTTCAGAATCAAAGACTTTTTGGTTTGTAGAGAACATGGTTCGAGAGTTGCAAATGTGCCTTGTGGCTCCAGTATCAATCCACCAATCCACACAATTGCTAACCATGTTGGTTTGAATCACAACAACAAACTGATTTGGTGATTCAACCATGTTGGTTTGACCAAACGTTTCTCCACCAGAATTACCACCATTATTTACATTGTTCCCTCCATTGTTTCTTCCTTGACCCCTCTTGAATCTGCAATTTTTGGCCTTGTGTCCAGTTTTGCTACAAACATAGCATTGACCAGAATTCTTTTTGAAATTCTTCTTGTTTGGGCCATGATTTTTGCCATCTTTGGAAGAGTTTTTGGAGCCTTTCTTCCCTTTATTGTTGATATGCTTGGCCCTTAAAGTACTTGCTTCTCCAACAAAGTTTGCACTTGGTTCCAATGAATTTGCATCTGCCTTCTCATTCAATTTGTTATCTTCTTCCACATGAATTCTCAACACAAGTTGCTCAAAACTCATGTCATCAGTTAGGTGCTTAAGATATTGTTTTTAATTCCTCCAAGAAGGAGGAAGTTTTTCAAAGATGAACCAACAAAAAAAATTAGAGTTAGTTGCCATACCTTCAACTTCAAGATCATGTCCAATCACGAATTTCTTGGAACATGCCATTTATGTTTTGTATTTCTTTTCCAGTGATTCCCATATATCTCTTGCAGTAGTCATGGTAGAGTAGATATCATAGAAGGAATCATCCAAGGCATTCAGAATAATAATTTCTACAATTATACTCATTTGTGTTCCAAGTTTCCACAGCCCTTTGATGTTCTGTCAATTGGGCTGCAGTGGGTGGTGTTGTTCCTTCTACAATGGTACACCAGTATGGGGAGAGGGAAAATAATCAGTGAGAACATCGGAAACATGAAAGGTTGTTAGATAAAACAACATTTTTTGTTGCTATCTCCGAAAGTTTGAGCCTTTGAATTTCTCAGGCTTTTCCACATGTGTTTTGATGATGGAATTTTGATCCATTGTTCACCCTTTTGATTTATTTCTTAGATTGTTATGACAAAAGTAATCAAATACGGAATTTAACAAACAGGAACATAAATAAATCAAATTAATATGCACAGATTCATAAATCAGAAGAACATACTTGTATTTGGATGTTTGCAACAGTTTCAATAATCATGAAAATTAGTAGAGATTGAGGCTTGATTTGCAGTGTCATAATATAGAAATTTCCCTGGTAGGGATTTGTCTAGAGGATACAACAATCTGATCAAGATTGAATCATGATCCTGACGAAATTCTTCATGCTTCCTTGATTTTCAGAAAAACGAAAGTGAAAGAAAGTGGTGTTATTGTGTATCTGATCAACCCTTTAATCTGTCAATTGATCATCTATTTATAGCCTATCATGTAGCAGTTAAAACTGTCAACCATCATACATGTTCCAAAACCAAAATTAACTACCTAATTAACTTCCAATCAATTAATTAACAATTAATAGATGTTATAATTAAAAAATAAAAATCATTTTCGGAATTTGTGTATATAAAAGTTAATTAATTAGGCAAGAAGATCCCTAAGGCCATCTTTTGACCATTAATTATATTTAATGACAAGCTTAATGCGAGACTAATTTGATAGCCCAATATCACAATTCTAGCCCAAATGCCTTTTTGTCTTGCTTTATCCATTTAAGAATCTCTTAAATGGAGACAAACGCTTATAAATCTAGTGAATGTTCTTTCTTTCTCCAATGTAGGATAATGCTTTTAGGCTATAAGGAAAGTTCCAACAAGGAAGGATGTTCCTACCAACTCCATCAATTTCGCCGCCGCTATAGCCTCTCCGGCAAATTTGTTTGTCTTCATTGACGGGAGACACCAATGGGTTGCAACTATCGATGTCTTCTGGATTTCAGATCACGAACCTTTCACAGATCTGGTGAAACTAGATATGGGAGGTGGTTTATAGGAGAAAAGGAAGTGAAGCAGTTTCATAGAGCGCGAAAAAACAGCTTTCCGACGGTGGTCCAATTGACCTGTGGCAGTCTGGCGGACGGCAACGGCAATCCGGTTGGTCTTGGCGGAGCAGCTTCAAATGACATGTTATATTATAGAAAGAGAAAAAAAAATACATTAGGTGGGGTGTTGGGCAGCATGTGTGGGGTGCCGGGTATTTTTTTATTTTCAAAATAATATTATTAAATATTAAATAAATAATTAACAAATTTTAAAATAAGTGGTTTTGTTGTCAAATTAAGAAATGTTACTTGGGCTCAAGCTATGCACACATTATACGTTTACTACGCTCTTCCAACCACACGCTTTCATCAATAATTGCTCAGCCCTTGAGAAGGAAGGAGGGTGGAATATTATATAAACACGCTAAAATGGAAAATAGAAGCATTGATCACAGATTCCTGGAACTTTTATATATATATATATATATATATATATATATATATATATATATATATATATATATATATATATATATATATATATATATATATATATATATATATATATATATATATATATATATATATATATATATATATATATATATATATATATCAAGCATCCGCTAGCTCTTGTTCTACCACATCAAGTTATATAAATCTTCATTTTCTCTGGTCTAGAAAGATGGCATGGACATCTCCTGCAGACGCCATACCATGGGTGGGATTATATATTTGTGTAGCATCTCTGGTTTGCACTCTAGCAATGGTAGCCGATGTTTTTCGAGGCTTTGGACAATGGAAACTTTGGTTTCCATGCAGATTTTTCACTATCAATGCTGCTTCTATCACACTGATAGCAATAACAACAAAGCTACTAGTGGATCTGAGCACCAACTTGTCTGACGATCATGAGAATATAGCAAAGTTTGTGAGCATTTGCTTCTTGGTCGCCATGTTAGCCAACATTCTCCCTTCTTTAGGGCTTATGAATGACAAGGAACTTCTGCTGAATACGGTGGCCTTGTGTATCCTCATACTTACCATTAATGTAAATATGTGGATTCAAGTTATTATTGCTCAGTCGAGTTTGGTAAGCTGGACAACAATCCTTTTATTGATTCTTTTAATTCCATGTCCATTTTCAGTAGCCTTGACAGTGTCAGCATCTAGAAGAGCTTTAGAGCAACGGTACAAGGAGTTGCACAGTTTGGCTTCTAATTATGAACAGATAAACTTCTCCAGCAAGGAACTCATACGTTATGTTAAAAAGTATTGGATGATGGCAGAGACTGGTAACCCCCAATTTGTAATTGCTTGTTCACCAGTTTCTTGTGCTTTTGGAGATGTATGCTTAGTCCTTGCTTTCAATTCAGTTATAATTTTGGTCGACCAGTTTGTTGATATATCAAATTTTCAGAATTATGATTCAGATTATAAGTGGTCAATCAATGTGATTATTGTTTTTCAATCAATTGGGGCAATAGTAGGTAGTATAGCACCAATTTTCAGATGTTTGACTACCACAGGTCATTTCAACCTCTCCATGAAATGGAGCAAGCATCATATAAACGTGTTCCGAGTCGAGAAACATTGGATCCAAACACTTCAGCTGTGGAAAAGCAGCCCTGTCCCTAAGCATATCCCAGGTCGCCATTGCAAGAAGGTTTTCCATAAAATCCGAAACTTGATTTTGAACTTTTGTATAGCACTTCAGATAACGATTGTAGTTATATGTAAAACAGAATGTCTTATTCCCAGATTTTTTCTAATCTTATTCTCTTATTGTTACCATTTCGGCAAGTCATACTTGAAAAGGTTTAAGGAAGAACCAAATGCATCTGATAGTAATGTGATATCAGATATGGAAGAATATACTGGTTACATCTTGCAAATCGAACCGGATGCGAAGCTTTCAAAGAGAATATTACGAAATGTTCTCAGTTCTATAACTCGACTTCTTCAAGAGTCTGAAAAGAAAGAGCCAAGGAATCTTATGAAGCTTCTAGAGAAATCTACAGGATTCATTGGCGTAGTAGAGTTCGACAATGATCAAGTTCCACCATTACATCCAGAAGAAGTCCAGAACTGCTGGAGCCTAGTAACAGTAACATTAACTGCCATTGCTCTTGCGCTTCCTAATATTGCAAACTGCCATTTTAAGGGGTTGCTTTCAAGTATGAAGGAAGGTCTTCAATTTGTGAGACATGTGGAAGAAAGCCTCAATGATTATGATGAGATGATAAAGGCACGAAAAGCAGCTACACACGTATGGACAGACATTGAAGTATACTGCAAGTGGCTACAAATTGATCTTCAAAAGAAGGCTCGTAAAGGAAAAACATCAAAGGACATTCTTCAATGGTTGGGTGATGAAGCAGCAAAAATTGTGATACAGTTCAAGACAAGGAAAAATGTAAGTCTGGATCACTCACTCTCTAAGTTCATTGCTGCAAGTTCTATGTATAGGATCAGCCAAACCATACTGCTTCACTGCCATGAGCAAGAAAATTGTCCAACAGATGAAGAGCTTTTTGAGTGGATATCAACCATAATCGCAGATCTGCTATGTGCTTGCTTTACCAACTTGCCACGTGTCATAACCATGAAGTGTCATGTTGATGCAATAGAGAAAAGGGAAGATAACATCAGAACTGCAGCTCAGCTTCTTGGTAGATCCAAAAACATCCTGAAAATGCTTAAAAAGCGCCAACTTCCCAACTTAGACATTGAGTCGATGGGGTATGTTGATAAGTGGCATGCATTATCAAAGAGTCAGATACCCAATGGTAATTCAGCCAGGATTCAACCAGGTTCTTCAAGTTCTAATGAATCTTTGGTAGTAACTATTATTTGACTAGTATGTGTATGTTTGAAACAAGAATTGTGGTCTATACTTAATATGAACTAGATGCATACCCCCGCTTTGCAGGGGTTGGAAGCCTTAGTGAAAAGTTAATTTGTACTGTTGCAAGTATTATCCAATTTACAAAGCATTATTACTGTTCTAACTATGTACATATAGTTCAAGACAATTTTGGTCTTTAAAATAAAAGGGAAGTAAGGAACTGAATTTCTTCTACCCTTCCCTAGGTATGGTGAAACCCATCAAAATTTCAATTTAAAGAATTCCAGTCGAGTTGAATTCAATCCATTTGGCAACCAAAGACCATATGGAATGTAATCACAAATTCCAATTCCACCAAATCCGAAAAGCAAACATGCTCTAACAATTTCTCAAAGTTACCTATGGACTGTTCCAATTTAGTTGAACAACTTTTTCTTAATTATTTGTTGCATGCAATATTAAGGAAACAAAAAACACATATTTCTTACTGTTTGACAATCTTCACTAATTAACTTTAATAGAACCAGAACGATTGTAAAACATATAAATACATAAAATGGAACAAAAATCACTAATATAATTTAAAGGTCTAAAACCTGTTTCCACAATTCGGGATCAGATATGGCAATAGGCATATAATCATACAAATCAATCATTTTAGTAAAAATATCATGCAGCTTGATTAAAATATAGGGACTGGAAATGCGCACACCATGAAATCTAGGGTTTAAAGGGGTTGCTTTATCATACTTTTTGCAAGCCTCTTCAAGTAAAGCATCTTTTGATGGTGAACTTGCATCTGGCCAACTTGGGGCCGAAGAGTCGGGTCATTTCTTGAGAAAGAGTAAAATAGTACATCCACATCCAACACTGCAATGATTTATCTCACCTGTTATAATTCCACAAACAAAAGATTTAATTTCAATACTATAAATCTTATTAAATCAGTACTTTAACATAGGATCAAATTTAACATAATCATATTGAACACGATAAATAGTAAAGCTACATCAGAGTAACAGAAAACAAAACTTCTTACCTCTAATATTGCAGAAATAATGAAATACCTTATTTTTAATAAAACAGTACCTTATTTTTAATTATATTTATATGTTTAATAAGAATAAACTGTACCTTTTCCATTTACGTTTCAACACGATGTGGTAGTAATCTTAAGAATAGCCAAATACCATCTCCATTATATTACAATAGAAGTAAATTATTACTATTCTTTAGAAATTTCAAAGTGATTTGCGAAAGAAAATCAATTTTACAATTTTACACTTGCCATCATGAAAAACATGGATACATGTTTCCTCAATCTTACCACAAAATACAATTTAAAATTTTACAAACCTGGTTATGTGGCTCGGCTCTACTCACTACAGTTCTGACAACATCATCCATTCCCAAACCACCAAATGCCCTGTATTTTATTTATTGTATTAGTAAGTTTTAGCAACCAATGTTATTAAATTAAAAAATAATAAGATACTTCAAAAAAAAAAAAAAAAAAAAAAAAAAAAAACACTTACTTTTTTGAAGTTCCACCAACAAAGATGATAGCATAATTTGGAACCTGTATAATGTAATGGTTTCTTTACTAATTTACCCTTTAATCAATATAAATAGATTTGATGTTTAAATAAGAGTACCAAAGGTTTTCCTCAAGATAGCATGACTCTTTCAACTAAAGGTCCCATTCCACTTTGTTATTTGTTCCAACTTTTACCTCTGGTAAATTTCTACAAAAAAAATGTTAATGTAAATTCCTATAAAAAAAAAGTGTTAATGTGACAATAAAGCAAGAGAAATAAAACCTTTATTTTTGGGATTTGGCAAAGTCGAGCATAATCATCTTCATTTAGTTCCAATGGCCTATAAAGCATTTTTCTTTTTGAAGAATCTTTCCCCAAAACTAAAAAAAATGGATCATGGTTATAATCTTCATAAGAATTATATAACTGAATAGATAAATATACTCACCTTGTTTTCTCATTCGGATGTATTTTTAATAAGTTGTACGTAGGGCACCTTCGTATTCTATTTCATCTTTTCCATTGTAGTTTGTGACTTGAATTTCAATAATTATTTTTGAGTTGTTTTCAAGATTTATTTAGTTGCAATTTGCAAGATATAAAAGTAATTAGAGTACTTGTCAGCATCGGATCCAACAATACAATCCTGACAAAAAAAAAATAGCAACTTACTTTGTGATAGACATTTCACGGAGATTTATTTTATATGTGAAATTAGTATAAACACCTTGAATTCAACCGGAACAACACCTCTCCCAACAACTTGATGTGTAGGTAAAGGAAACTGTGGAAAATTATGTTGGATAAAATGTTGTTAGATAATTAACATGATGGAAATAGAATGAATCAGAAAGGAATTGAATGGAATGACCATGGAATTGGAATGACTTATTACATTCCAATACCAATGAGCCATTCAAACATGTGTCCAATTAGAAAACTAAATGACATTGAATTCATAAACAAATACAATAATATTTATATTTCACATCATGTATTTCAATAGTACAAAAATGTTTACTTATCACTTAAAAAATTTGTTTACAAAATGAAAAATCGAATATCATGAAATATTGAATTACAGTTATAATAAAAAAGTCTGATAATTCATAGAAACTACTCTTCCAACCGCAAAAAATCCCAAAATCCCATTAACAAATTTCACAATGTCACAAACATTCTCCATTAAACAAATGTTTGCTTTAAAAAATCAATTATATCCATATAAACCACAAGCTGATGATTCATGGGATCTTTTAGAGGATCCATGTAGTTTCTAAACTGATTATGGCCACTTATTCCTTGACATGGGGGACCTCCACAAATAAATTCAGCACCATCCTGGTCAACATAGTCAATGTACTTTCAGCATCTAAAGAAAACACAAAAAAAAAAAGATAATGAAATATGGAAAATGGAAAGAGAAGTTATCTTAGAGGATGAAGTAGTAATCTTGATTGGTATCCTTTGCTTACAAATTCCTTTATATAATCCATACAGTTCCTATTACAAAAAAAAAAAAAAAAAAAACATTCATGTAATGATCTAAAATAATGTAAATACTAATTTTTTTTTTTTTTGGAAACACCTGTTAAGAGGAAATTGGCAAGATAGTCAATATAGTAAAATCATAAGTTCCGTAATTCACTATAATCTTTTAGGAATTATATCGAACAGGTGGTGTGCATATCTAAAAAACAAAACAACCAACCTTAGATATTGTGTATCCAATAGCTAGAGCAAGCACAGGTCGAAACGCAATTGAAGCTGTTAACATGGAAAGGAAAAAAAAATCAAAATTAAAAAAACGCAAAAGAAAACGTATTGTATTGCTTTCGTGGTCTCGATAGAGGAAAAGAGGGTCTACGTTTACCTCCGAACTGGAAATCGACAGGTATTCCTTCAACCGATTTAGGGGTCGAAACGGTTGACGACCTCCAATCGTGGAAGGCTCGATCGATTTAAAAAATAGAAAAGGTTCAAGAGTTTCTCCGCTTTAATCTAAAAAAAAAGATTTTCTTTAATATTCCAAGACTGAATGGAAAAAGGAAACCTTGTGAGCTGGTTACAATCGTTGTGAATGCCTCAAAGGCATTTTATCGAACATGTGGTGAGCAAAGTTGATAAGAAGAGCAAGTTCCAATTTCAGAAAGAAAGTAGAAAAGGAAAGAGTGGGTCGAAGTCAAAAGCAATTACCAACCGGAGCAAAACTGGTCAATCGAATGAAATCTGTAGAACCGTAATCGAATAGAGAAGAAAGCGAGAGGGAACGGGGAACCGAAGCAGACGTCGGTACCATCTGCAGGTCCAGTTTCGATGTGACCTTCTATCACCAGAGGCGAGGCAAACCCGATGGAAGTCGTTTTGCGATTCCATATCTCGATGGTGCGTTTTCCGCTGGATTTGGGTTTATTTACACTAAGAAACGACGGAAGGAATGATTGTCTCGAAAAGACGGAGGCAGATGAAAGAAATAGAAGGCGGTGGAAGCAACTGCATGTCATTGGGAAAGGGGGACGGTGATAGGCGGTTACCATGGTTGACAAAGTGAACCTGAGGAACAGTATCCTGGTTAGGTGCTGTTCCCCAACATTGTCCCTTTAATATGTATACATAATGATGAATTTCTTTAAACATAGTTAAAATTTGTAACTCTGCATTCAGCACCTCCCCCACTAAGTTTAAGCTACTACAGTTTTTGTGGACAACAAAGACACTCATTGCTGTCTCAAAAAAAACGTATGAAAATTAAGTTTTATGTCATTTGTGAAGCTAAACAGGAACAATAAATAAATAAAATCCAAACTACTGTTTAACATACCAATAATTCGAACCATATAGCAACAAAAACCGCTGCCAATAACAAGTATAATAATACTATACAAAATCATAAATAAATACCTAACACGAATTTAAAACCAACCGTTTTACGCCCAACTACACCTACCATGAAAAGCATCTCCCCAAAAGAGAAACAAATTCTCCCATCAAAACAAAACAATAAATCCATCCTAAAAACACAAGTAAAAAAAATAAAAGATCCCAAGAACTTATATTAACACTCAACAATAATGAATCAATCTCCACATGTCACCTTACCTTCAACACACTCGAAGATCAACTATACACAAACTAACCGTTTTCCCACCACCAAATCATCAAATTTTCTTAGGCAAATTATACGTTTTCTTAAGAAACTTCGAAGCCGAATCATCATTTCGATAACACAAAACACGCAAAAGCGTATTCGGATCATTCGAACTCCATTGACCCGTAGTCGCAGGCAACGGTAACCTAGATTTAGCAGACGACCCGTACGCTTCCAAAGTCAACCGCCTAAACCGCTCCACAACCGCATCCGTTTCCATCCCAAAAAGCGGAATCACATCTCTCACAACAATCGAAAACTTATTAATCACATCCATAGACAACCCATCACCATTTGCAAAAAACAAATCTTTAATCGCCTTAAAATCATCTTCAATCCCTCTCGAATCTTGTATAGTAAAACACCTCGTGGGCCCACCTCCAAGTAAAACCAACAACCACCCTTCAAAACTCGCTTTCATTACTTCCGCAACTAACCGCGTTCGAACCCTTTCGTGTTGCACATTATCCGCAATAACTGTTAAATTTTGTTCAAGTTCTTGAAGGAAAGGTTCGATTGGGGAACATGTGGGCCCACCTACATAAAGATTGTCCCATAACGAGTTTCGAAGATCATGAAACACGATTTTGTAAGCGGTTGATTCACAAAGTTGTTGGATGCCTTCGAGGCATGCGGGGGGTGTGAGTTCGAATTTTTTTTGTAATCCGTTTGAGAAGTCGGAGACATGGGCAGATTCGGAATTTCGCAAAAGGGTTATGATTCGTTTTTCGATTGTTTCGAGTTCGGATCGGATTTTTTGGAGAGTGTTTATACGTACGCATAGTTGTGGGACCCCTAATGTGTTGTCGTTTGTTGTCGAGACTTGAGAATTTCTTCTTTGTAAAGTTGTGGTTTTTTCCTTTTTCTTGAAAACTCCGTGGAATTTTGTCTCGGTTGTGCATCGTGTTAATGCGGGAAGAGCGGGAATATACGTGTTTCTTGATCCTGTAAATAAAAAACGTTTTATGTAAACAACTTTAATTACAAACCCTAATTTAAATTAATTTATGAGTAAATTACACAAATGGTCCCTATGGTTTGAGGTAATTTGTGTGTTTGGTCCCTAACTTATTTTTTTTTAGCTCAGAAGGTCATTATTGTTTGTTTTTGTTACGCGCTTGGTCCCTATCTTACCTAAAATGACTATTATGCCCTTATTTAAATGAATAAAAATAGTCTTTTTAGGTAAGATAAGGTGAGGTGGGGTGTGTTTATTTAAATAAATTAAAAAATCAAGGGCAAAATAGTCTTTTTAGGTACGAAAGGGACAAAGCGTGCAACAAAAACAAACAGAAGGGATCTTCCGAGTTAAAAAAAAACAATTTAGGGACCAAATGCGCAAATTACCCCAAACCATAGGGACCATTCATGTAATTTACTCTAAGTATTTAGTAATAAGTAATTACCACATCCGGATTTGACTTTGTTTGAGTAATATTGGAGACATCGATCAAGGCCAAGAATTAAATCAGGAAGCAAAGCTGGATGCATTGGAATCGGGAGATTAAAGAAAGCATCCAAAGTTTCATCTATAATTCGCAAGACTTCAACAGCTGAAGGAGCATATCCTTCTTGATTAGCTCGTGGATTCCATACCTGTTATATATAATGTTGTAAAATACCAAAAATACCCTCCAGATTACATTGTTTTTTTATTTAATGAACTGACTGTGACTGACCTCTTGTTGGAGATTTCTATCAACCCATTCTTTCAACCTGTCTAATCTCAATTTAGTCCACCCTTTGACCAAATTTGCAATTGCAGCTTCAGCTTCAAAAGGTGGCATTTCTCTTATGATTGCTTTTCCACCATCATCACTATCAACAGAATCTTCAACTGCAATTTGTACAAGGTCTTTTTCTAACTTGTCTGCAGCTCTTAAGACTTGAACTGCATCCGGGGTTAATTCGGTAATTCCTGAAATGAATTGTTTTAATTCGTTTCCATAGCAGACATGGAGAGTGGCTACAGCTACACCAGCTGCAAGAGGGTGCCATCTTTTTAAAATTGGGCTGAACATTTTCTTTTCTTTTGTGGCTAATTCACCTATGTCTTTTGCAAGGATTGCAAGAACTGGAAGTGGATTTGGTTGGTTTCTTGATGCTCTTCTGATTGAATCTGCTTTCTCCATTATCTGTGTGTTTAAAAGATCAAATTTCAATACAATTCAGATTTGGTTGGATGTAATGGAATCATGGATTGAATGGAATTATGGAGGAATGGAATGGAATGGTTAAGATAATGGAATGAGTCATTCCATTCCATGATCATGTTTGGTTGACATGTAGGAATGGGATGAATTTTCACATGAATATTTTGTATTATATGTAAGAAAAGGTATAGTTTTAATACTATTCTGTATATTATAAAGGGTACATTTCATAAAACTGTTGTATTTTGGGTAATTTAACCACTAATACTTTATTTTTTTCCAAACAATTTTACAAATTAACCAGTTTGAAGTGTTATATCAGGATTCACAGGTAATTTTCCAAAATTTGGAAAATTTTATTTCAACTTTTATGGTTTAACCATTAATAATTTATTTTTTCCATATCAAACCATATAATTTTTACCAAATTAACCATTTTGACAAGTTATATCATCAGGTTTCACCAGTAATTTTCCAAATTAACCATTTTGACTTATTATATGCGGTCAAAATGGCTAATTTGAAGCAATGTTTGAAAATTTAATGGTTTGATTGAAAAAAAAGTTTAGGGTTAATCTCATAAAAGACCTTATATTTTGTGTTTTTTTCCGGATTAAACCTCATCTTTATTTTTTCATTAAAAAAAACCTTAAATTTTTCATTTTTTCCGAAAAAGCCCTCAACTTTGCCTTTTTTTCCGAAAAAAAAAACCCTCACCCTTCTAAATTTTCCCAAATAAATCCTCAACTTTTTTAGTTTTTCCTGAAGAAACCTTCACATTTTACAACTTTCTTTTGGAGAAAAATGACTAAAAGGGCTAGATCAGAAAAAATGAAAAAATGCAAAGTAGCTTTAACGAAAAAAAATAATAATAAAGTTCAGGTTTAATCCCAAAAAAGCACAAAATACAAGGTCTTTTATAAGATTAACCCAAAAAAAAAATTAAATATAAGTGGTTAAACCGCAAAATTCACCAAAATACAATAGTTGTTCCATAATTTTCCCAATTACTATAAAATATTAAATACAAGAAAAAACTCATTAAAACCGAAAAATAAACTCACCTGAGCAAAAGCTGTACGAAGTGAAGACCTAATATAAGTATCCGTCCTACTTTTTGCCACGTCATCATTCTTCCTTCTTCTTCTATACTCATTAGAAATATCTTCAACCAATATTTTAGCAGCTGAAACCCCTAAAGAAACAATACTTTGCATAGAATTAATATTCCCTTTATCAAACGTATCATGATATGCAAGCAATCTTTTTTCAGCCCACCCCAATATTTCACTAAGTGTTTCATTCAATATTTTAGCATAATTAGCATCCTTTGTAGTCTTTGCATCTTTTGCAACTTCCACTAACTGACAATCAGCAGCATACAACAAATCATTATCCATTTGTCCACTTCCCACAAACCGATTAAATAGAATCCAAGTGAAACATATGTTATGAAGCATTTGGTTAATTCCCAAAATACCCCATGTCTTCTTTACAAGCTCCACCACCTCATCAACCTCTTCTATGATTGATGACTCATCGTTCCCATCAAAGATTGCTTCTAGAAGAATCTCATAGATTCGGAGATTTAATGGGAATCCATCTGCCCAATGACATGATTCGGTTTGACCATCGGTTGACCGGTTGGATAAGGTTGTTACAGCACTACGTAAGACTTGCATTGACTCGTTGTTTCTTCCTGTTTCAATTGGCTTTTCTAATGCATTGTGAATGATTTGTTTTAGTCTTTGAGAAGATGTGTTTGAGGGTGGAAGGGGGATGTGAGGGTGTAAAAGTAATCCGGCTTCTAACATTTTTAGGTTTCGTTTCTGCCAGGTGGCGTATTCTTGTTGGTCGGTGAAATCTGATGATTTGAATTGTTGTAATAGCTCTAAAGGGAGTACCATTAGCTCCACTCGTTTTCCAACCTGTTACATGTAAATAAAGTTTATATCTTTTTGATGTTGAAAGTTGATTTATAAATTTATTTGATAATAGTATGTTTGAACATTTAGCTAAGAGAATATGACAAAAGTATCCAAGATTTGAAGAAAAAGATTTATAGTTCATGTTAAGCATCAATTACATCACTTTCTTTCAAAAAAAAGAAATTGGGTGTTTAGATAAAGTGTTAGTGTGTTAATACCTTAAACCATGTTCTTTAGGTTAACCCATTAAGTGATATAAACATTATAATTAAGCTCATTAGGTCAAAAAGAAACAAATATTTATGTTAGTTAATTAAATTAAATTGGTAGAAACGTAGAAACATATGATTAATAGATCTTTTTGTTGAGGTAATTGGGGAAAAAAATATTGAAGTATAGTCACAGACTCACAGTTTTTGTATATTTTGTCTGATTACTCGACTTTTATCACATCTATAAAAACAACAAGACGACGGTGTTTTGGTACATTACACCGCCTTACAATTGTCATGTCATAATGAAAGCATTAATTTTATCAAATTGTCGTTTTTCTAGAACAAAAATCGTCAATTTTAGACACCATTAAAGCACCAGAGAATTAAAATTTACCATAAATTGTTTGGAAGAACAGTTACTTTTTGACCTTATTATCGAGCATGGTAATTCCATTTTTTTGTTGGTGATTTGCAAATTATGCAATTTCTCAATGTGGTAATCAGATTTTTTTTTCAAAGATATTGGAATCCACAGTAATTTTGCACTTGAAAAATGATCCTTTCAATCTTGCCAGTGAAAAGCATTTTCGATTTTGGATCGGGAGAATATTAGGAAAGCAATTTAGAAGAAGAAATCACATCAAGAAATCGAAGAATTTAGAAGTGAAACAGTGAATTCTTTATACGATTTGAGGATCACACACACATCATACCTGGCCAGCAGAAATTCTCAACAATGCCCTTCGAACTCTGGAATCGGCAGCCTCAGAAATCCTCATCTGAATCCTCATTAGCTCTCCAACCGTCATCACCGTTTTCTTAACCTTCCCGCCGGACCCAGCACCGGAGCCAGCCGAACCAGGACTACCGGCGCTCGAACTAGATCGGAGGCCTAACGCCTTCTTCATCTTCGACGCGGCAGTAGAAGTGATCGATCTCTGCGATGGCGAGCCCGACAGTGACGGCGACTGTGAAGATCGATCGGGAGTATAACTTGACGCGTTATTGGGAATGTAAGTAAGGGGTTTTCCTGTAGAGGTACGACAAGCTGCGACGAAGATCTCGTAAGCTGTTTCACGGAGGTCAGTGGGGGATAAAGTTGGCGTGAGGTCACCGAATGGCGATGGGAGTGGATCTAAAGTGGTGGTGGTGGTGGCGGCGGCGGCGAAGGAGGAGGAGTAGCGTAAGCTGTTTGTTCCGTTCATGACTGGGCCGTTTGAGTCTCTCTTGGATTGGCCGAGTATTCTTTCTCTACTGAAGAGAGAAGCCATTGAAGAGAGAGAAAGAAGCAGACTGTGTGAAACAAAGAGTAAAGGGAAAGGAGGAGGATGAGAGATGATGACGATGATGATGGGTTTGTTGTAATTTCTTTTTCATTTTTTTTTTTTTTTTTTGATATTTTTTATTTTATTTAAATATATATCATTTTCAATAATATTAATCCATTTGACCAAGTAATATTATTTTTTATTTAATTTACCATATTACTAACTATAATTATAAAACTATTTTGTTCCATGACCTTTTAAATAATGCAAGGCTTGTATCATATATCGTGCTCTAAAATAATGCAACATCATATCTCATTATCGTTTTCTAAAAAGTTTTTCAGTATATTTCACATAAAAGATAAATAATGTATTTACCATTTATCTATTTATAGTTCATTTTGAATCTTCGGTATCTATAAAGTTCCAAAAATAATACCATAATTTTTTTCATTTTTATATTAATAAACAACAAACCATATCATTGTCATAAAACCAAAGTAGTCAAATGTATCGATACATCATCAATATCAGAGTAAATCACAAAATATGAAATCAAGTGGTGTGTGTTCTACAATCATCCCGAGTTCTTCCCTTTGGAACCAGAAGTACCAAAAACATAAACTGAAAACTGTAAGCACATGTCATACATAATAAAAACATAATGGGCCTCGCCCGGCATCGAGCCCCGTTTGGTATACAAATATGTCAGTCATCGGGCCCCGTCCGGCATTGGGCCTCTCCTGGTATACATATAGAGCATATAAATATATAAACACATAACACATGCAATGATCACAAAGATACATAGCGTACAGAATGGTCATCGAGCCCTGCCGGTAAGCATATGAGTACATAACACATGCAAGAGTCACGTAGAC